>NW_022900942.1:18916519-18933017 GCF_012274545.1 Fukomys damarensis
AAAAAAAAAAAAAAAAAAAAAAAAAGTGATCTTGTCTTTTCCTGGACTAGTTGTGCCATCCTGACAAAAGGTGAATTGAAGAAATGGAAAATTTTAGTTAATGTGAAGGAGACTTTCAAATAACATCAACAGCTGTTACATTCTTCATTTATGTAAATATTAAACAGCATGTAGTAGCTAAATTAGCTGAAAAATAGTTGTAAATACACTGAAAGATATTAAAAACAAATAAATTGATATTAAAAAAATAAGTTGGTCTTAATATCTCTTACGAATTGGTGCTATGAAGTCTAAATAATTAGTCCCAAATTATCTACCTTCAGTACTTTGCCAATAAACTGCTAGGGATTTCTTTAATGCACCAATGAGTTTGTTTCAACTTCCAAAGTAAATGAGTATGAATATTACAGAGTGATTTTTTATTTCAAGTTAAAAGCCTATCTTCTCATTTAGCATAATCAAACAGTAGTTCATGGAATTATTTCTGAGTGACTTAATTTGCTGTTACAAATTTTGGGGTTTTTGTAATTGTCTAAAGATAACATTTCACTGTCAAAGTAGTAAAACAAATTTGTAAAATATACTGGGTGACAATTCTTTTAATGTTTCTCTTACTGCTACAATGTGAGAGCAATTTTTTAAGTCCGGTAAGTCTGCGGTCCAGGGATCCCTAGACTCGCCCTCGTCTGGGCTCTTCTCTCTCTCCAACTAGAGAGCCAGAGGACACAGAAGATGATGCCAAGCAAAAGTAACTTCATCACAGGTGTGACAAGAGGAAGCCAAGCAGAAGTCACCTGGGAGAGTGTGGGGTCCAGCGCTACAGCACTGCAGAATCTGGGGCCATGGTCCTGTTTTATGGGGTAAGGGTCCCATCCGGGCTTCTTCCCCTGAGGGTCAACAACTGATTCACTGGATATTGGGCTTGTTGTCAGGGGTTTGGTCTTGGGGCTAAAGGAGGAACTTGGGCAAGTATGGCCGCCTGTGGGGGGAGTGACAGTGCTGCCTCTATGAGAAAGGCTCAGACTACAGGCTGTCAGCTCCGCTGCGGACTGCAGTGCAAAGCGGGTTTCCTTTCTACCAACTAAAGCGGCTCGGCTCCCTAACCTAAATCTACCTAAGCATCCTGACGTTCCCTACAAATGAAAGGAAAAAAATGAAATTTACACTATTGTTCATATTATATATCATTCAGTGTAACTCTGAAATCATATGTAATATATACATATATAATCTTACACAGTACTACAAACAGTATATAACTATTATTATTATAATGATAAGGTATCATTTAAAATATATACAATTACATGTTTTATATATTTTTAAAGAATTAATTGCCTAAACTTTATGACCATACAACCTTAGACTGGACAAATCTTGCTCTTTACTCTAGTAAGGGGAGGCACAATAGTACAAAGGGCAAACCAAGGTCGAAATCCAATCAGTCTTTAACCACCCGTGCAGTTCCTCTATAGTCAGATTTACACATCAGCTTATGTTTACCCCTAACTACTTTTCAGAAGTTACCATTCTCTAATTCACAGTAGCATACAGAAGCGATGCTAGATAGAAGACATTTTCCAACTCAGCAATGCTTCACCTTCTTATTGAAGTTCAAATAAAGCTTGTATATACTTAAGGCATGCAAACGATCATGGTGTACTGATTAACATATCCATTGTACTATATGCTGCGCATTAGTTCCCCCTGTCAAAATAAAACAACAGCTAAAACACTTTTCATTTGCAGACAACTGTCTACGAAAGTAGATCAAAACTCCTGGAAAAATACAAATGATACACTGATGGTGGACAAAATACCTGAGGCCCACTACTTAAAGAAGGAGTGGTTTATTTTGGTTTGGAGCATCCACAGTTGGTTGGGTCCTAGGGAGAAATGTCCTGACAGAGGGATGAGGCAGAGAAAGGCTATTGGTCACAGCGATTGAGAAGTAAAGCAGGAGAACAGCACCAGAGAGAAAGGAAACTGTGTCCAGAAATAGTAACCAAGGAGCACACCTTCTGACCTAATTCTTGCCAATTAATAGAGGGTTCTTTTGCTCCATTTGAAGTGAAATCACAAAGCACAGCTCCAGACATCAAGTGCTGTGGATCCCAGTGTTAGTGTTACAGCTCTCAGCTACCTCATCGGGTTCCCAGCAGCTAAGCCTAGTTCAGAGATCTTAGCAGCTTCCCCTAAGCTCTGCTGCTGTCTGACAAGTCGCCAATAATTGCCACTTGTTGCTGATGGTAAAATCGGGCTGCTGACCCCAGTCACTGCTATTGGTTGTCACCTGATGCTGTGGATTAACAGCAGTCACTGTCAACACCGCCAGTCTCTGTTCCTGCTAGTTGGAGTCTGTTAATGCCAATCATCCGAGATTAATGCTACCAGATTCTGTTGGTCTCTGCCACCTGTCTCTAGAGCTCTTTGAAGCTCCTAGTGACTTTAACTTGCTTTAAAAGCGACCTGTTCAAGTGAGACTCTGGAGTAGATTTAGTGGGCCTTTTGAGCCCACAGAACTCAAGAAACAAATCAAAAACAGATTTACAGTGAGCACCAGAGCAAGGCATTACTTGGGCTGAGTTTGTGCATAGGATGTCGGTACAGTGGAGGGAGAGATCCTAGCACAACAAAAAAAAATGCGGGGGAACACTGCTTATATAAAACAGCAGTAGTCCACATATATGCAGATATTTTACAATTTTGGGTCTCATGATTGCCTTAAATTCAATCCTGCCCAGACATTATCTAGGAGTGGTCGATATTTAATCCTGTTGTGGTCAAGGCAGATCCTCTTGGAGAAGGTGCAGGCTGTCTAGAACCCCACAAGTTTTGTGGCAGCAGTTTTGCTTCTGCTTTTCAAAAGTCTGTAGGAGGGGTGGTCTTATTAGTCATAGCCTTTTGTTCTTGGGGATAAGAACAGTAGTCCATTCCAGATATTAATTTTATCAAGGTGAGTTTCTTGACAGCTCCTCACAGTAAGCTGGAGTAGAGGCATCTTGGCCATCAGACTTTCTTTCCTCATTCCCTTCAGAGCAGCTGGGAGGGCAGCCAGCAGGTAACCTTTGGGGTGTTAAGAGGACACTGGGCTAAAGGACTAAAAATAAGGTGCAATGTTAAGGGGGAGGAAGAGCGAGAGGAAGTGAAGGCGAGGGATGTGATCACTCTCAGTTGGAAAACTCCCCCTTCTGGCTACAGCAAGATAAAGAGGTGGAAAGTTTCTCTCTGTTTCACACCCAGGCATACACAGAAATGTGCTTTACTAATTCCCTGGATATCCCCCCAAAGCAAATCAAGTTTCTAATAAAGTTGTTTGTCAAATTGCTCCTATACAAAATTCATCAAACTCACACATTTTCACACAGATATGCACATACTTGCATCACAGAAACACATACATTTCAGTAGAAATCAGACATGTAGACCCTGGCAAGAGTGGTGTTTGACAGTTAAAATAAAAATAAAAAGTTAGGAATTGGCTATGAAATTATATATTTAAAGGAAATGAAATTCTGAACTAAAAAATTAAATGCATGTGATATACAAAGAACGGATACTTAAGTAACATTGACTAGGAATTGTGAGACTATCTTAAATTACAGATATTAAAAACTCGCATTTAATCAAGGTAATTTTGTATATAATGGTAAAACGAGTTTGTCGGTATGCGAAATTCAAGGTAACTGGGTTTCTTTAAAGACATATTAAGGAGTTGGTTTAATGTGTTTTGATTTTTGGGGGAAGATATTGTCTGAAACTAAAGGTAAATTCCCCATAAGTCTATTGGTTATGATTTAAATGCACAAGTTTGATTAATTTATGCAGCACTGTCCTTCATGCAGGATGAGCCATTGTGAGAATAGGAAGAAGTGTTTTATATCTTCTGAGATCCAGTTGGTAAATGTTCTGCACATGTATCTCCTACTCCCACTCTTCCATGTGACACTTTCCCGTGATTGACTTGTCACCCCACATTGTCCAGCCTCCTTTCGGTTCTACATGATCGAAAGGTTACACCCTATTGTCCAGCAAGCTAGGCATGCCCTAATCTTCTGCCTCAAAACTATCACTGTTAAGTGTACAGTAATAATTCATTTTATGAGAAAAAACAGCTATATTATTTCCTAATGTTTTCTTCATAATATATCCACACACAATTGCAAATGTTAATAGTTATTTTATCTTTTTAAACTTTTATTCATATAGTTGCATTTTGAGTCTATACATTTACTTAAATAATTTTGCACATTTAAATCCTCAAGTATTTTCCAAATAATATTTATTTGTGACATGGCTGATTTTATTTATATATTTTAAAGTCCCTATTTGAGGTGCATAATATTTACATTTTTTCTATGAAATTGTTGCATACAATAACAAATCTTAATTTATTTCTTTTCATTTACTTTCCCTTCCCTCTATCCTCCCTCTATCTCTTGATCTTCTCTTTTGAGAAAGAGCTTTCTCTAATTGGAATTATCCAATCTATTATTTTACACTTTATCTTTGCTTTGCATTTATCATATGAAATAAACTGCACAGCTTGTGGTCTGATTTATTTCACTTAACATTAATCTCAGGGGACATGCATTTTCTACAAAGGACTCAAGTTTATTTTTCTTTATGGACAGTAATACTCCTTTGTGTTTAAATATGATTTATACATTGATCTCTTGATGCACATATAGGCTGCTTCCAAGATTTATCTGTTATGAATTATGCACTATAAATGCAGGTTTGTTTGTATCACAATAACAAGATGTCATTAACTCTTTAGCTATGACACCTAGAAGAAGAATAGTTGAGTCAAGTGGAATTTCTACTTTTAGTTTTTTAAGGAATCTCTGTGCTGATTTCCATAGTTGTTGTACTATTTTACATTCCCACCAGCAAGCTAGAAGGGGTCCTTTTGGCCTTCAGCCTTCCCAGCATTTTTTTTTTCATTAAATTTATTGGTACATTTAAGGTAAATAATACAGTTTACCTTATCAATGGGATCTTGTACCCTCACATGATGTATCTTGGTTCTTATTTTTCCCCATTTCCCTTATTATTTAATTTCTTGATGATAAATTTTTTTCTGGGGTAAGTTGAAATCTTAAGATTGTTTTAATTGGCATTTTACCAATAGCCAGTGATGTTAAGCACTTCTTCATCCATTTATTGGCCATTTGTACTTCATTTGTGTCACTTTTAAGTCTATTTGTGGCACTTGCCAGTTTTCAATTGGATCTTTTATTTTGGGATGGTCTGTAACTGTGGGAAAACTGGCTGTCTGCATATATATATACATTTGAGTCTGGACCCATATCTCTAATCCTGTAGTAAATTAAAATCAATGTAGATAAAAGAACTATACATTAAAATAGAAACTTTTCACCCACTCTAATTTAACACAGATATAACTCTTGAAGTCATAGGCATAGGCAGAGTTTTTTAACAGAACCCGGTTGCATAGGAAATAGTACTGAGGATCTACAAATGGAAGAAAGACAGCCTCTTCTGGAAAAACTGCTAGAGACATGCTAAAGACTAAAAGTAGATCCATGTCTCTCATCATACACTAAACTAAAATTAAAATGAATAATAGATCTAAATATTAAAATAGAAACAGTAAACCAGGTGGAAGATAGAATAGATAAAACTCTTGAGGACATAGCATTAGGCAAAGACTTCATAAACAAAACACAGATTGTATGAGAAATAATATAAAGAATCAACAACTGTGATTTCACCCTATGTTAACTCTTTTGCACAGAAAAAAAAAATCAACAGAGTGAAGACACAACCCACAGAGTGGGGAAAAAATTAGCCAGTTGGCCCTCAGACAAAAGACATGCAAATAATTGAAAACAAAATCAGACCGCCCCCCTAAATTTAAAGATCCAATCCAAAAAGTGGGCATCTAAAGTGAAGATACTTCTCAGGTAAAGAAGTACAAATGGCAAATAAATATATGAAAAAATGTTCAACATTACTGGTCATTCAAGAAATAAAGTAAAACAATGCTGAGAGTCCATCCCACTAGAGAAAGTATGGCATCTATCAAGAAATCAACCAATAAAAATGCTGGAGGGGTTGTGGGGAAACAGTTGTTCTCTACTGTTGGCAAAAGTGTTAGACTGGTACAACCCAGTACAAATGGCAAATAAATATATGAAAAAATGTTCAACATTACTGGTCATTCAAGAAATAAAGTAAAACAATGCTGAGAGTCCATCCCACTAGAGAAAGTATGGCATCTCACAAGAAATCAACCAATAAAAATGCTGGAGGGGTTGTGGGGAAACAGTTGTTCTCTACTGTTGGCAAAAGTGTTAGACTGGTACAACCCCTGTGGAAATCAATGTGGAGATTACACACACACACACACACACACACACACACACTCACACACACACACACACTCAAAGACTAAAGGTTCCATTTGACCTAGCTATTCCCCTCCTTAATATCTTCCCAGATTAACTAAAAGTGTCATGCCACAGTAACACATGCACACCTATGTTTATAGCATCACAGTTTATAATAGGTAAATTGTGGAAACAGCCACAATGCCCATGAACTGATGAATGGATAAAGATGTCTTTTTATTAAGTGAAATACTACTTGTAAAGAATGAGAAACTAGAGTTATGTATAGCTAGGTGGATGCACATTGAGGCCATGATCTTAAGTGAAATAAATAGCACACACACGTGTAAATACTGAATAATTTCTCTGGTGTGAAAAACTAAAAGTGTAAATAAAGAGCAAAATGTATAATTGATGTTGTGCAATAGGAAGAAAAGGTCTAAAGCAGTTGAGGAAGTGGGAGGGGTAGGGGAAAGGTAAAAAAGGAATAGAAAGAATACGTAAAAAAGGGAAAACGTGGAAACAATGTCTTTGTAAACAGGGAAGGGTTGAGGGGGTGAAGGGTGGGCTGGCGAATGGGGAAAAATGAGAATCAAGATAAGTCTGTTAAAGGTATAAGATTCTAATGATGAGTATAACTGTACTGCATACCTAGAATGCACCAATGAATTTAATAAAGATTTTAAAAATACACATGCATGAATACTACATTGTTTTTCTGGTATGAGAAACTGAAAGTGTAAATGAGGACTGAAATGTAAAATAGATATTGTGAAACAGGAAGAAAATATTCAGATAGGAAGGGGAACCAGGGAGCGGGGTGGAGACGTGGATACAGCAAGAAGCATGTGAAAATAGTCTTCCTTTAGTTAAATCAGCTATGAAGATGGATCAGAAAGCTCTGAGAATTAAGGACCTTCTATAAACAAATTTGTGGAAAGAACTACATCTTTTATATAGTGGAGCAGAGTTTTGATTCTTTAGGGACTGTACAGGCTTTTACCAAAGGAAGTCCCACATTTAAGACATCTCTTATTTCATATCACAAAAGTAGCCAGGAGATTTTATAGTTCAGTCACCAACAGAGAAATGGCAAAATAGTACAAAAGATGCTTTCTCACACAGAATAAATCTTACTGCAAGAATAAGTTTTCTGTTTCCTACATTACCAATATATCTGAAAGGATTTCCTGAGATAGGTAGAACAGAACTAGGTAGGCCATTTTAAGGCTATTTAAACTTTAAATATTGTTGGACCAGGTGCATTATTTACTCCTTTTCTTATTTATGAAGTTTCAAGTAACCTGATAATGCTTTTAGCCCTTCATGTCATGGAATCACTTTTTTATAATCTCTAGATAAAATTTCTTTACTCTTAGTTTCCTTTAAAAAGTAGGATTCTGCCGCTCGTTTTTCACTGTACTTATCTCCAGCGAATTTTACTGACACCTAATTGAAACTTACTTTTTAAAATTTATTATTCTATTTTCACCAGTAAATGTTTAGGTTCTATCCTCATACTTCCTGGGTTTCGTAGAGAGCTGAGCATATCACAGACTGCTGACACGTGGCGCTTTAATGATCACAGCAAAGTAAGAAGCAAAAGAAATTATAAGAGCAAAGAAAATGCTACTAAGGCAGAAATGAAGGAAGGGGAAAATGGAAACAAAGCTTTTGTAAATAAGGAAGGGATAAATGGAGGGGAAGAGATTGGGCCAAAGAGAGGAATCAAGATATACCACATCCAAGTACAAATTCCCTATGATGAAAGTGATCACGAAGTATACTTTGTACCAATAAAATTAATAACAACAAAAATTATAAAAAATATGGCCTTTGGGAAAAATGCTCAAACCACTTTCATTTTGGAAAGCCTGGAGACAATGTAACAACTAAATTATTTTGCAATAATTAATTCTTTGAAACTAATATTCAAATTTAGGACTGTCTTTTTCTCCTGTGATTTTAAAGAAAATTCTAGTGCCCTATATCATTCACTGTAGAATAAACCCAACGTTATTGGTGTTTTCTTTTTCCTGCGCTCCAGATTGAACCCAGGGCTTTCACACTGAGCTGTAGAACCAGTTTTTGACTTATTTTTATTTTTATTTATTTTAAATTTTGAGACAGGCTCTTCCTAAGTACTAAGTTCCCTTAGTTAGTCTTGAGCTTGCTAACTCCTGCCTCAGCCTTCCACAGTTCTGGGATCACAGATGACAGATGCTTTTTTTTTTGTCTTTTTTCTTCTTGTAGAGTACAAAAAGGAGGAGGTTTTGCTATTGGGGAAGATGTCAAACCTTTAGGATGGGTTTTCAGAGATGAAACTTATGCTAATTATTTTTATAGTTGCATTGAAATTTTCTTACAATGTTGAATATGACTTCACATTACAGAATGCAAATGTTCTAGAATAAAAAGCTCTCTGTTCCAGTATTTCCCATAGTCATTGTCTAATAGAATTCAGCAAGCCAAATAGTACCTAATCCTACTCTTAAACTGTTCACTTAATTAAGCTTATACTAGAACAACAGAGAGGAATCCAGAGGCATGCAATGTGCAGGCATTTTTATATTGGTTTCCTTTACTTCTGTCAAGACCAAATTTAAAAAAAAGGGAAAATAAAAAATCCTCTATATAGACTATAAATCAACATCTAGTAGGATTTTTTCTTTTATTTTCAGATGAAGCTTGTTTCTAATGAATCAATTTGTTTTTAATAAAATGGCAGATGTGAATAAACTATGAAAGAATCCAGTGGTTCAATAGCTATAACAGCAAATATAAGAGAACTGGGAGATGGAAGAAAGAGAGTAAGGAATGAACCCTGGTGTCTTAGTCCTTTTTGTTTGCCTGTAATGGAGTGGACGAGACTGGACAATATGTAAGGAATAGTTGCTTCTTATGCTACGAAGGGCTAAGTCCAAGAGAAAAGTATTAGCCTCTGGAAAAGGTTATTATAACATGGCAGGAGAGTAAGCAAGCAAGCAGGACAGAAAGTTGAAACTCACTTAACCAGTATTTCTGATAACTAACACCCTCCCTCTATAACAACATTAATTCATTCACAATAACAGTGTCTGCTAATGTATAAAGGCTGTGAATTATTTCTCACAGGTTAGTGGGTGCGAACTACATAAGCAATGCTTCAGGAATTACTGAATACCTTCTTGCAGGTTCAGGGGCAGCCAAGCATGCACAAGAGAGAGTCAAACTTGCTTAAAAAAAAAAAAAAAAACAACTCTGAGGATAGCTAAAATATGTACTGATATTAATCCATTCACAAAAGCACAGGATGGCATAGTTATCCCCGAATGGTTTTATCTTTGAGTCATTTCACAATGGCATTTAAATTTCAACATGAGTTTTGGAGAAGACATTCAAATCATAGCGTCAAGTTATATCTGACAGGCTAAATTTGATAAGCCCTGCAAGCCACTGAAAAGTTTTAAGTAGATTTACATCCTATTAATTTTAGTTTTGTTGAAGTATATAGAATATATTGGGAAAGGGGATGAAAAGATTAACCTATTGTTTAGTACAAATGAATCTCTTCAATTTAGGTAATCCAAATATAATAAAAATCTGTATTATCCCTAGAAGCTTGCATTCCTTTTTATCACTTAACAATCTATCGTTATTCTCTAATTTGAAACAATAAACCCTTCTAGGAGTTATTGCATTATACAATTCACACACAAGTAGATAAATTTAAATCTAGAAGGATTTGTTATTATTTGAGTTTTAAAAAGACAAAGTTATTATTCTTAACTAAATGGGGCAGAAAGTTTGGCCCAGTGTGGAGTATGTATCTAGCGTATGTGAAGCCCTGGATCCAATCACTTAGCACTACGAAAGCTAAAGATAAAAATTAAAGAAGCTCCTAATAAAAAAAATTTAAATAAGCCCCAGAAATCCAAATATTATACAGTTATTTAATGAAACTTTGCTAACTAGTTTAAATTGTCCTGAAATCCAAAAAAGAATCAGTGTATCTTAAAAGTTATTAGTAATTAGCATACATGTTTACTTAGTATTAAAATAATGTATAAAAACATAACTTGAAAAAGTGAACTATGAGGTCATTTCTTTAACTCTAACCACCACCACCCCATCACTTTTAGAAATGCTTGAAAGTGAGCTCTGCTTACACTTTTGATCTGACAAGACACTTTCTCTACAGTGGATTTTGGATTAGCTGATTTACAGACTTTAATTTTCAACTACCGTATCTACAAAGGCAGTAATTTCCACTGAATATTTTAAATGGGGCCAGAAATGACTTTGTATACTTTTCTTTACTGAATATGTATAATTTTGATTCTCCTGAAAAATTCTTCAAAAAGTTCCTAAATTAATGCTATTCTGCCTATTTCCTGCTTTTTGCACATATGTATTTTGGATGGTAGCAGGAGTATGTATATGTGGGATTTTAACAAGTAATATCTTCCTTTTAATTGAAACCTATTTGTAGTTTAGTGACCAGATATGTATATTTCAAAATGTTAAATTATTTCCTTGATAAATTGAAATATAATGTTTCATGGTATATACAAATTAATAATTTGTCTTTCAAAAATTAAATATATATCATATATATGAAAGATAACTAAACAAATTATCAAATCAGTTATATAGCATATTCATTTTGTAGAAACTTATGCAAAGAGTTTCTATATTTGACCCACCTTTAATTCTGAGACTGAAAGTTGCTGACACTATACTGTTATAGGAAAACAAAGAGAGGTGTAGTTTGGTATTATTTTGTGGTTGAATCAGTAACCAAATTGTTAAACATTATTTTAACTGTGATTTTAGTAATGAAGGTTTGTAGCAATATGGGTTCTATCAAAAAAGACAGGAGTCACTGTAGGTATTCTAACATCTGGATTTAAATATAAATTCCTCTGTTATATAGGATGTTAGAATACTAGGTAGTCATTGAAATGGTCAGAAGGAATAAAGTTCAGTTCAGTATCCTTAAGTATTATTAAATACACGGAGTCACACTCCAGAGTTGTCTTAGTTAATTTCTTATTGCTGGAACAGATTACTCAATGCATACAAGTTAAAGGAGGAAAGGTTTATTTTAGTTCATTTTGTAGAGGTTTCAGTTAATAGCTGGTTCCAAGGCAGGGTGGAGGGAATGGCAAAGTGAAACAGTCCACAATTCATGGCAGGAAGAAGGGAGGAGATGTCCTTCTTTCCCTTTTAACTTCATCCAGGCTATAAGCCTATTGGTTGGTGCCACTCACACCCGGGGTGGGGCTTTTCTCTTCAGGATATCCATCAGCCACACCCACAAGCATGCTAAACCACTCAGTATATGGACGTAGTATCACAAACCCGTGAGTCAATCACTTCCAAATGCCCCACCTGTGAGTGCCTGAGGCTTTGGGGGAACATTAAGATATAAGCCCTAAGAAGAGCATATTTGAAATAGTCAATTGATAACAAAAAACAAGTAAAACAAAACAATAAAACTGTTCATCAATATTCTGTTTGTGAAAGTGAAGAAGGCAGGAAACATGTAAGGTGATTTTAATCTCACATGTACTGTTTAAACCACACGTCTGCCTATAATTGTCTCTAGAATATATGAGTTACTTATCTTCTGACTGTAATTGCGTCTAGAAAATAGGAATTGATTATCTTCTATCAACTTCCTTGGCATAATTCTGACTGGCAAGCCTAATCTATACTCAGTCAGGAAAAGAAATTCAAGCAAACACAGCTTTTAGCTCTTTCTTTTCATCATGGAGAAAAACTGAACTTAGAGAGTAGTCACACCTCTTGGGAATATATAGTTAAATTTTAAAACAGAGCTTTTCCTTATTTCATCATCTGAAATACAGAAATAACACTGCCTCAACCTAATAATGCAATCTTCACATAACCAAAGACTTGCTTCTGTGCTTCCCCAAAATAACAGACACTTCATGTGTTATTTCAGGTTTCTGTCCTTGTTGCTCATTATAGAGCAGCAATGATCTCGATTTAACATTTGAAGATATTAAAACTTATACCAAATTTTATGATTACTTAAGCACACCTGTATCTCTCAATGAGATTGTATTGAAAATAGTTCATGACTAGTGTGTAAAACTTCTGCTTTCTGAGGCTGCTCACCATACATTTTTTTTTTTTTTGGTGTTTCAATACGATCTTCCACAATTTCTTCCATGTCCCCTTTGCTCATATTTCCACATCTTTGGTTGTTTACCTGGATATATGACCCATTAGTTTACTCAGAGAATGGTCTGCGCGATCTGTGGATCCCAACTGAATTGAGTTGCTACAGACTTATATTAACTTTTACCATTGGGGTACTTTGAGGCACTCAGATAATTCTGTTTCACGTGTACTTTGTATTGCTCTCACTGTGAAATAGTATCATATTTTCCCTAGACATACTGTGGTAGTCAACTCATCAGTAACCCTATCTCCGGCTGACTGGCGCAAAAGGCCATAGTAACATAAAGAAAATCTCAACTTCCCACAGAGTAAAAGTTCATTATGTTCTTTGTAGCCTGGGGTTACCAAGGCATCCAAGTCAGCAAAGTTAAAATTGCTTTGAAAGCCCAAATTTTGTATGTGTAATAGGGGGACTGGTAAGAGAATCACTCCAATATCTATGCCTTGCTTCCTACACACAGTACCCATGCATTCTCATCTGTGCTCTTTCTGTGTCTTTGTCTCCGTCTCTCTTTCTCCATATATAACATCTCAGCCCCTAAAGAGTTGTGCTATTGCTTGTACTACTATTCGACATTGTATAAGACATCCCACTTTTTAATCAGACAGACAGATGTTTAGGAATGATGTACTGCAAAATACAATTGAATCTCATATAGGTGAGATAATCCCTTACATCTTTAATTGTAGAAAGTGTTTTGAGAAGTAATTCAGGCTATATATGATAGTTTAAGGGTTTATAATATTTTTTATTTCACTGATGGTGATAGCAGAAGCAAATCAATATAAAAAGACAATGTACCGAGGAAGGACAATCACTGCTTCTACCATAAGGGATCCATTATAATCAATATGGTGCAAAGTGTTTTGCTGTTCTTCTGGTAATAATGCTATGTGGAGAAGTCAGTATTTGTTATCACCGTCATCCTTTTGGGAGCCAAAAAGGGTCACACCGCATCAGCCTCAGTGAAATGAAATGAATTTTCTTGAGCCATTCAAGCCTCATCTGAAATTCTATCCTTCTTCCTCATTAATCCACTGAACTTCACTGGAAAGTTGATAAAATAATAACTGACAGTCATAAACCAAATTGATCTACTTACTTAGATCAATTGTCTCATAGTGGCTGTCCTTTGGTGAACAATCTCATGACACTCAAATTTATGCATACCTTATTCTCAATGTCCTTGTGAAGACATAACATGTCTTTAATGCTTCTTGGTTTATTATTTCTGACTGTCTGGCCAGGGTATCTTACTCCTGCCATAGCTTGAGATATTTTAAGTAAATGGATTGTAGATGTTAATGGCTGTTCAAAACATAAATGATCAAATAACCTTATCAATTTTCTTGCAAAAACTCAGAATTTTATCCTTTTTAAGAAGTATATCAGCAAATGTTTCTTTTTATTTACTTATATTTATTTTTAGATATTAATATTACATGATTCTATGACAAGGATATCCATCCAATTTTATTATCTTTGAGTTCCCTCACTATCCCTCCATATTTTCATATATCCCAAAGACCGGTGTAGATACTTCTTTTTAGTAAATCCTCTTTCAATTGTACATATTCATCTGCCTTCAGTTTCTTGTTGCATAGAAAACAAGTATGGAATTAACATATATAAATTTTGTTTGTGGTAAACTCATAAATTCCACTTGTGGATCTTTTAACATCTTGACTCACCTTTGTATTCCCAGCATAATAGGAATACGTAATTTCTAGCTAGATTTAATTTTATTTGTAATATTAGCACTAACATCTCAGCAGAACTTACTCTGTGGACCCAGAGGTTGAAATAGTTATGAATGTTTCTCCCTCCACGGCAGGGTGCTCACTCCTGTGCCATCAGACTTCAGCACAGAGCCAAACTGTTCATTACGATGTGCTGATGTATTGCTTAGGATTTTGCAGCAGTTCTGCTGAATGCAATGACCCTGAATTGCTCACCTTTTTGCAAAATGGTGCTCTGCTTTTACCATTATGACTATGTTAATGTCATGTAATGAAATAATTCTATTTATTTCTCAATGTACATGTATTTTTATTCTCTCCTTGAGCTTATTGATACATTTTAGGTATACAGTACAGTTATATTCATCATTGGGACCCTGTACCTCTACATGACAGGTCTTGGTTCTCATTTTTTCCCTTGTCCCTGCCCCCTCTTCACCTCCTCCTACCCTACCCATTTACAAACACATTTTTCCCCATTTTTTCATTTTCTCATATTTTTTTCTTTTCCCTTAGTACCTTTCCCCTACCCTTCCCTCTTTCTGTCACATTTAGCCCTTTTCTTCCTATTCATATTGTCAGTTATCTCATTAGGATCTTATGTACTATTATGGTTTTTCACACCAGAGAAACTATTTGGTATTTAAACATGTGTGACTTATTTTATTTAGGAGTATATCCTCAATATGTATCCATTTTCCTATGAATGAATCTAATTTCTCATTCTTTATGCATGAGTGGTATCCCATTGAATGGAAAAACCACATCTTCTTTATCCATTCTCCAACTGATGGGCAAATGGGCTGTTTCCAAGTTTTAGCTATTACAAACTATGCAGTTATAAACATAAGTGTGCATATATCACTGTGATATGATTCTTTTAATTCTTTTGGAATGATACCCAGCAGAGGGATGGCTGGGTCAAATGGAACCTCTAATCCCAGCTCTTTGAGGTATCTTCATATTAATTTCCATAGTGGTTACACCAGTCTGCACTCCCACCAACCATGGAGAAGGCTTCCTTTCTCCCCACAACCCCATCAACATTTGTTATTGGTTGATTTCTTGATAGCAGCCATTCTTTGTAGGGTGAGGTGGAATCTCAGTGTTGTTTTCATCTGCATCTCTCGAATGACAAGTGATGTGGACCATTTTTTATATATTTACTTGCTGCTTTGACTTCTTTGTCAGAGAAATGTCTGTTCATTTCTGATGCCCATTTTTGAATCGGGTCTTTATATTGCAGGGGCTGAATTCTTTTTTTAGTTCTTTATACATTCTAGATAAGAGTTCTTTGTCAGAGGAGCAGCTGGTAAAATTTTTTTCCCACACTGTAGGTTGTCTCTTAGTTCTGTTGATGGTTTCTTTTGCAGTGCAGAAGCTTTTTAATGAGATGAGTTCCCCGTTGTTGATTCTTTCTGATAGTTTCTGTGCTACTGAGGATTTGTTCATAAAATCTTTTCCTATGTCAATGTCTTCATGAGTTCTGCCTACCTTATCTTGAAGCAAGTTTAGTGTTTCTTTTTTAATATTTGGATCTTTAATCCACTTGGAGTTTAGTTTAGTGCATGGTGAGAGATAAGGGCATAGTGAATCTCGTAAATTTCAAGTTAATCTATCCTTAAAATTAATTAACATGTATATATTGACATGAGAGAAGGGATGGGGATGGGGAGGTGGAGGAGGTGGAGGAAGAGGGAGAGGAAGGAGGGAGAGAAAACAGGGAGGAGGAGAAAATAGCAAATAAGGGGTGGGAAGGAGAAGGGAAAGAAACGGTCCTGCAGTATTTAGGTCAATGGCTCAAATTCAAAAACTCAATGACTGGTATCCTTTCAAAGGAATGTGTCTTAAGTAGCACAACACAACATGTCGAGTGGGATATCTATAGGAGCACTATAGTTTTAATAGTGAAACTGATTGAGCAGAGACGAAAGCTCACTCATTCACTCATATTACTTTTTGATTAAGAAATAAAATTACCTTTTTCTTTCAGTATCTGTTTAATATTTTTGAACATGGATTCTCTCTTTTTCAGAGAGATATCCTTGTGAATTTGTTTTCTTTAGTGGTGAATAAATAAAAATAATATTGTTTAATTATAAAGTTCACAATTGTTCAATTATAAACCAGATTTGATTACTCAAAATCTTTGTCTTTTGAATATATTTTGTAATTTTTAAAATTTAAGTTACATTTATTTTTAACTGGTA
>NW_022900942.1:18933512-18936531 GCF_012274545.1 Fukomys damarensis
ATATATATATACATACATACATACATATACATATAGCCATAAAGAAGTATAAAACTAGAAAAATGCTCTACCATTGAGATATATACTCTCAGTCTTTTGGAGACATTTTAAAGTTAAAATTGTATTTGAGAGTTTCCTTATATAATAAAAAAAAGAGACATTAGATAATCAGAATTTTGTTCCTTTCTTATTCAAAGTCTTATCCGATGAATAACTTCAGTCATAACAGACTTCTCCAAAACGGTAATTGCTGTTTTTTGTGAATTGTGCTAGTTCAAGAGAACTGAACATTCCTTAGGTTTATCATAAAGCAAGAGTTTAGACAAGAAGCATCTCTTGGGCTAGGAGATAGCAGAGATACTATTATCACACATAAGTTTCACCTTTTAACTGATAAATTTTACATAGTTATAATTAGAACAACCAATTGGCTTTCAACTTATTGAAGCAGTATTTGTATACTGTTCATATACCTTGCTTTTGATGTTTCATTTGTCTTTTCCTGACTTCTATTAAAATGATAAAAGTTTTTTTGTATTATTCTCTGTTTATCTCTTTTCATGATTTAAGAATGTGCTATATCTAATAAAAATAGATTTATGTATTTAACTACTGAAAATAATTAAAGCAATGCCAGGTGTGTATTGATTAAGGAAATATACCAGTGGTTATTTGTCTGCAGTACATGTAAAACTGCATACATTAAAATATTTCTAAGCTTAAAATAGGACATTTATGAATCACAAATTGACACATTTTGAATAAAATCAATTCTAGAACATTACTGATCTATCAGTTGAGCAATCTAGTTACATCACAACTAGTGATAAAATAATTGCCATTGCTATTTTAACTAAAGATATAAAATAAGTAGACATATATATATTGCCAATTAATTTTTCTATATTGTGACATACTCTGAAGTTTTGCAGTTCATGCCTTTTTCTACATATCAAACATGCACACTAATCCAAGTAATAAACATAGCTATAGAAACAACAAAGAAGCACAATAGCCTGACTTAAAAATGGTGAAATTGATACCATTTCTTGGAAGTAATGTGGGGGCATAAGTTGTGAGTATTAGGTGTCAGCTATATTGTCTAAATTAGAATCCACATTTAGAAGAAACTATTCAAACTCATATTTGCTTCTTTAGCTATGAGCAGACACATGCTCAAGGATAAAAGTATAGATATAAATGTATGTGTAGAAGTACAGATTTAAATGCAGCTCATTATAACTTGAATAAAGAACTTAGTAGAGTTCCTTAAATATAACAATCAATATTCCACAAATACTAGCAAGTATTATTCTTTTATCACATCAGCCATGAACTAAAAAGAGATAAAAACCAATCAATAAATTTGATAGGAATAATTTAACAAGAATTACTAATTCTATTACTATAACATGTCTGTGTAAAAAGAACACTAGCGACTTGTCTAGTGGTGAGGGATGATATCTAGGAAGTAACAGACTTTGAAGAAAGCTTTGCCCCCAGAAATGGAACTCAGAGATCATTGAAAAAAATTATAGTTGCAGTACTTTGGATAGCAGTGACATTTGCTGAGATTCCAAGGTAAGGGTCCACTGGTCCACGGTTGTTGAACAAGTCTAAGTGTAGAGAAGTTTAGACTGACAAATGGGAAAGGAGAGAGAGAGAGAGAGAGAGAGAGAGAGAGAGAGAGAGAGGCTCCAGAGAGAGCTCCAGAGAGAGCTCCAGAGAGCCTACAGCCCATTTTTAACGAATTGTTTGGGGCTTTGATGCAGAATATCAATATGCAAAGTTCTAGGGGTGCAGGTGGTTGAGACAGGAGTGAAGAGTGAGGTAGAGTGTTGGAAGTTTGCTGATTGCAACTGGAGGTCTAGGATATAAGTGTCTATGTCATAAAAGAGATTGTGGCAAGAGGAAACCCAGAGAGACAACCTCTAATTTCCCTTCGATACAAACTTTGTAAAGTAAATATAACTCCCACTAGCAGTAATCTTTACTGGAATCTCTCCTAAGAGGCTCTGCTTCATATTCTTTCTCTTCTAGTCTCCCTATGGACCTTCATAAGGTCCTACTCTGGATTACTAGAAGCCTCAGACCTTACTGACACCTTTCATATCAAAATGGGATAGTAGAAACTCACTTTCCAATTATGTTGTCACAAGGAATGTGATTGCTATGAAGATCCTTTGAAGATCTGTAAAATTTCATCACAAATGATAAAACTGTGCCAGAAGACACAGTACTGTAACACACTGCAGATGCTTTCCTTTTTGGCACCTTTAGAATAGAGGACATGGAAAATGCTATTGCGGCTATAAGAACAGGGGATAATGTAAGATCTGCCTGTTTTCTTCAACACGACTAATGTCACCCTATTGCTTAAAATGAAAGAGAAACATCTACAGTACATTGGGTCTGTGTTTTTGAAATAATCAATGAAAACAGTACATTCACCTCAATCAGAATGGGCTATTTGAGGCAGATCACAGAAAGTAGAATACTATGATGCTTTCAGATGAATTACAATGTTCCAGATGGACTTTATTTAAAATGTGGGAACCTGAATCTCAAGGAAGAGGAGAAGTGAGATTTGAGACAAGGGGTTCTTTTAGCATTGAATATATGTGACTTTGAATTAGTCACTTAACTACTCTCAGAAGTAATTTTCTTTTCTCTATATTAGGTTAATGACTTTTGAAGTATGCTAAATAATTTTTTAAATCCTATCAAATACTTCAGAAATTAATAGTAAGAAAAGTAATGTTAATTAGGAAAATAGGAAATAAAGATTCACCAGGCATGTAAATTTCATATGCTAAAGCACTATCAAGATTTAGGTAAAAATACAGGCTTCTTAAACTAGGCTAATCCAATTAGAACAGAAACTTCATGATACTGCATTGCTGACAGTTAAGTTGAACAAAAAGAGAAAAAGTATTCAATTCATTCGGTGACTTCATGGTCCACTATCAATGATTGGCAATGCTGTATTATCCTAGAGTTACAGCCTTTGCTAAAAATA
>NW_022900942.1:18936560-18986159 GCF_012274545.1 Fukomys damarensis
TTTTTTTTTTTTTTTTTTTTTGTACCGGTACCAGGGATTGAACTCGGGTCCTTGCACTTGCAAGGCAGGCCACCAAACCGCTGAGCTAAATCCCCAGCCCTACACTTAATTTTTAATAATAACATTTTACTAATATAGTACTTCATCTTATAAAGTATATCAATGCTTATCTTTACTTTTTCAAATTAGTATTTAAAATGTGATCTTTATATGACTTCTATTTTATTTAATAAGCAGGTTGACAAATACTATGATCATTTAACAATTTTGTGATGAGCACAAAGATATTAAAACACTGAACAAATTTATGCAAGTAGGTGAAAAAAAGATACACATTTGAAGCAGCTACTAGGGCCTCAGGCTTTGACGTGAGGAACGCCAAGGTTTGAGTTCTGACTCGGTAAACTATGGAGTAATGAGCCAACTACTTAAATTTAAGCTCTAGAAATCTTATCTGAAAAGTGAGCAAAATTATATGAGCAATGTCATAAGATTGTTCTAGGGATTACATAAGAAATTGGGTAGGAATGTCCTTTAAATTACAATGAATTTTTGGGTGAATTGCTGGTCACATTTTCTACCCAATAGCTTCTGTGAGCCTCAGATTTTATATATTTGAAAATATTGCTGCCTTCCTATAAGTCAAGAAAATAATAATTTAATCCCATCCAGTAATGCTCTGAAGATGTGAAATGTTAATGTTTGTTGGTGATGTTCTTATGGTCATTGGAAAAAGAAGAAAAATATGGAGCTAATTTAATCAGATGGTCCTTGAGACATTATTTTAGCATAATCGAACCTACAAAAAGTTAATATATTTACAGTCTATAAAGAGTTCCAACATTAGGATGAAGATGTGGAAACAATCTTAAGAGTTTAAGTAAATGTCTTATGAGATTATCCAGAGGAAATAAAAATAGAAACATATCTAGATATGGTTTACACGAAAGGGTATGTAATATACAGAATCTACCAAAAAATGCATACAGGCTTCCGGAAAAGAAAAATAGTATGGTGTCACTTCAGAAGATGGCGTTTCCCTCACAGGGAGGACCCTACAGGAAGTTGTACATTGCAGATGATACACTACACTGCTAGCCCTTAGAAAAGACACCTGAAATGCATGTGCAGCAATCTGACTGACTAAGGTTATCCAATCATCAGTTTGCCATACTATGTACCATGTACCATGTACCATGCACTACGTACTATTTCTGGAAGGTAATGGCCACCACTTTTGAGCATCTCTAGTAGTTGTAGAGGCCAAAAGTAACTTTTATTAATCTCATGATGTCTTGATCATTTAGTATTAAAATATTTATGCAAATTTTTATTATCCTGAAATGTGCATACATTTTTTCCTCTCTTGTGCGTTCTTTCTTTTTCTCATATAAATAAATTTCAAGTAATGATCTATTTGTCCTGCTTATTTCCTTCATGTTAAAATCTATAATTAACATTTATAGTTTACTAATGTCTTTATTGTCATAAAATTGATAATTTAAGATGGAAACGATGGATTCCTTTACACTGCAGCTTCATAGTAGTAGTGGATATGAGAAATCACTGTAGCCTTTCAGCAAGTATATGAACAGAAAGAGAGAAGGGGGAAGATGAGGGAGGGAGGGAGGGAAAAGAGAGTAGAGAAGGGAGAAAGAAGAAGCTGGAAGGAAAGGGAGAAGAGCGATATGATATCAGAATTAAGATGGAAATTTGAATTCAGGGGACAAAATGTAATAATGTAATGCTAAATACAAATATAAAACACAACCTTATAGGCATGCAAAGATAACCTTGTTCAAAATATGCTACATATTTAGGCATATATATATAGGTACAGCAGATAACTAAAGTTTAATGCAGAAACCAGAGGATATATTTTTGCCAGTTACTTTCCAAATGACAACACTGTAGGTTTGAAAATACTTTTCTAGATATGTTAAATATTATATATGTAGAAACCATATTTGTAAATAAAAAGTGGAAAGAATCTGTCATTATTAGTATTTTTATTGAGTTTATTGGTACATTTTAGGTATACAGTACAGTTACATTCATCATTGGGATCTTGTACCTCTACATGACAGGTCTTGCTTCTCATTTTTTCCCTTTGTTCCTGCCCTTGCTAGGTTTTCCTCAACACATCTCAGAGTTCTAATTTAGTCAGATAATAATTATTGCAGTTCATATTCTTTCATACACATAATATGAAAATAACTTTAAAAATATTAGAGATTAAAAATAACCTGCAGTCAGGAACCCTATGTTTTGTTTGATTTTTTTTTTTTGCTTGTGTTTCATTTGTTTACATTTGAGAAAGTGCATCATGATATTTAAAATTACAGATTCTGGAGCTAGATGTCCTTTATTATGCAATAATCATCTACATCTTGTACTTCAGCTAAATACTAACTTTTCCATGCTTACGTTTTTTCTCCTGCCTGTGGAGAGAAGCTTGGGACACACAGCATATGTCTAGATTGGTGTAAGGTTCGGAGACCTTACATCATCCCCAAGCGGTGTCAAGCAAGCCAGACCAGATGACAATACAAATCTGCACCATACTTCAAGGGTCCAAATTCTCCCAAAGTACTTTTTTTGTTTGTTTGTTTGTTTGTTTTTTGAGACTGGGTCTCACTATGTAGTTGAGACTGACCTAGAACTCACTATGTAGCCCAGGCTGGTCTCAAACTCACAACGATTTTCTTGCCTCAGCCTCCTGAGTGCAGGGATTACAGGAGTGCACCACCACGCCTGGCTCCAAAGTGCTTTTCTTACCTTAGTAGTGTTACAGACTAATTTTTGCTTATTTCAAATGGTTTATATTGACAGCTCTGTGTATAATGAACTGGCAAATTTCTATGAAAAGTAACAGTAGATCAGAATATCTCTCAACTCTTTCAAAATTGTTCTGATTCTCCAAGTTCTACTAACAAATTCAACTACTGAATATCTAAATGTCTTTCAAATATGGATGATAAGAATGTCCAATTTTAATCTTTAATACATTTCTTGTATATATTCTTCAAACTAAGGTCCATACACTATACTTTCATAGTCACATGCACTGTGATCTTGGTATTACTTTCAAAAATACCTCTGTCATATGAGATAACCCTTCATATTAATTTGACAGTTCTGTAGATGTTTTTCATTTTCTCCAGTAAGAGCGCATGCAGTTTTAATTTCTTTCCTGTTGCACATCAGCTACAAAAGCATGATTATGTATATTTTTTATTTTACCTGGTATTACAGTTTCTTCCTAACAAAGCCATCTCTGTAATATTGTATTCTACAATAAAGACCATATAATGTTCACATTTCTATTTAACATAATAGAGTTTGCTTTACATATAGTGCTAGTGCTCCATCTTTGTGTTGAATAATTTAAAACCTAAGTGATATAGGACCATAAATACGGACTTACTCTAAATATTAGAATTGGTTCTACTAATATTTGAAAATATATTAGTTGTTCAGTTTTACAGATCATCTGCAAGGATGACTTTTCTTATGGTTGGGAGTAGCAATAGTGATTAAGTACGCATGATAATTGAAATCAAAATAAGGAGAATAATTAAAAGATTAAGAAAAAGAAATTGCACACTGGTGAGAAAAATTACTATGATGTAAGGTTTGCTAAAATAACCTAGCCTGTGTGCATAAATTTGGAGTATGACATACACATTATCCAGTAATTAAATACAGTTGCTAATTTAAAACTGACAACTGAAAAGTAATTTATTGTAAATAATAAAAGGCTTTCCCTATCATAGGTATTTACATCATAATGAGCTAATTAGTCTTATCTATATAAATTTACTGAGCCTCAATGGCAAGCAAATAGAAAGGACAGTTAAAATTATAGACATACTGAAGCAAAAGGTCATGTTTTCCCTCTATAAATGTTAATATATTTTGCAAATTATTCAAATTTTTATAGAGCTATAATATTATTAGTGATTGATAATTTCACTTTACAGTATTAATAAAAAGCAGTATATAAAATGTGTATAGTGAAGCATTATAGTATTGCGATGAAAAGCATGAACTTTTAAGTAATTCCATGCAGTTGTATAGCTCAGTTGCACAATATATTGTTCTATAAAATGGAAACGAACATATCTCTGTTTTAGCTTTCTCATCTACAAAGTGGGGATAATAATTTTAAATCTCTGACAATGCTCTTGTGAGGACTTGAATCTGTATTATGAAGACTTTTCATCATATGTCAGATATTAATCAGTATTCAATAAATAATTTTCATAACTATAAAACTATTACATGACTAATCTAGTAGTTTATCTAGTAGCTTAGTGCCAAATAATCTACATAAAGCATAGGATACTCTAATTTAAAGAAGATAATATGAAGTTAAACATTTACTCATCATTTCCAGTAGAACACAATAAGATAAAATCCAAAGACATATACTTTATAAAAAGGAACAAATAAGAAAGCAAATAGCCTCCCAAAAATGCATTTTTCAGAAATTGTATCATGTATTAAAATACATACTCAAATTATGGGAAAAGACCATAATTTCTGAACATTCAATGACCAAAAGAAAAAAAAAACTCTGATGGGAACCTTTATTCTACACATTTTTGTGGAGTTAATAAAGAGCAAATATTCGGAAAGTGTAAAGCATGTAGACTATAACATGAGTGATGTCATTTAGAATTATATAAAGGGCAACTTGTAGGAAGGGAGGAGAACGCCCTATTTCTATCTCTTTTTATTTTCCGGCACCCTAGATTGAACTCAAGACCTTATGCTTGTGAGGCAGGCATGGGGGCAACTGTGCTAAATCCCAGGCCCGACCTATTTGTATTTAAAGTTTAGATTTATTTGCATATGTTACAAACATCAAAATGACACATTTTTATGGGGCATTGTGTGATGTTTCAATCCCAGTACATATCATATAATATTTCTCAAGTGTTCATCATTTCTTCATGCTGTTTCTCAAATATTTATCATTTATTTATTTTTAAATCATATTTTGAAATATGTGATATCATACATTATCATTTACAGTAGTCACTCTATTGTGCAATATATAGCATTGTATGATTTCTGCTTGTAACTATAAGTTAGTGCCCATTCATCATACTCTGCCCATCCCTCCTCCCCACCTCTTCCCCCTCTGCTCTCCCAAGCCTCTTGTAATCATACTATTGTCAACTACTATGCTCTTAACTGTTCAATATTCACAATATTCATAAGATCATGTAGGACTTGGCTTCGTAAAACTGGTCTATTTCACTTTCATAAGGATCTGCAGTCTCAGCCATGGTGTCACACGTCAGGCTTTTATTCTTTTTTATGACTGAATAGTATTTATTGTGCTCATACCCAATGTTATCTTTATTCTGTCATCTACTGACAGATACATTGGTCGTTTCTATTCCTTCCCTATTGTGAATAGTGCTACAGTCAATATGACGCTGCAGATATCTTCTTCACGTATTGATTTAATTTCATTTGTGTATATATTTAGTACTAATATTGCTGTATTATCTGTTAATTCTGTTTTTAATATTTTGGGGAGACTCCATAATTTTCCATAATGGTCATACTAATTTAAATTTTCACCAAAGGACACGTAAGGATTGTATGGCTGCATCATCCACCTCTCGCCCTTTTCTCTTGTTTGGTAGTAGTCAATCTTACTATTTCATTAAGGATTTAAATTGCATTTACCTGATGATTAGTGATTTACTTTTTTATTTTTTTATTTTTTATTTTTTTTGCCATCTGTATGTCTTCTTCTGACAACTGTATATTTAGTCAAATGTCTGTTCTGGTTTATTTGCCATTTTAAATTTTGGGTTCTTTGACGGTGGTTTTAGTAGTTTGGCTTTGGAGTTCCTTATGAATTTTGGCTATAATATCTTTTCTTTTTTCATCCTATACCCTGATTCACTCTCTCTCTGCTTCTTACAACTTTGATCCCTTTCCAAGATGTAAAAGTTCTATTTTTATAATTACCCCCTTCAATTCAAGTCAGAGAGAGAGAGAGAAAGAAAAATGGGTGGAAGAAAAAGAAAAAAAGAATGAATATTAATTTCTTCTCAGAGGTATAGTTTGCAAATATTTTCTCCAATTCTTTAAGTTGTCTCTTCATCTGTTGTTTCCTTTGTTGTGGATAAGTTTTTGATTTCATATAATCTCAATAATTTATTTTTGTTTTGTTTCCTATGCTTTTCAAATATTGTACATTACAGGGGGCCGGGAATTTAGGTCAGTGGCACCATGCCTGCCTTGCAAGCACAAGGTCATGAATTTGATCCCCGGTACCAAAAAACAAAATCAAAAGCTAAAACACAAATATTGTACATTCCAAATATTATATAGCATTTTCCATAAATTTTCTTCAAGCTGTTTTAAATTTTCAGGTCATATACTAGATTTCAATGCATTTTGTGTTCATTTTTGTACCTGGTGCAAGATAGGGATCTATTTTCATTCTTCCACCTTTGGATACTTAATTTTTCTAGTAATATTTATTGAAAACACTTGCTTTCTGTGGTGTGTCCTTAGCAGCTTTGCTGTAAACCAGCTCTTGGTAGACACGTGTTTATTTTTAAATTTCTTTTACATTCCATTAGTCCACATGTCTGTTTTCAATGAGTAGTTTCCTACTTGCTAGTTGGTGTCTACAATTTTAAAAGCTTTTTTTTTTTTTTTATTGTTAAGGATGTGAATCTATGGCCTCCTGCATGCTAAGCACTATGACTTAATTACATCCCCAGCACAGCTATGAAGTATAATTTAAAGTCATATAGTATAAGAACTCTCATTTTGATCATTTCGGTTGAGATTCTTTAGAATATTTATGGATTTTGTAGTTTTATACAAATCTATAATTATTTTCTGGCAATTCTGTGAATAATTTCATCAATATTTTAGTAGGTACTGAATTGTGCCTCTAGGTTCCTTTAGTTAGTATGGGCAGTTTAATGATAATGATTCTTTTAATCGATGAACAAGAGATGACTTTCTAATTTTGTATAGTTTTTATTTTATTTTGTCAGTGTTTTATAGTTCACATAGTACAGATCTTTATTTTCTTCTTAGATTTTTGATGTTGGTATATATAAATGTTACCCACCATGGCATTTTTGTTTTGTATCTTGAAACTTTATTGAATTTATTATTTTTTTAAATGTTTATATACATTGGTGGAGATTTTAGGTTTTTCTACTTAAGATTTTGTCAACTCTGAAGACTTACAATGTGATTTTTTTTCTTCCAATTTGAATGTGTATTTTTATTTCTTGACTTTGACTGATTTCTCTGGCAAGAACTTGCTGCTATGTTTAATGAAAGTAGTAAAAGTACACATGTGTTTCTTATTCCAGATCATAGAAAGCTTTTTTTAAAAATTACTAATTGTGGTACTATCTCATATGTGGTTTTTACCATATTATGTTCTTTCTATGCCTAATTGGTTCTTAGTTTTTACCCTTGATCTTAGTCAAAAGGCTGTGAAGCACTGGTTCTTAGTTTTTCTCTTGACAGGATATTGAATTTTATCAAATATATTTCTGCGTTTTTGAGATGGGTATATTTTTCCTTCATTCTATACATAGGCTGTACTCTATGCATTGGCATCTATAACAATAAACCATCATTCATCCTGGAATGAATTCTACTTCATCTTGGCAAATAATATTTTTAATGTACTATTCAATTAATATCAACAGTATTTTGCTGAGAATTTTGCATCTAATTTCATAATGATGGTCTCATAGCTGTTTTCTTTATTTTTCATTGTTGCAATGTGTCCTTTCCTGATTTGAAAATGGGGCAATGCAATTCCCAAAATGAATTTTTCAAAATGTCATCCTGTTTAATATTTTGATTAATTTAATAATATTTACATTAGTTCTTCATTAAGTCTTTGTTTGAACTTGGTGGCAAAGCTATCTGGACCTTTTTTCTCTTTGATAGGAAATTTTATTACTGCAAGTGCTGAATGGAATGTTCTATAGATATTCGGAAGGTCAATTTGGTTTAGGGTGTGATTTAATTCTGATGTGTGTATACTGATTGTCTATCATGATAACCTTTCTCTTGCTGAAGGAGAGGTGATCGAATCCTGAAATGCTATAGCATTAATATACCCTTCCCTTTATATTTAATACTATTTTCTTTTTATATTTGTGTGCTCTGATATTTTCTTCACATATATGTGCAATTGTTATTCCTCTTCTTTAATTTATCCCTTTATCATTGTATAATGACATTTTCTGTCTCTTTTTAACTCCTCTTGATTTAAAAATCTGTATTTGACCATAGTATTATTGCTCCAAATTTATTTTTAGTTTCATTTGCATGAAGTATCTTACTTTATCACTTTACTTTTAGTTTGTGTGTGTCTTTAAGTGAAACAACTTTCTTGTACTTTAAGTGAAATGTAAGTAATATGTATTTTACTTTTTTAAATCACTGTATGTCTTTCCATATTTCAACTAAAGAATGCAATCTATTCACATTTAAGGTAATTGTCCATAGAGAACATCTTATGTCAGTCATTGTACAACTAGTTTTCTAGTTTTATTGTGATTTTCTTTATTTTTCATTTTACATCGTCATTAAATGATTTACTCTAGTAATGTATTCTGATTTCTTGCTTGTTTTGGTTTACTTTTTATGGATAATTGTTTTGTGGCTTCCATGAGGCTTACAAAATCATGTTTTGATTATACCAATCTATTTTGAAACAATATTAACATACCATGATTTTGATAATAGAGAAACAGAAGGCTGAAAAGATTCTAATAAAATAATATTTGGACTCCATTGCCCCTTAAACTTTAAATTTTTGACACATTGTACATTTTTGTATATTTTCTGGCTCTTAAAATACTAACATATTTTAGGTAGTTTTATTTTTCATATTCAAATAAAAGATATGAATGGCTTATTTTCTATATCAAAAAGATTAAAGAATTTTGTATTTGTCTAAATAGTTAATCTTAGCAAGTTTATGTGTTCCATTTTTATTATTGTAAGAGTTGCATCCTTTCAATCTGCAGAATATTTATACAATTTATTATAAATGGAAAAGAAGAGAGAACATATATATTAAACAAAATATAAAGTTATCAAACATAATTATAGAATGAAATAATTAACAAATATTATTAAAATAGTGACAGTAATAATTACAGTTAATTAAAAACAGTGATGCCTTCCATAAGAACAATAATATCTTACGGTTCCAGAAACTTTTTCTTTTTGAAATCAGGTGTCTCCTTAGTGTCTAAACTTCCCTGAAACTTATGATTCTCTTATCTCAGCCTCTCAAGTAGCCAAGATTACAGTTGCATGCCACAGCACCTGTTTTTTGCATACTTCTAATCAAGTAATGATCTTAGGAATTCATACACACAGACACCCACATCTATTTTATTTATTTATTTACTTGTTTGTTTGTTTGTTTATGGTACCAGAGATCAAACTCCAGACCTTGTGCTTCACAGGCAGGAAGAGGCATCACTGAACTAAATACCCCGCCCCACACAAACATTTTTAAATCCTCACATAAATCCCTGTTTTAGCTTAATGGCAATTTGCCTTTAATTTCTAACCAAAAATGCAGCAATAATTCAAAAATTATATATGAAGACATATTATGAACAATTAAGATAAACAAGAAGTTAATTGGTTTATTATAGTGATAGTGCACCATATTCCACAATTTTAAAAGATCTAGTTAAAAATCAGAAACCCATAATTATATGGCAAAAAAATTCACTTCACTCAAACGATTCACAAATGCACCAGGAACAGTTTATTAAATTTTCTTAATTTGATGATTTATAAAATTTAAAGGGGTAAATAAAAGCAGAATATGAATATAATTATGGATTGATGCTTTGAAAAAAATGATATGCTTATTTTAAAGTGAGACATTGTCTCACTATATAGCTTAGAGTGCAATGATACCATTTTTGCAATTAAATATTTTTAATAATTATTTCAAAGTAATTGAATAGTTGCACTGAATAAGGACTATAGTTGAAATAAACATGTTTGGCAGTGATTGTTATGGCCTTTATAGATATAGAGTGATCAATAGAGAGATCAAAGGAATTTTGTGTGTTGTTTCTAGACAAGCAGGTTGATGAATTTTCATGAAAAAAAGTTTTTATGTAGTACTAAAATTAAAATATATAATCATAAGCGGATAAGTGCAACAAAACAAAACAAAAATCACCTCCCATTTATCTAAACTCAACTGTTTGTGAAACACAAGGCCTGCCTAAAATCTGAAATAGTTCACTAGAGCTCTGGTAACAAAATCAATCTTCCCCGGGTAACTTCTTACAGTCATTTATGTACCCCAATTCCAATTTCCCTTCTGGGTTCATTTTTTACCTTGTTTTCAGAGCCCTTTGATAATCAAATCACTGAACACCACACTCATCACACTTTCGGGGATCAGATCTGTCAATGGCTTATAGGCTTTCTTGCTTAGCACTGATTTGATTCATGCCTTAGAATGTCAAGGCCTAAAAGAGTCATTCCATTTCACTTTTCAGAGCCAATTTCAATATCAAATTTTAATAGAGTAGGTAGTATTTAATATAGTTCTCCTCCAGCAAGCAATAATCCTTTACCCTAAGGTTTTCTATCTCATATTGAACAAAAGAATGCTGAGTCAGTTTTTTTTTTTTTTTTCTGTTTTCTATTTTCTCCATTGCTTCCACATTACTTGGGCTTAGAGCTTCTTAAGTTGAAATGTCCATGGTTGCCAAAAACAGATGTTAGAAGACCATAGTTTTAGTTTTTTGGTATTTATGTTATATTTTACATGATATTTTTAATAACAAGAACATGTTACAAATTATAGAATACTTCAAGGTAAATTGACAAATTAATGGAAATATATCTTTATATATAGAACTATATCCTGATTAGATATTTATAAAATAATTCTTTAGCTTTTCATGGTTGCAAATAATCCAATTTTTTTGCAAACTTAAATACAAATGAAGGAAAATTACAATATGTTTTATCTCTAAACACTTTTTTTTTTCAAGACAGGTTCTTACTATGTAATTTAGGCTGGCTTTGAACTCACTATGTAGCCAGGCTTGCCTCGAACTCAAGGCAATCCTCCTGCCTCAACCTCCCCAGTGCTGAGATTACAGGCATGTGCAACCAAAATCAGCTCTAAACACTGTTCTTAATTTCTTTCTTTCTTTTTTTTTTTTTTTTTTGGTACTTGGGGATCAAATTCTGGCCCTTGCACTTGCAAGGCAGGCAGTGGACCCACTGAGCCAAATCCCCTACTTAAATACCATTCTAATTCTTTTATCAGCTCGGCCTCTTACCAGTCAGGTATTTATTATAAAATAATTTAAGTAGCACAATATTCAATTACTCATTTTGAAAAATATGTTATTCTAAACTTCACAAAAGTCTTATCACTTTTCTTAAACTCCTCCAAACCAATCATCCCAAAATTCATATATTTTAATGCATAACAATAAAGTAAAGCTGACATTAAAGGGAGAAAATTACTAAAGATACAAATAAAATAGCAAGTCATTATATTTTCTCTTTTTAATTTCTAGAATTGTTATTTGTTTATTTCTAAAATTTAGGTGTGCAATTTATTTTAAATTATCTTTTGTATGAGATGTAAGATTTCTGAGTACATAGTTTTTTTATATGACTCTCAGATTACTCCAACATGTATTTGCTGAATTATACTTTCTCTCTTGAATTGTATTTGTTCTCTTATCAAAGATATCCCCATGAGTCTAATTCTCAGTTGTTCTATTCAGCGTTATGCTCTCTCAATTTTATTAGTTTTAGATTATGCCTTGGAATTAGGTTTCATGTATCCACTTTTTTTCATCATTAGAGTGTTTATTCCAGATATTTAGCCGAGTCATCTGAACTTTAGAGCCACTTTGTCACCATTTACGAAATAGCTTACTAGGATTTTGATCAGGATTGCATTATATTTATAAATTCAATTGAATATAATTTACTTTTTCACAATGATGTGGCTTCCAGTCCATCAATAAAGACTATTTCTCTATTGATTAAATTACTTTAAATTGCATACGAATACTTTTATAATTTTCCTCATAGAAATCCCATAAAATTGAGATACAAAAAGTTCATCCTTGTGAGGTGGCTGGATCTAGAATGTGTGATACACAGATCAGGATGTGTTCCTGGGATTGACTCATGGTGTGATGCTAAGATTAAAGGTGGCTGGCCTGGGTGTGGGTACTACCCACTTAAGCGGTGGGCAGCCTGGATAGAACAGAAAGGACAGGAAAGGAGCTGCTATTGCTGCTTGTCACTTGCTGCTACTTTGCTTGAAGCTTAGCTGCTTTGCTGCCTACTGACCACCAAGGACTGATTCTCCGCTTTGAGACCTCTCTGCCATTTCACCCTGCCTCAGAGCCAGCCAACTATAAACTGGAATTACTACAAACTGTGAGCCAAATAAACCTTTCCTCCTTTAACTTCGAGTGTTGGATATTTTGTCTCAACAATGAGAAAAGTAACCAAGACAAGTACCAGAGGCTGACACATTGCCAGATAAATACATACAGTATCACTTGTTTCCTACAGAACTCTTGAACTCCTGATTCTGCATATCTATTTAGGTTTTTGATGATTATGTCAGAACTACACTCAAAATTCTGAGAACATAGCTCAAGAGCAGAGTACTCTCCTAGAATTCAAGATGCCAGACAGAAAGAAAGAAAGAAAGAAAGAAAGAAAGAAAGAAAGAAAGAAAGAAAGAAAAAGAAAGACAAAGAAACTGGCTGTATTACTTCCAAAATGTGCTTCTCTCCTCCTCTATCTCTGTTACAGTGGATTCAGTTGTTTCTCCTGTAGTAGCCAAAAATCTCCTGTAACAGTTCTTTTTCTTTGTTAATTGCACCATACTCAGACCGTGTAAACATAAAGAAAATAGGTATTTTTTGTTTGTTTTTATGGAGGGGCCCCGTCGGGTGACGGCTTTCCTTCTGAGTCTCAGGCGGTGTGGGGAAACAGTAGTTCAGGGATTGTATGTCCATGTGTATTATCTTCTCCTGTTTCTTATACAGCCATCAGGATTAAAATGACTGTAGCTTCTCCATGGGGACCTTTGTCTATTCCTAATAATCTCCCAAGAAGCAAGCTTACATTTCCACCTTCTGAGCGCTTCACAATGGGGATTAAATTTCAACACCTGAAATCTTGACAGATGCACTTGGGCTATGTGCAAACCATAGCTCAGTGGAATCATCTTTTTGAAACATTTTACTGGGACATTCCATCAGTTGTTAGCACTGGATGGTTGTACTTTTAGATGATATCTTGATCATCATTCGCATTACCTCCACCTCTCCCAGTAGTCTAAGTATTCATTACCTTGGCCTGAGTTTTTTAAACTCCTTACTGCAGTAAAAAGGGTCAAGAAAGAAATAGAACTCACACTGGACAATTCAGATATATATTTCCTAAATACAAGTCAGAAAAGTAAATATTACAAAGTTGGCTTAATAACTGCAGGCTTGGCAACTCTCTTAAAACTGAGGAAACAAAAAGGAAGATGTGGTCTCACTAGAAATCAAGAGGTTGGGACAGGATACAATAAGGTGGTTTGCTAGAATTTGCTGGTGTCACCGCATGCTTATTTATAACTTCTGTGAAGAAGTCTTAGGGGACAAGTTTTGGAGAAAGACACAATGGGCTTTGCACTTTAGGAGTGATACTGTCTCAGTGATGTGGCACCTTTTATGAGGCTCACTAAGGCCAGTCCTGTTGGAAGTGACAATAGTGATGATTTTTTTCTCCAGATAAATACAGATTAACTCAGGAACAGTATGCGACCTCTGCTTAGTAAATCCTGACATGGAATCTCCAAGTCTACCTACCCTGGCATTCATGCAGAGGAACTAGATAAAAAATGATGAATGTAATTGTACTGTGTACCTAAAATGTACCAGTAAATTCAATGAGAAAAAAAATGGTGATAGGACTAGAATTTCAACAGTTATAAAATGAAAGTAAAAAAATTATACAAATTTGAGGAAATATTTTTATTGTAACTCCAAAATATGTGCAAGTATAGAAGACATTTTTATTAATTTACTACTCAATTAAAATAGTGCTCAGAAAGAAACAGAACAAAGCAAATAAACATAAACTTAGTAAAGATGTTTATAAAATTGTAAGATCATTTAATATTACTGACATCTATGGAATTTACATGAGTCACCTATTTCATACTTGGTATAAAGAAAAATTGTTCTTGGGCTGGGGATTTAGCTCAGCTGTTTGGTGGCCTACCTTGCAAGCGCAAGGACCCGAGTTCAATCCCTGGTATCAAAATAAAAAAATAAATAACTAAAAAGAAAAAAAAGAAAAATTATTCTTTTCAAGACATGATTCATCTTTTTGGAATTTCAACCTGCATGTATTATCAAGTTATATAATTATTACCATAGATAATTTCTCATTTCTTAATTCATATGAATTAACAATATTTTAGTAGTTTGATTTAATTAATTAATATTTTCTTTATTTATCCAGGTATGAATAACTTATACATCAATACATTGTATAGATTCAATCATAAAATGACTGTCTTAACCTGTGTCAGCCCCATTTTAACCTAGTGAAGAGCAGTGCTTGCTGATAGACAAAAAATGAGATCATTACAGAAAGTAAAACCTGTAATTAGTATTATAAAAACAGGATTCCCTTTCCTTGTACATGTTAACAATCCAAAGTATTTCAAGTTCCTGAGTCCAAAGCTGAGACAGCAAAGAGTTAGCAGAGAGCTTTTTCAAAGCAGATGCCACTCCTAGGAGCAGAAAATGGAGAGAGCACAGCTACTGAACACATTATGGAGTTGATTTCCTTAGGAAACAGATTTAGATGGTGTTGGATGGCATTCTTTCAATGACTCAGAAAATTCAATATTATGCCAGCTACCTGAGAAAAGCTGATAAGCTATTAATTCCAAGGACTACTTGACTTCTTCAAAACAAAATGTGAATAAAGGGATAAAATAAATTCAGCAACAGACATTGACAGGAGATTTTAGTGTGTAGAAAAGAGAAGCTGCAGAATTGGAAGATTTTGCAATTGGAAGAGAAAGTTAAATTTGCCTGAAAAAATATTTAATAATACACTGTTGATAAAAATAAATTCATATGAAATAACATCCTTGAAGAAAATTTTCTTTATGCTCTCATAGAAAATATGATGCTGAAGCATCTTTTATAAGACACATGAAATGTTGAATTAAGAAACACATTTAGGCTAAGCATTTTCTTAAGGATGTAAGAATAGTATAGTACTACTTATACCATCTTTTTTAGTTGGCGAAAGCAACAAAGAAGAAAACAAATGAAACAAAATTGGGAATTGCTTGCATTTCACAATCCTTTGGAGCAGACACTTCATTCTACTTTGAGAACAGATAGGCACTTGCTTATTATCTTTACACTGTAATTGAAACTGTTAGCACAACAAAGTAACATTTTATTGGCAAAAATACCCTTCTATAGTGGTTCCTTTTCTGCAGTGAAAGCACTTTTACCTGTGGAGACAAAAGTAATATTTTTTGTTGTCAAAATGTCATATTGTGTAATGATAATAGTGATGTTTCTATGAGCGAACTACTCTACTATTTCAATTGTGTGAACCATATTGAGTTCTAGTACAATAAATTGTACTCCTTGTCCAATTTTATGAAATACTGGATACATTAGCCATGAGAAAAAAGACTGCTGAGATACTGATAATTTGAATTAAAATAGGACTCTAGGTAGCACTGTAGAGATCTAACATTTTTATTATTTTCTTTCTTTCTATGGAACAATTCTTACAGAAAGTTAATCCTAAGTTTAAAAAGCTATAGGATGACATATTCATACACTCACACCCTATTAAAAAGCGGAATCCTAATCATTTTTGCTCTACATCATTTTGATGTTTATCTCTACATATAAAATGGGTTTAAATCTTTAAAATTGGAATAATCCCTGGGTATTGCACCTACATAATTACAAATAAATATTATTATATTTTAGTAAGATTTATCAAAGATAATGGTGACTGATTTTACACATTAAGCTGTTTTACTATAACATTATTGTTACTTTCTTGTAAGTGTAGCTGTGTACAAATCAAAACACAAGCTATATTTTTGTCTCTACTTACCTTCTTCTAAAATAAAATGCCTGCTTTCAAATAACAAAATTATTGGTTTTATAGCATTTTTATTCACAGAAGATACACTCCAAACTCAAAAGACCTAATAATAATTGCATGACTTAAAAAATAATAATATGAAAAACACCAGGTATAGGTGCATTGTGTGTGTTTTTTGAGAAAGCAAATGACATCATTACAGCCGGCAGAATATGACACTCACTGTAACAAAATCGACTGTTCATCACTTTATCCGTAACCACACATAAATGGAATCACCTTGACTAAGTTTAGAAAATTCGAGGATTTAAGATGAATAGCAACTATCTTATATGAAATTTTCATGCAACATATTTGAAATGATTAAGCACTCAAAGTATGTAGAAATATCTTACAAAGTCTAATTCACATAAGTTTATTACCCTGGTTTAATTTTTTTGTAATCCAGTAACATACTTTTGCTACATAATCTCATAGCACCAGTGTACAACTATGAACCCATTATGTTGAATTTATTAACAGTGAAATCTTTACATTTCTTTTTGTCAATATTTACATCACTTGACAAAAGAGAATAAGTCCCTTACTTTTGAGACAATCTACTGTAAAAAAGTTATTAGAATGGATATTTTCCAAGTAATACATTGATCCTAGGCATAAAGTAACACCTCATATGACTGTGACATCTATAACACCTGTCACTGTGGTTATTGTTAAATTATTCTGGTCATACAGAATTTAGTCTTCATTGTAGAGTCATACTGCATTAATAAGATTTTTGTAATCATACTGAAATGCTGATATAAAAATAAAGGAAGGTTAAAAAACAATAATGCTAAATTCAATAAAATTTCAGCATCGTTATTAAACTAAGCTTATCCTAGGAGTATTTACATTTATTATTCAAATACCTATTTTCTTACAAATGGTGAGAACTACATTTTATAACAGAAAGTAATTGTTTCTTTACTACTTATACAAAAAAAGGGGACTGTTTTCTTGAATATGGATTTTCTTCCTGATTTGGGGCCAGTAGCATATAATTAAAACTACCTCATTAATCGTTATTTCAAACCAAATATTTAAATTACCTATCTTAATCATTCTAGGACAGATATTGATCTTTATTGAACAACAAAAAGAAAATTAAAGCCTGGGAATGTAGCTCAGAGGCACCATGCCTGCCTGGCAAGCCCGAGGTCCTGAGTTTGATCCCAGGTACTGAAAAAAGCCAAAAGCAAAAAAACAAAACAAACAGAAAAATTAAAAAAAAATACTTTCAGAAAAATTATACCAAATTCTGCTGCTTTGTCACTTTCCAAAATGACTCTTTTATATCTTGTTATTTTTCAGGATATAACTGTGCAGTTTGTAAAACAAGACTTTCATTAATATTGTAAATATAATATTCTGAATTTTAATACAAATTATTTTCACAAAAGATCTAACTGACATTTTGAACTATTTCCCCATAGCAGAGAGTAGATGAACAAAACTTTAATTAGAAAATACTGAATCATTCTCATTTTCTAGCATATTTACATGAAAAATTATTGAATTCTACCTATTGAATTTGATTTTAGCATTCATGAATTTTTCCTTACACTCAACTCAAAGGATAACTATTTAAATATATCATTCAAAATAGAACTGATATGAGAGAAAACATAATTAATTCCCAAATCAGTGATATCTTATTCTTGAAAGCCATGATATGTTTTTGACTGGTAGGAAATCTTCAAAGTAATACTTAATACCAAGCACATTAAGAAGGACGTGAAGGTCAACATGGCAGTGTTAATCTTCTGTAAAAACATTTTCTCCCACAAAGATCATAATGTTGACCACTGTGATGATAGTTAGAACATACGGAGACCACAAACAGTGCATCAGCCATCTGGAAAGAACAGACAACAACATATTTGCATCAAAGCATGAATCAATTTGCAATTTACTTTTTTCTGATTTTTTTTAAGGATTTTCTTTTCACCTTATATCCATGAGCCTACAAAGTGATTGTGGATATCTGAATGAGTGTTAACAGCAACACTCCCATGAATGATAAAATATTGTAGGTACAAATTAATAATTTAGTTTCAATCAACTTGTGTTATTAAAGCATTTTCCCTGATTCATTCATGATTACCTTATGATTGCAAATATAGGAAATATTTTAACATGGTTCATTTTCCCCTTACATTTTTAGTCAGTTACTGTTATCTAGGACATTTTAGCTTTTAAATTAATGAAAGCTTAGTTGAGTTGAAAGTTAAAGATTTTTATTTTTTATTGTAAAATTTAATTTTTAAATACTTAGCATGTCAGAGGATGTCTTTAAAATACTGAAAAAATATGGCAATAAGAACATAGAAGGCTATTCCTTTTCAATTTTGACACGTTCAATAGTGAAACTATATTCAAACAATGTATTACATGTAGTGTCTCTGTATTATTAAAACAAATAGAAAATTATGTATCATAAATAGTTTCATAATCTGAATATGTTTTCAAAATAATTTTACACAGTTATGTAAATGGTAAATAAACGCATAACCAGCCATGTTTTGATGATGACTATATAAATGAGGAACTAGCCAACATCAAGCATATTGCATGCGACAGTAAGAGTTCTTTCACATTATATGACTTGTAGAAAATTGATGTTTAATCACTACAGCACTCTGAAAAAGGAAATCAAAGAGGATATAAGAAAATGGAAAGATATCCCCTGCTTATGTGTAGGAAGAATCAACATAACAAAAATGGCCATATTTCCAAAACTGCTATACAGATTCAATGCAGTGCTGATTGAAATCCCAACAGTATATTTCACAGAACTAGAAAAAAATAATCCAAAATTACATTTGGAACCAGAAGAGTCTTAGAGTAGCAAAAGCCATCCTAGGCAACAGAGACATGGCAGTGGGTATAAAATTCCCAATTTGAAACTATACTACATAGCCACTGTGATAAAAATAGCATGGTAGTGGCATGGATCCGTGGAATAGATTGGAAGATACAAAAACAACTCCAGATGTACTGAGTTACCTCACTTTGACAAAAGAGCCAACCATCCTCACTGGAGGAAAGACAGCATTTTTAATAAATGCTGTTGGAAAAACTGGATTTCAAACTGCCAAAGATTATAACTTGACCCTTATCTTTCACCATGCACTAAACTAAAATCCAAGTGGATTAAAGATCTAAATATTAAAACAGAAACATTAAACTTGCTGGAAGGTAAGTTAGGCAGAACACTGGAAGACATTGGCATAGGAAAAGACTTTATGAAGAAATCCTCAGTAGCACAGGAACTGGCAGAAAGAATCAACAACAGGGATCTCATCTTATTAAAAAGTTTCTGCACTGCAAAAGAAACCATTAACAGAACTAAGAGACAACCTACAATGTGGGAAATAATTTTTACCACCTGCTCCTCTGACAAAGGACTATTATCTAGAACATAAAGAACTAAAAAAGAAAATTAGCTCCCCAAATATAAAGACCCAATTCAAAAATGGGTATCTGAATGAACAGACATTTCTCAGACAAAGAAGTAAAAGCAGCAAGTAAATATATGAAAAAATGTTCCACATCACTGGTCATTCGAGAGATGCAGATGAAAACAACACTGAGATTCCACCTCACCCCACAAAGAATGGCTGCTGTCAAGAAATCAACCAATAACAAATGTTGGCGGGGTTGTGGGGAGAAAGGAACCCTCCCCCATTGTTAGTAGGAGTGCAGACTGGTGCAACCACCATGGAAATCAATATGGAGATACCTCAAAGAGCTAGGATTAGAGGTTCTATTTGACCCAGCCATCCCTCTCTTGGGTGTCTTTCCAAAAAAATTAAAAGAGTCATATCACAGTGACATATACACACCCACATTTATAGCAGCACAGTTTGTAATAACTAAAACTTGGAAACAGCCCATTTGTCCACCATTTGGAGACTGGATAAAGAAGATGTGGTTTTTCTATAAAATGGAATACTATTCAGCCATAAAGAATGACAAATTAGCATCATTCAAAGGAAAATGGATGTATATAGAGGATATATTCTTAAGTGAAATAAATCACACATATAAATACAGATTCGTTTCTCTGGTGTGAAAAACTATAATTATACATAAGATCCTAATGGTATAATTGACAATGTGAAATAGGAAGAAACGGGCTAAAGGAGCAGGGTAAGCGGCAAGGGTAGGGAAAAGAAAAAAAGGGGAAAAGAAAATAAATATGAGAAAATGAAAAAAGGGAAATAAAGTATTTGTAAATAGGGAAAGGAGGAGGGGGTGAATCAAGGACAGGGATAAGGAGAAAAAATGAGAACCAAGACCTGTCATATAAGTGTACAAAATCCCAATGATAAATGTAACTGTATTGTATACCTAAAATATACCAATAAACTCAATGAGCAAGAAATATGGAGATACCTCAAAGAACTAGGATTAGAAGTTCTATTTGACCCCACCAGCCCTTTTCTGGGTATCTTTCCAAAAGAATTAAAAGAATCGTACCACAGTAATATATGCACAACCATGTTTATAGCAGCATAGTTTGCAATAGCTAAAATTTGGAAACAGCCCAATTGCCCATCAGTTGGAGATTGGACAAGATGTGGTTTTTCAATAAAATTGAATACTACTCAGCCATAAAAATGAGAAATTAAAGTCATTCATAGGAAAATGGTTGCATGTTGAGGATATATTCTTAACTGAAATAAATAAGTCACACATGTGCAAAGACTGAATAGTTTCTCTGGTGTGAAAACCTGTAATTGTAAATAAGATCCCAATGGTATAACTGACAATGTGAAATAGGAAGACAAGGCTACATGTGTAGGGGAAGTGGGAAGGGTAGGGGAAAGGAAATAATCTGAGAAAACATAAAAAGGGAAATTACGTTTTTGTAATTAGGGAAGGGAGGAGGGGTGAAGGGAGGTCAGGAATAAGGGGAAAAAATGAGAACCAAAACTTGTCATGTAAAGGTACAAAATCCCAAAGATGAATGTAACTGTACTATAAATTTAAAAAGTACCAATAAACTTAATGAGAAATAAAAATTGATATTTACTTTCACAATATTATTAGGAACATATTCTTTAGATTAAAAGAGTTTGGGAAGTGAGGAATGAGGAGGAGGAATTAGGAAGAAATCATTCAAAAGGGACTGGCATAGTTTTAACAACAATATTTAATCATAAAATCAAATTTGAATTAGCGTTGTAGAACTTCTAACTTCAAAATAAATCCTCATTTTAGGACTGATTAGTTATACCTGATAGAAAGTAATGAAGGTGACATATCCTAAGTACAGATAATATAAATATGTAATCACAACCAAATCCTATTCTTTGTATATATATTTTTGTAGTATGTACACGTTTGACAGAACAAAACAAGTAAAAAATGAAGTAACAAAAATCCCTTCCTTGTTGATTTTCCATTTTACTAATCTGCAATTATCTGAAATATTATGATTACCAGAAATTTATTAAAATGGTTTTCAAAAGTATCATATCTGCTAAAATAGTAAACATCAGAAATAAATGTTGTGATTATACACACAATATTTAACTCTTGGTACTCAGTGAGATTAGTTTTTTTTAAATTAAAGTGCAATCTAGACCTTATTCATGAAATATTTGGCAAAGGGTAAGTGTCCTTCAATAAACTTCATAGCCTCACTCTATTTGCCACATGGTTTGGTAGTTTTTACATCAAACAACTGAACCATCAAACACCTGAAATCCATGATCCTCATACATGTTAGCTTATTTTTTTTCTTTAGAGAGAATGAAAATATGATAAAGTGGAGAAATTATTGCTCTGTGCACATAGACATGTCTGGGTGTCATTTTTTAAAAGATTATCATAAAATATTATTCCATTCAACTGTAAGTGACTGCATTAGTTACTTTCCTTTAGTTTTTAAGACTTAGTTCAAAAGCTACCTACCATAGCTCATAATATCTGAAATTATTCTCAATGAGCAGAAAAAAATTCCAACATTGAAAAATAGTTGTGTATTTCATTTAAATACATTGTATATTGCTTTGGCTTTAATGCATACTTCATTTTCTTCAAGAGATCCTGTATGTTTTTGAAGAAACCATGTTTTGTTTAGAATGCAGTTCCAAAGGCAAGTGAGAACTTGAGGACTTAAGCAGGAAAGATTTTTTGTTTTGTTTTGTTTTGTTTTGTTTTTGTTTTTTGTTTTTGTTTTTTTGTTTTTTTGTTTTGGTACTTGGGATTGAACTCGGGGCCTTGAGCTTGCCAGACAGACGGCTGCACCACTGAGCTAAATCCCCAGCTGAAAACGTCTTTTAAATACAAATCTTTCTCCGATAGATTTAAACATTTGGAAGATTCTCTATTCAACAATTTATTGCTCACACGTATCAAGAAATTTAGCATAGAGTGGATAATGTTGCGAACTGGACACTAAATGTTTAAGGATTTGACTTTGAATTATATTCTATCGAATTTCTGAGGTCAACCTTTGAATTATGATAAGAAAATATCCTAATAACACTCGTATAATTAGTATTTTTGGCCTTAATTGAAATATGCATAATACTAACAGGATTTTATACAAGTATTGTTTTTTATAGTCTTGGCCGTGAATTTCCTAAAGTGATGCAAACAGTATAATTAACAAGGTGAAATCAAATGATACAGTCTTTTGTTTTCTGCTACTGTTATAGTCAGAGATATTTAAAAAGAGTAACGATATATTTGGCATATGATTCTAATGGCTAGTGACTTCATTATTTGGTAGACACAGATGACAAGGTCCTTCCTGTTACTGGGGCTCTTTGCAGAGCTCCCTGCTGTTGCAGGCATCACTCCATGCCATAGAACATCATACTCAGGTTGTCCCTCCACTTCCCACATGAAGCCACAGCAGTCCTGTGGTATTACGACTCCACCTATTCAACTTTATATACCTGCCAGAAGTCCCCGTGGTGCACACCACAGTTTAAGTTTGCATGCACTTAACACCTGAGATTAAATCTCAACAGGAGTGTTCTTAGGAATATTCAAACCATAGCAGAGACTCGTTTCTTTTGCAAAAGTGCCTGGCGTGTATTTTTAACGAACTACCATCGCTTATGATCGTATGTCTTAGTGAGAGATTTTAAATGTACTTTTATTTTGGGGGGAGGGTGGCATTGGGAATTGAACCCAGTGGTGCTCTGCCAGTGAGCCGCATCCCCAAACTTTCTTACTTTTACCTGGATATCTGGTATCACTAAGTTATCCAGGCTGGCCTCAAATTTGTGATCCTACTCTCTTAGCTTCTGAAGCAACTGGAATTACAGGTGTGAGTTGCTACAACTGGCAAAATGTTCCCTTATAATGGATAGAAAAAATGTTCACCAGTCAAAAGTTAAGAACAACAATAAAAAGTTCAAACAATAACAATTATTGTGATTATATGTTTCTAATCATATGAGACATATCCAAAGTCACACACTCATACTACCAGCCAGAAAACTAAAAAGTTTTAATGGAGCCCAGTGTCTAGACTAGAAATAGAAATCTCTACTTAGGGAAAAAAAATGAACCAAGAATTCTTACATATAAGAAACAAAAAATAAAGTTTTCTTCTGTCTTTTACACTTCTGACTTGTTAAACAGCTTTATTTTAAAAAGCAACCCATACTTTATATTGTTATTTTTTACTCCTCTTTCAAAAAGGGTTAACATTTTTTACGTCTTTCATTTCACATAACTTTTTTGGATATCTTTCAGAAAAATATAACCTCAGATACATTTGTTCTCAAAACAGAATGTGAATCAAGTCAGTTTAGCTATTGACAACACTAAGCCAACCAAACACAAGGCCCATCTGTCTTGAGATACATAAGCACGTGTGCACTTGAATATTTTACTTTATAAGTAATATTGATCACAATCAACTGGTGGGCGCTTTTCATAAAAAAAATTGTAAAACATCAATGAAAAAAAACTGATGCTATTCTTCCTTGCTTTTTCTACAAAGATCTGATCTCATTAAGCAATAGTTTTTGGTGTTTTTCAATCTCATAAAACAGCATCATGAAATGAGACACTGATGTCTTTATTGTGGAAGGAAGAAAATGACTCAGGGCAAACATACTTGAAAAATTTGAGGCATTCAGGTTGTCTTTTTAAAATGACCCTCTATCTGACAGCAAATCCATAAAGCTGATATTTTTGTGTCAATGTTGTAGCTTCTTGACCTTTAAATTCTAACATTAGCACACGTGGGTCAATAAATCTTAGTAATGTCCCCAATTAAAGTCACTACACCCTTATTATGCTTACAAGAGAACTGCCACAAACATTTTGCTACAAAAGAAATCAAGTGCTGTGAAACCATTTGCTTTCTGCAACCATGGCCATATTCTGTATTGGTTACTTTTGGAAGTCAGAAAACACATGACAAACATGCAAATCTGGTGGGAAATGACAAATCTGGAGTATTTCCTTTGTGAAATATTTAATGATGTCTTATTCTGGTTTTCAGAGTTAGAAGTTAATGAACTATAATCATGCCAATTGTGTGCACACTTATAGTGTAAATTAAATTTGGGTGGGTATTCTTTTTAAGGCAAGTACATTTACCTCAACAGTATACCACAAATTTCATCTATTTTATTATCAAAATATTCAACTAGTGAGAAAGATAAATAGTTTAGGAAATTTATACAATCATAAAGTGACCATTATGCAAATCAACCATTAAATATGACATGAGATGGATTGCATAAGAAATTTTAAAAATTACTGTTGGATCACAGAGAAAGAAAGGATTTTAAAAAGTTGTGTAGGTCCTAAATTTCACAAAGAAAATAACCCAGAAGAGTCACATAAAAACAATATGATTTCTAAGGAATTTCAGAAACTGTGCATGAAGTTTGAGAAGAAACACAAGCCAAATTTTTATTTCAGAATTTGGCATGCTCCTTGGAATTTTTAAAGGAAATTAAGGTTTGTGAACAAAATAATTGAACATTAATTTGGAAGTGAGTGGAATGTATATGTGTGTGCATGTGTATTGTGTGCTTGGATTACAGTCGTGTGCCTGATCATATTATTTTTATGTTGACCTGCTGGGGAATAGAAAATTACCTGTAGAGTTTATAGTACAGATGTTTAATAGTAAAATCAGTAAGACTTGAAAATATGCCCGTCATGAAATAGAAGCCCAACCCATGTCAAATTCAAGAACGTTGACACAAAGATGCTAGGTCCAAAGCTGTGTTCTATCATTACTCAAAAGTGCAGTACTGTGTAAACTAGGAAAGGCATGTGTCTTCGGAGCATAAATTACTTCTTCCTATTTACCAAGCAAGATGATGATAAGGGCACCATAGGGGGACCTCTTGCTCTTCTGCAGAAATCGTTCTTTTTCAGGAGAGATGACAATACAATACTTCCAACAGCCAGGGAAACCCACAGGTGATTGGCTATGAACACATGTTATAATTATTATATACAAGCTCAGAAAGTTATTACTTGTTTTAGCAATTCAAACTCCTTCTGCCCTGAGGATGGTAGCTCCTTTTTCTTCCAATATTGGAAAAGACATATATTTCAAAGACAGAGTTACTTTCCTTCCACCATAAACCCAAGACCTGAGAGGGAAACATTACCTCAAAATTAAGGAAGTCTGGAGCATTTGAATGAAGGAGTTATATGTATGAGACTCTATATTTTACAAATTATTTTTTACATTACTGTAGACTTAGATCAACTTGTAGCCTCATTGAGTATTTTGTTTTCAGTTCTGTTACTATATTTATCAGATAGATTATCATGTTTCCATAATTCACCTGTTTCTTTCCTAGCTAAATCTCCTATTTCTGCTTTTGAAATTGCTAGAAAGTCTTCTTGTCTTCCTCCTAATATTTTGCAAAGGTGCGTAGAGATTTTTGGAAAGCAACTGAAGGTTATTATTTATAACAGTTAGTAGATTCCAGGCAAAACTAGTGTGGGTTGCTGACAAATTCAAGTTGCAATGGGTAAAATGTTAGACCGCTTAGATTACAAATGCCTTTAAGTCTATAAAATGAATTAATATGTTAATATGAACTATTTTAGAAAGTGAACTTACAATTACATGAAAATGCAAGAATATAATTACAACTACTTTAATCACATTATATTTCACATAAGAAAGCACAGTGCATTCTACTTGAAAAATACAGATAAGATTTGCACATTAAACCATTTGATTTTTCTGCTTATGCAAATCAAATCCCATTTAAAACTTCTTCATGATAATGAGGATACTTATGCTAGCTTGCTTTTTAAAGATAAACTTACATAACGAAATTCATGTCACATTTTTTGACTTCTCTTCAAATCCTTTGATGTCTAGAATAAAGTTCACGTTCTTACACAAATGTAAAGATTCTTTGCTGAGTACAGGGGATGCTTACTCATTCACATGCAGCTGTGAAATTTCAGACTCCATTGATCTGTTTCAGCAGAAATGCTGTCCAATGATCTATCTGTACATATTGAAGTAGTTTCTTAAAATACAGCTAGAGTCTTAACATTGTGGTATCTTCTTCCGTTGAGTAGTGCAATTGCAAGCTCATAGGATTACATTTGCTCTAGGGTGACTGCTTTTGTCCCCACAAAAAGGACTTTGAACTTAATTTTTAATATGATCAGCATGGGAGGTAAAACTGTGTGGGAAGTTTAGGCCATGAGAGCTCCATCCTCATGGAAAGATTCATGGTGTAAAATAGCCTTCGAAGAGTTGCTATACTCTGTTTTCCTCTTGTCCCACATGAGTCTGTTTCTTCTCTCCAGAGAAATCCAGTACTCCTGACACAATCTTCAATATGGACAAGGGGTGTGAATAGATAAAAACTGGAAAGCACCTTGATATTAGACTTCTTTACCTCCAAATTTCTGAGAAATAAATGTCATGATTTTAATAAATTACCTACTTTATATTTATCAATTATAGGAGTCAAAGCTAAAATAGTATATTCACAACAAATGATGAATTTTAAGATTATTAGAGTTTTCCCTATCTTCTCTAAAAAAAACTCCAAAATTATAAAATTATTACAAATGTATACAAGAATCCATCTTCTAATTTATGAGAAATTCCTTAGCAAGGTGCATAACATTAAAATAAACAATAACATGAATTGGTTGAGTAAAGCTAATAATTTAGTAAACACAATTTCTTTTGTCACCATTATTATTGGAGAGCATCACTGTTAAGATGTCACAATATTTATTGAATAGTACAGTTTAAAAGTTATTGTTAATATGAAAAAATGTGAAAAAATTTCTTAAAGTTTATTCCTTGTCTAAAAGAAATAGTGTTAATTTTTACTACCTCTCGTGTCCTGTTTTAATGATTAAGGCACTTTAGAGTGTCAAAATATAATATGCCATTATGGAAAACATCGCAAGTGACAAACTACCATATAGAATGCATTGCTCATCAATATTGAAAATATAAAATTGTTTAAAATATTAGTCTTGTCCTCATAGCAAATTACCCTAAGCTATCCTGTGTTATACAGTAGGAAACATATTTAAGAAAATAATGGACATTTACCTCCAGTTTTTATGTAATCTCTACTTTTTCAAATGATTGTTTGGAATGCCACGCCAACAGATTGTTTTATTTGTAAGTACACGAGTATTCTTAATAGACAATTATAAATTACTTAAATATAAATTATAAATTATAATGGTGTCTTTACTTTTCAATAACAAAAGCTAACCATTCTTCATTTTTAGTAGTCAGTATTAAGGTAACTTGATGGAAAAGATCAACCATCTATTAACATCTGGATAATATCCAAAACAGCTCAACGATTGATTTGCAAGCAATGACTTCCCAAAGTAGTTTGATTGAATTGAAAGAAAGAAGAATTAAAATGAATGAAGGAAGAGGTGAACTATCTGTGTTTAATCCCCAGTTTCATCAGAAATCGATTAACTAGCTGACTTTAAGTCCAAAAGAATTAATTATCCTCAGTCTCTACTATAATTAACAACACTATGGCCGTCTCCCAAAATATTCATTAAACAGTCAGGAACAATATGAAATTCAAATTAAAATTGGAAAAGAGATTAAATAGAAGTAGTCATCTCTAAAAAGAATCATACTACATCTGAGATGAAATCATTTGAGCAATACAAAATATGGAAATACATTTTGTGTTACATTTAATTATCATTAATTCCAGCACTGCAATCTGGCAGCTATTTTAGGCCCATTACAAGGACTAAAATGGGCTAGAATGTTAATATGAATCTATCCTCAATGGAATAATGGGAATATGCTTCAAAGTTAAAGAAAGTTGAAAAAATAAAGTTTGTAGTTATAGTTAATTTCTTAAATTCTCAATTATAATTTCATGTTGTATATAAATCATTGATAATGTGTTGATGACAACTCAGTCAACAAAGGCATTAACAAAAAAGCAGCATTTTCTTTCACATAAGGAAATTTAAAAATTTATACTCTGTTTTATGGTTTCATAAGACAATATTTGGGATTTGCATTTACTGGATTTAAATAAACTCTCAAGGTTTAAAATTAATATGGTTTATGGTATTTATTGAATCAAGCATGATACAAGCATCCAAACTTCTGGAGAAATAGTGTTGTTGTATTTTGTCAGTCATTATAAATTCAAATATTAGCTGATTATTCTCATTTTTGTACCTTCTTGCAGGCATATTATTTCTTCTGGTAATTGTTTTAGAGGAAGGATGCGATGTCTACATGTATAAGGAGTTAGATGTATTAACTGGCAAAAGCTTAGCCAGCTTGTGAAAATAGTTTGTAGTTAAAATGTAAAATTGTAATACATTAGAAAGTGCTAGTTTAATATACTTTAAAATGAGACACTGTTTAGTTTGTTATTCAGGGATTATTTCAAATGTCCCAATTTTAGTATGACATTTCACATATAAATAAATATTTAAATAAAAAACATGAATGATATTTTATAATAGGTGAAACAATTCTAAAATAATTTCTAAAATTTTACAAAAAATAAGTCATGTTCTCAATGGCATAAACAAAGTTAGTTTTCACAGACATAAAATGTAACTTTTAAAGCCAATAATTTGTACAAATAGAGCAAAAAACATTTGCATTCCTATATTCAGTGTATTTATGAAGGGTGGTTAAAGAGTTTGTGTTTTTAAAATAAAAAACAACAAAATCCTAAAATTATTGCTTTTAAACCTAAAGCAAACAGTAAACTGATTTAGAAATGGTGGCAGATATTAATCCACATAATTTACAAAAATAAATAAATAAAAATAAAAATTTCCCTAAGTAGATATGTGGAAAGAACAGCAATATGAAAACATTTTGCTGCTCTTTGCATGAGCATGTGTCCTGCTTGATGAATTTGAGCTCCATAGAGCAAACCTTTAAGCTGTGTGTTTCTCATAGAAACATAGAAAAAATATATGTTGTTTTTTCAAAAAGGACCCTAAACCTCCAAATTATCTACTTCATAATCAGTGCTTATTTTCTGATTGTTTCTCAGTAATGCATACATTTGTTTGCTTTATTCTTACAAAAATAACTCCTCACACAGCAACTTATATTTAAAGAATGAAGAAATATGGAAAATGTTTTTCTGTACATATTTTTCATACACCTAAGACCTAGCTATAGTACCCAATTAAAGGCTCTAAGTATATGGTCTTTCTATAAAATAAACTGTAGCATATATACCACGGATACTTAAAGTAAAGAATACATATTTCCATTTAAATGTTGGTGGCGAAATACAACTGCTGGCATCAGCCAGTGTTGCCTTGGACAATGTTATAGTTTTAAATTAGAAATTGATTTTTAACAAAAAAGCAAATGTATTACCCTGTTGAGTTAGCTGCAATTTGATTTTTTAAAAATTAACCAGAGTTATATATTAAATAATTAAGTGACATAGTACTTGAAGTTGTAGAATATGCACAATTGTACCCATTGACAAATTCATGCTTGATTGTGCACGGAAACTTGCAACAGTTGTTTTAATAGTCAAGAGTTGTCAACACACAAAAGGGTCACTTCCTCCCACGATGTACCTTCCAATGGATCTACTTTCAATTAAAATTAGAGCCAGAACAGGATAGCCACATGACAGTAGGAATGCTTTTGATGGCATAAAATTAGTGAAAGATGGACTCTGGGGAAGAAAAGCAAATTAACACCGTCTTCACTACTCTATTTGAAGAAGTCATGATTGCGTGTCAGCAGCATGAAGTTGCACACACCTTGGAATTCTAGAAAGAAATGAAACCTCAGTAGACTAAATACTTCACAACTCCAGACAGCCTTCACGTCATGTTTATAGACTACATTTTAAGTCTGATTAAGTCTTTCTTTGATTTCCAAATTCTGGTACATAAGAAATGCTTAATTCCAAATGTAATTCATGGATACATACATTTATTTTAATAATTGGTAAAGAAACTTTAAACTTTAAATTTACCAAGTAAAATACTGAAGAAAGAGTAATGAGATAATCACCAGAATGATACAGAAAGTGAAAATCACTGTGAACTGAAATCAGGATTATGCGTATTAATATTATAAGAGTTTGTCTGAATTGTGGAAAATGAATAGGAGTGAAATATCCAAATAGCAAATCAGAACTTCAGTTTATTTTGCTGGGAAAGCAGATATTAGGAAATGAGTGAAAACCTAATAAAAAGTTGTAAGGTACTGAAGACCCAGAGAAGCAGAAAACAGAGGTCAAAAGAAATCTGTAGCTAAATTTAAAGTCACTGGGTCAACTGGATTTTATCTTTTAAAGTCACTGCACATCTCCTAACAGGAGGGGAGTACAGCAGGCACTTACCAGTCTCTAAGTGAGGGATTCGTATTGTCAGCACACCACAAATATCATTGGTTTGCAGTGTCAGCAACTTTCTTCAAAGTTCCCTTAACGTCTTATAAACTCAGCATATACTGAACTGGCTTCATAAAATCTTTTGTAAATTCAAACCATTCACTCATATTAAAAAAGATATGTTACATACTGTACTATAAAGGTAACAATAACAATAACTACTACAATATCCATATCAAAAAAGGCTTTTTCTGCACACATAATATTTAAATTAGCCTCATATTTCTTGTGGTCAGTTGATGTTAACATCTAAGCCTATGTTGAATTTTTCAAGCAAGCAATGTTGCCTGTCCTTCAAAAAATTTCCTTTCAATTCCTTTACTCATTTTTTAAATTGGGTTTTTGTCTTCACTTTTAAATTGTATGACCTCCTTAGAAATGTATAATATCTATCCCTTATAAATCATATGGTTTGCATTTTTCCGAAGCCATGGGATGACTTTTTATTTTGATGGATTCCTTTTTTTGTTGTGCAGGAACATGTTAGTTTGGTGTGATTGTGTTTATTTTTGCTTTTGTGGCTCAGATTTTGGCAACATATTCAAAACATTACTTTCAAGATCAATGTTATGGAGTTGTACACCTTTAGATTTAATTTTTAAACCACTTTGATTTGATTTTTGAGTTACATAAATATCGATACAAGTGGTCAAAACTGCACGTGAAAGGCATGATCGATGTCCTCATTGATTTGGGCCTGTGGCAAAGCAGCACATTAATTAGGATAGGATGATGTGGTGGAACCAAATTGTTCACCCGGTGAACAAAAAGCAAACGAAGAAAGAGAAATGGACTGGTGCTCCACAGTTATTTTCAAGGGTACAACCTGGTTGCAGCTGTTCAAGTTTCCACCACTTCCCACAATGCGATCCTGGGATCCAAGCTTTAACACATGAGACTTTGGGGGGCATTCAGTATGCAAACTCTAGCAAAACTCAAGACATCATGTACGTAAGCCAGCATAGAAAGACAAATACTATGTGGTCTCACTTGTGAAACCGAACTATTGAGCTCACAGAAACAAAAAGAAGAAAGGTGATAACCAAGGAAAGAAGATAGTTGGAAAAAATAGAGAAATATTAGCCAAAAGCTTCAACATTGTTATAAAATCAGGAGGTTGAGAAGATATAATATATAGCCTTTTGACTATATATAATAATAATGCATTGTATATTTGAAATTTTCTAATTTACTGGATCTTATACATTCTCACCACATATCAGGTAACTGTGAGGTGATGAATATGTTAATGATCTTGATTGGTAATTATTTCACTATTTATAATCTCATGTGTCTATCAAAATATGATGTTCACTGTGAATATTTACATTTTTGTCAAGTCAAGTAAGTACTGCTCCTCGTGAAACATGAAATATTAGATACGCCCAATGCTGATACAGATATGCATAACTTCAATCAGGAGTCAGCACACTCTAACTGGTACAATTTTTTCAAATACAACTTTATTGGAACATAGCTATACTTACTTTTCACATACTGTCTATGGTCGCTTTCATACTAAAATAGCAAGATTGAGTAGCTGGAGCAGAGACAATGCAGGCTTAAAATTGAAAATATTTTCTAATCTGAAAAGTTTTTTTTCAATATTTTTCTTTGTACAAAAAGTAGACCTCAAATCCAGTTTTGAAAGTAAGAACCACTACCTTCCTCTGTTTCTGTTTAGTAAGAATATGTATAAAACAAAACTTTAGTAAGAACACTTATAAAGCAAAATAAATAACCATTGTTTTACATTTATCAAAGAGTGTTAATGTTAAAAGTTATTTTATAATATAATGCAATGTAAATTAAATCTACTATATTCTATGGGACATTATTGATTTGTTTTGCTCTGATTTCTCACTGGACATTTACTGAGTAATCATTGAGTGGATATGTCAAGTATTCTATGAAGTAAAAAATATGAAATAAAAAATAGTACAGAGTTTATTAATATAAAAAACTTAAAATCATGGATATTTTCAGACAACTAAAATGATGGTTTAAATGTAGAGTTTAGTAGTGAAACCTAAACAGGGACTTTGGAATATGCTGACTTTTCCCATGATATATAATTTCCTCCCTAACCAAAGAAGAACTCGTATCTATGTAATTTTAGGGTTCTTATTGTCACTGTTTTTATATAGCCTGAGTGTTATCAGTTATATATAATAATTGTCTTTTTTCCAAATTTTATTGTCAAAGATCCTTCAAAAGATCCTTCAAATCATTTTTTTTCAGTAAGAGTTTCCATTCTCTAATAGACAATATGAAGAAATAAAAAATGTTTTGTTTACAGAAGAGAATGTTGGAAAATTTGAAGTATAGAAGATGTTCTTAATGCACATAATGAGTGAAAGATTATCTTAAACTATGAAATTAAAGTTTTAACTTAAAAGTTCTGACCATAGTTTCAGAGATTGTATATAGAGTAAAAGGTAATGCTATCGACGATTTTGGTTCTTTAAATGAAAATACCACATCACATTTCACTACTTCATAAAATAAGTAATTAAAATATCTTATGAGAAGAATTTATATTAATATATCTTTTCTTCTTTTGGTTTTTTGATACAGAGGCTCACTATATAGTTGAGACTGACCTGGAACTCACTATGTAGTCCAGGCAGGTCTCAAACTCACAGTGATCCTCCTGCCTCAGCCTCCTGAGTGCTGGGATTACAGGCCTGTGCCACCACACCTGGCCTAATTTTAAATAGACTTATAATGTATTTACTAAACCTAGTTTCTCTTTATCTCTCACCTATACTTCTCTGGCTTTAACATAATTGCACATAACCTCAATAATAGCAATGGCAATAGTAGTAATAAGGCTAAAGTGAGTGGACTCTCATGTTCATTCAGTTCATTTCTTTTCCTTGCTGGTTTAGCTCATCCTTCTCAATGTTTTCAGTAAATATTAAATTAAAACATTCTTTAATTTTTACTTGTAGTGCAAAATATGGATGGAGTCAACCACCCCCTCCCTTTTTGACAGAGGGTCTCACTGTGTAGTTCAGGCTGGCCTTGAACTTATTACATATCCAATCCTGGACTCAAACTCACAGTGATCCTCCTGTTTCAGCCTCTTGAGTGCTGCGTTTATAGGAATGCACCAACATGCCCCACAATTCTTCCATTTCAAGAGTGGACGTTTATCTTAAGGACTGACTTGTGGGTACGTTTCTTGTAAACATGTCCTTTTTCCATGTAACCATAGGCTAATGAGGTTGAGACCAGCTCTATAACAGTTTCTCACGGTATACATTTTGTCTCATATAGAGCTATGTCTCTGACTTCTTCAGTTACAATATTTTCCTGTACAATGGAACAGTTATTTTTCACAAAGTTCAGTTGATTTCACACATATCGTTAGTATCCATGGCCCAGAACTTCAGGCTTCCTCCATTTTACACAGGTTTACATTGTGTCTGTTTTAGCAGAGAGGAAAAGGTGAGTTAGCTTCCCACGAAGAAATGGATAGAAATAGACACTTCTGCATTATATTTGCTGGTGCACCTTTTAATCAGTTGTAGAAGTGAAACTATAGAAATATGTCTCCCACCAGCCTACCTGAAATGCATTTCTTGCGCTCTGATTTTAATATGCATCCTCTGTATTACTCTGCTACTCACATTTGTATTTCAAGACTTAGTTAGGATGATGCCAAACTTCCAGGAAACATTCTTTGTGCCTTTTTCATTTCTCATGAAATCTATAAATATCTAACAGTGTTCCATAGCACATTGTAATCATCAGTTTACCTTCCTAAAGATAGGAAGGTGGGACATCGAGTCAAGAGTCATGACAGATGTAGGTGAGCTCCATCAGGAAGGAACAAAAGGAAAGAAGAATTTCAGTTAATAAAGTTGGCGAGTAGGCCTTCATGAATAAAATTATACAAATTAGTAGCATTATAAGGAATGAGCATGAAAAATATATTGAGTTTGTCACACCTGAAACTTCACAGAACAGAAAAATTTTGTCCGTGAGACAAGGGAAATAAATGAATTCATGAGCAAAAGCTATGAAAAACATGAAGTCATGATATTTCTACTATACAGAGAGTATAATTTTTTGCTTTTGAAGATTAGAGATACATTCTTTATTATTAAACAATAAACCAATAAAAACAACGGGGGACAGAATTTGGACTCCATGGTTGAATTTTCAGATTAGGAATCTGTAGTATTGTTAAGGTTATATCCGTTAAGCTATAAATTTCGTTACGGATTAATTTAAATTATCTGTGTCAGAACAATAACATTTAAGTTATTCAATATTATCTTTTTTAAAACTAGCAGTCACCGAAATAAAACTGAAGAGTCTTACTTTGTCCATGTAATACGAGTTAAAAAAGTTTTTTTTAAGCCAAATGTTATCACAACTACCTTAAGTCAAACTTTATCACTCATTGTATATCAATCAATGTAGTCTGCTCCCACACAAAGGATAAAGTGTTTTTGACTAAACTTCAATAATTTTTATAATTAACATTTACAATGGAAAGCAAATGACAAATTCAGTGTGTGTAATAGTAAACTTAACAATAACTTTTAATATTTTGTATTCAACTATAAAATTTTGTGAGTGATCTGAAAATTTCTGAGTAAACTTTTCCACTTGATTAAGTATGAAAACTTGCAGCTTATGAAGAAACAATTAAGATATGCATTTAAATAAGTTGCACAAATGGAAATAAAAAGGATAACTGAAAATTAAAGCCAGGATGCTGCATTTATTTTTTATTTTATTTATTTTATTTTTTCAGCTTTAATTGAGTTTACTAGTACATTTTAGGGATACAGTACAGTTACATTCATTGCTGGGATCTTATACCTCTACATGACAAGTCTTGGTTCTCATTTTTTCCCCTTACCTCTGCCCTCCCTTCACCCCCTTGTCCCCTCCCCATCTACAAACACTTTATTTTCATCTTTTCATTATCTCACATTTTTTTCTTTTCACTTTTTACTCTTCCCTACCCATCCCACCTTCCCTACACCTTTAGCTCCTTTCTTCCCATTTCTAAATGTCAGTAATCTTATTAGAATCTTATGCATTGTTGCCGATTATTTACACCAGGGAAACTACTTGGTATTTACACATGTGTGACTTATTTATTTCACTTAGGAGTATATCTTCAATATGTATCCATTTTCCTATGAATGAATCTATTCTCTCGCTCTTTATGGCTGAGTAATATTCCATTTTATAGAAAAATCACAACTTCTTTATCCAGTTTTCGACGGATGGGCAAATTGGCTGTTTCCAAGATTTAGCTATTACAAAGTTGAACGAAGAAGATAAAAACATTTTAAACACCCCAGTCACAATCAGTGAAATTGAAAATGTAATTAAAAACTTACCAACAAAGAAAAGCCCAGGCCCTGATGGATTCACTGCTGAATTTTACAAGACATTTAAAGAAGAACTACTACCATTACTTTTCAAACTTTTCAATGAAATTGAAAGGGAAGCTATACTTCCAAATTCATTCCTGGAAGCAAGTATCACTTTGATTCCCAAATCAGGGAAAGATACAACTAAAAAGGAAAACTACAGACCAATCTCCTTAATGAATATAGATGCAAAAATCCTTAATAAGATACTAGCAAACAGAATACAGAGGATTATTAAGAAGATCATCCATCCTGACCAAGTCGAATTTATTCCAGAGATGCAAGGGTGTTTCAACATTCGAAAGTCAATAAATGTAATACATTATATTAACAAAGTCAAGGACAAAAGCCATATGATCCTCTCAATAGATGCAGAAAAAGCATTTGATAAAATTCAACACCCATGCATGATAAAAACCCTGCAAAAAATTGGAATAGATGGTCTATACCTCAATTCAATAAAGGCTATCTATGAAAAACCATCAGCCAACATCATATTGAATGGCCAAAAACTGAAAACCTTCATGTTAAAATCAGGAACAAGACAAGGATGCCCACTATCACCACTTCTCTGCAATATAGTTCTGGAAACATTAGCCACAGCAATTAGACAAGAGAAAGAAATTAAAGCAATAAAGATAGGAAAGGAAGAAGTTAAACTATCATTATTTGCTGATGATATGATACTCTACATTGAAGATCCAAAAAACTCCACCAAAAACCTTCTCGACTTAATTGACAGATTCAGTAGAGTATCTGGATACAAGGTGAATACCCAAAAATCAATAGCCTTCTTATACACAAATAACAGACACACGGAAAGAGAAATAAGGGAAAAAATTCCTTTTACAATAGCATCCAAAAAAATGAAGTATCTAGGAATCAATCTAACAAAAGAAACAAAAGATCTCTACACTGAAAACTACAGCACTCTGAAAAAAGAAATTGAAGAGGATATAAAAAAATGCATTTATTTTTAATCATCCTACTAATAGAATTCAGATATGAACGAGTGATAACAGGATTACTTTGCAGTGTATCTCATTATGGTAGAGGGCAAAGTGTTCTAGGTCAATAGTTTCAATTTTACTCTATAGGATATGCTTTATTTTCACAAAAATTCAAAGTCACAATAATATGTGATTTCATGAGCAATGGTATTAATTGCCTAGAGTTCCTAGTTTTCACTCCTAAATTTAGTCATTGCCAATCCATTAAAAAAAAAAAAAGATAAACATTAGGGCTGCCAGACTGAAAAGTTCCAGAGATTTGCAGCAGAAATCAATGAAAATCAGCAGAGATCAGTGCCAAAGACAGTCACTGAATGGCAATAACTGGCATCCACTGGCGTGTGATGGTCAGTGGAGTCCAGTGGCAATATTGACCAGCATTTGGGCACAATAGCTGCTCAAAACATCTGAGAGAAATCTCCTGTGCTGATTTTTTTAGAAGAAAATTAACTAGTGCTGTGTTTCTCTTGAATAAAAGTAACAGGCAGAATTTAAATGTATAATCATGTGTGGCTCATTTTTGAACACAAATCTGAATGAAAAGCTGAGCCTGGCCATGTTAAAAGCCTGTGGGGAAGCCCTACAGCTACAGTGCAGCAAGTATGCCCTTAATTAATTATGAGACTCACTGGCAATAATAGGAGACTCTCTCATACGCCCCTGACTTGTCAGAGCATTTTAACTCAGCAAAAGTTACCTAAGAAGCAAAATTGAGACAGTGGAGCTTACTGTAAATTCCATGTTGTTGCTGTTTGAATAATATTTCATTTTAAAAATAACTGTAGTCTAGAGATACAGTAACATTGGGGTATTGGTATTTTTTTAAAGTGAGAAAGTAGAGAGGGTGGGTTGGTTGAAATGCAGGAAAAGGGTGAATTCGGATAAAGGTATCAATGATGTATGACAATTTCTTTTCAGAAAAAAAGTTTGGATCACAGGCCAAGAAGCAGCTGGAGAGAAAGGAAGACATGACAAGGCTGCTAGAGAAAGCGGGGCTGGAAAAGTACAGGAGATTGATGTTAACTGAGAAAGTAAGAATGAATGGAGCCATTCGCCGTGTTCTCCATTATTATATGAAGATCACCTTGAAATAAGAATTGGAGTATGCAAAATTTTATAACACTTAGAGTTTTTTAAAATGATATGCCAAATTATCTGAGAAAGGAAAAATTGTTTGTTTTTAAGTTAAAAACCTATGTTCACAAGACACATACATATTAAAACAGAACAAATGAAAGAATGGTCGTTTGAGTGCAAAGTGATACCCAATGTTTTACTTTTTGTTCATAAGTTTTTTTATTTTATTCCAATGTAGTATGCCCTATAAACACACAATTTCAATTTAGTAGGAAATCTCTCTCTATCTCCCTCTCTCTCTCTCTCCCTCCTCCCCTGTCTATCTCTCTCTCTTTCTCTCTCTCTCTCTCTGCTTCCCTCCTTTCCCTGTTGACTTTTTCCCTCCTTCCCTTAAATGGAGAAGGTGTATTTTTTAAAGTATTTAGTTTAACCACTGGCATATAGCCTAAAAGGCATTTTTTTAGAGCTGTTTAATGATTCATTATGGATCTGTTACCAGTATCTTGCTTTCCATGGACTGTGACGCTTTCCAATAAAATTTGAAAATAAATAAATAACAAGCAAACTTTAAAAAACGCATTGGTCTATTGCTTTGGGGTTTGAAGTAATCATAGCAAAAATGCTTTGTTGGCTGATTTCATGTTATGGACTGGGCGCTTTTCTCCAAGCACAGTCATAAAATTGCTTTGCCATTTTTTTCAATTACCAATAAAACTTGTCAAAGAGTCATGCTCAAAAGTGAGTCATTAGCTGAAGTCAGCTCTTTTATTTATATTTAGTATACCCACAGTACCTCTAGAATTTAATATTCCAACCAAGTTGTAAGCATCTAAACAATTATCTATTTCCCTAATGCCACATAAAGCTTTAATATTTTCATTAACCTGTTCCAATACAATCTATTTAGATACTTCTAAAAAGAGAAATACTAATCATCTTCAATCACAGATGCTATTCTAGGGAAAATATCTGTGTTGATAAAGTACAATAATATTTGAAGCATAGCATATAGTGTAAGCATATGTTAGTCCAGCAAAATGTTCTTTATTCTGGTACTTAAAAGATTTTTTTTTTATTGGTTCAGAGCAATAAAGCAGGTTTTGCGCCACCACACTAAATAGTAAAAAGGTTTTCTAGTGACAAATTGGAGGACATATGACACCCGTTCTTAATCATTAGTGTTGATGGCAAAAAAAATATCGTCACTCCTGACCTACAGCACTTTTGGCATCAAGTAATAATGAGAAAAACCAGGCAAATCAGTACAACATAAAACAAAGACTCTACAGAGAAGGAAAAACACTACTGATATTCCATTTAGAAGATTAAAGAACACAAGTGACAGTGTCCCATAATTTAAATGATTTCTACACTAAAAGAACACCTCAGAAGATACAATGAACTATGTCTTTGTGTATCTTGGTGCATAACTGAATGGTGCTGTGATGGCAAAGCATGCCTTCTGGTTCGCTGTGAATTTCATAGCCTTCCAGAGGAGGGAAGAGGTTTGAAGATCATTCAGTCTCCATACTGCAAAGACACATAAGCAAAATAATATGATTTTTTGCACGTTCATTAAAATGATAGCTAGTAATTATATGAAAGCAAGAAAATTCTTAAAGTCAAAATTAACTTTAATTAAATTAAAACAAAGCTACATACATTTTCATTGTCATGATTAATTGTGTAACCTGAAACTGCACAAAGCAAATTGTATGCACTTTCCATACAATGCGGTCAAGAAGGTGGTTTACTAGAAAGACTGGGGGTTTGGAACCAGGTAAAACAAAGCTAAATTCACTGGCCATTGTTAGGCTGCGAAATTTATTCTCTATCAGTGAAATAAAGCCTACTCTGAGTGTAGTACTGTATCATCGCACAGAAGAAAAGCACGGAAATTACTTTCCTATTATCCAGGAAGATGGTTCTCCTACATAAATGGTTCCTTTAGTGCTTTCACAAGTGTCCTACACACTATGAATATATATACAAAACTGAGATAAAGATGTGATTGGTTTAAAATATTTCTCTTGAATTCTGATGAAGTTTAAAATGACTTGATTTGGGGAATCAAGTCTTCTGTTATTTTGGCCTTTGTCATTTACAAATGACACAAATACTCAAACAGGTATTTAACCTGTTCACTCCGAAATTATTATTAATTTCTCTACTTCATATTACATCCAATTCTCTAACAAATATTCTCTTCCATTACCGAAACATATCCAATTTCAAATACTTCTGTTTCAATTGCATCTCTTACAGTGCCAGATGAGCTCATTTAAATTTTCTAAAAAAAAAAAGCCTCTTCCTAACCCAAGTAATCAATTTCACACATAGTTCTTCTAAAAATAAATAAATTAATTAACATTACTCTCCTCTTTGTTCACTATGTGTGATTCTGTCCACAATTCTGTAAACACATAAAAAACATTTCAGCTATAAGCATTTATATACACTTTTCTTTCTTGCTCACACACTGCTCCTTTAGAATAAGATTTGTGAGCCTTTCTCTCAAATTAAATTTAAGTCTTAATTGAAATATTACCTGCTTTGGTAAGACTCTCATAAGACAAATTCTTTTAAATCACTTCCTGTTTATTTTATATGACACTAGTATGACTATAGCAAAGTCTTCACATTTTTCTGATTCAAATGCGGTCAATTTAAAAGAAAAGTATTTAACACATTTCCTTAATACAGATGGAAATAAGTCTCTAATTTTATTTTTGTGAATATTGTCATGGAACTCCATACTCCTGTGTCAGAAATAGCTTTATTATCACACAGGGAACACTATGAGTTTTGTATTCAGTCTGTCTCTCAAGCTTCCCCATAACACCTGCTCTAAATCCCATGGGTCCTGAGAGCTATATAAGCATGAGTTTGCATCACACCCAAGTAAACTGAATTTGGAAACCCAATGCTTTTACAGTGAACAATTAGAAAACATAACCTTTTTACACTACGATTAAAACTCAGAAATATTTTGACAGGGAGCAGACAGAATGCTTCTTGGCATTCTCAGCAAGAAAGTTCAGAGATGGGGCCAGGGGTTTAGCTCAGTGGTGCGCCACCTGCCTTGTAAGCATAAGGTTCAGAGTTAGATCTCTAATGCCAAAAACATAAACAAAAACAAACAAACAAACAAACAGTTCAGAGAACCACTTCCTGCCTTGCAAGCACAAGGTCCAGAGTTAGATCCCTGGTACCAATTACACACATACACACACACACACACACACACACACCACCACCACCACCACCACCACCAAAAGCTTCTCCGTTGGGCAGTTGTTGCTTTAGAAGTTTTTATTGCTTCCTATAATTTCTTACAATGATACCGTGTGCTATCAGATTAACCTAAACTGCCACGCATGTATCATAAATGATGAGTACACTTATCTTATATAATATACAATAGCGTCCTATCCTCCTATGCTATGTTAGACTTACACATGGTTTGCGGTGTCTTGGACTTGTGGATCGTGAAAACATTGAGCTCATTGTTGCAGTTTGGTATGCTTTAACAAGGTTAATTTTTCTTCAGTTTTGAGTCCTATTGATAGTGGCCTTACTTAAATTATTTTTCAAGTGACAGGCCATAAAGCTGTGATATTGGCAACAATGCAAGCAGCAGTAAAAAGTATAAAATGATGCGTTTTTAGGAGTATGTCTAAAACAAATGCCATTTAATCATCTTAGTATCCTAATTAACTCTTGACTTCACTGAATCTTTCTAAATTGCCATTTGAGATGGCAGAAGACTGTTTCTCAATAGATAAAATTATTTAACCTAATAGGATCAGCCATTTAGAAGGACATCTATGATCTGAAGTGTTGCTGAGCCAGTTGCATTTGATTCTTTTCTTGCAGTTTTTAGGTGAGATTCTAGATGAGATCTATCCCCAAAGCATGTTTTCTTTGGAAAACTGAGGCTTGTGGGAACTTTTTGTCATTAGTGGTAGGGTCTGAATTGACACAATAACTTAGGCTTCTGGGGTTACTGGACTAAGAAATGGTCATTTTGATCTAACAGCACACTATCTTAAATAGAACCATATACAATGGAGGAGACCTATGTTATAGCAAATAAGCCACCAGAAAGGTCTCACAACCATGGCAACCAATTAATTTAAAAAATGTAAATGTTGCCTAACATTTTATATTTTTAATTTTTAATAAAGGCTGCTTTACAATCAAATTATAAAATTCTTGAGAATTTAACACTAATCTCATCCATAATGGTAAAAGTCAGCTGTAGCACACTGCAGAATAAGATGAAGAAAGAGAGAGAGAGAGAGACAGAGAGAGAGAGAGAGAAACTTGCATAATGAACAATTGCAGGAGAAGAAACTTTAGGCTATGGTAGAAAAATGATTGGAGAAGAAACATTTTCTCTAGAATTAGAAAGAGTGCATGTGAAAGAGAAACTGCCCTAACTTTGAGTCTCAGAATTGGTTTGCAAACACTGATGCAATATGAGAATTGTTTTTTGCTTTTTAAATTAATAATAAAGAAAACCTAGTACTCATAAATGTGGAGAGCTGGTTTCAGCTGAGAAATTCAAAAGGCTTAAAAGTAATTATTACACAATTACAGCAACAACAACAAAAAAAGCTAAACAAATTAAAAACCAAACCTTTTTTTTTTTGTATCTTTCAGAGGACTGCTTAGACAGCAAACTATCTCCCCAGATCTGGAAAGATAGAAGAATATGTAGAGGTACAAGATCCCAACAATGATTGTAACTGTACTGTATCCCTAAAATGTACCAATAAACTCAACTAAAGCTGAAAAAAAGATAGAAGAATAAAGAGGTATAAGGAAGTCTGCCTGCATGGAATCGAGGGTTTTGGGATTCTAAATTGTTAGGACACATAATCAATAATTTTTAACAGTGATAAGAGTTGCAAAAGTCAAGAAAACAACAACAACAAAACAGTCTGCATAGAGGTAGAGGTATCTCCATATTGATTACCACAGTGGTTGCACCAGTCTGCACTCCCACCAACAATGGAGAAGGGTTCCTTTCTCCCCACAACCCTGCCAACATTTGTTATTATGTGATTTCTTGATAGCAGCCATTCGTTGTGGGGTGAGGTGGAATCTCAGTGTTGTTTTCATCTGTATCTCTCGAATGACCAGTGATGTGGAACATTTTTTCAAATATTTACTTGCTGTTTTTACTTCTTTGTCTGAGAAATGTCTGTTCATTTCGGATGCCCATTTTTGAATCGGGTCTTTATATTTGGGGAGGCTGATTGTTTTGAGTTCTTTATATATCCTTGATAATAGTCCTTTGTCTGAGGAACAGCTGGTAAAAACTTTTTCCCACATTGTAGATTGACTCTTAGTTCTCCTGATGGTTTCTTTTGAAGTACAGAAGCTTTTTAGTAAGATGAGATCCTAGTTGTTGATTCTATCTGCTACTTCCCATGCTACTGAGGATTTATTCATAAAGTCTTTTCCTACACCAACGTCTTCCAGAGTTCTGCCTAACTTACCTTCCAGCAAGTTTAATGTTTCTGTTTTAATGTTTAGATCTTTAATCCATTTGGATTTTAATTTAGTGCATGGTGAAAGATAAGGGTCTAATTTTAATCTGTGGCAGGTTGACATCCAGTTTTTCCAACACCATTTATTAAAGAGGCTATCTTTTCTCCACTGAGGATGGTCAGCTCCTTTGCCAAAGATGAGGTAGCTGAGTACCTCAAAGAGCTTGGACTGGAGGTTCCATTTGACCCAGCCATCCCTCTGCTGGGTATCTTTCCAAGAGAATTAAAAGAATCATATCACAGAGAAGTATGTGCACCTGTGTTTATAGCGGCACAGTTTGTAATAGATAAATCTTGGAAACAGCCTATTTGCCCATCCATTGGAAACTCGATAAAGAAGATGTGGTTTTTCTATAAAATGGAATATTACTCAGCCATAAAGAATGAGAAAATAGATTCATTCATAAGAAAATGGATACATATTGAAGATATACTCCTAAGTGAAATAAATAAGTCACACATGTGTAAATACCAAATAGTTTCCCTGGTGTGAATAATCTGCAATAATACATAAGATCCTAATAAGATTACTGACATTTAGAAATGGGAAGAAAGGAGCTAAAGGTGTAGGGAAGGTGGGATGGGTAGGGGAAGGGTAAAATGGGAAAAGAAAAAAAATGTGAGATAATGAAAAGATGAAAATAAAGTGTTTGTAGATGGGGAAGGGAGGAGGGGGTGAAGGGAGGGCAGGGTTAAGGGGAAAAAATGAGAACCAAGACTTGTCATGTAGAGGTACAAGATCCCAACAATGAATGTAACTGTACTATATCCCTAAAATGTACCAATAAACTCAATTAAAACTGAAAAAAAATGAAAAGAAAAAAACAGTCTGCATAGAGAAAGGCAGTGATAGAACCACACTCAACTATAACACAAATGTTAGAATTATCAGAGAGGAAACAGCAATCATTATAACTGCTATGTTAAGCATTCTAAAGAAAAAGTGACAATAAATGATGACAAATGGTAAATATAAGTAGAGACATGGAAACTTCAAAAATGCGAAGCAAATTCTAGCAATCCAAACCACTGCAATAGAAAAAAAGAATGGCTTTGAAGGACTTATCAATACTTGACACTCTCAATAAAAGCATTAATGAATTTTTAAGATGTACTCTTTCTTTTGGATCTGTATACTTTCTATCTTTTTCTTCTCTTTTGACATTCATTAGGACTTTCAACATGATGCTTAATACGACTGATTAAAAGTGTATCTTTTCTTTATTCCCTATTTTAGGAAGACATTACCTTTTTCTCCATATTATTCATAGCATTTTAGGTGGGTGTTATTGTATGTTTTTGTGTGTGTGTGTGTGTGTGTGTGTGTTTGTGTGAAGGCTTAGGAGCTTTCTATTTACTTACTGCTTCATTATATTTCATTATATAAGGACAGGAAATGTTGTCATTTTTGTGCCCAAATTTGTGTGTGTGTGTGTGTGTGTGCATGTGTGTGTGTTTGTGCTTTTTAAGTCTATTAATATGGTGAATAATATTTACTGAATTTGAAATGTTGAACCACACTTACACTCACTCCTGAAATAAATTCAACTTGGCCTTAGTATATAATTCTTTTTTTTATAATTGTTGGATTTGATTTGGTGATACATTGCCTAGAATTTTTACATCTATATTAATGAGATTATATTGATTTGCAGTTTTCTTATAGGAGTATCTTTGATTTGAGTGTTTAAGCAATGCTGAACACACAGAATGAGTTAAGGAATGTTTCTTTTTGCATCCACTAATACTCAATATCTCTGAGTCCAATGCTTTTGTTTTCATAGGGTTTTAATTATTTATTGAATTTATTTAATAAATATAGGTGTATCTACTAAGATTATATTTGTCTTTTTTGTCTGTTATCAAATGTATTGATCTACAGTTCTTACTAATATATTTATTTTAAATTAACTAAAAGTGCAGAATTAATATGCGTGAATCCATATTGCTATGAAGAAATTTTTGCGTAAGTAAACGAATAAACAGAAGACAGGAACAAACGTGTCATACAGATATCCCAATGATATATACTCTCTCCTCAAACACCTGTAACATAGCTCTCTACTATGTAATCCTGGCCTGCACATAACTTTCTTCCACACAATGTGGTACAGAAAATGAATTGGACAGTGTAATTTCACAGTTGGTGAAGCTGGAATACTATTCCACCTTGTTATGAACACCAACATCAATAGGAAATGTGTGTATGTAAAAGGCATCTTTATATGAGGTGGTCATAATGGTATTATACCTCTACAGTATTCCTCAAAACTTACATAATGTCATTCTGTTTGCAAGTAAGATGCCAATCCCAACTATAGAACATTATACAAAATATCTTACCAGTACTCCTTAAAATCATCAAAGTTGTCAAAGAAATTTGCTTGAAAAACTTTCATAGCCAAGAGAAGACTGAGGAAATACAATCACTAAATGTACTGTATAATTATATATGATCCTGAAACAAGAAAAGGACATTCATGTATATACCAAAGACACTAGAAAAAAATATGTAGCCTCATAAATAATATCTTATGATTATTACTTTATTAATTATAACATATAACACATCAAACATATTTGCTGTAAGTTCCTAATAGTACAAAAACTTTAGTGTGGGCTATATAAGAAATCTCTGTACTATTTTAGGGATTTGTTTCTGAATATCTAAAATCATTAAAAATAAAATTTTATTAAATAAACTCTTTACTGTGCTCTGAATTTCTTAGAGCTCAAAATGTACAACCAGAGGCAGGAGCATATTATTTTGGTCAATTTCCTGAAAGAAACACAAACAGGATAATATTTTCATATGGAGTTATTTATATATATATTGCAAATGTTTCTTTCATACTCCTGAGGCAAAGGATAGTTTATTTGACTCAGTGTATGAAATGCTGACGAAGGCTCTGTCCATGCCTTCTAGGAACTCACGATATAGAAAAAAATAAACAAAACAAAACAAAACACAGGTAAATGTTAAAACATTAAGATCTGTAATGAGGACCTGCCAACTTTCTGATAGAAGCAGAGAAAAGACGACTTAGTCCAACTACAAGGTATCAGGGAAACTTCACAGAGGAGATGGTTTCCAGCTTGGCTCTTGAAAGTATGACTGTTTAAGTTAAGAGAGGAAAGGGCATTACTTTAAAAATATCAGAAATGCAAAACTAGAGAAAATTCAGAAAGTATTTTACCAACTAGAAGCTGTGGTATTTAGCAGACTATTACATCTATGGTGATTCATGAGGGTGTTTAGGTATTAATCTATGTTATAGACTCTGTCATGTCAAAAAACTTGCGTTGTATTCCTACACTCAAACAAATCTCTTTACAAGTGTGAATTAACTCTTTCTATACTTTGGTCCAAATTACTCTGATTATAAGTTGTCAAATATGTATTTTTCCCTGTTCTGATTTGATGCACTTGTTTAGCATGAATATTTTTAAGGTAAAACTTGACTAATACCTGTATATTATTGCAATCTTGCCTTCAGGAATACAGTTTAGTATGGCTATTAGGAAGAATACATGTATAACTCTTCTCATTTGAATGAACATTCTAAATTTGTTTTTCTCCCATAGAACAAACAAGAATACAGTGGAATTAAGAAGATGTCACTCATTATTCTCTAAATAGAGTCTGAAATATTTTCTCTAAGAAATGAAAACTATGAAAAGTTAAATTTTGCCCATATACACATGCATTTACATATATGCATATATGCCCATTTAAAATTCTTTAAGTGACACAGTAAATGTATGCATAAGCGTGTTTAAATCTTTCAAGCATTGATTTCTGCTTACATGCACAGAATGTCAAAAACAGTAAGAGAGTCCTTGAATGATAACTAAAATACCAGCTGCTGATTGTATAATCTAGAAAGGTTCACATAGGCAATGGGTTACCGTCACACATGCTCACTTTGCTACTACTTCTTGTGGGTGTTCAAATACTTGTGCAATCCACAGCTCTTTTCCTAAGTGAAATTTCTTAATTAAGTTAATAAGGACAAGCACTGTGAATATTCATCTCATAGTGTGAAGAAAATATCACCAAGTAACACATCCCCTACTGGGGTGATTAGATTATCATAGCTGTAATTGATTGTGTAGAAGTTGTTGGCTTCAGAAGTTTCCCCTACAAGTATTTCATAAAGAGATTAAAAATTTTCTTATGGGAAGATGCTACACTGCAAAAAATTGAATAAACTCTATAATAAGTGCTAATTTTTAGTCCTTATATAATGTTAACTGCTAAACTGTCTCTTTACTAAATGTCTAAGATTTATATGTAGGAATATTCTATGTTCCCTAGTATCAAAACAAGAGCACATTTAAATTGCCTAATGATAATAGTTGCAGCTTGGACTATAAAATAAAATTTGAAGATATGGAATATTTGACAATACATATAATTCCTCAAATAAATTATTACATAGTTTTGAAAAAATTGTATTTTGCTATAACTTTCAAATAATATTTCATAGACAAAATGTGTTATGGCTATATAAATAGGAGCTTATAATTTCTATATTACCTCACACTTATTAAAATGATTATTATAAAAAAGATGAAACACAGAAGTATTGGGGAGGATGTGGAGATAATGGAACCTTTGCACACTGAGGACAGGAATGCAAATCAGTGAAGACATCACTGTAAAGAATATTGACACACTCAAAAAACTAAAAATGGAATCACCATACGATCTAATAATTCTACTTCTCTGTCTATATCCAGAAGGACTTTAATCAATATGTCTGAGACATATCTGCATTCTTATTTTAATTGCAGCATTTTTCACAATAGCCAAGATGTGGAATTGAAGAGCACATCAACAGATGAATGGATATCTATATCTCTCTATATATAGTTACAATTTCATATATTTTAACACTAAGAAGAAAGGAAATCATATAATTTTTGTCAATGAGGATGCACCTGGAAGACGTGCTAAATAAATGAGCAAGACACAGAAACACAAATACCATTACAAGTGTGTTAAACTAAAAGGTAAACTGAGGTACCTCAAGAGTGAGAATAGGGCCAGGGATTTAGCTCAGTGGTTCTGCCGAGTGCCTTGCAAGCAAAGAGACCTGAGTTCGATCCCCGGTACCAAAAAAAAAACAAACAAACAAAAAAAAAACAGTGAGAATAAAGACTCTCTTGGAAACAAAGTGAGTATAACAGTCAGGGGCAGAAGATATGAATAAATATAAATATAAATGGAAGTATAAATATACATTTTATTCACTTAAAATTACCACACCCATAGGTGTCTGGGTTTTTCTCAATTAAAAAAAAAAAAAGTAAGAAACAAAGGGCATTACCTTTATGATGCCAGGAAATCTGTATGAACATTTTATGCTGGATCGGAATGATTCCAGTGACTCAGTCACTGGGCCAAGGAATTCTGTGGCCTCAGTGTGTGTGTGTGTGTGTG
>NW_022900942.1:18986673-19030707 GCF_012274545.1 Fukomys damarensis
GTGTGTGTGTGTGTGTGTGTGTGTGTGTGTGTGTGTGTGTGACATTTTAAATCCTTTCTTCCAGTAAAGGCTTGTTCTCCGATCCATGGATCTATTGGGAGGTGGTGGAAGCTTTAAACAGTAGGCTTGAGCAGGAGTTATCAGCTCACTGAGGTGTGTGCTGAGGGGACTGTGGGATCCTGGTTTTCTCCTCTTCTGCTTTTCACAACCTGACCATAAAGTAAGCAGTTCTCTCTCTGATGTGCTCTCCACCACAGTGAGCTGTATCACCCCTGGCCTGAAGCAATAGGGCAAGTAAAGCTGATCTGAAACCTTCCTAACTCTAAGACAAACTGACTTATTTCAGGTGTTTTTACAGTAATAGTTAATTAGCACATTTTACCATGTGAAATAAAAACTAAAATATAATCCTAGAAGTGGTAGTCCCCCAAAGGCTGGGATAGGAAGAGAAAGTGGAGAATCATTGGTGAAAGTTTACAAGGCTTCATTTAGACAAGAAAAAGAGTCAATGACAATGTGCTTTCTTTTTAAAAATAACTAACATGAAATTTTAAATTTTGCATTTCTGAAAAGATAAGTGAGGTGCTGGATTTGTCATTTAACTTGATTTAAATATTTTACTTTGCTCATGTATATGTATATCAAAACAGCACATTGTACTATATATATATTCAAATAAATAAACACAATTACTGAAGAACATTTGTCACACTTAAAAGCTTTATAGCCTCCTCCTTACCCATAGAAGAGTCAATTCTTGGTACTCTGGTTCAGGACTTCCTTAAATTAATTTTTTTGTTTTGTCTACATAATGTCAGTTTAACAAGTGAACCTAAGTTCTCAACTGAAATAAATATTTACACTTGGGTTGTATCCTAATTTCTTCTTTAAACATTTCATTTGCTGATCATCTAACCCCCCCCAAAAAAAACCCAAAGATTTCAAACGGTCCTCCCTCCCTGCCTACCTTTCTTTCTTTTTTCTGTTTGCCTGAATATAAGATTGGGTCTAAAGTTTGCATTGTAAATAGAGGCATTTTCAGACAACCTTTTCTGTTACATTTAACTGAGTACTCGCATCATGTACAGTCTGTTTCAATTAGTGTGACATATTAAGTTCCACTGATTTATTTACCTAACTTTCACTGGTAAGAGATATGTGGTAAGGGGAAATACAAGTGTTTCACTTATCTGCATATTCATAGAGGCTAGAATTCAGGATGTTGGCTTAATAAAAGAATAAAATAAATCTTCCCTGATAATTATTGAATTAGGGTAGTATTTCTCATGTTTGTTTTTCTGGGTTTTTTTTTTGTTTTGTTTTGTTGGTTTTTTGCAGAATTTTCCACATAGAATATGTTTCTTTCTGGACTTTCCATGTTATTTTGAATAAAAATGTATCTAACTTTGGAATTGTTTGGGACAAAAAAATCCCTCATCTACTGTGAATTATAATAATATTCAGTAATTTAAGAATGAAATAATTGCCTGGAGATGTAGCATCTGTTACTTTGCATGCACTAACAGCCTTGTTTCCTAAGTATCCATTAACACTAAATGTCCCAAATGAGATGAGATCAGGTTCTCAACATTACCTAATTCTTTGTGAAGTAAGAGCAAGCACAAATGTCACTTAGTTCAAATCAAAGACTTGAGCCATTTGGTGAAATGCAGCAAAGGGAAATCTGCTTTGATATGCTAATATCCAGTGTTTAAATTCATGAGGTGTCTCTCAACCTGGACACTGAAATCAATGCTAACAGAGAAAACAGTTACTGCATTTTGTGTCATTTAATTTCCATGCTTTTCTTGAGAAGTGAATACCATTGAAGAAAATGATGGTTTTTATTTTTGGAAAACCAAATTCTCAGAAGAACAATAGATCTTTTTTTATTTTATTTTCATTTATTTGTTTTGTGTTTGTTTTAATTTATAGAGGAAAGATAATTTTTTCATAAAAGTGATGTTTCATTCTGACGTGATCTTTTGCTCATGTATACTAGCCAGTTTTATTCAATGAGCATATTCAATATTACACTGTAGACCACTTTCTACTAGTATTTTATGCAACTTGTTGGATATTTTCTCTTTTAGGTGTATAATCTGCATTATTTCTAATAATATCAATTGTAAGAAACGACATAAAGAGAATGCAGAAATTTACTGTAGTCACACAAGTCAAACGTGAACAACGAAAAATTTCATGTTTATCTTGCTTAGATCATCATATCTTTTCAACACCATTGGACCCACTTGCATAAGCCAAATTTTACCATAAATATAAATAATTGCTGAATCTCAATGACTCAAAAAAATAAGTTTAGCTCTTGTCATATCAGTTGACAGGGTGATTCCAAACAGTGTGGCAAATTTCCTACAGCTTTCTTCATAGCTCTAGGCAAAGAATATAGTGTATTTCAAAATCCTGTTTCCAAGAAATACATTTTTGCTTACATTGTATTGAATGACATAAATCTCAAGGCCAACACACTCTCTCTCTCTCTCTCTCTCTCTCTCTGAAGATTGTGCTAGGCAGTTCAATTTTTCTATTAAACTGGCAGAAAAAGAGCTTTAAATATTTATTGTGCATCTTTGATGACTATTCCACCATGATTTTAGGTATGCCCATTCCAAAAGTGGGCATCTGAAATCAACAAACATTGCTCAGATAAAGAAGTAGAAACAGCAAACCAACATATGAAAAACTGTTCCACATCTCTGGTCATTCGAGAGATGCAAATGAAAACCGCACTGAGATTTCACCTCACTCCAGATGAATGGCTGCTATCAAGAAATCAAACAATAATGAATGCTGGAGGGGTTGTGGCGAAAAAGGAAGCCTTCTTCCCCTTTGGTGGGAGTGCAGACTCTTCAGCTATTGTGAATGGAACCCATTCTAGACATCCCGTAATCACTTCAATTAAAGGACCTATTTCTCTTTAGAGTCAGCATCTTCCATTATGCTTTGACTTAGCACGATCATATCCTCTCTTATTTGTCATGAACATTTCTTTTGAATACAAATAGAGAGTGGTATTCAGTATTTGATTTTTTACTTCTTTTTAAATTTTTTGTCATCATGCTTTGTTATGTTTATCTCAGTGTTTACTACAGTGATATAGAATTCTGGTAAATAAAAATGATTTTTTGAGAGAAAATAGTTTTAAGCTTCTTATCACTTGTATGATTTATTTCTATCCTATAAATATATTGTGTTGGTAATAATAGCAATTAGTAATTTTAAAAATTGAATGACGATAAAATAAATTCAATTCTTTCAGTGGCCCTGAAAGATACAACTTGGTTATCACATTGGAGCACATTGAATCTTCCCTATTTTTTAATGAAAATAATGTTTTGCAAGTCTTAATTTAGTGACCTCTCAGTAGTACCTGATGCTTACAATCATTCTTACACAAAGACTCTTCTCTACTTTCTTTTTAAAAGCATAATTAATTTTATTGGTACATTTAATGTATACAATATAATGGGCATGCATCGTTGGAGATTTGTACCTTTCCATAATCAAACTTGGTTCTTATTTTTTCCCCATTCCCCTGCCCTCCCTTCAAACCCTTCCTCCCTCCCTATCTATAAAGATTTTGTTTCCATTATTTCCATAATTTTTTTTTCTTTTTGGTATTGGGATCAAACTCAGGACCTTATGCTTGCCAGGCAGATATAGCACACTGAACTAAAGCCCTGACCCTCTTCTCTACATCAATATCAAGTCTTTCATATATAATTCTCAAAGGCATCTGCTGGAATCCATAATATACTTTCACATTGTAATCTTCAGTTTTCTTAGTTTATTCTCTCTTCCTATGTTTTCTCATTAACCTTTATGATTTTACTTATTAATTATCTATTATATGCCAGGGATTTAGCTCAGTGGTGCTGCACCTGCCTTATAACTGTGAGGTCCTGAGTTCCATCACCAGTAATGGGAAAAATTTATATCAATTATCCATTATATGATGATGATACTAGGCTATAGTGTAACTCTGTTCTCCAGAGGCTTATATTTTGCTGATTTAAATCTTCATCTGGATGTTTGTCATACACCTTGTGTGGACAGATTCATTTGAAAGAGTTTTGCTCCAACTTCAGTATAACTTATTTTAATAAGGACATCCACACGTACATTTGCAAAGCCCATTTGTGCATAAGGAATCACTTTGGAATCTGCTTTTCTCTTGCTATCAACAATCTCCCAATTGTCAATTATTTCTACATCTTATTGATTTGATCTTATAAATATCATTTGGTGTTTTTACAATCCCCACGATTATTTCCTTCTAGAACATTCAACAAACAACATTTTATGAAAAAACAAATTAAATAAGCCCAAAAATTAGTAAATGACTTTTCAATTTATTAGGGGAAGTGTGAATCAGTTACATGATTTTATATTTTCAAAAAGATTTTTGCTTTGCATAATTTGCCTGAATGCTAAGCTTTGCATATTATTTTTTGTTTTTGTTTTCATATTGCATTTCAATATCATTGTTTATAGAAAAAGCTTTATTCAGTCTTGTGTCTGTGCACTGTTTTACACTGTTTTGATTGTCTACACATCTTCACTTCGATCTTTTTTTTCTTTTATTGAGTTTATTGATACATATTAGGTATATAGTACAGTTACATTCATCACTGGGATCTTGTACCTTTACATGGCAGGTGGTCTTGGATCTCATTTTTTTCCCCTTGTCCCTGCCCTCCCTTCACCCTCTCCTCACCTCCCCATTTACAAACACTTTATTTACATTTTTTCATTTTCTCAGATTTTTTTTTCTTTTCCCTTATTACATTTCCCCTACAACTTTAGCCCTTTAATTCCTATTTCACAATGTCAATTATCTCATTTGGATCTTATGTACTATTACAGTTTATTCACACCAGAGTAACTATTCAGTATTTACACATGTGTGACTTCTTTATTTCACTTGGGAGTATATCCTCAATAAGTATCCATTTTCCTATAAATGACTAATTTCTCATTTTTTATTGCTGAGTAGTATTCCATTTTATAGAAAAAGCACATCTTTATCCAATCTCCGACTGATGGGCAAATGGGCTATTTCCAAGTTTTAGCCATTACAAACTGTGCCACTATAAACATGGTTGTGCATATATCACTCTAATATGATTCTTTTAATTCTTTTGGAGAGATACCCAGAAGAGGGATGGCTGGGTTAAATGGAACCTCTAGTCCCAGCTCTTTGAGGTATCTCCATATTGATTTCCATAGTGGTTGCACCAGTCTGCACTCCAACCAACAATGGAGAAGGGTTCCTTTCTCCACAGAACCCCATTTCAATCTTTATGTATCTCCACTAGTGAAGAGCCCAATTTCCTGTAGATCATTTCATTGTGGCTATCCTTAATAACACTTTCCTCCTGTGTGATGGCATTATACTATCATAATATAAAATCTTGGGTTGTGACTTGTGTGTGTTCCATGACACAAGCTGGATTAATAACTTTTAATTAGATAAATGAGTGAGGTCATCCAATATCAATGGTACCTGACAGCAAATGTCTCATGATGGCAACTGAACCAATGATTCTTCCCTGTCTTGGTCTCTGTGGGATTACAGATGATGACATCCTGACAGCAAGAGATTGTAGAGGGTATCTCACCTCCAGAGGAGGCAGGGAAAAAGGTGGGGAATCCTTCATTTCAATTGAGATTAGAGAGATATGTAAAATGTAGAAAATAGTGGAGAGTTTTGTCTAAAGGCATCACCCAATTAAGACTGTGGCTGTTTGAGCAAGGGATCTGTTTAATGACAATGCAATGTCACATTTCTATAAAATCTTCAACAGAAGGCAAAAGCAGTTATCATTTTATAGGTTCCTTGTTAAAGTTGCATGCAAAGGAAAAGATCCCAGTGAGCCAATAGGCATCAGTGATTCTGTTAGTTATAGTGAAAGTCATTCTCCACAGTAACCTTCTTCTGGTCTCCCTCACAGAGCCATGAAGGTTTTCAAAGGTAAATGCAGATTAGTTGATTTTTCTTTACATTTTGTGTGTTCTTCATTGTTTTGTATTAGATTACAGTATTATATCATTTTTATATAAATATTTTTGGGTTGTGCAGTGAATCATCAGAGTTTCTATTATTTCTTATGGGGAAATTTGCTTTGACATATAAGAGGTTTGGATTACAAGCATATTTCAGGAATGAATTATTTCTACAAACCAAGGATTGACTGTATATGGAACATTTTATTTACTTATTTAATTCATAGAAAGATAAAAATAATTAAATTAGTATTTTGTAAAAATTAATACCCCAAACTACACTGGCTTTGCCATTCATCACTCTAAACCACAAGATGATCATATAATCTTATATTTAAGTGACTGCTAACTTATGGGCATTTAGCACATGTTCAAAGTATGTGGACCTGGTAATATTGAAGATGCAAAAATTTTGTCCTATTTTTCAAGTGCTATCAAAGCTGTTGAAAGAGCAGTCCACAGGGAACAACTTTTATAAGCTACCAGTCAAATTAATTAAAACTAAATTAATCAGGTGTCATAACAAATCTCACAATTTTGCCACAGAATTTTATCTTTTATATTAGGGTTAAATTTGGGAAAAGTTCCAAGTTTCTAAGGGTAAAATTAACTCCACCATTTAATGTTAAATATACAATAAATAAGAGATATATCTTATTAATTTTTATCTCATTATGGGCTTTTCTAAAGTAAAGGAGTTTGTAAAATGTCTTTGGTTTTTGCCATTAATGGTTGATATTATTGAAATATCACCTTTGTATAAAAACTGTCAAAATTAAAATGATGATAAAGTGTAATTTTCTGGCTATCTGATTTGTGACATCATGATTTGAGTAACAATTTTTGAATGAAGCAAGATTCAACCAATCTTCCTCAATAAAACTAACCAATTATACTCTCTTCAAAATTACAAAGAAAACAGATATGTAAAGCATATGTGAAATTATGGGAATTTAATCAAAATGAGAATTCAAAATTATTTAAAATGTGCTAAAATTGTACAGGATTGTATGAGGTCTTTTTTTTCATGAATTTATAGTTAGAGCACCTGAATTCTTAGTAAGGAAGAGTAATTTTGATAGAAAAATTTTGTCATGTTTCCCCAGAAAGTCTTAACAAGGAACTTTGCACACAACAAGCATAGTGCCAATTCAATAGTGGACAAATTTATGCAAAGTTAAGACTTAGAGTTGGAGTATAAACTTTAAACAAGTCTCCAGATGACCATAGAACCACAAAGCCCTGAGGTAGACAAGAATCAGAAAATTGAACATTTTTGCTGCCACCTGCCACTTTAACTTTAAAAGTTTTAATCAAAACAAGGTAATTCCCTGTAAAAGCAAAGCATAAGTACTCTTCAGAGAAAATAATCCAGAATAGTTACAAAGTAATGTTTACAATGTCCACTCAGAATTCGAATTTACCTGATATACAAATAACCAAAACTATGTGAATATATACACGAAGAATAACAGCTATTAACCATGGCCACTTCTGAGATAACATGTATATTGGACATATAACAGAGTAACTTTAAAAGGTAAAGAAATCTCATCACAGGAATAGAAAACCCAAAATTGCAAAAAATTTAGAGACAAATTGAAAAAAAAATCTAAAATGAAAAATATAATAAATGAGCTTAGTAACATAACTTAGAAGACAAAAGAAGATAGGTTGAAATTAAAGTAATTGATATAAAACAGAAAATATTTTTTAAAGTTAGAAAAAGGAACTAAATCAAAGACATCTGTAATAAGAACATGTGTGATAGTTAACTGACTGTGTCAACTAAAGTAAAAAAGCCCAACTAAATGTAACCAGTATCACTCTGGGTGTGTGTGAAGGGATTTACTGAAGTCCCAAGACCCATTCTGAGAAGGCTTTCGCTTTCATGGAATAAAAGGGAAATGTGAATGTCATCTCCTGGCTCCTAGCACAGAATCTTCAGCCTTCAGCACAGAACCTTCCTTCTCTCGTCCGGCTCAAAACCCCCAAACTTTCATGAAACACCCGTAGACCTCATGACACAGACTCACACAGGACACTACAGTGAGCCCCAGGCCTTCACCAGCGCGAAGACAGACCTGCATTCTTCCTCACCTCGCTCTGCAGGAGGCCATTGTAAGCCAATCTTGTAAATCTTTCTGTATTTGTACATCTTGCCTTAAATCTGTTTCTTTTGTAAGCACTGACTGAAACAACGTAGTACATGATTCATGAAAATTAATCATTAAAGAAGCACAATTAGATCTCAAAGAGATAACTAAGGACAAAACTACTTATAAACACATGATAGTTAAACTGTGGAAAAAAAGATGATGTAGTACTTCATATAATGGGGAAAGCCGTGCTTTAGGCAAGGGATGTCAGAATGAAGCTGTGTATCATGCTGAAAGTTTTAAAAAAGGGAAAGAAATATCAATACTTAACTTTATAACTATTTATTTAGGTAATATTCCTCAAACTGAGAGTAAAATATATGAATGTTCAGATAAAAAAACAGATAAATTGTCAGTACCATTACTACATTAAAAATGTCGTGTGTTCTCTGTGATTAAAGAAAAGCAAAAGAAACGAGAATATTACAAATGGAAAATAGGTAAATATAAAATGTTATTTTCCTTTTTATTTCTAGAAAATACATATCATTAATCTATAAACAATATATGTTTCAGGCTTACAATATAATACAAAATTATACATATTTTAGTTAAAGTCTGTGTGGGTAGAACAAGTACATATATGATTGTAAATTTCTGTATTTTTTGTAAAGTGATAAAATATTCATTAGATTTTGATAATTTAGAATTTGTATTATAACCCATATGACAACCATTAAATAGTTAATGTTAAGAAGAATAAAATAAATAAATGAAGTTAGGATTTTAAAATGTAGTACTTAAAATCATCCAAATAAACCAAAGGAAGAAAGTGAGGGTGCAATGGAACAAAAAGAGGGTACAGACAAAAAACAATGACAAATGAAAGAATATTATCTAATAATAGTAATGATTTAAATGTTACATAATCTAATTATTCAAATTAATAGGGCAAGATAATCAATACAAAAAAACAAAGAAAACTCTATAGGCTCTTCCAATATGCATATTAAATGTAAGAGCACAAATGAATTAGAAGTAACTTGTTGGGAAAAATAAACCTAAAACTATAGGCATAAGAAATTCAAAGTGAGAAAATACCACAGAAACTTGACTTAAAATATATTTCAAAGTAAGGAGACCACATAATAAAAAAAAACCAATTCAGCAGAAAAATGTAAATCATAGGTGAAAACACATGATAAAATCCCTCAGTGGCTTTATCTGTACTACAAAGCCACAGTGATAAAAACAGCATGGTACTGGCGAAGAGAAAGACCCAAGGATCAGTGAAATAGGATCAGTGGAATAGACTGGAAGATATAGAAATTTAGGCAGAATTCTCAAAGACATTGGCATAGGAACATATTCTATGAACAAATCCTCAGTAGCACAGGAACTAGCACAAAGAATCAACAATGGGGTCTCATCTTTTTTTTCAGCTTTAATTGAGTTTATTGGTACATTTTAGGAAAAAGAAAAAATGTAAGATAATGAAAAGATGAAAATAAAGTGTTTGTAGATGGGGAGGGGAGGAGGGGGTGAAGGGAGGGCAGAGGTAAGGGGAAAAAATGAGAATCAAGACTTGTCATGTAGAAGTACAAGATTCCAACAATGAATGTAACTGTACAGGATCTCATCTTATTAAAAAGCTTCTGCACTGCAAAATAAACCAACAGAGCTAAAATGTGGGAAAAAAAAAATTTACCAGCTGCTCCTCCGACAAAGGACTATTTTCTAGAATATATAAAGGACTCAAAAATATCAGACCCCCCAAAATATAAAGACCCAATTCAAAAATGGAAATCTGAAATGAACAGATATTTCTCAGACAGAGAAGTAAAAGCAGCAAATAAATATATAAAAAAAGGCTCTATATCACAGATCATTCGAGAGATGCTGATGGAAACAACACTGAGATTCCACCTCACCCCACAAAGACTGGCTGCTATCAAGAAACCAACTATAACAAATGTTGGCGGGGTTGTGGGGAGAAAAGAACCCTTCTCCACTATTGGTGGGAGTGCAGACTGGGGCAACCACTATGGAAGTCAATATGGAGATACCTCAAAGAGCTGGGACTGGAGGTTTCATTTGACCCAGCCATCCCTCTGCTGGGTATCTTTCCAAAATAATTAAAAGAATCATACCAAAGTGAAATATGCACACCCGTGCTTATAGCAGCACAGTTTGTAATAGCTAAAACCTGGAAACAGCCCATTTGTGTACTATTTGGAGACGGGATAAAGAAGATGAGGTTTTTCTATGGAATGGAGTACTACTCAGCCATAAAGAATGAGAAACTACAGTCATTCATAGGAAAATGAATACATATTGAGGACATACTCTTAAGTGAAATAAATAAGACACATACATGTAAATAATTACCCTGTTGTGGAAAAGGTAAAAGTGTAAATTGTATAACTGAATACAAACTGTATAACTGATAATATGAAATAGGAAGAAAAGGGCTAAAGTTGTAGGGGAAGTGGGAAGGGTAGGGGAAAGGAAATAAGGGACAAGAAGAAATACAAGAAAAGGAAAAAATGGCAACAAAGTCTTTGTAAATAGGGAAGGGTAGAGGAATGAAGGGAGGTCAGGGTCATAGGGAAAAAATAAGAACCAAGATTCATCATGTAAAGGTACAAGATCCCAATGATGAATGTAAATGTACTGTATACCTAAATTGTGCCAATAAACTTAATGGAAAAAAATATCAAATTCTGGACCAGCGTGTTGTTTCCCCTCAGGTTTTATGTTTCTACAAAGCAGACTCAAATGAGCCATTAAATAGGCTTCTCGTGGGCTAGGGTTTTGGTTCAGTGGTTCTGCTGCCTGCCTTGCAAGCACAAGGACCAGAGTTCGAGCCCTGGTACCACACACACACACACACACACACACACACACACACCACCAAAAGCTTCTCCTTGGGGCAGTTGTTGCTTTAGAAGTTTTCTATTGCTTCCTATAATTTTTTACAATGATACCGTGTGCTATCAGATTAACCTAAACTGCCACGCATGTATCAAAAATGATGAGTACACTTATCATATACAATGTACAATAGCGTCCTATCCTCCTATGCTATGTTAGACTTACACATGGTTTGTGGTGTCTTGGACCTGTGGATCGTGAAAACATTGAGCTCATTGGTGCAGTTTGGTATGCTTTAACAAGGTTAATTTTTCTTCAGTTTTGAGTCCTATTGATAGTGGCCTTAGTAAAAATAATGTAAAATTAAATGTATTTTATCTCAGACACATATGATCAAACTTTTAGAGTGATATATTCATGGTAAAATTCAAATTCATTCCTGATTCTTTGAGGCCAAGAGATGGACTTTTGGGAGAGGCACTGTATTATGAAGTTGGAATGTCTCTGAACTTTGTTGTTTATTTGTTTCTGTTTTTCTGTTTATGTTTTTGGAACTGGGGATCAAACTCGAGACCTTGCACTTGTAAGGCAGATGGCGGCACCACTGAGCTAACCTCCCCCACCCTGTCTCTAAACTTTCTTGTTGAGAATGCCAAGAAGCAGAAGCAGGCTCTGTATGCTCCCTGTCAAAATATCTCTGAGTGTAAAAAAGTTATATTTTGCTAATTTTTCATTGTTAAAGCATGGGATTTCCAAATTCAATTTACTTGGGTGTGATTCAAACTCATACTTATATAGTTGTCACTTAGGATCCATGAGATTTAGAGGGGTTGTTATGGAGAACTTAAGAAACCCACATAGAGCTGCTTTCATTACTGGCTATAAGGTGAACAATAAAAAGTCAACACCTTCTTCTACCCAAATAACAGACTCACTGAGTGAAATTAGGGAAACAATCCCTTTCACAATAGCATCCAAAAAATTGAAATATCCAAAAAAAGGAAAAAAAAAATGACCTCTATCTTGAGAACTGCAGCACTCTGAAAAAAAAGATTAAAAAGAATATAAGAAAATGGAAAGACTTCCTGGATAGGAAGAATCATTATAGTTAGAGTGCCCATACTTCCAAAACTGCTGTACAGATTCAATGCAATCCCATTTAAAATGCCAGCAGTACATTTTGCAGAACCAGAGTAAACAATCCAAAATTCATTTGGAATCATAAGAGACCTAGAATAGCAAAAACAATTCTAGGCAACAGCGAGTTTCACAATCTCCAACTGAAGACTATACTGTAAAGCCAAAATGATAAAAACAGCATGGCACTAGCAAAGAAACAGACCCAATGATCAGTGGAACAAAGTAGAAGAGGCAGAAACAACTCCTGTCATATTCAGCTACTTCATCTTTGACAAGGAAGCCAACCATCCTCACTTGAGGAAAGATAGCCTCTTTATTAAATGGTGCTGGAAAAACTGGATTTTAATTTGTCAAAGATTAAAACTAGACCTTGCATCTTTTTATCTCAGACTTTGTTATTTGTTAAAAAAAAATGTTGCTAGACTTTTCATCTCTGACATGTTAGTTGTTGGTACTTACAGGTACAGTTTGTCAGATTGAGAGTTTCCTTCTGTGCCTATTTTACTGATAGTTTTTAGCATGAATTTATATTAAACTTTATCAAAGTTTGAGATAAGCAATCAAATATAAATACACAAAATTATCACTAGCTGGTTTGTGCATTTTATTAACAATGCCTGAGTACCATAATGAATACAGTACTTACTGAGTTAGCTTTTTTATGGTGTTTTCAATACTGCACATAACACTAAGTTATTTTAGGCCAATTTCTGCAAAAATCTTTACTAAGATACATTTGTATTTTTAGTATCAGCCTTAAAGTCAAAATAAAGTAATATTTGTTTATATAGATTTTCATATGTATGATACAAACAGTATGAAGTTACATGCATATGTAAGTCTATTTAACTTTTAGTATACAAAGGATATAAGTAAAAACTAAGTGCTGAGATCTGTACAGACCAGGGAAGTTTAATTTACAACTCAGAAAATCAGAACCTGCGTTTGATAAGAAAGAAGTAGAGAAAAAGAAAGAAAGAAAAAAAAAACAGAGATAAGGCATTTAGTTTAGTCAAATCATGCTTACCTATGAACACAGAAACAAAAGTTAAGAAATCTGTGTAGTCCCTCAAGAATCACTTTCCAAAACTGGAGTCTTGGCTCAGTGGTTTTACCTCCTGCCTTACATGCGCAAGGTCCTGAGTTTGATCCCCAATTTTAAAATAATAATTTTCTATTAAATCACTTATATACATTATATCAATGAAAACAGTTTTAAGCTGTAACCTAAAGATTATCATGGGTTGCACACTTTTCAGGCAGAAGATTGTATTTGTGCAACATACATGCATTTTTCTGTAACCTGTATTTATATTACTGTGCCTTTATCCTGAAGTGCTTCGCAAATTGATTTACAAACTATGTACCACAATCATTTTGTTTTTGAACTGCACTTCATTTGTTATGCTTATGCATGTTGCATTTTATGAATTTAAGGATCAGGCAGACTAATCCCCATATATAACTGAATGTGAAATACTTTTTCATGGCTTCATGAAAAGCAACATGATAAATTGCTTACTCTGCTTTCTGTGACAAATCTGTCTTTGCAGTAAATGGAGCTCTAATTGAAATGTACACTTCAACTTGGAGACAGCAAAAGACAAAAAAAAATCAACTAGGGAGTAATGAATGGGAGATGCATTAGTTAGCAAGAAATTTACGGGGTTACCACCATGTATATAAAGCCTATTTAGATGCTATATGGGAGAAGTAAAAGTACAGCTTCTGGCCTTGATGCTTACACACATTAATTTGCATTGTCAAAACATATCTACATCTGGGTTTGAATATTTCCTTAAAGCAGCAAATTGGTAGATGTGAGTGAAAATATGGTTTAAATTCAATTCACGAATGGTGTGTGAATGCACTTGTGAGAAAAGACTAAACATAGTAAGACCAAATTATTTAACTTTTTGAAAGCAGTATATTTGCGACACATTTTATGCATAGAAAAGTTGAAATAATCTTAATACTTATTGTAAACTTACTATACAAATTAGTATACACATCAGTTTATTTGTGATGACACTATGAGTTAGCATAATTACTGCATTTTTCATATTACTCATATTCTGATTCATTCTTTCATTCAAATGTTCAACTAACAAATATTAAGGATTTTATACGTATCAAATGAAGTGATAGGAGATAGACAAATTAGAAGAAAAAGCACAATATATCCACAAGAAATGATTCTTTTTATTAAAATAATGTTTTATTACTTGATAATAGCTGTAGATTTAAACAATTAATATACATTTAAAAAGATAATAAGTAAAGTTTTAACAATACTTGTTTGTATATAAGAACATTAATATTATGGGCTAAATTGTGCTCCCAATTTGACCTATGTGTAGGTTCTAACTACGACCACTTAAAATATAAATGTATTTTGATATATTAAAAGAGATGACTAAGAAAAAAATTAGGTGATAAAGATAAGTTCTTATCTACCATGACTGAATTATTTCTGCACACAGGAAATTATGACACACAGAGTGAGGAAAGACCATGTAAAGACCCAGCCAGACATCAGTCATGTACATCCCAGGGAGACAAATCTTGGAAAAAAACAAAAGTATACACACCATCATTTGGACTTCTGGTGTTCAGAACTGTGCAAAACTAGATTGCAGTAGTATAAGCACTCTGGAATTCTCCAGTGGGAGCCTCATCAAACTAATACAATGAGTTAGACAAAATTTGGATAAAATCTTAGATGATACCCTTTTCATGACCACCTTGCATTATCGTATTTCTTTCCAGGAGTTTCTCAAAAGGGGTTTAGTGTCATACTCTAGATTCAATATCAACTAAGTATTGGTAAAAACATTCTAAGATAGCTAAAAAATGAAATTATATGACTTGTGTTATATTTTCTTATTTCTTTTCACTACGAAGTTGGAATTATGTTACAAGAAAAGTTTTAAAATCAGGAAAAAATAAATTAAAGTTCATAATGCAAAGAAAGGAAAAAGAGAAGCTTTGATATAGGTAATAAATGGATGAAATCTGGAATTTGGATGGTAGAAAGAAAATCTAAAAAAAAAAAACCCAAGTATACAGTTTTTCCTAATGTCCATGATTATTTTTCAACTAACTTTATTGAAGCAAATCATGAGGAAAACAAAAGCCAAATCTCTCTAGACACATTTTACTTCTTAAATTCTTTTTTGGTTCTTTTTCTGCCACAGAGTACATGTTTTACCTTGAAAATTCATAACCTTTCCAATTTACTTAATATACATAAAGCAATTTGTTATAAAAGAACACATATATGTTTTCAGGAACCATTGGAAAATTTTTTATCAGTCATCAAATTTATGAGCAAAGGTTACCTATATTATTTTATAATAAATCTTCATGAACAAAATTAATGTATATAACGGTGTATGTTCATTACATTTACAAATATATAAATTTTACACCAAGCTGAACAGATAGGATGACATTGTAGATCACACAGTAATAATGCTTTCCCGGTCTCAAATTATTTTAGGGCAGGATTTACTTTTGAGTTGCTTATAAGCTCAAGAAAATTACCCAAATGAGATTAAAATGAGCATTGATTTCAGAGACAAAAAATTAGAAAAATTACATTAACCAGAATTTTATGCAGCAATATATGCAGATAAAAGAATGCTAGAGGCAATTATTCTGTAAAAACACGTACTCCAAAAGAAAAGATATCCAAAATACACTTGATTCTTTTGTAAAACTAGATTTCATTTTTTCAAATTTAGCTACTCAAAAACTGATTTTCATTTTTTGTAAAATATTAAGGCCAACATACTTTCTGTCTCATAATTAAATGTATTTATTAATAGAAACTTTATCCTGTTCCATGGTTTTAAAATTATAAACTTAAAATTTTTGAGTAAGAATGAAGATAATGTCAATATATGTTCAAAGATTACCATTCTGAAATAATGAAAGACTGGAAATATTAGAATTTTTCCAATTTTATTAAAAAAACAATTGTGCTGAGAAAACTGGTTATCCACATGCAAATCATTGAACCTTGACCCATATCTCTCATCATATCTCTTAATCAAAGTGATCAAAGATCTAAATGACACAACTGAAACAACCTGTTAGAAGATTAAATTGGTAAAACTCTTGAAAACATGCTTAGGCAAGATTTGCTGAGTGGAATCCCAATTAAATAAGAAATAATACTATGTTACTCACACCAGAGAAACTATTTGGTATTTATACATATGAGTCCTATTTATTTCCCTAAAGTGGATGACTTCAATGTGTATCCAATTAACTATAATTGTCTCTAGTTTATCATTCTTTATGCAGTAGTATTCCATTTTATAAAAATGGCTGAGTAGTACTCCATTTTAGAAAACTCCTGCATCTTTATCCAGTCACCAGTTGATGGGCACCTGTCTTCAGGATTTAGCTGTTTCAAACTATGCCACTGTGAATGTCAGTACACATATATCACTGTGGTCTGATGCTTTTAATTCTTCTGGGAAGATACCTAACAGGGGAATAGCTGGGTCAAATGTGACCTCTCATACTAGTTTTTTGAAATGTCGCCACACTGTTTTCCACAGTGGTTGCCTCAGTCTATATTCCCACCAGGAGTAGAGAAATGTTCCTTTTGGCCTACAAACCCACCTGCATTGGTTAAATGACAGATAGTTTCTCTGGGGTGAGATACTGAAAGTTGCAATGAGGATAAAAATGTATAACAGATAATATGGAATAGGAAGAAAAGGTGCAAAGGGGAAAGATAAGTGGAAGGAGTACGGGAAAGGAAAGAAGGGAAGGGAAACAAATATGAGAAAAGGAGAAAAGAGAAACAAATTCTTTGCAAATAAGGAGGGGTGTAGGGGTTGAAGTGAGGGGAGGGGAATGGGGAAAAGTAAGAACCCAGGTATATCATATAAAGATAAAATTTTCCATTGGTGAATGTCATCATATTATATACCTAAAATGTCATCATTTTGTATACCAACACACTTTTTAAATAAAAAATAATGCTAAGAATCAGACAATGGGATCATATTAAATAGAGAAGCTTCTGCATAACAAAGGAAACAACAACAGTGAACAGACACTGCAGAATGCAATGTTTTCTTACTAGCTATTGCTCAGACTAAGTACTAATATTTACAATATATAAAAACTAAAAATATAGTTCTTTCAAAATAATAGACCCAATCAAATATTGAAAATTAAAAAAACAAGCACTTCACAGAAGAAATGCAATCAAGCAGAAATACTTAAAATATTTGCCCATTACAGAAATACAAATTAAAACAACACTGATGGCTATAAACAAATAGCAACAAATCAAACAATAAATCATGTAGAAATCAAATAATAACAAACGCTGGAGAGGCTGCAAGATAAAAGGAAACCTTCTACGTATTATTGTTGAGGAATAGAAATTATTATGGAGGGCCAGGGATTTAGCTCAGTGGTTCCAGCACCTGCCTTGCAAGCAAAAGGACCTGAGTTTGATCCCCAGTGCCAAAAAAGAAAAGAAAAAAAAAAGAAAGAAAAGAAATCATTATGGAAATCAGTATGCTGATTTATCAAGAAACTAAAACTAGAAATTCCATTTAACTCAGATATTTCCCTTCCAAGTATCTTCCCCAAAGAGTTAAAGACATTATGGCAACACAACTTAAAATAGATAAACCTTAGATGTGGCCTTTATGTCTATAAGCAGATGAATGGATAAAGAAAATGTGGTATGCATACACAATGGAGTACTACTCTGCAATAAAGAAGGATAAACTTGAGACATTTGTAGGAAATGGATGCACCATGAAACCATAATGTTAAAGGAAATAAATCAGACACACAAGCTTAAATGTCCCATGGTGTCACAAATGAGAAGCCCAAAATAAATAAAAATTAAAATTAAAGATTAATAATAGGAAATAGGGAAAGATCTTTTGAAAATGGGAAAGACACCAAGACATGGAGAGAGAAGGAAGGGTAGGGTAGGGGGAGAAAAAATAATTAAGTTGTGTTACATGTATGTACTAATTCGCCATGTGGAATGTGAACATTATGCATTGTAAACATGTACTAATAAAAAATAAAAATTGAAATGAGTGGAACCAGGGTTTATGAGGCTATACAAAGATAAATTTTATATGTTTCTTCTATGAATTGATAGATAAGGAAATATAAATACGGGGACTATACTCTGGTGGTTCTGAAATTCCAGCAGCATCCCAGTCACAAAAAAGAATAAGAGGTTACATGTCAATAATTATGTTAAATAAATTTTGTACAGGGCTCTTTTCACTGTGTTTGAAGATTTGTCGATTTTCCACCTAATTCCCATCATCAGTCTATGGAAAATTACTTTATTGACCATGTTAAAGAGTTACAAGTTTTGAGAACATGCCTCAATTCATCAAAATGATGTTCACAATCCTATAAATATAAACATATATAGCTACTTAGATGCATAGATACATTGATTCTGAGACACAGAGATATAGATATAAACATATGGATATGTTCCTCCATGTTCACTGAATTCTCCTTAGCTCCTCATTTTTCAATAAAGTCAAAATAGTAATTTACCCATCTCCAGATGCTGTGAACCTTTATTAGAAATTATTAACTCACTTTCAAGAATTTTGTGTTTAGTCTTTAATAATAGAAATAAACACTAGATAATATGTCTAAAAATAAATTTTATAGAACAAATTGTAAAGATCCTAATTATTGAGATCATAATTTGAAGGCTATACTTAACTTTAATATTTTTATAATTTATAATTAATGTTTCCTCTATATAAAAAAGATTATATGCATATATAATACACACATGCACAAGTAAAGCTATTTTTGGGGGGGAAATTAGTTCAACAAAGGGTTCATGAAGAAGAATGATGCCTTTAAAAGCCATTAAAAATTTGTGAGTTTTAAGTGAACTATTTCAATTAAAGAGTTTTAATTAACATAGAAAATGAAGTAATTGGCCCAGATTCTTCAGTGACATTTAACCATAAAATCTTACATGAAAGCCTGCATTTTTATTAACTTTCAAAATTCCAATGATAAATGTGTTTGTGGGAAACTATGCAGTTACAAGGAATGTGTGTCAAATATGTGAAAAAGATTTATTTTATGATGTAGCCAATATATATTTCTCTATATAGAGAGATATATATTTATTGTCTGATTAAATAAAGATCAACTTTAATGTATTTTATTATATTTTTTAAAAGAACAGCCAAAGAAATAAAATATATTCTTTGGCTGTTACTACTTTTTTATAAATTTGTTCTCACCTGATCTGTAAAAGTGGCTAATCTTTGTGAAAATGCGTATCAAGCCAGAAAATGTTAGAGCAACTATCCAGCATATTCCTGTTTAAAGCTGCATTTGGGGCTATTAATTTTACATGAGAAACTAATGGTTATTTACTATGGGCAAGGAAAACGTGACTCCTATATGAATATGAAGATATAGGATTTACAGACCTGGTGCTGGTTTAGGGCCCCATGAAACATGTAAAAGGGAAAGGAAGAAAATTGCATATTCTCAAAAGCCAAAGAAAAGAAGTGATACACGAGGACAGGTCAAATATGTTATTGGAGAACATTCAAGGCAAGAATATTAATTGGATTTCAGATAATTTCTTGAGCTCTTTAAAGCCCTGTAACTCCTGCCTGAGATTTTTTAAAGTTTTGACAAATACAAAAGATAAAATTGCTTTAATAGATTATTTATTTTATATTCAAACATTTTTAAGTAATGTCAGATATTATTTTTGAAGATACAGTTCTAATTTAAGAGTATAAAATGTGCTATTCAGTGCTTCTGAACACAAGTGTTATTCTTATATTGTATATCGATAATTCAGTAATATTGTACAAAGCACACCACGTCAGCTGGTCAGAACCAAAGTAGACTCCGAATTGGTTATTTCTCATGCACAATCAGTTAAGAAAATTATTTTCTGTGGATGAGCAGAGTGAAAAAAAGCACTACTCAGTTCATTATTGTCCATTACATACATGGATACTAAAAATATTATTGAAAAAGTATCTATTTTTTAAAATTTGCTTAAATATTAACGTCTAAGTTTATATAGATTGTCCCAGGTCAGTACTTCTATGTTCATAAGAGAAGTGATATTTGCTGTGACAAGTATTATTTCCTAGACAAAAATTCAAGCTGTGTGAAAATAAATAGTCCTGTGATATATGTTTCAGCCCTTGATTTTTACAGTGTAAGTGGTAAATTACACATGCAACAAATTTTCTAACATTATAGTGTAACATGTATTCCTTGAAAGTTATCTGAAGGAGGATGGGCTTCATTTCTTGCAGTAATAGATATGCATTTTGTTTTAAGTCAGTTGATATCCACTTTTGGCAAAGAAAAAAAATACTTTAAAATGATTTAATAATGTATTCATTCATACAATTAGTTTATAAAACATTTATAATTTATTTCTTAGTTCACTTACAAATGTATGTGGTGAATTAAACATTAAATTGTTTCTCTATTAATACTCGCATTGTCAATAAATAGCACGAACATCTCTTGAAGAGTACTATTTTCTCTTGAGACACTCATAAAGTTTTTTTGACTAGTGACAATTCAAACTATAGAGGTAGTGAGCCAATAATGAATATGCCAAATAATACATTTAACTATTATATGTAAAGGTAGATTGTGAAACACTATGTTTATACACTCAAAATACAAGTACAAACATATATACTTATACATAATGTTTATCTTATGCATAGTTTTCCATTGCATATTTTATGTTATTTATATATATTCAGGTTCATTGGTGGCAAAAATAACTTGTTTTTAAGATATAAGCTTGCTCCAAGGTAAAATTAATTTATGTAATTTAAAATAATTATTTCCTTTCACTAAGACAGAAGCTATATTCAGTGAGAGAATGGTTATCTGAGATATCATTTAATAAATCCAAATACTTTTACATTATAACAATTACTAGTTTACTCAATTTCCTGTGAGTTTTATATAATTAGTAACAGTTAAAGAGGCCACTGAATGAATTTGAAATATATTAGAAAAATGATAGAATGACTAGAAATGGGAATGGAAGAGAAATGGAATTGTCTAAGAATCATAAAGGAATCAAAAACAGTTGATAAACACTTTATTTCCATTTTTTCAGTTTCTCATATTTTTTTCCTCTAAAGTGTTTGTAAATGGGGAGGGGAGGAGGGGGTGAAGGGAGGGCAGGGACAAGGGGAAAAATGAGAATCAAGACCTATTATGTAAAGGTACAGAATCCCTATGATGAATGTAATTGTGTTGTATACCTAGATTGTACCAATAAACTCAATAAAAAGAAAAAAAACAGTTTATAATTAGAGAGAGGGCGAATAGCAAGAATTGAGTCAAGGAAGAGGGTATAGAATAAGTTTAGAGAAAGTCTGCTTTCATCTTTCTTCTGAAGAGAAATCCGCTAATTGAATTTTCTGACTGAGGCTGCTCCATTACAAACTGAGTCTTTCCTCTGTTTGCGAACCATAACATGACTTCATAAACAAACGTATGACCTCTTAACACATTTAAAGTAACACATAATTACGTGCAAGTGCAGTTGAAAATCTTTAGCACTGTTTTAACTTCGCACATTGGTGTTTCCGTATGTCAGGGTGCTTGCCATTAGCTTGCCAACAGTGTGCAGGGATTCAACAGGGTTCTTAGGAGTTCATATTTCAAGCTCTGTGAAGTGCTTAGTCTTCAAAGGTAGAAATGAAGAACCAATTTCCAACACGGGATGTCAGGAGAAATGAAGAGATAATGATCTACATGACCCACTCACTTCCTTTCGAGTAAACAGTTACCATAAATTACAATTTTGCAAAGTACTTTTAGGAGTTTGTCTAGAAACTAAATCAAAGGAACTCTCCAAACTCTTCAATGTGGTCTTTTCACAGAAACATAATAGCACAAGCCTGCAGATAGGATGATCAATCACTGCATAAAGGAAGTGATGTTTTAATTCATCCTCTAGACAGAACAGATGAGAGCTGAGGCTTCTTTCGAATATTTTCAAGAACCTGGAGCTTGAGTGTTTCATCAATTAGAAGAAGTGAAGAGTCTCTTTTAGACTCAATTTGCTACATCAATATCTGGAGTTTACTACACATACTTACAGTATATTATACAGAAGTGTGCTATATGTGTTTCGCTTGTAAAATGCCCCATTGATTGTATTCAAAGCTTCATATATATTCTTCATCTGCCATGAGAAGAACTTCCCAAAAATCGTAATTTTTGAAAAGTATGGTGCACTTATTTCCCAGTTATTCCAGACCAGGTAAACTGCTGTCTTAAACACATAAACCGATTCAACCAAATTTCCTTTTGGCAATTTAAAATACATATTGATGATATACTCCTAAGTGGAATAAATAAGTCACACATGTGTAAATACCAAATAGTTTCCCTGGTGTGAATAATCTGCAATAATACATAAGATCCTAATAAGATTACTGACATTTAGAAATGGAAAGAAAGGAGCTAAAGGTGTAGGGAAGGTGGGATGGGTAGGGGAAGGGTAATAAGGGAAAAGAAAAAAATGTGAGATAATGAAAAGATGAAAATAAAGTGTTTGTAGATGGGGAGGGGAGGAGGGGGTGAAGGGAGGGCAGGGGTAAGGGGAAAAAATGAGAATCAAGACTTGTCATGTAGAGGTACAACATCCCAACAATGAATGTAACTGTACTATATCCCTAAAATGTACCAATAAACTCAATTAAAGCTGGAAAAAAAAAGTATATCAAAGCCATATATAAATTACACTATTTTTTCCAAAAAAAAAGGCCATTAGCTGAAGTAAAACATTTTTCATTAATCATACATTTAGTTAATCTTTAAAATAGAGAAGGCAAGCCAGGCGTTGTGGCGCACACCTGTAATTCCAGCACTTGGGAGGCTGAGGCAGGAGGATTGCTGTGAGTTCGAGACCAGACTGGGATACGTAGTGAGTTTCAGGTGAGTCTCAACTACATAGCGAGAACCTGTCAAACCACCCCCCAAAACATAAAATAAAATAGACAAGACATTATGCCTCTGTTGACTTTATTAATAATCTGGATTGTCAATCAAAGAATGAGAGATATTAAAAAATGCATGTTATGTTTACATCTTACATGATAAAAATTGCCATCCTTGGCTTGTCTATTAATTCATTCAAGTTGGTGTTCAGCACCAGAAAGTGAACAATAAGATATTAGCTAAATATTTTCATTAATATATTTATGAAGCATATTAATATTTTATTTTTTTGAGGTAAAAAATAATATTTTTCTTTTCTGTGCCTGTAAAACAGTAATATAGTACTTGAAAGGTACTATGGCTAAGTACATTCCTTAATCACTTGTCCTTAATTTAGAGTGCCATTTTGTTCATTTTCTATTCTTATATTACGCATCTTTCCCTATATTCAGAATTTTTCATGTTTTAATTAGTGCCCCCAAATTATAATTTATTTATAAAATATTAATGTGACCTGCCATGCTGGCCACTAAGTATTATAACTATTAAAAAGCAGAATTGTACTTTTTATTTTTTGTTGTTGTTGTCTTTAGGGTTTTTCTGAGACAAAGTCTTGCTGTGTAACTTAGGCTGGTCTTGACCTCATAGTGATACTTCTGCCTCGGCCTACTGAGTACTGGGATTGCAGGTATATGTAATCTGTGTGTCTGATCATATCTGGCCAGAATTGTATTTTTACAATTAAAATTTAGATCTTATACATGAATGATACATTTAAAGACAAAGGAGTTTGCCTATTATAAATTCCATCTTTAAAAACCATGAAACTTGCAACTAATGTACTACTAAAAGAATGCTAAATAAAAGTATTGGAGACAAAATCAATTTATTTCTTTCAGGAAAAAAAATCATACTGATTTATTCATATAAATAATTTAAAATATTAAGAAGAATTAATAGCTTTTCTAAGACCTCATAAATTTTATTCAAAGTCAATACAAAAGCTTGAAATAACTGAAATGATTTCTGAATATTTAAAAAATCATATCATTATCAAACTATGACAATTAAATATCTTATTGCTAAATGTTCTTTTTAAGGGAGTGACTAATTACACACTTTAATTTGAATTTTAATCAATGAATAGAATATTGTTAAAAATGTTAGTAAATTGTAAATTATCTTTCAAAATATATGAGATATTTCATTGACTTTAAAACTTATACTGATTCATTTCATCATCATAAGCTATTTTACAAAGCAGTGGATTCAAGGTCGAGATAGGACAAATAAAATTGATGTAACTTCAGAAAATCTAAAACAGAATCAGTAAAAACATTAATATGGCAAAAATAGCAAGGGTTAAAAGAAAAGACATGTATCTGCATCCATTTGTTTTAGGTGTTTGGTTGATCAACGTGGTCTTTGTTAGAAAAAATATAGTTTCAAAGTGAGACATGTACACATAATTATCTGGATGAGTATGAGTTTATTTCACAACATATACATTAGAAATATATCAAAGTGAACAGATCTGTGACTGACACACATATATATGAATCAATATGTAATTCAAATGTATATGTTCATATTTATTTATTTATGGATGCATATATGTTCAGATATATTAATGTTTGTTTTTGTTAGGCATAACTCTGTTTTAATGCATTTCTTATAAAATCATGGCATACACACACACACACACACACATATGTGTATATATTTTTTGTACCATGGATTTAACTTGGGGCCTTGAGCTTGCGAGTCAGGCAGCAGAACCAGTGTGCAAAATCCCCTGCCCATATATATTTTTGCTGCTGTTGTTGTTGTTAATATACCAATTTAGTAACTCTTTGGGGAATTTTATTACCAGTATTTTTCTGCACAAAAATTAAATGTATAAAGAGAACATTTTTCTATTGCTTATAATTATCCTAATTATAACATAATTAAAAACTACTTTCAGGCAATTAATTCATTGTAGGAACTTTCTTATCTTACTCAATTCTTTTACATAATTATAAGACCCAAATTGTCATCAATTTTTTGAATACATGTATTAGGACTGTTATGAAAGAGGCAATGTTGTATAATAAATAATTCATGCTGAGCAATTTATTTTCCCCCATATACCTGTGAGGAATGTTTTTATATTATATTCCTTGTATGTATAATTATATTTTATATAATTTGTCCATCACTATATAGATATAATGGAGCAAATTGTTAAATGACAATTTCCAAATAGGTCACATCATGACTCTAGCACACAGAATAATATCACATATCTAATACTTTAACTTATCAGCACAGTCCCAGGGAAACTCTGGAACCAGATAGATAATCTTTTGGAATGTTATGGCCAGGAGTGGTAGCACGTGCTTATAATCCTGCCACTTGAGAGGTTGAGGCAAGCGGATTGCTGCAAGTTCGAGGCTATCCTGGGGCCACCAATGTGAATTCCAGTCTTGCTTGAGCCATGAAGAAAGACACTGTCTCAAGAAAAAAAAAGGAAAAGAAAAGAAAGAAAAAGTAATTTTATGTATTTGCTGTCTATTTAACAAGGGACTACTAGGTAAATTTGCTGCATTAGAAAAACTACTAATTTTTTTATATAGCCATAACCTGTAATTGTAATGACAGCCATAAGCTGTTATTTTTCACCAGATAGATTACTTCTCTCTTTATCATACAAAATTATATGGTAGTCACTATTTCCATAAAATTTTATTAAATTTGTCAATAGGACAGCAATCAACAAAGGCAAGCAAATCACTGTCCCATTTAGTATAAAATATTATTAACAACAGCACATATGTAAACAAATACATATTTAGCAATTGATACTTTTGAAATGTAACACATTTAATATCTTAATCCATGAGGTAAATATATAGTACAAAATGCATATTTTCTTCCACATTATTTAGATGTCACTGAAAGTATTATTGTTCCCCTTTAAAGCTTCAAGTCCCTAGTAAATTAATTTTTGAAATTTATTTGCAATTTAGAAAGTACAATATTTACAATAACTTTTCCTAAGTAAATGCATTATTTCTGACCTTTTTATTACTGTTTAAATGTCTGTTAGTTGTACTCCATTTGGAAATTGACAGTCATTTATCAGAACATGAAGTAAAATAACTTGCCTTCCTCCACATCTACGTATGTGTAGCATATCAGAAATAAAGAATAATTTATTACCTTTCTCTGTTTGGTTGCTTTTTTTATAATTGTCTCTAACTACGTCCAACTGCTCAGTTATACCTTATTCTTTAAACATATTGGTTTGTTAATAGTAAGTAGAAATATGACGAAGAGGCCCTATGGGTGGAATTGATAACTGATTTAGTATACAGTAATAATTTTTTAGCCTTATCTTATATGGAATTATATATAATATAATGAACTTATATATGCATTATATGACATGTGTTTGTTTCGTATATGTCATATATAATGTATATCTATATATGAGAGAGAGAGAGAGAGAGAGAGAGATAGAGAGAGAAAGCATCAGTCTTTATCAGAAGAATAGCTGGTTAATTTTTTTTCCCCATTTGGTGAGATTACCTACTCACTGTATTGTTTCCTGAAACTCGGGACTTTACACTTGCGAAGCAAGCCACGGAGCTAAATCCCCAGCCTGAAACTTTTTAGTTTGATATAACCCAACTTGTTGATTCTTTTTATTATCTCATCTGCTTTGGGAGTTCTGTTTAGGAAATCCTTGCCTGTAGGTACGATGTCAACTGTTGCCTCTCTGTGTTCCCTTAAGGATCCAAATTTTATGTTTTTATATCTAGATTTTTTAACCTATTTTATTTGAATTTAATACAGTGCAGAGATATAATGGGTCTTATTTCATTCTTCTTCATGTTGATGACCACTATTCCTAATACTGTGTGTGAAAGAGGTTCTTTTCTCCAGCATATTTTTTTGATTTCTTGTTTGAAAAAACTGATAGCTACAGTTTCATGGAGCCACTTCTGTGTCTTCTCTTCCTTTTCTTCTGTTGTTCTATTTTTAAAGTCAGTCCCATGTTCTTCTTGTTAGCCTAGTTTTGCAATGTATCTTGAAATAAAGAATTGCAACGCCTGACACTTTGCACTTTTTTGCTCAGGATTGCTTTTGACTATTCTGGATCTCTTCTGGGTCAATATAAAACAGCCTTGCTTTTCTCTAGTTCTGTAAAGAGTGTGGGTACTGTAAAAAGGACAGCATTACATTTGTAAGTTGTTTTTCATAATCTGAAATTTTAACAATATTAATTTTCCTATCCAGGCAAATGGGATATCTTTCCATTTTCTAATACATTTTTCAATTTCTACAGAATTCCATAGTTTTCATTGCAAGGTCTTTAACCTCCTTGATTAGCTAATTTCTAAAAACTTAATTGTTTTGACTATACCATGAATGTCCCTAGGCACTGTTTCCCTGGTTTCTTTCCTGGTGGATTCATTATTGGCATGCAGGAATATTATTGATCTTATGTGTTGATTTCATATCTTGCCACTTTCCTGAATTTATGTATCCTTTGTAAGAGGATTCTAGTGGTATATTTTTGTGTGTTGATGTAAGGGATCATATAATGTGCAAATAGGGATCATTTAATTTATTTCTTTATTATTCATATTCCTTTTACTTTTCCTGTCAAATATTAAACAGATTAAGAATAGAGATGATAGAATCCATTTTCATACTCCTGATTTTAGAGATACTACTTTAGTTTTACCTAATTGAGTATGATGTTGATTGTTAACTTATGTTGCTTTTGCCAATTTAGTTTAAGATCTTTCTGTACCCATTTTCCCCAGGGATTTAATCATGAGAGACTGTTATATTTCATTAAGACTCTTTTTTACAATTCATTGAGGTGATATTTCATGAAAAAATCTTCCTCTTATATTTCAAAATTATTTCTCTTCTATTTCCTGGTCTGTGTGTTCCCAAATAAGTATCTGAATGTATAACATTATCATGTATCTTTGCTTTATTTTTTATTTCAATACCTACCTCATTATTCTATAATGTGCATGCTTGATTATATTGTCAAATTACCATGATGTGGTTAATTTTATTATGGTAGTATAACAATCACATTCAGTAAATTAATTTGTAATTAAATAAATGAGGAAGCAGTAAAATATCAAACCAGAACTTGTTGAACCTTTGGATTTTTTTTTTCTTTTTTTTGTTACTGGGGCTCAAACTCAGGCCCTTGAGCTTGCAAGGCAGGTGGTGAAACCACTGAGCTAAATCCCAGCCCCCTTTAGATATTTTTAAGAGGGAAAAAATAGATTAGATGTGAATAAATGATTGAATTGCTGTTCTGACTTTTAACAAGGTTTTATGGCTACTACTTAGAATATAAGAAAAGAGGTTCCTTAGGGCTGGGGATTTAGCTCAGTGGTTCGGTGGCCTGCCTTGCAAGTGCAAGGACACGAGTTTTATCCCCGGTAACAAAAAAAAAAAAAAAAAAAGAGAGAGAGAGAGGTTCCTTATAAGACAATTGCTATAATATGTAAAAGATGGTGATGGGTTAGACTAACTTGCCATTGAAGAAGGAGTATGAACACTACAGATTCTGTATATACTTCTGAAGTGGTGTCAGTCCCTCAGATGAGGGTTGGATATGGAGATAAGAGTGAAGCATGTCTTCATAGATTTGCCTCAAGCTGCTTGACCTCACAGGTTTCATTAATTCAAAATACAGAGGTCTAGGAAAGGTATTCAAGCTATGTAAAATGAGTGTCAGCAATTTTATTTTGATATATTTTCAAGTGTATAGATTTAATACAGAGGTGAGCCAATGGGCATTTCAGACTCAAGAAGATTTGGGGCTTTGTGTTACATGACAGATTTAGTATCACTACTACAGATGACTAGCTAGTCAATACACACTGATGCAACTTAGCATCGACTATGTTGGTAAGTAGGGAAAAGTACCAGAGAAGTATAGGGGAAATTGCAGCCTTATAACATTATTAAAAAAATTTATCATTGAGTTTATTGGTACATATTAGGTATATAGTGCAGTTACACTCATCATTGTGATCTTGTACCTTTACATGACAGGTCTTGGTTCTCATTTTTTCCCCTACCCTTCCCTCCCTTTACTCTCTCCTCCCTTCCCTATTTACAAATACTTTACTTCGATTTTTTCATTTTCTCTTTTTTTTCTTTTTCCTTATTCCCTTTCCCCTACCCTTCCCACTTTCCCTACACCTTTAGCCCTTTTCTTCCTACTTCACATTGTTAATTATACCATTAGGATCTTGTGTACCATTATAGTTTTTCACACCCATGAAACTATTTGGTATTTACACATGTGGGACTCATTAATCTCACTTAGGAGTATATCCTCAATATGTATAAATTTTCCTATGAATGATTGTAATTTCTCATTCTTTGTGGCTGAATAGTATTCCACTTTATAGAAAAACCACATCTTCTTTATCCAGTCTCCAACTGATGGGCAAATGGGCTGTTTCCAAGTTTTAGTTATTGCAAACTATGCTGCTATAAACATGGGTGCACATATATCACTGTGATGTAATTCTTTTAATTATTTTGGAAAGATACTCAGCAGAGGGATGGCTGGGTCAAATAGAATCTCTACTCCCAGCTCTTTGAGGTATCTTCATATTGATTTCCATAGTGGTTGCACCAGTCTGCACTCCCAATGACAATCAATTTAAAGAAAGAAGCAAAAAACCTCCACACAAAACTACAGCACTCTGAAAAAAGAGATTGAAGAGGATATAAGAAAATGGAAAGATATCCCCTGTTCCTGAGTAGGAAGAATCAACATAGTGAAGACGGCCATACTACCAAAACTGCTATACAGATTCAATATGCAATGCCGATTGAAAGTCCAACACTATATTTCATAGAACTAGAAAAAATAATCCAAAAATTCATTTGGAACCAAAAGAGACCTGGAATAGCAAAAGCCATCCTAGGCAACAGAGACATGGCAGCAGGCATAACAATTCCTGATTTTGAAACTATACTATAGCATTGTTATTTCTAATAGTAACAGATACAACTGATGGAACTATTAAGACAACAAAAAGACAAAACAAGTGGTACCAAAGGAAGCAAAATCAGACTCACTTTCTGTATGGAACAGGGAAACAGGACATTACCAGAACTCCTGCAATGGGTTGTGGTCTTCTGTGAGCCATGACAGCACAAGGCAAATTAAAGAATAAATGTAGGAAAGAAGACTTAGAGAAGAAGCTGGGTTATAGGCCTGATCAATGTTGCTCTAGGGAGCAAAAAGAAAGGCACCCTGAGCTTCTCACTATTTATTGGGTTCAGAGGAAGTAACAGATGATTCAGAAGATGGCAATATCCTAAACTGACAGCGATTTTATAATCTGAGAAAGTATTAGATGTCTCAGAGGGTGGCAGTCATTCTATAACCATGAGGAACTTAGGTGGATGAGAAGCTCACGTTCATTAGGATGGTAAAATGAGTGAAAGTATTCTTAGGAAAGTAGGTGGGATGAATTAAATTGATGAAGAATTTGTCCCTCCCCAGGTGAAATCTTTCTCTTGCAACTTGGTTCTCAAGGAACCAGGATTCTTTTAGCTGATATAATCTTCCATTTGAATGTCACAGTATTATGAGACCACTGAGGTCTCAGCTGTGAACAGAGCCAAAAAAGAAGTTATATTTTGTCATGCCATAACTGGCCTGTAGGCAAGAAGACCAGGCCTAATCATAATTTAATTGTGAGATGATTTTCCCCCAAAATTATGTAGAATGGCCCCCAACAATTTACCATACTAGAATGAATTTTGATTTTGGAGATATAGTGTGTACTCTGTGTCTGGAATGTTATACCTCAGAGAAAGCACTTTCAGTTTGAGTTTTCACCACTAGTCATAGATATTCTATGTGGCTAAATTTTATTCTCCATTCAATTTGTCCCATCATTTTTAAATTCTATGTATGTCAGAAAAGAATGAGAAGAATAAGTTAATGTGTGCCATTACAACTAAGTTGAATGAGATTTATTTTCAGCTATTTCATTTTCAGCTTCTCCTGTGTAGGTACAAAGCAGATAGCACTAAATTCTAGATTTAACAAAATTTAGGGTTTTGCAACTTTAAAGCAAGGAGGAATGTGGATTCAAACACACATGTAGTATAAGAAGTAGGGCAGTAGAAAGAGCTGGCTGGAGAAGTGGGAGGGTCCTGTCAATTTCAAGACCACGGCAGCACCAAATGATTTTCAGGGCTGCTATGTAGAACTTCTTGCGGGCTCCCAGGAGATGTACACTACATAAAGGAGGCCAGAAGGCACAAGGAGCCCACTATTATGACGCTATGGTAACCCACTCTGCTTCTCCCAAACCCAAGGTGAACTTTTATTTTTGCCCTTTTTTTTTCTTTTGCCTGGCTTAAGTTTTCTCTGCAGAACCAGTTCTTCTCTCACCCTTTCAATCCTCACCTTTGAAATAAACTTTTTTGTCCTGTCTGATTTTTTGTTAGAGGATGAAGGTCCTGAAATACTATTGATTGGCAAGCCTTTTTTAAAGAAAATCCCCAAAACATGTTGGGGTATAAGTTTTGCTAGGGTCAGGGAGGGAATGAGAAAAGAATATTGACCTACTACTAATTTTCTTTGAAAATGTTCTTGATGTAGACACTGGATAGCTGAGACTTAGTTATGTGATGTTAGAATGGCAGAGGATCTAAAACAAAAGAGAACAAAGTACTCTTACACTGTACTCAGACTGCGTGGGAAATCGTTTATTTCATGACATAAGCCCTCTGAATGTCACAATTCTTCAGAACTACTGATAAATAAATATATAAAAGTGAAATTCATATTTCGCTGCTCCTTGTTAGCTTCTAAAAGTGACTTAACTGCAACTTTCTTATGAAATTGTGCATGTATTTATTAAAATGTGTGTATATAAGCAAGTGCACATGTTTATAACAAGATTTACTTCACAATTATGGCTTACTTCCACTTTCAAACAGAAGTAAACTATTATGCGTTTAGTCATCTAAATGGAACAGCCTTGCTAATTGTACACTCTCTGAAACATATTATTTATTTTGTTTTATTGATTAGGGTACCTGAATTTGAGAACAAAAGAGAAGTAATACATGAAGCATATTTATTTACATCTGCATTATATTTACCAAATTCATTAGGATTCATCCTTATGTATTTAAGATAATTGAGAATGAAAGCTTTGTTTTTAAAGCTGAGAAAAAAATATATATTCCAAAATACTTAATCATAATTTTAGGCCACAAATGAGAGCTTATGTTGTGGTTACCATCTGTGAAATGTTCCTTCCCCAAAACTCAATTTGGTATCACTCCACATTGTGAGTCATACCTTCCCTAGGTAGGGTTGGAGGGATACTTCCCAGGATGTCTTGCCAGTAGAGTAAAGGCCAACTGACAAAATTCCCTGCCAAAGAAGATTAAAAATAGATATGAAGGCATGGTGTGTTTTTTGCTTTCATAACAGTGTTCACTGTACAGGTTTATCGATCTTTCTGTAGTGCTTTGGCAGAGATGCTACTTGGTGGGATCTGGCTTATGGAGTGTTCGGTGCTGTGCTCTGAAATTATCTGTGTTACAAAAATTTTCTGATATATTTGGATAATTTTCCAGGTTATGTATTTCAAAGTTTCGATTTTTGACCTTTCTGGTAGAAGCCAAAACATATCCCCTAAAGAGACTCTTTCTGTTTATGATAAACAAAATAAATTATGTAACTGAATCTTGGCAAACACCTAAGAGTCTTGTGTGTTCAATTCTAAGCAACTGGCAGCAGTATTTAGCCATATGTGGGAAAGGTAATTGTCTTTGTTTTGCCTGGCATGAGTCATGTGTTCTATGCAGAGAATTAGTTTTGCTAATTCACTCTTTCACATCCCCTACTGGTCCTGTACTGATCCCTTTTGTTTGCATGCACTATCATTACTTTATTTTATCACTTGCCCTTGAACTTGTTTACATTCATTGCAAATGTCTGATTTTTATTAACTCTATAACTAAGATGTGCCTCTTATTTGCTCAGCTAAATGTTTGTTATTAAACATTTATCTTGTTGGGCTATTTCCAATTCACACTGTGTCACCTTTACACAACTAACATTCTCTGTATTTTCTACAGGAGGACCTCAGGCTTTTGGTCAATTGTCTTCATGCTAAATACTTATGATGGCAGGAAGCTTTGGTCTGAAGTTCTTCCAGATTAAATAATATATTCCTGAGTTGAGTGTAGGTCACACATAAAACTAATTCCTCATTGAGGAGAAATATTTATGCCATATACTGAATTTTTCTTACTTAGTTGTATTTTCTATGAAGCCTCTTCAAGTTAATGCTTTCATTTTTATGGAAGCAAAGACAAAGACCTGAATAAATTGCTGAGAAACTCTATTCTGGTGTCAAATATTTTATTTTCAGAATTCTGATAAACTGATAATTTTATCTGATAAACTCTTGAAAAATACAGGACCTATTAAATATGAATAAAGCTTCAAAATCAATACCTGTGAAAGAAGAACCTATGAAGTAGGTGGAATTAGAGAAAGATCGGTGGATACTCCAACTGTCACATGGGTCCCAGGAGCAGGTGACATAGATTATTTGGTAGATACATAAATTAATCAAAAGTGGCTGAAATGGTGCAGCAAAGAGAACTTGGAGGAGAAAGCTAGATGTTCAAACTTTCCATACCTTCTAAGTTATGAGCTTCATAAGCAGCATAACAAGTCAATGTAAAAATGCATATATAAAATAAGATTCATCCTTTCTACTATTCCTTTATATTCCTTCTAAAATTTAGGATAGTTTCCATGGATAATTTAATTACACAAAAATCTGTAGCATTTATTTGTCTAGAATGAGTAGAACAATTTGGAGTACCTTAACTCACCTGTGTAGCTAAAACACATTTCCTAAATTTAAGAAATATGTTCACAAAGCCTCTGTTATGTGGCAACAATGACAAACAATGTATATGTATACCTTTCCTTATATAGGTACATAAGTTAATATTTGGTATTACTATAAACAAACATGAATAAAATTTGTTAATATTGAGTACTAAAGTAATGCCATAAAGTAAAAGTGCTATGAGTGAGTTTCTTCTGATGTTTTAAACAGGTTCTAGTTCTTTTCAGATTGTCATTGACATGGAAATAATTTCAAATAGGAAAATGTCAAATATCACTAGATAGAATGGCTGTAGTGAAAATATAAAAGGAAAACATGCATGTGGCACACATGCACATGTGTGTGCCATGATTATGCCACAGTTTGATTCAGTATTTACTAGTTGACCAACATTTCAACAGACTGAATATTTTGGTTTTGATGAAGAATCTAGGTATAAATACTCACGCAGAGGACTTTGTGACAGATGCGTTTCTTTTTTCTTGTATAAAAGCTTAGAAATGTGATAGCTATTTCTGACAGCACATAAACACCAATTAGTATTTACACTAATATGGAAGAAATATCTTCCCTCTTTTGGAAGATTAGACACTTAATCTAATGCATATTTTTTTAAGCATCAAGTTTTCTGTTTTTAAATTTTGTGTTATCAATGCTGCAGTAAGTTGCCGTGGTGTGCACCTGTGATAACAGGTGATAACAATACTTCCAAATTCATTCCTGCAAGCAAGTATCACTTTGATTCCCTAACCAGGAAAAGACACAACTAAAAAAGAGAGCTACAGGCCAATCTCCTTAATGAATATAGATGCAAAAATCCTTAATAAGATACTAGCAAACAGAATACAGAGGATCATCAAGAAGATCATACATCCTGACCAAGCCGGATTTATTCCAGGGATGCAAGGATGGTTCAACATACAGAAAAGATGAAAGAAATAAAATTTCTGCCATATATAATGATAGACCTTTTGGTAGAAGATAGGAGAACTATTTGCCTTAGAGTAATTTTAAAACATGTGCACAAATAACCAGAGAATATGTGATTTATTTTGCTGATATCCATAAGAAAAGGAAAAAGTAAACAGTTTTGTTGAAAAACCAAAAGAAAATAATGCCTTTTTGTAAGAATTCAGGTGGTACCTTACAGCATATACTTAGATTTTACTACACAACATTTTGGAACAATGTTGAATTCTGTCACATATGGTATTTCATTATATTATGATCATTTACTTTCTATGGTTTAGGTAAACCTCATTTATAAATGGCAAAAGTAAATATGGACTCCTTATGAAAAAATTAAAAACACTAAGCAATTTTATCTTTCCATACTACATAGTTGCTAAAGAACAAAAATAAATAAAGTAAAATAAAATAGACATTTTGGGAAATATAATTTTATTATTTCCTAAGTGACTTAGGCTTCTTTATTATTTTCTGAGTGATGTATTTTTCTAAATTTGGAATATGCTGAATACTGGGTTCTATGTGCAAATGTTTACTTGATATCATATCATGAAGAATATGAAAATGTAATTTGACAATTGCTGAATATTTTTATAACTATAGTATCCTAATAATTTATCAAAAATAATATCTGTTTATAGAGAAAAACTGATAAATGATAGACAATTTCATGCAGCTATTTAATGGGATTGATGGTTTCTCCAGAAACTATGCTATATTGTGTGTTGCAGGTGTAAATCACAGAGACAATGTAGAAAGTTCAAGGTAAAGTATATTGAAAAGCAGCTTGCAGGAAAATAATTAATTTAGTTCAACATGTCATTCTATTTGCGTTTAAAAGGTTTATAATTATACATTACTTGATGAGATTTTTTTTTTTTACATAAGGCTTTTATGAGCTACTTTTTGAAACAGCCTTAATTTTTCTCTTAGGATTGTTGTATAGAGTAATTGACTCTCAATATGTTCATTCAATATGAACTTTTCCCTAATTTGTGTAGTTCTCACAATATTTTAGTATTGTTAATGATATAACTTGGATTCTAGCAATATAGTAACATCAATATATTCCATGAACAACTTTTAAAATCTGTGTTTACACCTTTTTGGAAAATATTTGTAATATTTATGTTAAGTGCCTCATATAAGAAAAAATTTTAAATTCATTACATTAAGAATGTAAAATTACTGTGAATAGTTAATTTCTTTCTCTTTTATTATTCCCATGCACAAAAGTCCAGTAATGAGAAAGGATTGAGTTTTCTACTTCACCATTCTTAAATTTGGTCTGCAATTCACAGTATGTTTATATATTTATAATTTCAAATGATTTTATTAAAAATATCTCATATGTACATTATATAAATCATATAAGAAATAAATTTTAGTTGCCCTTGCCAACACATCCTTTTGCCACAATCTTGATTTTTGTCAGGCTTATTCTGTGTCTAATATTTCCATATAGATATGCTCTTTATGATGGATATCAGTCAACTTTCCCCTGACTGAGACAAGACCTGCACCTATGACTTAAAAGCAGAGAAGATTGATGTGATTTATGATTTCAGAGGATTCTGTCTATGGTTGGGTGGGTCCTAGACACCAACACTATGGCAAAAGGGGTTGGGTGCTGCTTATTACTAAATAAGCAAGAAACACAGCAGAACAGTGCCAGCAAAAATATGGAACAAATGTATACAGTATCCAAATTCGTGCTGCCAGGATCCATTCAGAGACACCCACAAGTGTGCTCCATACATTCTCCAAGCACAGCCCAATCAGTTGACATTCCGCCCTACCCACTATTTAATGTCAAAGAAATTTGGTATCAAATAGAATTTACAGAAATTTAATAATCCTTCAAACAATACTTCTCAAATACTCAGTGAGTAAGATGTAATTTTACCAACTTGATCAAGTTAAATATGCTCTTCCTGTTGGAGCACAAAACACAATTAGCAAAGACTGCTCTCAGTTTATCTCGAGAGTGCTTTCCTGACCTCTACAGATATCTAATAGTGAATTCATTTTCATCAACATGCTGAAGAGGTGAAAGGATCCTTGGCAGCATGCCTGCATGGCTAATCCCAACTAGAGACCTTAATTCAGGACAAAGTGGGTTATTTATGAGTTTCCACTTGCCCCTAAGTACAATATCAGAACACTTAGGTCAATTAGATCTTTTAAGGATTTCTATAATGTCAGCAATCACCTACTTCTGCTTTTCAAGGAAAGCAAAAGAAACTTATCAGAGTAACAGGACGTACTACTATTCAAAATCATACTTACAAGTGTCTATGAATCAAACACTTTAATACTATCTAATAAAATCTTGTTCTGTCTTTATTTGAGAAACACTTTATCTTTTAGTCAGGTAATGACAATTGACACATGACTGAGAAGGACTAATTTTTTTCATATATTTACTTATCAAATATTCATAAATCCTGTGATAAAAATACTGTTTATTCATAAATCCTGTGATAAAAATACTGTTTATGTCCAAGTTTTGTAATAAAACTAAGTGAAGCAGCAGTTATATAACTTATTAAAAATCACAAAGCAATTATTTAAAGATACACATATTGTGATTAAGGAAATTCCAAGAATTAAACAATTTCTAAAGTCAAATGATCTTCTAGGACTCTTCTGTCTGTTTCTAGATATGTTAATTTCATGCTCCAATCTAGTGATGTTAGTCAAACGTGACACACACTCAATTTTACATAAATCAATAGACAATTAAAGAGACCTCTATAGCTGTTTTCACAAAGAACCAGGTGGTTTCACAAAGAGCCAGCACATGATTGGACTTGTTCAAAAGAGATCATTCGTCATAAATATTCAAACTAATCCACACTGCTTCTATGACTATTAACGGGAAAAAAGGGAAGCTAAGCAGTGATGGCCCTGACTAGTCAGTAGATGTTCCCGATCAAGGTGGACAATGGACATATTTTAGAAATAATCTCAACGTGGATAGTTTATTACATCCAGAAACTAAAATGTTTTTGCTTATTCTATATTATGAAAAATCTGAAAATGACTTCTCTAAGACATCTCTATTCATTGGAGAAAATAAATCAAGTGAACCTTTAGTGAGATAAGTAAAAACTAGTAGATTTTTAAAGAATAATAACAACATGAAGACTTAGTGCACATTTTTGAGAGTACATTCTGTTTGTGTAGTCTTTTATATTCTATATTATATTTTTAAAAATATTATTATTGTTATTTATTACCATGTATATGGCACCAAAACTCTTAAGGTGAAGTTAATGCTTTTCACTCTGCAATATTTTTTGTAGTTTAATATTATGGCTATTAGAATTTTAACTGGAAATAACATTTATCTTTTTTCTTTATACTGAGTGTATCATAAATTTAATCTGAATTTCAAAATATTTAATTTTAAGTAAAAACTAGTAGATTTTTAAAGAATAATAACAACATGAAGACTTAGTGCACATTTTTGAGAGTACATTCTGTTTGTGTAGTCTTTTATATTCTATATTATATTTTTAAAAATATTATTATTGTTATTTATTACCATGTATATGGCACCAAAACTCTTAAGGTGAAGTTAATGCTTTTCACTCTGCAATATTTTTTGTAGTTTAATATTATGGCTATTAGAATTTTAACTGGAAATAACATTTATCTTTTTTCTTTATACTGAGTGTATCATAAATTTAATCTGAATTTCAAAAATTATTTAATTTTATTTTATTATTTATTATTATTTTAATTTTTTACACTGCTACAGATCAAATATAGTGCTTTATGTAGGGAGCCCTAATGGATTCTATGTTAAAAGCTGCAGGTAATTTTCATAAATATCTTCAAAACTTTATTTAGTCCTAATAAATTGGCTGTTCTTACATTTTTCGTGTTGTTATTTTGCCCTATAAAAATCATTCATCCCTGAATCACTTCATAAATGAATATTTCAATTATTAAAATGAATATCCTTCATCAGGTTATTAAACTAATGCTTGAATTTTTATTCACTAAATTTCCTGTTTACTTGGTTGTCATTTTCTTTTCTTTTCATTGTTTTCATTCTTTCTTTTCATTACTGCCTAGTCTGAGCTAATTGATAGGTGATTATTTTAAACCAATAATTGTTTCACTTAAGAATCTTTTAGTCTCATGATAAGGAAGAATTTAATCACATTTTTTGCAAAAATATAATAATAGCCATTGAGGACTGAAATACATTTCCTCAAACCCCATGAAATTATTTGGAAATACATATTTAAATTGGTAATTGCAATTAAAGGATGTCGTAAGTGTGGCACCTGATGTAATATGACTGGTATCATTACAAGAGAAAGAAACCCCAGGATCACAGAGTGAATGCTATTTGAAAACACTGCAAGAATTCAGCCTCTGAGAACCAAAGAAATATTCCTCATGAAGAACAAACTTGCCTTTCTGATTCCTTGACCTTGAATTCCCAAGCTCAAGAAACATGAGATAAATTTTGGTTATTTAAGTCACCCAGTATGTGTATGTTTTTCTGGCAGCCTGAGAAGACTGATGCAGTAATTTTCAGTAGAGGTTGTGCTGTGAAGCGAAGGAACATGATCTATGAGGTGCTGTAATAGGATAGACAGACAGAACTTAGGAGGTTGGAAAACACTCCTGTGGAAAGGGTGATTGAACTTGTGTGAAAGATACTTAGAGCTAATGTGGCAGAGTAAAGAGCATCTGAGTAAGCAGAGGCTGTAAGAGAAGCAAAAGTCTATGAAAAACCATTTATTGCGTGTGTTTATAGCGTTTGAAGCAGGAAGCAGGAAGTGTCTGTGCGTGTGTGTGTGTGTGTGTGTGTGTGCACAGACCTACCTGGGATGTGTGTCATGCATCGATATCAAGAGTCCATTTCAAATAAGAAATGACAGCAAATTGAAGGAATTGTGTACGGTGGGGATTCATGCAAAGAGCAGGTATGTTTCAAATGACAAGACATGAAGAAGAAAACTGTGATCCAGAAACAATATCCTCAATAAGTGGAGGAGGGTTGGGCTTTTCATATTAATGGTACTTTTGCTTTCTCTGAGTTGGAAAAAGAAAGAAAGGGAGGAAAAACTGAAACTATGGAGTCTTCTGCACTTCAGATAACACTGAGCTAGAAAGGATTTAAGAGTGTTACAAAAATAACCTGAGAACTGTTCATGAAGCAGTTCATACTTAATTTTACTCTCTGCCTTCAACTTACTGGCGTTCATCTTCGTCTAAAGTGAGACAAAAATGAGTAGTAATATAACAACTAATAATACTACTTTCTGCCTAAATTTCTCCCTAGAAACTTGGAGTATTACATACATATTATTGCATCAATCTTCATAACCTTGCAAATAAGAGCTCTGACATTCCGGGAGCACTGGAGAAAAAAAATGGGTACTATAAGTGTGATAATGGTCAATTGAAAATTTAGATTAGTTCTAGTAGCTCAGTGCAAGCTCATTAAGTAAAGGTTTGGTTTAATAAATAAATTTTACTGACTTTGTTATGAAAGTTGAATGCTCATGACAATCCGCACACTCTCTCTGGAACTTGATTCACCATTGAAAAGGTTTTAGTTTCTCGGCTTCACTGTTGATGATAAGCCAAGGCCTCTTCTGTGGGTCAGGGAATGTATTTAGGAATATAGTTGTGTATTGAATTATTTTCAATGTATGATTTTATTCCTTTTTTTCTTATTCTTATAGCTATTTTTTATTGACGTAATATTGAAATTTGACAGAGCCTACTGATCTCTTGATTCCAAGCATTTGGAAAACACATAAACAAATAAACAAACACCAAAGAAATCACATGAAATGTTGAGGACTGGAAAATGTAAACTACTTTCTGTCTCCACTCTCTTCTTTCTCCTTTTACTGTTTTTTTTTTTTTTTTTTTTTTTTCTACTGAGAATTGAACTCAGGTACTTGCGTTTGCAAGGCAGGCGGCAGAACCCCTGAGCTAAATTCCTGGCCCTCCTTTTACTGTTTGAGTAAGAAAATTCTCAGGGTCATTTCCAAGTTTGGAGCCTCAAAGCCATGAGCAGATGCTGAGGCAGGCTTTCAATTTTCCTGGATTATTCATCACTGAACTAAATTGACTAAGGTATGAGACTCATGAGCATTTAAGTTTAAAATCCCAATGTTTCTGGTGTTTTTTTTTTTTTTGTATTTTAATGATCTGCTCAATGTCAAAAATTGATTGCAAAGTAGCAAATCACAAGAAGGAAAATAATTATTAATCCCTTTAAAAAATAAATGAGTTAAAAGACCTAAACATTCAAAATCCAGACTACAGATATATTCCAACTCTAGCTGGGTGCTTTCTAAAGTTCCTGATTGCAAGTTTCACCAGTTGTATCACAGTCTATTCCAGCTGGACGGTGGGATAAAAAGAAAAGTGCATCAAGAATGAAGCAAAACATATATCCCTCTGTCTTGTCACACCAAAGCAAGAGCAAATGAAAAACTCCATGACAGTCCTGGATCATGATTTTAAACTAGTTTTCTAGAACTCCAACTTTGGGTAGGGCCATTAATAATTTTATCATATCATATATTTTTTGAGAAATAGTCCGCACAATATGTGTGATGAAGGAATCCATTGTCCTTTGAAGATATCTTGTAAGTAATCTGAAATTGTATATCACTTTTCTTTTCCATGGCTCTTGGAGATATGTGTTTTGTTTGAGGAATGGAGGTTTTAATGTTCAGAGGTTCTCAAAAATTTCCCCACATATAAGGTACCTATAATGTGCAGTTAGCAAATTAATTATTGGTGTTCAGGTAAGAAGTAAAGCATGTGTTGGACATAAAGTTTAATGAATGTACATAGGCATATTCAATTGTTTCTACTTCATATTTATTCCTCATTGGTAATTTATGTTTTTAATAAATTTATCCTTTTCACCCAAGTTGTTAGATTATCAGCATAAATTTCTTTATAAAATGCCTCAATACTTTTTAACTTCTTTGTAATACAAAATCATTTCCTTTTCTTATTCTTGGTGTTAATAATTTGTTTCTTCTTCCCCTTTTTAAAATCAGGACATGTAGATTTAAATTCTCAAATTAAAAAAAATCTGGCAACCATTTCATTCTTCACCTTTTTCAGTCTCCCTACTCAAACCTTCTTATTCTGCTTATTTTGTAATTTTAGCATTCCTAAGATCACATCATCTGTTTCCCAGAACTATAATTTTAGTTCAGGCTCTAATGAAGTCTTGAGTAATTTATGCAGCAACATCGAGATTTCCCAGTGAAAAGCCATACCCATAATATATGTATATAAATGATGTCCACTAACCCCTTGTTCTTATATAAAGAGTGAGCCAGTAGGTATGGTGTACAGGGCTCTTACTCATGCCGCTACCATATAAGGTGTGTGTTTTTTTCACCACAGGCTCTCCCCTCTCAAAGTCCCTCCCTGCCTACTTATGCCTATTCTGTACAGCAGGCAATCTGAATGACTACATTTCTCTAAAAGTACCAGCATCCACTTAGAAGTTCATGGCAAGGCCTCTCTGTCAAAGAATCCACTGCTATCCTCCAACATTCTTTCCAACCACTTACCCATCTTTTCATCTCAACTCACAAGTATTTTGACTATGTCAGAGAAACAAACACCCCAACCAGGACAGAAATATAATCTCTTTGCTGCCCTAAGAAGATGCAAATATCTGTCTCGGAACACATACATAGAGAAGAAGCATGGGGCAGTGCTTAAGAGACTGGAAAATAAGCCAAATGTTAAATTTCATGCTCTGTGTTTACCGGGTGGCTGACTTGAACAATGTGTCTAGATTCTCTTTTGCTTCAGTGTGTCTAGGTATTAAATGAAGAAAATTATTTTTGGTTTTATTTTTTAGAACTTAATGAGGTGATTTATGGGAAGATTAGTTGTATTTGTCCTACTTAAAGTAAATATTCATATTTATATTAAAATTAGAGATTATGCTGTATATATGTATGGATGTAACACATAGCAAACTTCCTTATATATAACAATAATACACATTTTTAAATGAATCCAGGATTACTGAAAATAAATAAAATGCTTGGGAAATAAAATTTTATTCTCAGAATTTTATCTTTGTATATATAATTTCCATGAAATAAAATGTGAAAATATTAGGTTATTTTTTGTAAAACTTACTAAGGAAAAGGTGAGGGTTTCCAACCTGATCTATAAATGATAGCAATATTTCCATTTATGATTCCAGAAATAATAAAATGCCAAAAATTCTGCTTACAAGTTCTATCTTTTCACCTGAGAGTTGTAAATAATTTAAGAAATGCTAAAGGAAATTTTCGTGCAGTATCAAGGATAAACTGTAAGAAAATGTTTAAAAACATAATGAATACTATAGATGTGTAGAGGATTTTAATTATGAAGAGAAATGATAGCAAGATTTGAGATATTACTTCCTAGCATATTTTCAATATAGGTGATTACTATTTTGTAGTCTCACCATAATCATGTGGCTTTTATTTCAAAGGGATTAAACCATATAAGCTGTGGAAAACACTAATGCAAACAAAGTTAAACACTCCATTTCTCACAGGTTACCTAAGATATCTGTTTAGTTCCTTACTGTGAAAAATTCTTTAAAGCAAAAATGCAACAAAAACAAAACAGGAGTGAGAGTAAATTGCCTCAAATTGAAAAAAAAATCAATAGTTTGATCTTTGTGAACCTAGAAATTATGTTGACTTGAAGTGTTGCTTAGCTGAATATTCTTTTTGTGCTCTTATTTCTAAAACAATTCTCTTCAGAATAGGTGTAAAGTGACATGTGATGCATTCTCAAGGTAGCTAAAATAAATGTAATACATTTGAAAATACTTTAGAACCATTAATTGAAAAGCAATTCCGCTAATAATTTGTAATTATACATTTATTCTTTCAATCATTTACTTAGCAATTGAAACTGAGCCATTATTAGGTGCCATTATTGGTGAACCAAAAAAAAAAAAAAGTAAATTAGGA
>NW_022900942.1:19030847-19051368 GCF_012274545.1 Fukomys damarensis
AAAAAAAAAAAAAAGAATAAAATAGGCAGATTCCTTGTTTCCATAGAGTGTACATTTCACTTGATGTTAATTATTAACAAATCAAACAAAGAATGGGACAATATGTTAAGTATTAATAAAGACAATAAAGAAAAATAAGGCAGAGAAATCAGGTAGGAAATGATAGGTGTTGGATATTATTTTAGATGGTGAAATGGAAATGAGGTTATATTTAATCAGATTCCATGATAAAGTGTGGGAAGAAACCAAAAAGGAATAGAAAATGAGGGTATTAGGTAGAAATAAAGACAAGTTCAAATCTTCTAAAATGAGACTATTTAGGGAATACTGAAGGAAAAGGAGAGATGCCATTGTCCTCACAATGATGTAAATGGTTTTATCATAACAGTTGGATATTTTAGGTCCTTATAGGACAAGGTAAGAACATTGCTTTATCTTGAGTAAAATTAGACTGTTAAGCAAAAGAATATTACTTGATGTGCAGTTTGAAACAACTTCTCCAACTAGTTTGTAAATGGCAGACTACATACAGATGAGAGATCACTTAAAAGATAATTATAAGTGCTAAAATTATTGTATCCTGATTAGCATAGCAATAGAAGCTGCTGGAAGAAGCGATATTCTATATTTTAAATGTAAATCCAATAGTATCTGAGAATTTGTTAATATTACTGATAGAAAAATGTTAGAAAATAATGACTGTTAGTGGAGCTAAGGACAAAAAGGACAGAGAATCAGAATGTAGCCATAAGACTATCGGTGACTATCATAGTTGAATTTCTTCACAAGTAATAAGCTCAACTTTCTTTTCCAGTAGAAGACTACATGGGATCTAATCTGAAAAGTTACTGTGGAGGGTTGGGAGGTGGGTTTTCGGTCCTTAGGATGGGGTGAGAAGACCGACTTGCAAGGCACTGCATTTACAACTCGCTGAGCCAGAAAACCGGAAAGACAGTAAGTGTGGCAGAAGGTCTGCATCCATGTAAGGCCTGATATCATGAGCTGCAGTGACACTTGGTGAAATTAGGAGAGCAGTGAAAGGCTTGGCCAAAATTAGCTTCCTCACTCTGCCACTGTGAACAGAGTTCCTTTGCTAATCAACCCTCCTCGCACGGATCTGACATATGTCCTCTTTATCCTTGAAAGAGACTATATCTCAACCCAACACCTCAGAAAATAAATCCGCCCAACAATTCTATCTCATCATAGGTATTTTACTGTTAAGAGTAAGTCTGCCTCCACCAGCTCCTGCCTGTTCCCTTTATTGACAAGAGAAAAGCTTAATTGACGCTGTCTGGTGCTCCTCAGATGCCTTCCTCCTCTGGTTGTCAGTATTCATATATGACTGATAACTGAATATTTGTCACATCTGTTTCATGCTGGGTGTTTTGTATTTTGACCAAAGCTGAATCCCTAGAATGGTACTCTTTTCACTGAAAGGGTTAATAGGATATGATTAAATAAAAGACTCCATCTGCATTTCTTGATGTGTAGAAAGCTATCTTAGAAAATAATAAATTAAACATAAATAATTCTATAAGTAATGCACTGTGAGAAAATACAGCCCCAAATTTTAAATAATGAAAGAAAAATAGTGCATAAGGAATTAATGTGATACAAAATGGAAAATTTTTCTGAAAATATGATATATTTTAAAGAAAATAGTTTCAAAAATTATATTATGAAATTTTAAACATGAGTCCAACAAAAAAATCTAGTTAAGGCAATCTTTAAGTAAAGATAAAAATTTTAAAGAAAGGAACTGATATTAGCCATTATTAATAGACATTTCACTAAAAACAATAAAATAAAACATAAGTAAAGTACATATAAATGCCTCAGTAAAGAAAGTAGTGAAAATGGCACAAAATAATGAGAAATTAATAGGAAAAGACAAATACTTAAATAATTTTAGGAAAACCTTGAATTTAATTTGGGTTGCTCAGAAGCACAAGAATTCGTTGAACAAATTATTTATGAAGGAAGCAATCCCCTGGGCAGCCAGATAGGTCCAAAGTGGGAAGCCAAGCCAATGTGAGATGAAAGGAAAATATCGTAAAGTTGGTGGCATTTTGACCTTGGAGAATTCCAGTAGAGTTTTATAATTGAGTATCACAGTCCAAAGAAAAGGTGCCGGGATTTCATAGTGAAGAATGCAGTGAGTGATAAACTGCTGTCCACAGGAAGGTATAATACTGAAAAGAGAAGCAAAGGAGACTCTAGATGTAGCGAGCTGTCTATGCTTACTGGAAAGGGCTGCAGGAGTCCGCGGTAGCTGCAGAGAGTGGCTTTGTATAGCACAAGGAAGCCCGGGAAGACACATACATATGAGGTGGATCTCTAAGAACATGGACCCAGTACAAAGCTTGTCACACAAATGATTCATGGAGGGTGAGTGGGGGATTAAGGATACCAACCTGAGAATAACTGATATGTTTGAAAAGTAAGCACAACAAAGAGAATGGAAGTGGATAAACAAATTCATAAAACCACAGAGTGTTTCTGGGGCAATGAAAATCCTTCCTCTGCAAAGTACTGTATTGTTGGGTTCATATATGTATCCGTTAGTGCAAGACCATGTAGTGAACAACAGAGTAAAATCTAATGTAAAGTATTAATCTTAAGAAATATTCCACTCTCGTGGGAGATGTTAATGAATGGGGTCTCTAAATGCATCAGGTACAACACTTTTCCTACAAATTTTATGGCAAAGTAATACTCCATTTTGTATAAATACATATTTTTATTGATTCATCTACTGATTGGCATATAGGCTATTTCCAAGGTTTAGAAATTATGAATTGTGCTGCTATAAATATGGGTATGCATATATCATTGTGGTATGATGCTTTTAACTTTGGAGGGAATGTACCTAGAAAGAAATAGGCAGGTCAAATGGAATTTCTACTATTAGCTTTTTGAGGAATCACCATACAAATTTCCATAGTGATTGTATCAATTTATCCTCCCATTAACAATGAAGAAGTGTTCCTTTCTCCTCATGCCCTCTCCAGCTATGTTATTGATTAATTTCTTGACAGTAGCCATTCTTTCTGCACTGAGATAGTTTTTTTCTTGTACATAAAGGTATCCTCTCTAAAACAGTACTGAAATCATTGAAGAAAGTGAGAATATAAGGAAACAGAAAGGAAACAGCAAAGGAAAAATTTAAAAATTGTTATTTATAAGGATTAATTAAATTCATAGGGCCATAATAAGACTAAGAAAAATGGTTGAATATTTGAATGATCAATATGAAGAATGAAAAAGGAGATAATGTTTAAAATATATAGGTAATAAACACATATAACAAAAGAAAGAAGACTCAGGATGACCAAGATAAATTTATACCACATAATTTCAAGACTTTTCTACACTTAAGACCATATGTTCCTGCTGCAGGAACAGACTGATAGATAAATGCAACACAGTAGAAAAAAAAAAGTAACTCAGAAGTGTGTAATTGATTTTTGAAAAAGACAGGAATATAAATCCATAAAAAAGAGCACTTTCAAAAATGTGGTACATCAATTGAGTATCAAACAGTACAATAAATAATTGAGAACTATTGTAGATCTCAAAGATAAAACTGTAAAACTTACAGACTAAAGTCAGGGAAATATCCTTAGAACTTGGGGTAGGCAGTTATTTATTATGAAGAAAAAAAAGAAAAAGAACAAAGAAAACAAAATAATGATAGACATAAGTGGAAAATGAAAAATGCCTAATAAAATTGTACTTCACATGCTACTCACTGAAACAATATACTAATAAGATAGAAAAAAATCCATGGGTTGAAAGAAGCTACTAACAAAAATATATATTCATATTCTTAGTAGGGCATGCAAATCAAAAGCAAGAAGATAACCCAATAAAATGAGCAAAATACTTGATAAAACACTTTGCAAAAGAAGATAAGTGAATAGTCAAAAGGAAGCATGATAATCCACTAAAGAAATACACATTAAAATGACCACAAGAAGTCCCCACCCACCCACTTTCATATGCTGATAACATTATTCACCGGTTATCATCAAAGAAATAAAAAAGATCTAGTAAACCTGCAAACCATGCAATGTCAAATCACTTTGTAAGTTTGTGTTTCTCAGTTAAACATGGAGCTTTCCAGCTCAGCATGGTGACGCACACCTGTAATCCCAGCACTGGAGAGGCTGAGGCAGAAGGATCACTGTGAGTTTGAGGCAAATCTGAGATACGGAGTGAGTTCAAGGCCAGCCTGAACTACCTAGTAATACTCTGTCTCCAAGAAAAAAACAAAACAACATACATTTTTCCAAGGATAGGTCAAATGTATTCTTATGCAATTGACCAAGAGAATTAAAAACATATGTACAAATAATATCAAATGATCATAGAAGCATTAGCATGATAGATCTAATGGTAAATACATTAATGTCTATCTTTTAATTGCCTACCGCTCAAGAAGAATGTAAAGAAATCATGGTTTTAAACCAAGAATCTTGTAAATATGTTGAAAAGAATAAGTCATCACATGTAACTATATAGGATGTTACTACATTTATATGAACATTAACCATGAGAATAATAGAGTTAGTCGTAGAAATTGTAATAATGGTGACACCTGAAGGGAAGATTTTGCTGAAAAGCAGAATTATTAAAGGTGACAAGGCTGCTCAATGTCTTGATTTGGATTATGTTTACCAAACTGCAGACACCATAGGACTCACTAAGTTATGCTAAGATGTATTAGCTTTCATGCATGGAGAATACAGTCTATAAAATTAATCAGTACAGGACAAAAACTAAAACTTAAATAATATAAATAAAATGATTAAACTGATTACACTAATATAACAAAGAGAAAATTTGTATCTCTACAATAATAAAATTTAAGAAATAATTTCATAATATAAAAATAAAGGCATGTTATAAAAATTAAGCTGTCCACTTTTTAAGAAGACCTACAAATTTTGAAGCTAAATATTGATGAAAATGCAACATATATAACTTGTTACATTTAGGTAAACAGAAAATCTTGTATAAATTTAAAGGCATATATGGAAAGGAGAGAACTTGAGAACAATATATTTAAAACTCCATCTTGGGCTGGGGATTTAGCTCAGTGGTTTGGTGGCCTGCCTCAAAAGCGTGAGGACCTGAGTTTGATCCCTGGTACCAAAAAACAAATAAATAAATAAATAAAACTCCATCTTAAATTGTAAGGAAAGATAAACAAGTCAAATCTGAGAATCACAGTAGGACAAAAAGTAATAATGATTTGAATACAGATTAAAAAATAAAATGGAGACAGTGAAAAATAACAAATTAGTTGTTTGAAAACATTATATGTGATCATGCTTTGCCTACACTAAATAGAATGAGAGATTGGGAAAATGAGCTTTCCCATATAAACAATGAAACAAAAAAAGGAGCATCAAAACAGATATACAAACTTCAGATTCAAGTTACAAATTTCATTAATAATTTGTAAGGTAGGAGAAAACAGACAAGTTTCTCCAAAATTCCATCATTAGAAAACTTGTGGAAATACATAAATAAAATTTGAAAACTTTGATGAAAATGAAAAAACCTTGAATCCACTATTAAACGCCTTATAACCATAATCTACAAATCAAAGGCCAAAGTACTCCTCTTATACAAACTTTTCAAGGAAATCTCAAAAGTGGCAGGAGTTGTTAATTCATTTCTTGCAGCCTATAAAATTTGGATTCAAATACTGGGTGAATTGTAATAGTGGAAATTAATCATCTGAGGGGGGGCTCAGTGATGAATATAGGTGATTCAGAAAGCAGATTTCTGGATTGAGTAGCACACATATTTTATAAGCACGTGGAAGACTTCCAGTCTGAGTGGAAATGTGATTCATAATTTATATGATATTATGCCATCATAATTAATACCTTTACCTTGGTAGTGTCATAAGTTACTGTGTAGTGGACCATTAGAAAATTGACTGGCCATGGAAAGGAAGAAAGGAAAGAAATTAAGAAGCAAGTAAGGAAGGAGGGAGGGAAAAAAAGAAGAAGCAGGGAAAGAAGCAAGGGAGGAGAGATGATAGATAGATAGATAGATAGATAGATAGATAGATAATTAAGGATTTAAACTCCCCACATAAAATGTTACTGTAAAAACAAATGATAAATTCCAGTCTTCTTTCTTTACTTTTTTATGAATTGGGGAATCCAAACCAAGAGAATCTCTACCACTGAGCTATACATTCTCCCCTTTTATTTTTTATTTCGAGACAAGATCTCACTAAATTGTTAATGCTGCCCTTGAACTTACCATCTTTTGTGCCTCAGGCTCCTGAGTAGCTGTGTTTACAGTGGTGTGCCATAATGCCTGGCCTCCAAATAGTTTTGGATGTGTTCATGTATTCTAATAAGAGACCCTGCCATCCTTATTTAGGCTCAGAATCTGTTTGGCTGATTGAGTTAAAAAGTTGTTCACAGAGTCTCTGTAGTCAGCCTGTGTGGTCATTTGTAAAGACAGAATTGGATCCACCATTTGCTATTTGTTGGGGACCAAGCTATGTTAGGAAGATGTTAGGAACCATGCTATTAGACTTAGATCCCATAGATTTGAGGCTGGTGTGACTTGCTTTAGGAATAGGGAAATATGTGGAAGGTGTATATTTCCTCACAGTGTGGGGAAAGCTCATAAACACAGTACTCTTAAGGCAATAGAACATCTGCTGAGAACAATGCAGAAGTGATGCAGAAATCCAGGTTTGGGGAAGGAATTAATGCCCACTAAAGGAATAACTTATTGCTTAGTTTTTGTTGCTCCATTCTTCATGCAGTTTCTAGGAAACATACACTACCCCTTCCCTTTCATTTCTTGCAGGCTAATAGAAGTGAGTCAACCATGGAGTTTATCAAACTTGTCCACTAAAGGCAGGTTCCTCCTGTCACCCTTATACCTTGAATATTGTCTCTGTTTCTCATTATTCTAATCATCCTCCCTATAGGTATCTAAATGTCTGATCAGCCACTTGCAGGTATGTAGATATTAAAATATATAAAGACAGTTTAGGAATTTAAACATCTAAGCTTCAGAAATAAGCATCTGCTAAAGTAAGCCCACCACCAAACAAAAGGAACTAATATTTTCATTTTCTTGATGAAAAAAGATTAAAGCAATCCACCACATTTTTATAACTTTAAGAAATTTGACACTCAAAGGTATATATATATTTCTCAAGACCTATTACCAGCACATCATTGTTTTTCAAACTAAACACAATCTCACAATATCAGTGAGAAATTATATATTTCTAAAGGGGTAGTCTCTGCAAATAATCTCATAAAAAACAAATAAAATTCAGGGTGGAGGATTTAGTTCAGTGACTTTGCTACCTGCCTTGCAAGTACAAGGGCCCATGTTTGACCCCGTGGTACTAAAAATAAATCATAATATCAAATTCAATTAAAATAAATGGTTCATAAATTTGCTGGAAGATAAATTAGGCAGAACTCTTGAAGACATTGGCATAGGAAAAGACATTATGAACAAATCCTCAATAGCACGGGAAATAACAGAAAGAATCAACAACTAGGATCGCATCTTATTAAAAAGCTTCTGCACTGCAAAAGAAGCCATCAACAGAACTAAAAGACAACCTACAATGTGGGAAAAAAATTTACCAGCAGCTACTCAGACAAAGGACTATTATCTAGAATATATAAAAAACTCAAAACAATCAGCTGCCCCAAATATAAAGACTCGATTCAAAAATGGGCATCCGAAATGAACAGACATTTCTCAGACAAAGAAGTAAAAGCAGCAAGTAAATGTATGAAAAAATGTTCGACATCATCAATTATTAGAGATGCAGATGAAAACAGCACTGAGATTCCACCTCACCCCACAAAGAATGGCTGCTGTCAAGAAAGCAAACAATAACAAACTTTGGTAGGGTTGTGGGGAGAAAGGAACCCTTCTCCATTGTTGGTGGAAGTGCAGACTGGTGCAACTACTATGGAAATCAATATGGAGATACCTCAAAGAACTAGGTTTAGAGGTTCCATTTGACCCAGCCATCCCTCTGCTGAGTATCTTTCCAAAAGAATTAAATGAATCATATCACAGTGATATATATGCATACCTTTGTTTATAGTGCACAGTTTGTAATACGTAAAACTGGTATTACAGTTGGAAACTGGATAAAGCCCATTTGCCCATCAGTTGGAGACTGGATAAAGAAGGTGTGGTTTTTCTATAAAATGGAGTACTACTCAGCCATAAAGAATGAGAAATTAGATTCATTCTTAGGAAAATTGATACATATTAAGGATATACGCCGAACTGAATTTAATATGTCACACATGTGTAAATACTGAATAGTTTCTTTGGTGTGAAAAACTATAATGGTACATAAGATCCTAATGATATAATTGACAATGTGAAATAGGAAGAAAAAGACTAAAGGTGTAGGGGAAATGGGAAGGGTAGGGGAAAGGTAATAAGGGAAAAGAAAAAAAATGAGAACATGAAAAAAATGGAAATAAAGTATTTTTAAATAGGGAAGGGAGGAGGGGGGTGAAGGAAGGGCAGGGATAAGTCGAAAAAAATGAGAAACAAGACCTGTCATGTAAAGGTACAAGATCCCAAGGATGAATGTAACTGTACTGTATCCCTAAAATGTACCAATAAACTCAATGAGAAAAATAAACAATTAAATAAAATAAGTGGTTCATTTATTTAAAACTGAGAAAACAGTAATAAAATAAATTGAACAATAAAATGGCATTTATACAGATTGATACATATTTCACACACATATATAAAATCATGGTGTTTATTAACTTTCTGATATTTAAAGTATTAATGCTGCTTGGTGTGATGGTGCATTCCTTTAACCTCAGTAGTCGAGGTTCAAGAAGTGAGATCATCTTGATTTGGTAACCAGCCTTGGCTATGTAATGCATTCAATGCCAGACTGAACAACATAGTGAGATCCTGTGTTAAACAAGCAAACAAAAAATGTTAACAGAAAAGTGTTAATCCTAACATACATAGAAATATTGGAATTGATAAAATGTCTTTTAATAAAAATTGTATGTTGTATAATGAAGACAGTACAGTTAATAAAGCAAAAAAAATACTGAAAGTTGCTGAACATACAGTCATTCAAAAATGAACATTGAAATAGCAAGGAATAAAAAGAGTGGTAAAAACTAGACCAATTCATTCTTTTTTTTTTTTTGTTACTGGGGATCGATCTCAGGGCCTTGTGCTTGTGAGGCAGGTGGCAGCAGAACCACTGAGCTAAATTCCTGGCCCAAAAGATTCTTTTTGCCTCTTCTTTTTTTTTTTTTTTTTTTTTTTTTTTTTTTGGTTTCGGACTCTCTGGACCTTGTACTTGTGAGACAGGCAGGGGAAAAATAAGTAAAAAAATAAAATAAAATATTCTTATAACAAAGAAACTCAAGGAAAATATATATTATGTGTAAATTCTTTCTAGAGAAAAATAGCACTATCAAGATTAAATAAAAATTAGTAAATTAGTGTATAAGCTCTGTTTTGACCTTATTGTCTTTTATGTCCTTGGATCTAAAGTTCATACGTTATGTAGCAAAAGTCCTATGGGAATTAAATGGCCAAGAAGATATTACCTTGGTGTTGTATGTCACAGTGCGTAGTTTCCACCAATGACTCATAAATCAGCTCCAGCACAATACATTTACATAAGCAATAGCAATAAGTTCAAGGACAAAATTAAGCAGTTCTCTCACAAATAGCAGGAGGAACTTTAGAACAAAATTCCTTCTTAGTTTTTTTGACTTTTTGTTCCATTTGTTGTTTATATTAGTGAATCTTTTCTATGCAAAATTTAGAATGTGTTTATTTCAATTAGCCATGAATGTATAAATAAACCTTTCTTCTTTAAATGGCTCTCTAGCTTAATTTTAATTATTCATTCAAATATATGCTGTTTTATCATTTTCTTAGTTAGGAAAGTAACATTTTTTTTATAAATTGATAAAAGGATAAACATATGCTTAATATATTTTCTAAATAAAATGGTGCAGATTTTAAGCTAAATATAGCACATATTTTTATTTCACCTGAAAACAAGCATGATAAATAACATGTATGTAATTATATAAAATTTAAAATTACTTTTTCATGTATTTTCATTCGATGCCAAAATCATTCTTTATTCAGATCTGAGAACTGCGGAAGATCTGTTTGATGTTTTACATAAGAGGCAAAAGATTCCCCAAGGATATTCATGTGCTAGCCTTGGAGCCTGCAAATATGTTACCTTCCATTCTAGAAAAGAATTTTGAATTTAGGATCAGTTAAAGATTTGGAAATTATCCTGTATTATCTGGATGAGTTGAAAATAGTTTACAAGGGTCCTTTTAAGTGAAGTAAAGAAACAAGAGATTAAGGGTCGTAGGATATGTGATGAGGTGAGAAGTCAGAGAGATATGAAAACTGGCTTAATCATAAAGGAAGGAATACTGACAGTTTCTGGCACCCGGAAAGCACAAAGAAACACATTAGCTCTTCATGCATCCAGAGCACATTAGCTTCTGTGCCAGCATCTTCATTTTAGCCAAAAAGATACTTCTTGGACTTTGATCTCCATAAACATAAGATAGTAAATGTATTAAGTCACCAAGTATATAGGAATTTCTTAAAGCAGCGGTGGAGCTGTTTTCCACCCATATGTCCAGTTTTCGAACAGAATAGTCTTTCAATTTTATAAAACATTGTGTGTAAATAGTTTGTATTTACTGAGAAAATGTCTTAAAATTTTGAAAATAAAATATAATCTAAGTCATCAAATTTCTATTTACCTGTTAGGCATTGCTGAACTCATTGTATAAGTAGTTATAAACACGTAAGCTTAATGTCTAAGGTTTTTGAAAATTATTTAGTATGACTTTAAAATTCTAGGACTTTTAACATTCAGTAATCATTCGTCAATTATGTTAGCAGCCATTTTACTCAGATTTTGATTTAAATTTAAAAATAAATAAAAGAAGCAGCTTGTTACATTCTGTGAACTACATACCTACGAGAAAAATATGCAGGCCTCAGTTATTGGATGTCTAATTTTTTTTTTTTTTTGAGACAAGGTCTCACTATGTAGTTGAGACTGACCTGAATTCACTATGTAGCCCAGGCTGGTCTCAACCTCACAGTGATCCTCCTGCCTCACCCTCCCGAGTGCTGGGATTACAGGCATATGCCACCACGCCTGGCTATGGATGTCTAAATTTTTTTGGAGTTGTTACTATTTGAGGTGACAATACATACCTTTTTTTTTTTTTTCTCATTCAAACAAATACATTTACTGAACATCTACCAGTTGCTCAATTAGGCAGCGAGGAGCCAAAGTGGCATTCTTCATTTTCAGGTGTGCACCTCAGCCTCACACCTCGTCTTCATAGGACAAACATCAAGTTACATTAGGGCATCACTGAGGTATCATTAAGTCACATCTGTCTCATTCCCAGAAATGATCTTGGGGAAAATTTCCAAGGATTGGGAAAACCACAAACAATGTGTGTGCCTATCAGGATAAGACGGTCTTAGATGCTGGCACAATCAAAGGATTAGCACGTTATTCAGTCAATGGTAAGTACCTTTTGTAAAGTGAAAGCTTCCAAGCTTTAGCCCAAGTTTTTTTGTATTTATTAATTCTCACTGTGTTAAAACCTATAACAGAATCTGTTTCTTAGTAAATGGATTAAATGTAGTCTAATATTGAAGAAACTTCTAAGAAGAGCTGTTAGCAATGAGAGTGGTTGTAGATGATTAAAAAATACATTTTAAAATAGTTAATTGTGAAAGATAGTGATTCTTGATATTGTGTAATTTATTCCAGTCAGTAAAGATGAAATTAGGTTAATATTAAAAAATACTATGATTATGCTAACTTTATCATCAAAACAGATTTACTGCAGTTTTCTGAAGTGTTCCTGTTTCCTTCTTATTTTAGAAGAAAGGCATCAGAAGATAACTGAGGACTGTCTTGCTTCCTGACAGTTTTTTGTTTGCTGTTTGTATTTTGAGCTGGAGTTTGCTGTTTCCTAAGCGGGCCTGCCTGAAGCTGTGCTCCCACGTCCACCTCCTGAGTGCTGGGATTATGGTACCTGCCGCTCTACATGGCCACTCCTGACGAGTCTTCAGCATACAACTTAAATATATTGGTATATTGTGCCTCTTATTGCTTATAAAATATGAAAAATGCATAATATTAGATAATACTCAAGTATGTTTACAAATACATAGACATTAATATAATCATTTTTTTACAGGAGAACAGAACACTATAGTAGATGTTTAGCTTAAAAATCCATTCTATCCAATTCAATTTAAAAGTACCATTTTTATTAAACATATCACGGTAATAGTATCTACAAAGAATTTCCTTATATTTTGTTCATATGCATTAGTACAAAAGGAACATTAGTTCTATTCTATTCTATTTTATTTCTTCTTTTTGGTACCAGTGCTTGAACTCAGGACCTTGTGCTTGCAAGGCAGGCATGGTGCCACTGAGCTAAATCCCCAGCCCATTTAAATTCTAATTAGATGGAAGGGCAGGGCATGAGGACTACAGAAAATTTTTCCTCAACTTTTCAGAAGTCATAGGTAGAGAAATCCTCACTTCCTTGGCTATTGCCATGAATAGATAAAGTCTGAATATAAGATATGAAACTTCTAAAAGGCTGTCATCAGAAACTTAAAGATGAAGTCAAACCAAAAATAAAGGCCTTCTGAAGGAACCATGAAGTAAAGGATCCAGTTTATTATATTATGTCATTTGTGAAGACTAAACAATTCACATATACATATATATATATATATATATATACACATACACACACACATATGTCTGTTTTTCTTAATTAAAAATCCTGAACTAAAGATTACATATATATCTATAATCTAGATCTATCACTCATTTTAAAAGACATTTTGACATTTCTATATTGCTGTTAAAAATTACCAACAGATTTATACAAAAATGAAGGTAGCCATTGTAGAAAGGTAATCTGCATTTTAAAGTAGTATTGAAACTTGAAAGTTTCCCCTAGAGTTTGAGTTTCAATCTAAACAGACACATTAAAAAATGTTAAAGCTATTTGTGGTAAGTTTTTCTCACCCAAGATAAATTATTTTAACCAACTATTTGTCCTTTTACATTTGTATTAAAAATCATTGTGTAACTTTCAAATGTTAGTGTATCAAAGTACTAATTTTAAAAATATATGCATATTTTAATAGGTTAAACATGACGTATGTAGTAATAAAGATGACTTACTATATATACACAAGTCTTATAATGGTGGTTTAGAATTTAAAACATTGCATAAGAGGATATTTTTAGTTTAATTTTAATGTAGTTTTAGGTTTTCAAGAAAACTTTGAAGGACCTACACACAAAAAATTCCATGAGAAGTTGCATCTGTATACTTGACTTTAAAGCATTTTTATTAAAATGATTTGTTTCCTAAAATTTAGATGTTCCTTTTCATTCTTACCTCACAAGATAGATTATTGATTATACACGTGCCAAATCATGAAAAATTTTTGAATTATGTGTTAGAATTTAGAGACTCCAGACTTCTGTCTTTTTCTGTGTGTACAGGGAAGTCAAGTAAATTTATAGCCTTAGAGTGGCTGTCCAAAGATAAGAAGAGAACCCTCACCCAAAATTTAATGCACTGTCCTCTTGATCAGGGAATTCTATCTTGCAAACCACTGTAAGAATACAATGGATGTAAAATGTTTATAAACGGGAAGGGGAGGAGGGGGTGAAGGGAGGGCAGGGACAAGGGGAAAAAATGAGAACCAAGACCTGTCATGTGAAGGTACAGGATCCCAGTAATGAATGTAACCGTACTGTATATCTAAAATGTACCAATAAACTCAATTAAAAAAAAAAAGAATACAATTATCAGGCGGGAGATTTAGCTCAATGGTGCCACCGCCTGCCTTGAAAGAGCAAGGTCGCGAGTTTAATCCCCGGTACTAACAAGAAAACAATTATCAGCTGTTAACGCCACGTACAATGTGGTGTTTTCTTATGGCAGGCCAAGCTGAATAATGAACTTATTCATGTATTTATTTATAAGGATGGTATTACATACATAAATACATGTTTTTAGATCTAATTATTAAATTTCTGATACAGAAAAAGACACCATATATCCATCATTGCTTCTAAGCATAGTTTCTGATAAATTGTTCAAAAAAATGGCATCTACTCAAAATGGCTGTTAAAAAATGGATGATTGAAGCACTTGGGAAGACCATAGAGAACGAATCTGAAGAATAGCAGAGATTTGGTTTACACATTGACAAATACAGGGCATTTTGACAGCTAAATATAGTTGCAGAGGATTCTAACAGACGGAAAATAATAAAGTCAGTGGATGTGAACAAGCGGAAAATGTGTTCAAGAACAGCAAGGATCTAATTGCACCACTCAGTGCTCTCTTTCCTTCACAGCGAGTGCTTTTATACTTTGGGTTGGGCCTACTTCTCTGAATTTCAACAACCACTTAGTGCCTGCATTTACATGAACAATAAATATTTCAAAACCAAGTTTCATAGACGGATAGAATGCCAAAACTGATCAAACGTGTACGTCAAATGCACTTCTGTTTCTATTTGAATTATACCTCTCAAATCTAAAACACACAAAATGTGTAGATTAAATAACACATTCAACACACGCTTTCAAAACTGACAAGTTGTGCAAATGACTAATTTTAAAATACAATAACTAGTTTATAAATTGATTAAATGACTGGTAGATATAGTTTTAAAAAATGCATAGCCTAAAATAAATATTCTATGCATCTAATTCAAAATAGCATTCAAAATAAATCTCAATTTTGTAAAGATCTGATCTCAATTTTGTAAAGAAGTCTAATCTAAGTGCTACATTTGCAAGATAAATAATTAGAAAAAATTAATTTCCAGAAATTAGGGTAATGTAAAAACATATAAAGTTACTTTACATAACAACAATAAAGAGTACAGGAAAAAAACTGTCTGCATGAGTATTGGACCACTTTTAGGTTTGATGAATGGAAAAATCTCCTATATGCTCTATTTCTGTTTGGTTTTTTTTGCTAATTTCAAAATCATATACATGTACAAATACAGAATACCATAAACCTCACATATTCTATTATTGTCATGGGTATATGATGAGAATTACCTAATTTTGATTCAGTATCCTTTTTCTTAATGTAATGAAATTATGTGAGGTACTATAGAATAACAGGAATGTATCTATAAATCTATTAGTACTAGGGAGAAAGATGAATCATATCTATCTGAAAGGAATTACATTGAAGCTGTACATAGCAAAATTAGATCTCATTTGTGAGTTTGGCAACACAATCTGGGAAAAATTCATGTGGGCTCTTATTTTGGCATTATTTCAAAATATAGATGAGAAATGATAGAAATAAAATAGTTGGTTGATATTAAATAAAAAGTAATCAGATCAACATGTGTGTGAGTCATCAATGAATGTTTATATTCCAGCTAACATCTTGGCAGAATTTATAAAATACTACTAGGAACAATTTTTAGAGGTTGGTTTGGAGGTAGACTATAGAAAATTTAAATGCTTTGTTAAAATAATTATTTAATGATGTCATTATCTGTGAGGCTGCCTTAAACTCTTGAAGTCATTCTTTAATCTTTCATTTGTTCTGCAAACATTCATCGAGGGCCTGCAGTACATTTAGAGGCAAGCTGAAAGCTTCGGGGATTTGCTCTAGCTGAGGAGTTCAGAGAACACAGCTAATCCAGCAAAGGATGCTCATAATATCCTAAAGCAGCAATGCTCCTCAACAGAAAGATCTCATGGATTCTGGTCAGTTGGCTAAGGCTTGTGCTCCTCTTGAGCATCTATGTTCTGTCTAAAAAACAAAAGTGCCCTTCTTCATCTCTGGAGATATTGCACTCTTTTATCTACTAGTTCAGACTGAGCTGTCTGTGCTGTTTAGGCATTGAAAAGTCCATTATATAATCACTGTACATTGCAGTGTGTTTACCTGTGTTTGTATGAGATAGATGTGTGGATTTGTGTTTGTGTGTGTGTGTGTGTGTGTGTGTGTGTGTGTTTTGGCGGGTGTCTTCACTGTAATGATCCTCAGAAAAACCAGGAACAGTAGTGGCAGCTTTTAGGGAAAATGAAGCAGAGAAAAGCTGTGAACAAAAGCTCATTTGTTTCAAACAACTTTTTTTAAAAGTAGATGGACATCAGATGTTCTATTTCATTATGACAAATTACTGAACATTCTGACAAGTTACTATTTCCTCTATAGATGGTTGTTATCAGATAACAAAGATACGTAATGTTACTGGGTTGGATTTTTGAGATAGAATGCAAATTATAAGCACAGATTCAATAAAACACGTTCTGGAGGCACACTGGAGCTTATATCTGTAGTTGAGATCAAAATTTGCTGACAAACCAGTGCCTATCATAAATACAAAACATAGCTTTAGTGTGCAGGCTATTTTGCCTTTAATTTCGTAAAGGCTACATTATTGTTTATCTGACTATATGTTTGGGGGTGGGTCATCCAATGCTTTTATTTAAATAAATACTCAGTGTCTCAAAAAATAATTATTTAAATTTAAAGGAAAATATTTTTCAAAATGTTTTAAACAGGTAATATGTAATACTCTCTTCATGTTACACACACACACACACACACACACACACATACATAGACATTTTTCATTTCTGGGGTTCAAACCCAAACAAGGCACATGTTAGGCAAGGGTTGTACCACGCAGTAAAAATCCTAGCCCTTGTATTATTCTGGGTGAGATTAATCTTTAGGTGTTGTTTTTAGTTTTGTTCTTATTTTGGAAAAATAAAAAGGATAGTATTCAAAAAAAGAAGTAAAATTGTTAAAGTATTTGTAAAAGCACACAAGAAGATATCTAGTATAATAGATACATGCATTTACATCTGCAGGACAGCATGTAAGTAAATATATACTCATTGAACAAAAACTATGAATGCTGGGTGTGTGAAGTACAACAAAAGAAGAAAATGTAGCTAAGAGAGAAAAGCTTGGAAAACAGTGATGCTTAAGATGAATATAAACAGAAAGATGAAAAATTAAGGATAAAAATAGAAATCAAAGCAATCTTTTGAAACATCTATGTCTTCTCTGTTAAATTTGGTATTTGACAAGAACATACAAAATTATAATTTTGTCCTTTTCTTTATTAAAGATAAAAATCTTAATGTTATAAGTTCTAGCATTTTATATGCTATCAGCTGTAATGTTCACTACTGATTTATCATTCAAGTTTGAGAAACTGTCATTATAGAACAAAATGTAATACAGTTATGATGCTTAATTGTAGCTTAATATGAATCATTATAAGCATTTAAACTGTCTTCTGAGAACAGTAAATTAAAAGAAGTAATCCTCATCACCTTAACCCTGATGCACCATAATAGAGGTTCCTCTAACAAATGAAAATGTGAAAAAACATGAAGATTTTGGAAAAGATACTAAAATATACATTGTTATCACAGAATGTAAATAAAAGAAAAATCTAAAATATCATTGGCTACATTTGGGAGTATTTTGTTTAAGTTTCATTAATTTTTAAATTTAAAATTGAATACAATTAAATGAACTTAAATTACCTTATATTAAACTAGGTCTTGTCATAGTTATTCGCTCTTCTAGCACTGCACATTAAATATATTGGTCAAGTAAATTAATATGGGTATGAAAACATTTTGATAATGACTGTCTCAGATATTTTTCTTATAGGAATTTGATTTTACCATTTACTAGTCTTTATTCATCAAAAAAGGAGTGAAAAATAATAGAGAACAGGTAGCATATAATTAATAATTAAAATTTGGATTTTATATTATTCTGCTAGAAATTTATTTAAATAATACCAATTGACATAGCATATTAAACTATATATTTAACATAATATATTATCAAAACTGCAGGACAAGGCCTGGGGATTTTTTGCATCTGCATACAAAAACATGAATCCAGGGAGCCACTGATTACTTTGTTTGGGGAAAAGTCACCATCCCCAAGGCCATGCATGTGTATATAGTACTTTATATGTCAGAAAGAACTTTTCAGATGTGATTGAAGTAAGGAGTGTGAAAAGGAAAGATTATCCTGGATTACCTATGCAGGCCCTGTGATCAAGTCTTTTTAAGGGAACAATAAAGAAGAAGTTTCAGGGGCAGAGGAGGAGCTGTGACCCTGGATTCAGAGGTACATATGATGTGAACCACAAGCCACAGAAGTCTGGCATCTTCTAGAATTAGAGAGGGAAGTGGAAAATTCTATACCAAGTTCTCAAGTGGGATCTTATTTTGATGTCAACAATGTTATTTTATCCCTATAGGATCTATTTTTTATTTTATTTCCACAAAACAACAGCAACAAAAACCTTATGTTGCCTTAAGCCACATATTTAGTTATATAATAGAAAAATAGTGTTCATTACATGACTTTATTTACACAAATATCTAGACTGCTAAAATCCATGAGGGCTGGGGATTTAGTTCAGTGATACCTGCCTGCCTTGCAAGCAAAAGGTCATGAGTTCAAACACAAATACCAAAACAAACAAACAAACAAACAAACAAAGAATTTAATATAAACAGAAAATCCGCAGAAGCAAAAAATATACTAATAACTGCCAGAATCTAGAAGGAAGAAATAGAGGAACTGACTGCATGGTCAATGTAATTTTTTTTTTTGGAGCAATCAAAAAAATATAAAATAGTGTAAAATGTATGTATGTAATAAAAGCAACTGAATTGTATAACTAAAAATAGTCATAAATTTTGTTTACCTCAATTGCAAAAAAATAAAAAATAAAAAATAGGAAACAAAGTGAAAGATATGCTATTCTAACATGAAACAAAAAAAAGCTGGAATAGTTATTTTAATCTTACATACATAAAGCTATCCTCAGAACAAAAACAATTTATAGTCATAAATAGAGGAAATATATATGATAAAAGGATTTTTTCTTTAAGACAAAACTATATAGCCAAAAGACTATTAAATAAATGAATCTAATCTTACACAAATGAAAGAAGTAGGAACCCTGGTACAGGAGATTGTGAATAACTGATATATCACACAATCATAAAAGAATATATTTTATTCTAAAATTATTATCAAGAAACTTTATTGATACTTGTACAAATTTTATTTAATAGCAGCATACAAGACATATTTTCAGGTACACATGAAACATTCCATGAAATAAATTATATATTGAGCCTTGAAATAGAGCTAAAATTTTCTTTAAAAATCATAAAATGTATTTTCCACATCATAATGTAACTATTCTAGAACTCATTAATGAAAGAGATGTAGAATACTGTCCCCAAAACATTTGAAAATTAAACAACATATTCCCACATAGTCTATGATTACAAGCAATTTTTTTAATGTACTGGATTAAAGTAAAAGAAAACTTTTCAAATATGTGGGATTCTATTGAAACAGTGCTTAAAGGGGAAATACTGTTAAATCCTCACATAAGAAAAGAATAAGAAGTAAAAGTCAGTTTCATCTTGTAAAACTAGAGAAAGAAGAGAAAAATAAAACTAAGCAAGCCAATAAAAGGAAATAATAAATATTAGGGCAGATGTCAGAGATATAGAAAACAGTAAAAGATACAGAAAAATCAATGAAATCAATGTTGTGCTTTGAAATAATAAAAAAAAAATCATTAAACTCTAGCTCAACCAGCCAAGTCCAATTAGGCTCATCAATGAAAGAAGTCAATACCACTGATCCCCCTACACCATACCAGTGATTGAACTCAGGACCTTGTGCTTGCAAAGCAGGCGTGGTGCCACTGAACTACTAACACTACTGACTGCATGGACATTTAATGATTGCAGAAATAATGTAAAATTCTCTTTGCCAACTTTTGATGTTCAAAAGAAATGGATTAATTTCTCAAAAAATACAAAGTACCCAAATCCATCAAAAGATTAAGTCAATAACATGAAAAAACTGTATGTTTTATGTGTACCTGAGGAACAGAAATAATAATTAAAAGCCTTCAGCAGAAGAGGAGAGAATATTAGCAGAGAACAGTTCTCCAGAGAAGTGACTATCCATGTGACCCATTCATGGTCAGTGCAGATAAGATAGAAGATGAGTTGTCACCGTGTCAAAGTGCTCCTGGGTAGGGCCGAAAACCATTTTGTCAGTATATAGAAAAATGTTTGCACACCTCCAGGGCTGACGTTCTGTTGTTTGACCATTATGATTGTTTGCAGCTAATGTTTGTTTTCTCTTATTGTAGCCCATGCCACATTAAATATTTGGGATGTCTACTCTGAACACATCAAGGAAACAGTAGGATACAAACATCTGTAGCATAGCTATATTCAGAGGAAGACAAGAAGAATGAGAAATATCAGCCAGAAGGTGGAAGGTAGGAGGATTAAATCTCTACTGTAGCCCTCAGCAGCATTTTCTTTAGCATGCAGGAA
>NW_022900942.1:19051462-19061548 GCF_012274545.1 Fukomys damarensis
AAAAAAAAAGCAAAATAATAATTCTGAATACATATTTTGATTTTAAGATTACCATAACAACTTTTTTATATAAAATATGCAGTAATTTTCAATTTGTGCATAGTAGACGATAGAGTAGAGGCAGTGATTGGCTAAGTGACTACTACCATTTAAAATCAGGGAGATGGTGCAGATAATACACTACATCTGCAGTGACGGTGTTTTAAAGAAAGAGAGTTTAGGCAAAATTTTAAAACTCAGAACAGCAGCTGGATCTCTTACAATATCAGCAAGATTACAACATATGTTTAAAACGACAACAACAAAAAATGCTTAAAGAATGATGCAAAGAATTTTAAACATTAGGTGCTTCTGGAAGATGATGGGCTAGATGCAGCCCTGCTCATGAGTCACTTGGCTGTTGCTCTCCAAGATCAGCAGATATTGAGACATGGGGACGGGGAGCTAGAAAACCCCCCAAATGCGAAGCAAACTTGAAAAAAAAGGCCTTTCTGATGAATAGTATCAGGATGTTTAGAGAAAGATATGGGGCCATCTCTTGATCCCAGAACTATTTAAGGCACAGTCCAATGAGAAGGCATTCGTTGATAAATTCTAATGCTTTGAAGGAAGAAGCCATGTGCAGCAGCAATTGTAAGGCTGCTACAACCACCACTCAGTCAAGCAACCAATGGGCACCCAGTGCTCCTTGTCTTTGCTGTCTTTGCAATGGCAGATGGAGCCCAATGCATGAAAGATTCATAGGTGAGAACCTCCTCAGGAAACAGATGAAGAGCGCCTGACTAATTTCCCCCTACATTTTGCCAGCAGCTTCCTTCCCCTCCCCTTGCTTCCCTTTGCTCCCTCATTCACCCAAATGGACTGAGACAGTGTTTCTGTGTCCTGCCTGGCTATCAGACTGCCATTCCCCATTCCAACATAAGTGCTTTAGGGCTAACAGTGCTGCTCCACCCAACTCCAGCCATACTCTAATACATACTGTTCCATTTTTTTAGGAAAGAGGGGGCACCTTACAGTGGATAAGATCAGAAAGGGAAGGATCTGTGGACCTTATTTGCACACCCAACATTCACAGCAAGCCTTCCAGAAGATTCCTTGGATTTAGCCCTCACCCTCACTGAAACAGGACTGCAAGCTGCTCCATAAGTAGCACTTTCCAGGCACTTCCTGACCTTTAGTCTGCAAGAGCTACCTCCTCAGTATTGGCCCCATTGTGCTACTGCACAGGCCTTACTAAAATAAACACAGGTTTTGATGTTCTGTAAAGCAGCTAAGGGTTTATTCTTCAGGTTGCAAGGGCTTCCAAAGTCCTATAAATCTACTGAGAATTTTTATCCTAAGTAGTGTGGACAGAGTGAATAGACAGAGCTATTAATTTTGAAGAGCTTCAGAGCCCAGCAGTCAATGAAGACCTGTGGCAGAGACTACCCGGCAGAGTTGACTTTGTTGTTCAGCACAAACAGCACTGGACAGTGATAGCCAGCAGCAGCAGTGACCAACAGCTGCCTTTGTCACGTGTTGGCATCCAGTGTTACCTGGTATCATGTGGTGACATCTGGACTGCTTGCAAGGCAGCATTTTCCAGATTCATAATTTCCATCTGAATGGGGTAAAAGAACCCTAGACTGATTAACAACACCCAGGTTAGGTCACTAAGGAAGGTGTGGAACTGAAAAATCACTCAGAAGTCAGTGACTTTGTTAGGACTAGTGAGTCGTGGAGTAGAATGGGACAAGAACTCTGTCCTGTTTAGGAAAAAAGAAGCACACATTAAAGGAACATGGGATGGTGAGTTACAGAGGCAGATAGCAGTTGTGATGTGTGCCTTCCAGGAGTAGAGAAAAGACATTGGAACGAAGTCAGAGTGGGTGCTCTCTTCCTCAAAGCACAACTGAGCTTGCTGCCTGTGTTTTGTCCCAACCATTCTCACTCCACCAAATGCCACAGAGCTTGGTGCCTGTGCAAAATTCACCCCCTCAGAAACCAAAAGCTAATGAGCATTCTCCCACTGGCCTCCACATACTACTGAAATTTTAAAAGAGTCTTCTCTACCAGGTCCTAAATGCCGCTGAATTCTCTAACTGCACAGACTCTCACCAAGAGCAAAGGAGTGGTGAGCCCAGAAGTTGCTGCACTACGTATTTGTCCAGAAATGGGGGGAAAAGACAATTTCTAATGGCATCCAGAGATAAAGGCAGAAACCGAGGAAGTCCCTATGGAGACTGTTGTAAGATTTACAGTTTGACCAACCCCACCACATCTTTCCACGACAGTCAAAAGTATGTAATCATAAGAAAGAGGTAAAAACTCTGGCTAGTCAATCCCAGAGGAGTGCAACTGTAACCCAACAGAGCTCCCGCTGCAAGGGGAGTGAGAACAAATCTTCAAGATCCTTCCATATCCCTCCCTCACCCCAGTCTCTGCACTTATGGATAGGTAGAACATCAGGAGTGGATGGGCTCTAGTTTGAGGCAACATATCTGACTTTCTAGTCACAACTCAGAGAACTTGAGCTCAAGCCCTTAGGGCTGCTACATGACAAGATTGTTCCATCTTTTAACTAAGAGGTAAGAGCACACTAGTCCAATTCCAACTGCAGTATAAAAAAGACTGAGAGGATTCTTTAACTTTGTGTTATATGTGTGTGGCATTTTGTTGTTCTTTACTTTTCATTATTATATCTGTTGCACTTGTGTAAGATGTTTATGTATGTAAAATGGGGAATAAAAATCAATTAGTGCCTTAGTTTATATAATATCTTTTATGGGCATGTCAAGTAAACCTTTACTAAAAACTAATTCTGAAGGATTCAATTACAAGTTTCTATCGGTGTATTAATTGATTTCAACCTTGTTTGACTTTTCCCCAATCTCCACTTAAACATCCCTCCTACTTATTTCTTTCTCCCAAACCTACAAATAACCTCTTAAACCTCTTATCCGGCAATTCAAAGTATAAAAATAATTATACCAAAATCCTATTTTTTTTCTTTTTTCAGTTGTTAATGCTCACTTCTTTTCCCCTGATTTGTAAATTATTTTAGACATTTCCTACCCCCTCACTCCTTTATGTGCCCTCTACATGCCTACTGAGATTATTAAAACAGGATGATATTGCTAAAACAAATTTCAATATAATTGATATGTGTGTGATTGATTCTCTAGACATTAATATAAACTGGAGTTCTTTTATCCTTGGAACACAGTGACTGAAACTGATCCTGTTATGTGGTGGAGGTAGATAGGTGTCTGTACACCCGAGCATCAAAAAGCCAGGATCATACCACAGGAGACACACGCCAGTGAACAAGATCATCACAGCAGCAGCAGAGTTTTTCTACCTAAAATGATCTTTCACCCTCAGAACAAATACAATAGAAACATGAAAAACTGAGCTAACATGTTTCCAAAACCAATTACTTCCCCCAAACATGGTCTTACGGACACTCCCCAAAAAGAAAATTTCAGATCAACAACTCAAAAATCAAATGCTTAAAATATTTGAAGAGCTTAAAGAAGAAATAAAGAAGCAAGTGCAAATGATGCTTGGTGGGCTTAAAAAGAATATAAATAAAGGAATTAATAAAATAACAATAAACTTAAAGCAAATAAAGAAATTGATCAAATTAAAGACACCTATGTAAGATACACATGGCAACATTTGTAAAGAAACAGAGATAACAAAAAGAAATCAAGTAAAAATCCTGGACATGAAAAATTCAAATAAATGTATGGACAACAAGTCTAACAAATCTGAGGGAAGACTGACTGTCAGAACTGGGAGATCAGATTGATCATATATTTAATAATATCCTAAGAGCAATAGGACACCTTGGAAGCTGAAACCAATGACTGATAGCTTACTCAAAAGAAAAAAAGAGTAAGAATTACAGGATAGGGAAAGATTAGAAGACAGCAAAGGGTAAAAATTATTTATCAAAATCATAGAGAAAATTTCCAAATCTAGGGAAAGATTTCAATAATCAGATAAATGAAGTGTATAGGAAAATCAAATATCCAAGAATAGAAAATAAAGTCTCCGTGACCCACCAGAGTTAAAATTGCAGAAATATAGCAAAGAGAATACTGGCAACATTCAGAAAAAAATCCATAAAGTGATTTATAAAAGCAAGCCTATTACAGTAATAGCACATTTCTAGCCACAAATCTTAAAGGCCAGTAGTACATAGAAGTTTTTCAGGCCCTAAAAGAAAACAATTAACAATTGCCAACCAAAACTACTATGTCCTAGAAACTATCATTCAAAATTGACATAATAATAAAAACTTTCCTTAGCAAGGAGAATTTAAAGAATCTCATGATCCTTAAACCATCATTAAAGAAAATACTCAAGAGAATCCTAGACAGAGACATCCTGGACAACATACCCAGAAAGCCCAAAAGAAAGGACAAATTTAACTGGCAGAGCAATTCAACAAAAAACAAAAAGTAAAGGACTCAGCACTATAAGAATAATGCATTGATAAGATTCAGTAAAAAACATTAACTAATAACAATAAACAGAAATGTTCATAACCTCCAAATTGACAGATTAGAAAATTGGATTAAAATCCCATAAGAGACAAGATTGAAATGATATACTTTGGGAGAGCAAAAAATATTGAGAACATAAATTTTAGACTCAAGAGAAGAATGTCATAAATTTTGGATTTTTTGGTAACTAACTGTATTTCTTCAATTTTGCCATGATATTTATTAATTGAAATGTTGTGGCTGGATATGAAGATTTATCAAAAGATCAATAAATTATATAAGCTTTTTATTATGTTTAAAAAGATAATTATTAATGTAAGTTTGTAATTAATTCAAATGAATGGAAATCTATTTCTTCATATTTGGGCTGTTAAGGAGAAGGGGAAGTGGAAAGGATAGGGAAAAGGAAATAAGGAAGAAGAAATATGAAAAAGGGAAAAAGTGAAACAAAGTCTTTGTAAATAGGGAAGGGTGAAGGGGTGAAGGGAGGGCAGGGGTAGTGTGAAAAAGTAAGACCAAGATATATCATGTAAAACTACAATATCCCAGTGATGAATGTAACTGTATTGTTTATCTTAAATGTACCATATTTGAACAGTTTATATGATGCGAATGAGGATATAAATAATGTACATCAATGATAGAAGTGTAGAAAGTATAATGATGCTTCCCTTTGTCTTTACTAACTATACATTAACCTCAGGTTTCTACATTTACTAGAGGCTACACTGGTTATTTTGCTAATAATGTGAAAATTTTCTGGTAGCTTTGGTGAGAGTTTGTGTTTGGGTGATTTTGCTTACATTTGTTTTCATCTAAAAAGAATTCTTCATTTTATGTAAAAAAAGAAAAAAACAAAAAGCACCACAATACCACATTTCTTTTATTCAGTCTCCAGTTGATGGGCAATTGGGTCTGAGGAACAGCTGGTAAAAAATTGTTCCCACATTGTGGGTTGTCTCTTCATGCTGGTTTCTATTGCTGTGCAGAAACTTTTTTTAAAAAACGAGATCCCAGTTGATTCATTGTGCTAGTTCACATGCAATTGAGGTTTTGCTCATGAAATATTTTTCCATGCCAATGTCTTCAAGAGTTCTACCTAATTTCTCTTCTAGCGGAAAGAATACTACTCAGCCATAAAGAATGATAAACTAGAGACATTTATAGCTAAATGGATGCATATTGAGGCCATACTCTTAAGTGAAATAAATATGACACACATGTAAATACTGAATAGTTTCTCTGTGTGACAAACTGAAAGTGTAACTAAAGATAAAAACAGATACTAGATAATATGAAATTGGAAGAAAATGTCCAAAGGGAAAGGAATAAATATGAGAAAAAAAATGGAAACAAAATTTTTGTAAATAGGGAAGGGTGGAGGGGTTGAAGGGGTGGCTGGGAAGTGGAGAAAAACATCAGAACCAAGATATATCATGTAAAAGTACAAATTCCCAGTGATGAAAGCCATCATATTGTATACCTAAAATGTATCCATAAAATTAATTTAAAAACTATTATTCAAAGATGTGAAATTACTTTTTGGCAATCTTCTCTTGTGAAATCTCAAATTAGTCTAATCATGCATATATTTTTCCAACAGAATTCATTATTTGGTAACATAGAGCTGTGAAAATTTTCAGATGATCCCATTAAAGAAGAGAATGACTCAGTAAACCTTACCATCAAGTACCAGTTTTCATATAAATCTGCATAGATATGGAATGACTTAAACATGAATTAATATCAATCTTTGGTTCATATGAGAGGAAAAGCAGTAAGATTTTGCTTCTAGGTATATTTTAAATAAACTAGCAATTGAAAATATGCCATTTTATATAATATACCATATTTTTGGTATCCAATCTTTTCTACTCAAAACGGAATGATATAAATCAATTTTAATAAGAAATTACATCTTCGGCATTCTCAGTACAGGTAGCATCACCTTCTACTTTATGCCATACAACATTTCAGTTAATACAGGTGTTTATTCTAAAAATGCAGACATTTCAGTGTGTTTGACACTTTGCTTTGGTTTGCATATGTATGATCTGGGAAAAAGTGAGAAAATTTTTATCTTGTACTATTGCATATGTTTTAAAAGGCTTTTGTGTTAGTCATTTCACCCTGAAATTGATTTCTGCATTATAACTTTTTGTGTGATAAAACTTTGTGGGAGAAAGTCCAAAGCTTCACCATCTGAAGAAAAATATTTCACAAATAATATAATGAGTGAAACACTTTTATTCACTAAGGAAAAGACAAGCATGTTTGCAAAGAGATTAAAATTTAAATAATACTCACCTATCTTTTTTGTTAGCTCACCTGAATTTGTGATAATTCTAATTAGTTGTAAGATTATAATATATGTTTGGAATCAATTCCACATTCTAGGAAATTGTAATGTGCCCTATCAATTGGTCTTCAAAGAGTTATGTTATGTAAACTTGAAGAGATCACTCTATATAAGTGAATGCCTCAGAAATGTTCCTAAATTTCAAAGCTTCAGTTAAACGGAAACTATCATCAGGCTTGACTGATATATACTAACTTCAGTAAAAATCTCTCACACCTCTCAAAGGAAAAGTTCCATCCTTTCCTCTTCTATGAATGTTCTTAAGTAAGTCTTCATTTTCTATTGGTTCTTTTGCTAAATTTTCATTATAGTACTATTTTCTAAATTCTTTTTATTTTATTTACTGTTTTTCTTTTCATTGAGTTTATTGGTACTTTTTTTCTTTTTATTGAGTTTATTGGTACAATCTAGATATATGATACAGTTACATTCATCATTGGGATCTTGTACCTTTACATAATAGGTCTTGATTCTCCTTTTTTCCCCTTGTCCCTGCCCTCCCTTCAAACCCTCCTCCCCTCCCCATTTACAAACACTTTATTTTCATTTTTTCAGTTTCTCATATTTTTTCCTCTCTCTTATTATCTTTCCCCCACCCTTCCCACTTTCCCTACACCTTTAGCCCTTTACTTCCTATTTCACATTATTAATTATCTCATTAGGATCCTGTGTACTACTATAGTTTTTCACACCAGAGAAACTATTCAGTATTTCAGTTAAAGAAATATCTGTATGAACATTAAAAACAGGGAATCCTAAAATAAAACTAAAAAGGAAAGTAAAAGAGGAAAGGCCATGATGTAACATTAAAATAATCTTTAATTCTGGAGATGAAAATGGTCCCTGAACATATTTAAATTGCTTCTTGCTCTTGTAGTCTTATCTTATTATTTTTTTCATTATTTAAATAATACTTTATTAGTTTCTGTAATCAAACCCACGTAGATATGACCTTACATACTTAGTATAATGCGTTACCCCTGTACACATGAAATAAAAAAATAAAAAATAAAAATTAAAAAATTAACATTTCTAGGCCAATATGGCTGTCCATTTCTGTACAATGCTAACTCAACACAGTAAATTGGGATAACTTTTTCCAGAGTTGACAGCACTGTTAAAATTTCCCAAAATTCAATTTATAAATATATGCATATATATTTATATTTATATAAAAAAGACTAATAATAGCAGTGTGTTATGCATCGATACCAGGAACAGCTTTTCCAGGTTCTGCAGTCATCTGAACAAGATTATAGACATTAAGCACATTACATGAACAAAAAACAAAACAAAACAAAACAAAGAAAAGAATAATATTCAGAAAACAGCAAAATTCTGTTGCTGTTGTGGTACATGGCATCATTTTTTTTTATTAGCATCTTAATCATCATCTGGAAAGAGAACATTCTAGAGTAATATCATTAAATATAGCTCTGATTAAGCATCGTCACTACTATGTATCATAAAGCAGGTAGAAGATATTTTACATTCACAGAGGTATGATACACTACTGTCCTACATCAATAATACTAGAATCAGTTTTGATTTGAAATTTGCTATGTGTGCAAATAAGATTGCTACCCTTGTTTTTTTCTGGGCTCCTGTCACATGGAGAATTGTTTTCCATCCTTTCACTTTCAGTCTTTGGGCTTCTTTTTGCACTAGGTGTATTTCTTGTATACAACATATTGTTGGATTTTGCTTCCTATTCCATTTTGCCAGTCTATTTCTCTTGACTGGAGAGTTGAGACCATTGACCTTGATGGTTATAACTGATATGGACTGACTTATTATTGACATGTTATTGGCCTTTTGTTGACTCTCTTTACTTTTTCACCTTCTCCTTTTAGTTTCTTGCCTTGCCTATTTGATTTGCTCTGTTGGGTCTCATGGTGTTGCTGCCTTCATCGTCTTTTTCAAGGTTCTTGTTTAGAATTGCTTGTAGTGCTGGTTTGGTGTTCATGTAGTTTCTCAGGTGTTCTTTGTCATGAAAGTGTCTTATTTCCCCATCCATTTTGAAAGAGAGTTTTGCAGGATACATCAGTCTAATTTGGAGGTTGTTCTCTTTTAGAACTTGAAGTATCTCATTCCAGGCTCTCCTTGCCCTAAGGGTTTGTGTTGAAATGTCTGCTATGATTCTGATGGGCTTTCCTTTGCATGAGATTTGTTTGCTTGCTCTTACTGCTTGTAGTATTTTGTTCTTCTGTTGGGTTTCTGGGATCTTGATTATTATATGTCTAGGTGTAAATTTTTTTTTTTTATTGTAGCTAGTTGGAGTCCCATATGCCTCAGTTATCTGAATGTCAAATTCTTCCCTTCTGTTTGGGAAGTTTTCTGTCATTAATTCTGTAAACAGCTTTTTTAAGGCATTTGTATTTTCTCCTACCTTTTCATGTATTCCTATCAGTCTTATGTTATTCTTGTTTGCATCATCTATGAGTTGTTGGATCAATTTCTCATGATCCCTTACTGTTTTTATGAGACCTCTCTTTTCATGGTCACTGCCTACAATCTTATTTTCTATATCTGAGAGTCTATGTTCACATTCTTTTATTCTGTTGCATACACTTTCTATGGAGTGTTTAATCTCCTGGATATCCATTTGAAACTGTTTTATGGATTCCATTTCTTTACTATGTTGGGCGTTTATTTTTTCCATTTCTTTCTTATACTGGGTCTTCATGGCTTCTATCATGGTCCTGAGCTCATCTATTTTTTTGTCAGTTTCTGCTCTAGAGTCTCAAATCATGACTTCCATTGTGCTCACTATCTCTATGTTTATCTTGGAAATTATTTCTGTTTTGAATTTTTCCTAGAGCCTGATTGATCTGTTTTGTTACTTCCTGTGCTTTGAGTTCAGGGTGTCCTGGTGGTTCACTATCAGCCTCTTCATCCTCATTTGCCCTAACTATTTGCCATTGGTGAACTGGAAGTCTGTCTTTGTGTCTTGCTTAAGTGTTTTCTCATTTTCATTTTTGTTGTCATACTGTCCTTTCTTTCATCTCTGGGTTATCACCCAAACCTTCCTGATATAGTTGCACCCTAGCTTCTGTGTCTCTGATGACCCACGGACATTCTTATCTTCATAACATCAGAGAAAACAGCTCATCAAATCAACTGCAATGCTTTATCCCAACTGATACAATCAGCAACACATTAAGATCAAGCACAACATGGAAACTGACCACCTGTGGTAGTCACTAGTCTATCACCCTTAAATCATTTGAAAAT
>NW_022900942.1:19061628-19144914 GCF_012274545.1 Fukomys damarensis
GAAGATGCAAGACCCCTGATCTCAGTTAGCTGATGGCTGAACCCCATGACGATGACTGACCTCAGGCTGCAAGGCCCAGATTGAGTTCCCCAGCCTTCTGAGTGGTTGAACTCCACTCTGTTCTACTACAGGTTTCCCATGCCCTTTCTTTAAAGATGCTCAAAGTTGGGAACTCAGAAATATACCCTTGATGGCCAACTCTGCCTCTGCAGAGTGGGTCCAAAGACTGGCACAGTCAGGAGGTCTGAGAGTGAGGGGATGTGGTGGTGAGTGGAGTTATGGGGATTCAAGGACTCCCACACAGCTACCTTCCTTGCACTGGAGCGATGGCAGCTGGAGCGGGAGAAGGCATGACTCTCCTTCCTGTGTGGATCAGGGTCCAGGCTACCTCCCGGTGCTGGAGCGATGGTGGCTGGGGAGGGAGAAGGCCTGGTACATTTTAGGTATGCAATACAGTTACATTCATTACTGGGATTTTCTATCTTTACAAGACAGGTCTTGATTCTCATTTTTCCCCCTTTTCCCTGCCCTCCCTTCACCCCCCCTTCCCCTTCCTATTTACAAACAATTTATTTCCTTTTTTTTCATTTTCTCATATGTTTTCTTTTCCTTATTCCCTTTGCCCTACCCTTCCCACTTTCCCTACACCTTTAACCCTTTTCTTTCTATTTCACATTGTTAATTATCCCATTAGGATCTTGTGTACTATTATAGTTTTTCACAGCAAGGAAACTATTCAGTATTTACACATGTGTGACTTATTTATTTCACATAAGAGTATATCCTCAATATGTAGCCATTTTCCTATGAATGACTCTAATTTCTTGTTCTTTATGGCTGAGTATTCCACCCAATTGATGACTATTACTTACTAAATTAGTTTCAATGACACAGTTGATAAGTTTTCCTTGTTAAGAAAATTATGTATCTATGGTTGTTACAGAACAAAGTATAGTATTCCCATTAAAAATTATGAAATCTGTTTTTTATTATATTTTTACTTTATGTTACATCTTTATGGAATGAATCAAGTGAAAAAATTATGAAAATCATTCAGAAATAATTGTCCCACAAATGAGAGCAGTATTTGAATGTGGTCATCAAGTTTAACAAAAGTCACAATATTTAAGAACAAAAACCAAGAGACAGAAACTGCAGGAAAAAAAAAAAAGAAAGGAAAGGAAGAACAACTGAAGTAAGGAGAATGATGTTAGTGTGGCCAGTTTTAAATTCCAGAAGGTAAGACAATGTGCGCAGGCACAGAGATGCACTTTGAAAGCATCATTCCTTGAATGGTATTCAGATGCTAACTCTTCTCACTTTTTAACACACTACCTGCCATGTGTGATCAAGGAAAATGGAGAGATTCTGTGCTGAGAACCAGGGTTTAATTGCCACTGTGTAATGTATTAGAGTGGAAGGAAGGAAGCTCAGCTTATCTGAAAGAAAGTACCACTCTTTGAAAAATGAGGACAGTCTTCATGAGTAAACCTGTGAACTTGAGTCACATAAAATACAACTAATTATGATGGTTCTTGTTTGTACAGTTCACCATCTCTTCCAATAACACCCCCCCCTTTTAAAAAGTAGATATTGAAAGGGCTTATGCAGCTTTACAAAATGTTCATATGTTCTAAAGTCAATATAGAAATAGCATCAAAAGAGGAAAAAGTGTCAACAGTCAGAAGTTTGAGAAAAGCCCTTCTTACTAAATGACAGTATGCATTAGTGACAATGACAGAATTAGAGATGCTAAAATAGTACAAGTGAAAAAGGTATTTATAAAAGCATCATTTTTTTCTCATATATTAGGCTTCAGTTTCATTTTTAATCACCATGTAATATGTAGAAATTTATAGAGTACTATTTGAGGGTTCATTATATGCATACATTGTATGAAAACACACATGAAAAATTTACTTTTTTGTACAAGTTATCCAGTTTAAGTATTTTATGTTTTGTTGCACTTTTTTGTCCTGTGGTATCACAAGGAACATATGTTGTGTTATCATATGCTTCCTCCCATCTCAGCTAGAGAAGCCTATTATAACTAGGGCAATATAGTTTTCATGAATATAATAAAATTATACATGTGTGTATATACACATTTGAATATGTAAATCTAACTAAAGCTAACAGAATGTTGAGGAACTCTTTTTTTTTTATCTCTTTGTTGCTCCCTTGTCTGATAATCTTTTTACCTCACAAGCTTTCTGATTGGAGAAAGCTGTATCTTTGTGGCTCTTTTAACACTGTAAAAACCTTTCTACCACAAAAAAAATTTTCTAAATATGTTTACATACTTTGCTGTCAGTCTGTACAATTTTACTCATAAGACACCAGAAAAATTAGTTATATTTACCCTCTTATTGTTTTCATTTTCTTTTTTCTCCCATATATTTTAGTATCATTTTCTCTAATTCATGTTTTTTGTAGTACTATTTTCAATCTCTACTGAAGCACCTGTGTTTATTCCTACATATACAAAAAACCTATCCACTCCCCAGAAATACCCCTATTGTTTACTTATACTTCATTTAAAAAAAAATAACACAGTACTTAAAAGATAGCAGGTGATTTTTACAAAGGCATGAGAATATAGACCCTGATTTTTTGGTTGTTGTGGGAAGAATGTATTGAAAAAAAACAACATCTTTATCCCTCACATATGTGTGTCATTCAGAAATCAGATCTAAACGTATGAAGTTTTCATCTACAATGATAATGGTTCATCCTATACAAACCTTTGTGTTGAAGCAAAGTGTACTTGGAGCCATTGCATTACTGGTGGGGACTTAGTGGTAGAAAAGTGAGTTAGATGAAGTATCTGTTAAATAGGATTTTTAAAAAGTAGATATTGAAAGGGCTTATGCAGCTTTACAAAATGTTCATATGTTCTAAAGTCAATATAGAAATAGCATCAAAAGAGGAAAAAGTGTCAACAGTCAGAAGTTTGAGAAAAGCCCTTCTTACTAAATGACAGTATGCATTAGTGACAATGACAGAATTAGAGATGCTAAAATAGTACAAGTGAAAAATGATAAGAATCTGATTTTAGACGTTGATAATAGTTTAGTGAAGAAAGAGGGACAGATCTGACAAATATGTTGATATCTTTGCAGACACATGAAGGTTTCAAGGAATATGGGATTCATGTAGGAAAACCATGACAAGATGTAGCAGGAGCACACACAAGCCTTACTGGGAAATACCTTGACAGGTCTGCATGTAGAGAACTGCTTCAGAGTAAGAGTCTGTTCAAGACTGGCCAGAAAGATGATTGCTCCACAACCCTGAAAAGGAAGAAGAGCAGAGGACTCCTAGGTAGGCGGGTGGAGGGGGGAGCTCACAAGTGCAGCCGATGTCCCTTGGCAGAGTGAAGGGGAGGTGCTAGGTCTCTGAGTGGCTTGTCACTTGCCAGGGCAAAGCAGACCACAATTAAACTAGTCTAGGAAATGGACAAATATATTAATAAAAGAAAATCAAACCTCTTATTTGTACTAAAATATTTCCTTAAAATAGAAACATTTAGATTTTTCTCTTGTAAAATAAAGGTTAGCCCAAAATGTATAAGAAGTATTTGTAAAGATACATTTAGCAAGTAAGGTATAAACAAATACAGGGCTAGAATAAATGTTTCATGTGTGGTAAAGATGATTTAGGCATTCAGTCTGTTTCTGTTCTTTCACAAACACACAGAAAAGATTTCATTTTTTATTTACAGTATTAAATAACATCACTGTAAACAATAATTGAGCAAAGATCTAAGTGCATGGAGGATTAGGAGTGGAATATGTAATAAATATTTCTCTTTTGTCCAAGTGCATTTTCTGCAGCTGGAAAAACTCACTTTTATTTCTCATGGTCTATCCTGACTTGGGAAGCAGCAGAAGTAAAAATATGGTATGTATAAAATAGGAAGTCTAATACTCTCAGAGAAAATACTGGATGCCCAATTTAAACTCCAACTTTAGGTAAATAATAAGCAACTGTCTTAATATAATTGCACTACATATAATATTTTATGTATCTTTATCAAAAAGCATACCGTTGGAAATTTAATGTTAACATAGAATTCCTTATTTTTTATTTTCATAAAATGTCAAAACTAAGGAAAAGAGACTTTTCTCACATATAACTGGAAAATCCTAGGAGTTCTTTTACTTCTAAATAACCACAAAGAAAATTTTCTTTGCACTTAATAGAACAGAAAAGAAAAGAAAAATGGCTGATAAATTGTGATTTTTAAAGCTGTTTCTGTTTGGAACTGCACCCTAAATTAACATTACATGGTGAATCTAGGTTTACATCCTATAAAAATGTTCCAAATGCTTGATACAGAAGGAACATTTTTGGAAGTGTAAAACTCAGAAAGCAATTTAAGTGATAACCATTTGTAAGATAAAATATGGTATATTTAGTTAGGGAAATTACGAAGAAGTGAAATTATATCCAACCCTTTTCTATTTAGATAAATTTCAGAAAATAAATATAGAAGGGAGAAAATTTAATATTATTGGTAGAGGGCCAGGGATTTAGATCAGTGATTCTGCCGCCTGCCTCAAAAGTGCAAGGACCAGGGCCGGGGATTTAGCTCAGTGGTTCAGTTTCAGTGGCCTGCCTTGCAAGCGCAAGGATCTGAGTTAAATCCCCGGTACCCCCCCCAAAAAAAATAGAGAGAGAGAGAGATTGATTCCATTCTTTAAAAAATCATAAAGTATTTTATTTATAGATGCAGTAATAAGTTTAAAAATTCTAATACATATTAAGGAAATGACTGGCCTAAAAGTAGATATATTTATTACTCCCAGAAAGGAGGTTGGAAAAGTGATGGGAAGGAGCATATGAGGGGTTTTACTCAAGGATAGGTGTAAAGCTTAACCCGAATACAGAAATATTGGTGTGTGTGTGACATGTTTTATTTCTTTCTGTCCACTTCTCTGGTGTTGAGTGCTAACTGATAGTATTCTGCGAGTTGGTTGATTCACAGGAAATCACTAATTAGAACTTTGAAAATACAGTAGGACAGACTGTATATGATTTAATTTCATATGTATTTTTCACAATTAAACATAAAATGTTAAAAATGATACATATTTATAAAAATATGCTTAAATATATATATATTACTGTTGAAATAAAACAGCTGTACAATCATCACAGTTTTTGACGTTTTAGATAAAATCTTCCTTTTCAGTTCCCAAATTATGTTCTAGAAAAATTGTATTTTAAATACATTGAATTTATATATAATACTAATTTTTTACATCAGTCATTATGTAGCAGAAAGAACCTACCAAAATGTTGGTAATGTAAGAGTTTGGGAAAATAAATCTCAATGCACTTATTTCAAACACTTTTGATCTGGTGAGGTGGTTTCTTTAAAATTTACACTTTGGATGACATTTCCTATATATAAAAAGTTTGTCTTTAGAACTGTCTCAGATTTCTCTCTAAAGCCAAAAATTATCTTGAGATATACATTATTAATGTATGTTACCTTAAGCATTCTCTCTGACCCCACATTTTTACTTTTATTTTTCTCATATTTATTAACTGATTAATTAATATAATTTTCTATATAATTACAATAATCCATTAAAATTCATTTTGGTTTATAATTTTATTAAATGAATATTTATATCTAACATCTAACATTTTTGTAACTGACTTAAATCATATCACAATGGTAAAAAATACATAATTATGTAACATCATTCATTGCTATTAACTTGTTCGTGCTCAGTAATACTTTATGAGAGAAATAATATAAACTTTATACTTATTTCTTCAAGACAAAGTCTCATTACAACATTTCCTTATTTAAATCTTCATAAACAATAATTTCCCTGAAAAGGATAGCTTAATTATTTAAATTGGAGCCATGATAATTTGACATATGAATTAAGGTACTTATTTAATTTAAAGATCTGCTATTTTTTCTGTCATTTACAATATTTAAATATTTTGAGATATGTTTCAAGCCTGTGACTTAAAGAAGAAAATGTTCATGTGCAAAATATATCACATGAATAATTAAGAATTTATAAAGCCAGGCAATTATTAATCAATATTAAACAAAAATAAAATAGAAACACAATTTACTGGTTACTCATTTCTTATAAGTAAAAATGTTTTAATTTACCAATCTTAAGAACTAACAAAACCAGAAATCAGCCTGCACCTCAAGTGACTGCTACTGGCTTGCTGAGACTAATTAACTTAGAGCTGCACACTCCTGCCCACGCTATTGGGTCAGCAGAGATATACCCTGAAGGAGGCCCTTTATTTTTTGGGTTTAGTTTTTTTTTTTTATTGAGTTTATTGGTACTATCTAAGTCTACAATACAGTTACATTCATTAGTGGGATCCTGCACCTTCACATGACAGGTCTTGGTTCTCATTTTTTCCCCTTGTCCCTGCCTTCCCTTCACCCCCTTCTCTCCTCCCCATTTACAAACTCTTTATTTCCATTTTTACATTTTCTCATATTTTTCTTTTCTCTTATTTCCTTTCCCCTACCCTTCCCACTTTCCCTACACCTTTAGCTCTTTTCTTCCTATTTCACACTCTTAATTATCTCATTAGGATCTTGTGTACTATTATCCTTTATTTTTATTTTTTATTTTCAAAGTATTTTTTCTCTTGTTTTTCATAATTTAAAAACAATTATTTTTCTTTTCTCTTTTCCATTTTTTTTTCTTATTTTCTTTTCTTTCTGTCTCTCACTCTCTCACCTTATTTTTCATTTCTCTCTTTTTGTTCCTTTCCTGTCCTAGTTTGAATTTCTTTTTGTTTCTTTCATTTTTTCTTCTCTTTTCCCTTCTCTAAATTGTCATGATTTTTAAAAGAAAGTGAATACAATTTCTAGCCTCCCTATTTCTCTTAGATTGAGCTGTTCCTGTGTTTTTTTCTTTTTTCTGTCTTCTCCTCTTCTCTTCAACTTTCTAGAGTTTCTGTGATCTTCCTGTGCCCTCTGACCTTACTTGTAACTTTTTCATATCCCACCTATCTATCCCTACCTCCCCAACTCCTTCTAAGTCCACATCCTGAAGGGTGAAGTTGCTATACTGAAGAGTTTATTCATTATAAGTATATTTTGGTCTGGTCCTCGATTTTCACTTAATTCACATATTTAAAAGTAGCAGATTAATAACTACCACAAATTGTCATTTTCTAAACTGTATTTGATGCTGACTGTATCACTTGGCCTATAGTGCTGTTTTTGGTACCAGTGACTGAACTTGAGTCCTTGTGCTTACAAGGCAAGCAGTAGAAGCACTGAGCTAAATCCCTGGGCCAAAGTGTTGTGATTGGTCTAATTCATTGTCTTTCTTGGTATCCTGAAAATGAGCTTGTTTCAGTCATTAGAGTCTCAAACCTGAAGGCCAGCTGTATATGGAAGATACCTCTGAGAAGCAGTCATTCCATAAAGGTTCTAAACACAAGCAACAAAAGTACTTACAATAAGCGATATTGAATTATCAACCCAGGAATTAAACCAAAAGCAGTACCAACAACAAAAATTAAAAGAGAAGATACCTAATCAAGATACAAAATCAGACTACCCACTCACCAAAGGCCAATTTGGATGTATACGAGCTGGAAAAATATGATAATCACCTAGACACTCTACACTGATGGCACATGAAGTAACAAAACAGGTTAAAGAGGCTCCAGAAAAATTCAAAACAGAAATATTTTCCCTGATAACTACAGAGATGGTGAGCAGAATGAAATACATGATTAGAGACTGTAGAACAGAGACAGATAAAAAAATAGATGAGCTCAATATCATGATGGAAATCGTGAATGTCCAGCATAGGAAAATAAATGGAATCCATGAAATAGATTCAAACATATATCCAGGAGATTAAAAACTTTGTTGGAAATATTCACAGCAGAATGACGGAATATGAAGATAGAATGTCAAAAATAGAAGACAGTATTGCACTGTGATCAGTGATCATGAAAAGAGAGATTTCTTAAAAATAGTAAGGGACCATGAGGAATCGATCCAGCAGCTCATAGATGAAGCAAAGCATAATATAAGAATGATAGGAATTCATGAAAAAGCAGGAGAAAGTACAAATGATATAAAAAAATGTTCACAGAATTGATGACAAAAAACTTTCCAAACAGAGTGAAAGAATTTGACATACAGTGTCAGGAATTTATCCCAGTAGTCCCATTGCCTACCTCGCAAATGCAAGGTCCTAAGTTTGATCCCAGGTACAAAAAAAAAAAAAAAAAAAAGTATTTGTTATACAGATAAGTGAGGCATATAGGAATCCAATTAGCCATGCTAAAAAAAAAAATCTACACCTAGACATATAATAATCAAGATCCCAGACACCCAACAGAACAAAATACTACCAGCAATTAGGGAAGAGAAACAAATCACATATAAAGGGAAGACCATCAAAGTCATAGCAGATTTTTCAAAACAAACCCTCAAGTCAAGGAGAGCCTGGAGTGAGGTTATTCAAGCCCTAAAAGAAAACAACCTTCAACCTAGACTGATGTATCCTGCAAAACTAATTTTCAAAATTGATGAGGAAATGTAATAAAAGTTATTTTTCTCTGTAAAACTAATGCGAAGTGTATTTAGTTGCTATATACTTTTGTGGAGGTGTGTTTTTATAGATATATTACAAATAAAGTGTACATTGTAAAAAACTATAGGAATTATTTTCTTTTTGTGCATTTTTTTTCTTAAGGATTTCACAGTCAAAGATATTGCCTTCCCACTCTTCATAAAAATCTTCTGCCTGCATGATATAGTATGTACTTTCAAAGGTTCAATTTACTGAAATGGTATACATTATAAATTTTAGAAAGATATATTATGAACGCTATAGCTACTACTGCCATAACTTTTCACCAAACCTGCGATTTTACTATGCCATATTTATAAGCAATATTACTGAATTCTATTAAAATATTGATTACAAAAATATTTTGAGATGCATTGGTTTGCATTGCTACTCTATGCATTAACATAAATTTCATGTGTCAAAGTACAAATTTATGGTCTTACAGTAGTTCTAGATTTTGAAAGTTGAACATGGGTCACACTGGACTATAACCATAGTGTTGTCAGTATGTCATTTCTTCTTAGCATTTTGGGGAAGAATTATTTTTCTTGTATTTTCTACTTGCTTATGGCTCCCCACTTTGCTCTGCTTACCTTCCCTTTTGTCCATCATTAAAGACAATCATTTCTGCACTACCAGAGCTCTGTCATTTAGTTGCTGCTTTCTCTGTGTGTCTTCCCATAGTCATTTCTCAAGATGTGTACTCCAGAAAAATGATGTCTCTCTCTCTTCTTTTCATTAGGTTATCAGTTTTATGGGAGAAGGACCTCACACGATAACCTCATTTAACCTTAATTACTTCTGAAAATTTCTGTTCCCATAAATTGAATCACGTCAGAGTTACAGATCATAATTCATAAACTTTGAGTCAATGCATTTCAGAGCATGGTTTAGATCTAAAATATTGCCCTCAAATCTCACATATTCAGAGGAGGAACTTTAGGAAGGTGATTGAATCATTGAATCCTATACTTGAATGTAGTAATCCATACCTGGTTTATAGCTAAATGTACTGTAAGGAGGAGGGGGCTGGTTAGAGGTGGGTCACTGGGTGTGTGATGTGGAAGGGTGTATTCTTGTCTCTGGCTCCTTATTTCTCTCTCTGCTTAATTAATCTATGGCCAGCTACTCTAAGATTTAAGCAACAATGATTATTTGAAATATAAAATAACTTGTAATGTGAGGTACACATATTGATTTTCAAATAATTTGCACTGGACCTAAATAAAATAATAAAATCAAAGCCTCTTTTTTAAAATTCATAATAATATTGCATATAGTTACCATGCATAACAAAATGCTTTGAATTGTGTATATATGCACTGTACATTGTAAAATCACTAAATCTCATTTTTAACACATGTATTACTTCATATTGTTTCTCCTTGATAAGAATAGTTACTATTTATCCAGAACTATTCTAGAATACAAAATTTTGTCATTATCTATAGAATGTTGTACAATAGATCTTTGGAAATCATTCCTACTGTCTAAATGTAATGTTTTGTTCTTTAATCAACAACCCCTGCAATAAACAAACACAACTTCTCTGGCTTCTGGTCATCACCATTCTACTTTGTACTTTTACATGATTGATAATTTTTAGATTCCATGTTGCAGTGAGATCACATGGTATCTGCATTTCTGTGCTTGAGTTTTTTCACTTAGTGTTTCCCAGGTTTATAATTGCAGTGAAATATCCAATTCCTGTTTGAACAACTACTATAAAATTGAAATATTTCAAGAAGCAGTATAGATATGGAGAAAAGAAAGAAAATCTCACACTATCGCTTCTTGGCCTTTGGCTAAGATCAAGTGTAAAAACCTTTCACACTAATCAAGAGAACATAAATTTGTATGACCTTTAAGGAAAGTAATACAAAGTTTCCTCAAAAATTACAACTAACATATGATCTAGCTATCATACTAATGGATATATACTGAAAGGAAATGAAATATTTACATTGAAGAGCTATCTGCTCTTTCATGATTTTTGTGGCACTATTACAAAAAAAAGACCTAAGATGCAAAATCAGTCTAACAATCTGCCAATAAATAAATGAATAAAGAAAAATTTAAAAATTAACAGTAGCATTTCATTTTTCAAAATTTAATGAACATTGATAAATTTTATATTGGACCCATAAAATTAAATATATATATATATATACATTGTAAATATGTATGTGCATAAAAAATCATACTATTTTGTCTTGTTTTTATCCACATTCTTAAAAAGTTAAACCTAAATACCAATGGCTTACCATTTGTGATTACTAGTGCTTTTACTATCTCTCCTAAAACTTACACTCTGGTTATATAGTTGACTAATGCACATTTCCACATAATTATTGAAGAACAAGATCCCTTCCTGTCTGTGCATTCAATCTAAGCACCTCGGTGGGAGCCTTTATCATGGCACTGCATGGCTGCAGTACTTTAGGTATGCGATCTCTATGCACCAATCGTGAGAACGCAAGTTTAACAATTTTTGCCTACATTAGGTAGGTCTATTTAGCATTTATTCTATGCAATTAAGTTCAGGTCGGTCTTCCCTAAAATATAAGTGTGTATAGAATATATTTACAAGAATACAGTTGTGTTTCTTGCAGTAAGAAAAGAAAAAGTGTACATCTTTTCTGAGGTAGCCAGAAAAATAGGATAACCATGGAATAGGTTAAAAATCATGAACAATTTTTGGTGCGATTTTTTTTTGTGTGTGGTGCTAAGCATTGAATTTAGTGCCTCTGAATGTTAAACTATGCTCTCCACTGAGCTACATTCCCCAACCTGCAAAGTATATTTTGTATTATTATCATAAGTTTGACAGCTATTTGATATTGTACATTTTGAGATATTACTTTATAAAAATTCTAATTTTATTGAATGTGATTATTTATTGGGATTGTATGACACACATGGTACAATGATTTCCTCAACAAAAGGTTTATTTTGCAAAGTAGCAGAATCATAAAAGGAACAAATGTTACATTTGTAACATTAAGATTAGATTCTTCAAAACAAATGGACTATTGACTAAGCATCCCAATTATTTGGATGCTATTTGGACTAAGGTAGCACTTTCATATAGTTGTGTATATTTTCATAAATATATATACAAATATATATATATATATATAAACATTGTAACACATACATAAGTATATATGTACATGTATGTGCTTAATCACGTGCTTTACATATGAACACTGCATAATCAACAGGAAAAAATACTTTGAAATATTCTCTCATTTTAAGTAAAATATTGTCTCAAATATATAAACTATAAAAAGTCAATTTTTAATATAACTTTCAATATATTCTCACATATACATTCAAACAAAGCATGTTTTTTAGAATGTTTTTAAAATTTAGAGCCTGAATTTGCTTCAGAATGGACAGGACAGACTGGAATTAGTAGCCCTTTGACATAAAGTTTCCAGAATTTATGCCCACCAGAAAGTCCTCACTAGAGACATTTATAATTAAATGGATGCACTTTTAGGACATACTCTTAAGTGAAATTAATAAGACATACGCGTGTGAATACCATATAGTTTATCTGGTGTGATAAACTAAAATTGTAAATAAGAATCAAAATGTATAATTGGCATTTTGTAAGAAAAGGTCTAAAGGTGTAGGAGAAGTGGACGGGGTAGGGCAAAGTTAAGAAGGGAAAAGAAAAAATAAGAGAAAAGGAAAAAAAATTGAATCAGAGTCTTTGTAAACTGGGAAGGGTGGAGGTGGTGAAAAGACAAAGGGAATGAGGAAAAAATAAAAACCAAGATACATCATGTAAAGGTACAAAATCCCAATAATGAATGTAACTGTATTGTATACCTAAAATATACCAATAAAAATATATATAAAAAAGAAAATCCTCATCATCTACCACAGTTACACAATAATCAAAAGTCAATCCAATTGGCTTGTACTCAGTCCTACAAACAAAATCAGAAATACTTTTTAATCATAGGAAATGGATTGTAATTAATTAAAGCCATCAATTAATTAAGTGAGCAATTAACTGAAACAATTTTAACATGAATAAAACAATGCATAGGTCTAAGTCTTGTGCATGTTATGACCTATTTTGTGAAGCACCTACATTTGAATGATTTGAGGTTCTCTGTGATTATCAAAAGTCACACATGAGTCTCGGAGCTCACATCTGATCCCAATGAAATTTGAATCAGGAGCCCATAGATATGAGCATCATCTTTTCACCTGACTTTCAGTTTCTACTTGGAACACTTTGCAATAATAATTTATAGGATTTTTGATTTCCTAATACCATAGGTAAGCATAATTTTGAGCTACTTCTCATTATAAAAAGGTGCCAATTTGTATCTCCTAAGATGTGGAAATCATGGGAAAGTTTAGAGTAAGGGCACCTGAAGGGAATACAAAAATTAATTTAACACCAGTTGAATTCTAAAACTATTGTTGGATATTATCTGCTTTCTTATTTCCAAGGAAAACTCACTAAAAATCCGGAATACTGAACTCTATCTTAAACTTACTAAATTTACTCTGGATTTGGGTTGACATTTTTTTTTCTCTAGAGATTATTTAACTCTTTCAAATATATACAAAATTTTAAAATTATGTCTGTATTTACTTTTCTAATTTTCTATCACAGGTTCTATGAACAAAATTAATAAAAGGTAGTAACTGTTGTTTTTCACCGGAGAGCCATATGATTAAAAAGAAAATCACTCAGACAATTTGAGGAGGTAAAAGGCCCCATGCACCATTCCTATCTGACACTACTACTGAGACTAGTTTCCAGGCAGTAAACCCAGTATTCCCACACTCTATGCCTTGTAACACATTTACATGCCCCAGTTACTGATCAGATCATGATAAGGAAAGAAATGATGGAGACAACAATTTGAGATCTATGGAAAGGTGTTGAGTGTTTTATTAGATATATTTTCATATATAGAGAGAAGGATAGAGAGATTTGACAAAATAGGGAGAGCCTTATGAAGGAGAGATTTTATTGTAAAATTCTGAAGACAATAGAATTTTAATCACTGTATCTATTATCCCAAGAAATATAGTTCAATTTTGCACCTGTAGATAATAGGTACTTAAACAGTAAAAAACATATAGATTCCTTATTTTAAAAATATTTTGTTAATGATGTTTTCTGAAAACTGTACATAATTAAAAGACTTTTTTAAGATGTCATGACACTAAAATATGCAAGTAGGCCATATTCTAAAAATTGTACACCAAAACATTTGTAGGATAATGCATATCAAACAAATTAAAACAATATTTCCAGAGTACCTGTAACATGTAGAATAATACTATGAGGGATATTTTAATAGAACATGTATATTTAAAATATTTGCTGAAATTATTGTTAATGGATAAATTTGTTGTTTCTTCTTGTTGCTTAATAATTGAATTTTCTTCACAATTTTCAAGGCCACATAGAGAATAGCATCAGGAAAAAATAAGAGCTGTATGATAATTCTTTTAAAATATAATAGAAAAATTCCAAAATCAGAGAATAATCAAATCTGACATTATCAGAATTTAATATTAACTAGAGGAAAATGTTGGATAATTATATAAAAATATTAATATCTAGTCCTGGTTCATCTCCAAAGTGTTATATTGTTTTATCATGAGGACCTTAGTTTTTTCCTACATTAGCCTGCAAGATTTCTAAGTTAACATTCACTATCATTCTATCATTCAGTTATTATGCTGGAAAATCTAGTACTTGGGATGTATTTATCATTCAATCACTAGATGGCAGTAAATGTGCTAGTCTGAGGTGCCTCAACTGTTCTGCATACTCAAGGAGACTGTAAAATAGACAGACTATCACTGAGAGTTTCTTTTCAGAGGCTAAACGGAGCATCCATCGTATCCTAAGAAATCACTCCCTAGTATAAGAAAAATAAAGCGTCACAGCTCTATAAGTCTGTGAGAAATACCTTCAAATAGTAATTTAAAATATTTTATCTGAGGTATACAGGTGGTACCAACCTATTTAAAAGAAGAATAAATAAAAATGTAGACCTAGATTTGCGCAAAGGGAAGAAAAGGCATAGATCTTCTTCACATGCATCAAAGGTTTCTTCTTTAAATGCAATAATATTTGAAAAATATGTAGCATGTGCTACTAAGAATGCTGTTTCCATTTACCAAGTAAGATTGAATTAACCCATTGAATGTAATGGGATAAGAAATGCATTCCATTAATTTTAATGTGATTATGTTTGTATATCCCATTCTTCTGAAATGGGGCAGGCTTTCCAGCATATTCTCACATAAAGGATAAGTAAAGGAAATGAGAATGCTGCTACATGAATATATAATACCACTTCTTGTAAATTCTCCTTGTCAGCAGCCACTTGTCACTTAAACTAGAGCAAGATAGTCATGGAAATGTTCTTCTTCTGTCCACTTAAGTATATCTGGTAGAGATGGGATACTTTAGTTGACATTATCTGTATTTATACAAAGTGGAATACAACATGTACTTAAATATATTATATGTAGTGCATCTGTGTACAAATCTTTTATAGCTCAGGATTGAGCTATAAAATGTAATATCTTACTTGAGTATTATTATATAAATTGGTTTGTAGACAGTAAAGTACATTCCTTTTAGAAATTTTGTGTTTGTCTGCATTTTATTATAAGATAAAAGTTTTGTAAAAAAACAGGTCCCAAGCATATAGAAGTGATCAAGCTTATTTGTCTTAAAAACATTAGTTGACCAGTGCTCTGCTGCTGAGTAGGAAGGCCCTTTTTTGTATCATGTTGAGTGTTATCACTATAGGGATTTGAAGATAATTAAAACATATTGATCTAGGACTCAGAACATATCCCACAAAGAAGTCAAACTAAATCTTGGAAAAATAAATTCAAGTTTCTTAATGATCAGAAAAGAACTAGGCAAGAATTTAGCCCATTGATATAGAGTGGTCAGTCTGACTCCATTCACCTTCTTTGTCTCAAATTATTTATTGATCTTTTAATGTGAGCAAGAGTTATTGATATAGCTCACATATGTTTGCTTATTTAATTCTCATAATATTTATGTATATTTTGAGTTAGTATTTTGAGCACATCCATTTGATAAAGGGAATCCTGAGGCGGGTAACATTTAAGTGACTTGAACCAAAAGTTTATAAAGTTAATTTGATGACTGGACAAGTTATATCAGTTTCAGATATTCACAGATCAACATAGTGATCCCCAGGAAAGATTTATGTATCCAGGTGTATGGAAATATAGAGAGTAAAATAATCTTTCTGGGATAGGTGACTTAGGGCTTAGGACTTGACAGTTAAGTCAAGGTATGACAACTGAAAATGATGGGGGCCAGAGATCTGATAGAAGACAAGAAAAAAGGGTACAAAATAAACAAGCAAACCTAAAGGATTAAAGTAATTGAAGAACAAAGCAGAAATTAGAGAAAATAATTTTAGGAGACTGGGAAATGAAGGCGCACATAATGAAATGTCTGTCAACTATGTTGTGTTCTAGTCACGGGGAAACACTTTTAAAATTATTTAGATGAACTGGAATAGAAGATTCAAAAGACATGTTTAGGTGAAAATATTATTATGAATAGTACAAACTTTTGGCATGTTAGGAATTCAGATAAGAGATCATAAATTCACAAACTCAGGCAAGTAGAAATAGCATAACGGGTTAAATTTGAAAAATATGCATTAAAAGAAAAAATTTGGTGCAAGACTTGATATGAGAATTTTTGCTAGTATGTGTTTGAGATACATAATAAATAGATTTATTGTGGGGAATTGATACAGACACATAATACAGCTTGAGTCTCTTCACTTTACCTTCAAACTTCCCTCCTGCTGGCCTCTCCCTTCTTCATTTCCCCATCTCCCATGAATGTTATCGTTAAGCAAGATAAAGACCACAGATCAAAAAGTGACAATAAATTATATTTTCAATATTTAAAATTGAATTTTATTTCTGAATCCTAAACCCTGGAGAAAAATTTGAGTTGAATTTATACATTTAAACATCAGTAGTCCTCAAATTACCGCTCAAAATGATCATTAGAGTTCAGAAATTTCTTTTTGCGAAAGTAGCAATGAGAGCAGTTAAGAACCATATAAGGGAACTTGTACATTGCCAATAGGAAATATTTTTTAGGAAAGTCCAAGAAGAAATGCAGAAAGCAACAGCTCACACTGGATTCAGAAAACATAAGAAAAAGTAAGTACATATAATGAAAGTTCAAATATATTTCCCACTGTAGGAAATAAAAATTTCATATTGAATTAAGGTATATTCAATGATCATGTTTTTCTTGCACGAGTATTAGAGAAAATCTAAATGCTTTCCATTAACTTGCTACTTGTACCAATTCAAAATATTACTTCTGAAAAAGATGTTCCCCAGTCGAACAGCTCATTTTTTGCCTGCACACATCAAATTGCAATGTCAGCATTCATTGCATCCAGTTTCTCTGAAACATTCTCAGAAAAAAAAAAAAATTCCCTCCCTGATTTTGCTAGTGGCAATGAATAACTTCTTATTTATTTACTACTACCTGAAAAATCTAATAATCTCTTCTCAAAATGGCATTTAATCTTTTTATTTCATCCAGTGGGAAAAAAAGTTGACAATTAATCTGTTTTACTGCTTATAAATACTACTGTAGCTTTTAACCATTTTATCTAAGAACAGTGCTTATTATATAGTAGATGTTAAAACTTCATGTATTTTTAGCATTTAGCCTCATGTACATTATTTATATTTATATCAAGCTAAATTGAGAAATAAATCACTATTGTCATTAATATACAAATAGATAATGACTCAATTATTGAATATAAATCATCAAGTAAAATATTCTTGCTTAATCTTTACAACAATTCTAGGAAGGAAAATTTTTTATTTGTATTTTATTAATTTGGAGACGTAGATTTAAAACTATTACATTACATGGCCATGTTTATGACATAATAATGTAGAATAGATAGAATTTCCTAAAATTTAATTGGTATCTCCTGAGTCATTATTACCCTAGTTGTGGTACCTTTGATTATCTGCAGCAAGATTCCTAAAATATTTATCATTATGCAGACAGAAATGTTTATGCATTTTTATTATGTACACTATTAAACAAAAAGACCTGTAAATGACCAATGCTATATAAAGAAGATCTAACATTTGAGGAATGCTTCAATTTCATCCACTTTATGACTGTTTCTGAGTTTTGAATTTACAGATTAATGGCTCCTTTATTTAGCAAAATTTAATAGTGATTTCTATGCCACAATATTATACTATGTAAACAATCATATTTTCTGGTCATTTGGAGTGAATATCACTAAAATTTTTGGAACATTTTTTGTAAGCATCAATGTAGTGATTTCACCTGTTGCTGGTTTAATTGCTGTCTTGGAGAAGTAATGACAACTCTAATACATTAATTCCTTATATACACCATTTTGAGATTAAAAATCTATAACAATATTATATTATTGTTGTTGCTTTTGACCAATTAAAATTTTTATAAATTTAAAAAACTCTTTGCAGGGGACGGAAAAAAGCAAAAGTGACAGAGCTTTAATATTTACTTACAATTTAGGTCTCTAATGTGAATGTCATTATTGTAGACAGCTAAGGTAGTTAAAAAATATATAAGGCAGTGAGGCAGGGCTAGGTTGCTAGCACAGATGACACTTCTGTGGCCTGAGGCCCATTCCCTAAAGAGGAGGCTTCAAGAGAAACAAAATAAAGCAAAACAAAACCACTACATCCACATACTTCCTAGGGATGAACAGCAGTGATTGACATTCTAAATAGGTATCAATCACCTTGAGCAGCAACCAAAATCTGCCTAATCCATTCGTTCTCAGAGTGGCTGGCTATATAGCTCCTTGGTGCTGCGTCTGCCTGGAAAGTCCCTGAGTTTGATCCCTAGTACTGGAAAACAAAACAAAGCGTCTCATTCCTCCTGAGAAATCTGTTCATTCCATGTAGCGTTGCTATGTGAAGAGCTTTCTCCATTTGATCCCCATTAATCAGTATTACCTCAATGACTATACTTGTTGTAATCCTATTGGTTGATAAAAGTTGTGTATCACCTCCCGATTTCCCATTGGATAAATATTACCTAAGCAACTGTACTTGTGATCTTATTGTCTTATCTTATACCTGCCTGAATGCGACAAATGGTAGAGAAATGAGACCACTCCAGCAGGCTAGTGGAAGACAAGGAGGAATAGGCTTTTTTCACCTGAGAGTAGGTCAAATAAGGACAAGAGACTTTAAAAGCTTCCAAATGATGGCCCACATGAAATGTTCTTTATTTTTTTGAGTAGTCTCCAATTCATTTGAACACATATTTAAGCTCTTTTTGGAGATTTCTAGGTGAAAATCCTCCTGCAGAAGCATAGCTACTGAGCATCCGGAGATGCTCTCTGATATTCCTAATGTCAGAGTGCCATGTCTGAACACAGAGGTGAATATAGAGGTGAACAAAGAAAAAGTAGGGAATTTTATAGGGGATTAGGAAGGGCGTTGGATACATCTGTCACTTACAGGGGTCTGCGTATTTGGGGTCGGGGTGCATGCAGTGCTCAAGACAGATAAATGGATGTTGTCAGATAATTTGGCACAGGATGATGTCATGCTGAATTTTGTAGTCTTATCCCTTTTCTGTAAGAACATGTTCTGTTTTCTATCTGCCTGGAGAAAACATTTCCTTTGTCGGGGTGGAGAGAGCACAGCCTGCATTTGGTTTAGGGGAGCAGCGGATTTTGCTGAGGGCTATTGTTTCTTTGTAACTGCTAAAACTTTAGCTTGGAATAAAACAACATATTCATTAATCAGATCATGGCCAGACCTGGCCTGACACTCACCTGGTAGCCTTGCTTAATAAACACTTTTGAGAAGCAGAGTGGGCAGGCAACCTACTTTCTGGTCCCCCATCTGTCTCTCTTAGACATAAGCTATCTTTCTCTGAATGAATGTTTCCTGCTCTTAACCTCCTTAAATTTCATTCTTTGATTTTAGAGAACAGGAACTTAGAGTTTTGGACATCTAGCAAGTTGGGAGTTATAATATTTTCCTTCAGTTATTTAGATTATTTAGCGATCCTATGTCATAAGCCTTATATCATCATGTCATACTTGTTCAGAACCAAGAGTTATCCTCTTCCTTAACACAGCCTCACTGTAAAATGTTTAGGGCCATCGATTTCTCTAGGGAGGAAATTTGCTGAAGCTATTTTTCTGTTGACTAGGTTATCTGCCTGACATCAATATTGTTCTATTTCTTATGCAGATTTGAGTACATTTTGAAAATACTGATTGAAAATCAAAGTGGCCCTCTTATTTAATATCATTAAGAAGAATTGAGGATCTTGGAGAATTCTGTTTTGTACCTAAAAGGAAGATATGTTTATTATTATCAGTGAACACTTCATTTTATCAAACTAACAAAGGCAAAGAAAATACAGATTATCCAAGAGACTTCATCCTCTGTTTGTCTAATTAGTGACTACCTATTCTGACTGTATTAATTTCTGTTCCTAGATAAGACAATCCATTGCCTCTTGATGTTTTATTAGCACTGTGTGCTCAAAGTTACAATGTGTTTTAAGAAATGTAAGACTGAACATCACAACTTTGAAGAGAGAAACTCTTACCAACATTCTGTAATTCCACAAATATTAGGAGTGTTCTATAATGCATTTTTATGAAATCATTTGTAAAGTTACACTCTCACAGTGTTCTGGGTTTCTAGTTCTTTAGGGAACTTCAGGGCCTACCTTCTCTTCTATGTGCTATTTTTATTTGAAGTTCAAGATGAAAGACTTCTTTAATGTTACTATCAATCATATTTGAAGACTTTTAGATAATGCTATCCAGTTAAACAGACCTTAAATCAGAAGGCAATTTAAAAACTCTTAACATGTTCTCTGAACCTAGTTTTTATTCTTGGTTTTCTTTGTTGAATTAAGATAATTTTAGAAAATATTCCAAAAGTATTTTTTTCATGATGTGTGTCATATACTATACTTTTTCTAACTCATTGAGAATAATAAGTAGAAAAGAATGAGAATATTTTACTACATTTAAACTTCTTTATTTAGGAAAAATAATTTTAAAAATCTTAAGCTGCCCATATGTTAGTAATAGAAGGAGCTAGCACAGAACATTCCCTCCAAAGTTGTTCCTTGCATGCAGTTCTTTGTGTAATGAATCGATCACAAAATATGTCATTTTTTGCAGCTAAATCTTAATTTACCATAGAGAAATGAGATATATTAATATTTTTAATTCTTGAATTTTGCCAATAATAACATCATATACACTTGCATATGCTATTTTATACCTGTTAATCTTAATGGGTGAATAACATTATTTCAGTTTTTTGTTTTGTGAAATTATAGCAGCATTTACCTAATTTTATTGTCAAAATAAAATGTGAGAATGTGAGCCCCTTTTGGATTTCAACTAACCATATTAAGCATATTTAAAGGAGTTCAGTTACATAGGTAAATTGCAATTATGCAACTTCCAAAAATGAAGAGAATGTTTAACAATGTAGACCATGGGAAATAGCTCTTGGATTTGCCAAACTTATGTGTTAATGTATAGTAATAACAAGAAACAAGTGAACTTGAGTGCAGAATGAATTGTTCATTGTTGACATGGCCTTTCAACATCCTCTCCTAGTGATTGGTGTACCTTGGAATGAGAATCACAAGACTCCAGGTTGAAAAGGCAAATAAGGTTCAAAATCTGTAGGAAACATGGGCACTCCAAGAATCGGTGTATCAGAGAATGTCTCTGGTTGCTCAGTAGCTATGCTTCTCTAGGAGGATTTTCACCTAGAAAGCCACAAAAAGAGCTTAAATATGTGTTTGAATGAATTGGAGACTACTCTAAAAAAGTAAAGAACATTTCCAGTGGGCTGTATTTGTGAAGCTCTTGAAAACAACAGTTAGAACCCTTACAATTCAGAACACCCTAGAGTTCAAAATGTCATGGATGTCAGAGATAAAGATTGATAAATTGAAGGGTAATAAAGATTCAGGTGTACATATTAGCAAAGATCAGCAAGCCAACTAATCAGTACAGGTTCAGCCATAGCATAGCTGGGAGTTGGAAAAGTCAGGCCTGGGCTGTCTTATTTTTCTGGAACATTCAGCTAACGACTTGGCCCATATTTCTATCTACTCAAATTGTTTCATCCTCAAGGTCTTTTAAGCTTTATATATATATTACATTTAGATTCCTACTTTGATTATGCTTCCCCAAATGCTACTTTATAATTATTTTCCATGTATTTTTAAATTTAGTGATTATGAACTTTTATAACAAATAGATATGGTGACAGTTTGATTATTATGTCAACCTCTTATGAATTTACTTAGAGTGATTTAGACCTGTAAACTGGATCAACAACATACATCTCTGTACCAGCTGGTGGATTCTTGTGGCTTTAGAAAAGTGCTGTAAACTTGGAAGATGAGTGGGTGGCTGCATTCTCTAGTTCAGTTTGCCAATCTAATGTTAGTGACTTGAAATAAATATTTTGTATTACTACAAAAATGTTTATTTTCTATCATTTGACTAATACCTGTTAAAAAGCACAAATCCATGGTCTCTTTTTAAATCACATTAAATGTTTGAAAACCAGTCAAATGATCTGATAAATTTTTCATTGCTTATCCCTACTCCTATTAACAATGTAGAATTCTTCTCCACTGAAGTTGTTTAATGTGTTTTGCTCAGTGAAGTTTAAATTCCTAAAGAGACCTCAAGATTTAGTCTTATTAGCTTAAACTAATTTGTCAACAAATGACTGCCTTCATCATGCTGGCGAATAACAGCCTCCAGTATTAAAACCGAAGGGCAGGAAAACTGTGTGATCATCTTGGCTGTTTTATACTATTGTGGAGATGCACAGCAGAGCTGATGCAGAGCCCCGATAGCTACAGGAATAATCAGTGACTTCAGACCTTTTGAGCTCTCCACATACTACATCCATGACAGGGACAACATGCCATTTTCCATGCTTGTCTCGATGTTTCCTATCAATGTCCATTTGTGCAAGGATTGATGGCTCTGTCACTGAGTGGAAAGATCAAAGCTGCTTTATAATGCTGTGTCAGTCAAATCTTAAACTCCATAACATTTTAAGGTGAGACTTTGCCCTTGGATGAGTGGCCCTTTCAAATACAAGAGACAGAAAAAATTAAAATCAACACGTAGGATTTTCAATTCTCGGTGTAAAAGGGAAAGAGATGGGGGCCTGAAAAATGCCCTGATTATCATTGAGCAACTGAGACATTTAAGGGTGACATAACTCTTGAAGCATTAGAGCGGTTGAAAGGATTTGTTCCATTAATTCTTAGACAGTTAACATTTCATATAGAAAAAAGGGTAATTAGCACCAGAATTGTCTTCAATCCCTGGAGAAGTTTTTGGCCTTAATACTGCCAAAAGCTGTGCTATACAAAGGTTACTGTTATTTATTGCTATTCCTTCCATCCTTAATAGACGTCTATTCAATAAAAATTACCAAGAAGACGTTTCTGATTCTTTCTTTAACATCCTGAAATCAATGACTTGAAATAAGTCCATCTGTTAAAGGCTAAAATAGTTTTTCACAGATATACTTTTGCCCAGATATAAATTGTCTTAAAAAAAAAAAAAAAGAACAGTGGTGCATAATGATTTCATTTTAAGGGGAAAAAAAACCTTTAAGGAATGAGAATAGAATAGGATAATTGTAGTGAATTTGATCTACTTGTGATGATAATAATATATATTCAACATTAAAAGTAGAATGGAAATTCTTAATATGCCCTAAGTTTTATTACCTAATATAATAGAAATTTATTTAATAGCGTATTCAATTATCATTTGTATCAGTATAAATAACCCCACAGATAAATATTCTAATTTGAAGGGTAGTATATTAAGTAATTATCCCTTTGATTTTTCCCTCACTTATATTGAAATCTTTGAAGGAAGCAGCTCACTTGCCATCACTTGCCTAATTTTAGTATGAGTAGTCAAATTAATTAATTCTAACATTTATAAGAACTGTCTACCCTGTGCTACTATAAATATAAGATATAGTAAACATGTAATAGAGTTTCAGTTCCATGAATTTTTAACATACACAAATACATAGATTAAAACAAAAAAAGATAATAAATACATACTATCGCAAGATATAATATATCTTTATGTTTCTTAGGAATTATGTCAGATTTTTCCTTGATAAAACAAAGGTATGTGATTTCCGGTCTAAAATTTATAAAAGGGTGAAGTGTATTATAAATACTGCATTTGACAGTATTATCTTCAAAATTTTATGTAATTTTCAGAATTTTAAACTAATTATCTTATTTTTCTGTTTACTTGCTTGTTCTATTAGTTTTGTATGACATCAAGAGTAGTGGTAATTACGTTATATAGGGAAATTAGTTTTACCATCAGTTAAAATTAAATTCAAATTATTAAAAACATGAAAAGTCTCACTTTTAACACTTCTATTTTCTATTTATTTCTAAATTTTTTTAAATCTATCAAAAATGCCATTGATATATAAAAGTGTATTTTTGTTGTCTTTCCAGGTTTAGATTAGTTCTCAAATTGTATGTAAATTTCATTGAGATTTATTTCTATATCTATTTAAACAAGTCAGTAACAATAACTCTCTGAGTCTTTTGGCTGCTATAATTTTAAAATTAATAAATTGTTCAATTATTTTACTAATGTTGAACATTAAATTATCTTTATAAGATCATGGTAATTAACATGCATAAATTCCTAAAAAATCAGTTTTGTTTCTAATTTCTGCATACCAGTTGTATTTAAATTACATGGTTGTACATTCTTATTTTTCTAACTGAAAAGAAACCCAGCTGATATACTATTCTTTCTTTATAAGGCTTTTTTTTTTTCTAAAATAACGTTATCTTGAAGCAGCAAAGATCATTCCCTAGACAGATTGTAACTTCTCACCAATCCCCACTAGCATAGAAAATGGTAACATCTGCATTTAAATTACTTATTTATTCAACTCATTTATATAAAAGTGTACTAAACCTAAAATTTAGTTCTGGAACATTGCTCTGAACCTAGAGGATATCCCATTTCATATACTTTGTCCCCCAACTTGTCTCTGGTAACTGTCAAACTAATAATCTATACAGTGTTGTATTGCAACATCATTCAAATGCAGCATCCTGGAAAGCCTGATAAGAAAATAGACCGTAAAGCAAGACTTTTCACAGTGGGAGTTGGGGAGGGTCCCATTATTCAAGTCTATCTATGATCCTTTCAGAACATCTTTAACTATACTGGTTCCCTCTGGCTCCAATGATTGTTTTATACCATCTGTTCATTTTAAAAAGTGCTATTCATTAACACTAACTGCTTTAAAACAATTTCAAAACATATTCTGTGTATTTTTCAGCACATTCAATCACTCCTATTAATTCAGTTGGGCAGTCTCTGTAAAAAGCATATTTTCATTTAATAAAACGAATTGAGAATTGCCAATTTGTGCAAATGAATTTTGAGAAGCTACTGTGTGCATACAACTCCGATATGTTAGAGAGATACAAAAATAAGATTTCAATGTTCAAGATATTGCGAAGAATAGATTATAAAGAAATAATCATATTAAACAGGAAGAGAAAATGTTCTAACTCCATAGTAAAGAATTATAGTAGTAGAATAGTAGTGAATTACTGTTATCTTGTAATGAAAAGGTAGTTTTTCACTCGATTCAAAAAATCTTGGTAGTGAATGAGGTGAGTATACTTTTAGAAGTGCATGATGGATTATATATAATACATGTTTAAGTTTGGAATTAACAATGTCGTGGAAAGTGATATTGAAAAATGACTTTACAGAATAAGTCTTATCTCTGTATGTAGGCAAGGAATTATTCTGGAACAGTTTGAGAAAGGATGTGCTATTTATCCGTTTGTTTCTAATAGGTAAAATTCAGTAATTCCGGAATTAGTGATCTCTTTTACTTTAATTATGCCAAGAACTTCCTATCTCCTAATCATTCTTTAGTTTTCCATTCCCATTCGTTTCTCTACTGGAAAATCTTGTTAGTTTTCTTTTTTTGTTATTGCTGTTTTTGATTTGTGGAGGGTGAATTATGTTTTGACAGTTAAGTAAAGGGAATATCTAAGATTATAATTAGTTTGGATTGTAACACAAATGTATTCTTTAAAAAATATTACTTTGGGCAGGGGATTAACTCAGTAGTTCTACCTCTACTGCCTGCCTTGCAAGTGCAAGGGCCCGAGTTTGATCCCCAGTACCAAAAAAAAGTAAGGAAACCTATTTTATTTCTGTCACTTTAAAATATCCTTCTGACTTTAAAATTTCATTCAGATATACTGTCTATTACCATTTTTGATTTATTAAATTTGTTTTATTGCTATAAAACTATTACCACAAGATTTACTGCTACAAGATGATAAACAGATAAATTTTGATGGATGAAATGGTTATAACAGATTTGCAGAACTTATTCACCATGCTTAATTGAAACTGTGTCAACTGAGTAGTAATCTGCCACTTTCCTCTCCTTCTGCCTCTAAGGTAATTATCATTCCATTCTTTCACTCTGAATTTTATCTGGCATCAAAAATCAAGGAATCACACAAAATTTATATGTGCTGCAGTATTTTGCCGTGTCTTCTGATTTTTAAGGCTGAATAACATTTATTGTATATATTTGCCACATTTGTTTAGTTCATTTGTTTTTTGAAGGACATTTGAGTTGTTTCCACACATTGGCTATTGTAAATACTGCTGTTAAGAACAAGATGGTTTTATTGTTGCATTATCTTAATTATAATTCTTTTTGATAAATACTTTAAAGTTGAATTTCTGGGGTTATTCCATTTTAATTTTTGAAAATTACATATTGTGTTCCATAAGGACAGACCCATTATGCATTCTCATCAACATCCTACAGTCTCAATGACTACATTCTCAATTTTTACTTCCTTTTATTTCAGTAATTACCATACTGATGGGTTTGAAGTGATAACTTTTCTTCAAATGTCATATGCATGAAGTCATTGTCAATACTAGTGCCATGAAATGTTTCTTTTGTTTTTTCTTTTAGAAATTTGAAAGTTTCAGGTTTTATTTTTATGTCTTTGAGCTACCTTGAGTTGACTTTTGTGTTTGGAGTAAGATAAAGCATTCCTATCTGAAAGGAAATAAAACTGTGCTTATTTGCAGGCAAAATATTCTGGTAGCAGATAGAAAACATTCATACCAAACAAATTAAAACTAATAAGCAAATTCAATAAAGTTTCAGGATAAAAAAATAAAAATCATAAAATAAAATTTCTGTTGAGCCACGAAGAGTATGAATAGCCAAATTAATTTTCAGAGAGAAGAGTAAGAATGGAAAGGAGGGCAGGGGTAAGGGGAAAAAATGAGAATCAAGACTTGTCATGCAGAGGTACAAGATCCCAATGATGAATGTAACTGTACTGTATCCCTGAAATGTACCAATAACTCAATTAAAGCTGAAAAAATAAAGAGTGGAGATAGTCATTTGATCTCATATAGAAAACTTTCAAAACTTCCCAACATGCACAATCACAAATATTTTTTAGCACTTCTTTTTAGTGTTAAGAAAATTCACATTTGTTCTAACTTGGTCTGAGGTCATATCAAGGAAGATATTTTTAAAATATGTATACTATATAAAAACAGGGGGACTCTAATATTTTTGTTTGATTAAAAAATTTGTATGACATGTTATTTTGTCCTAAATATGGAATGATTAACTATAGACCTTTATTTTGTTTGATATTTATTGTTTAATTTTCAAAGTGTATTTTAATATAATGTTCTTTCCTATAATGTTCAGAATTTCTGTTTATTCAATTTTTTATATGGTGATTTTTCTTTACTATCCTCAATTTCATCAGCCTTGATAGGAATTCAATAACAATATTTTGAAAGAATTGCTTGTCAATTTTTTGTACAGTATGCTTCTATTATGTTTAGTTGATCTAATGTCAGTTGGATATCTTTGGGGTTCTTTTGTTGTTGTTGTTGTTGTTTGTTTTTTTGAGACAGGGTCTCACTATGTAGTTGAGACTGACCTGGAACTCACTATATAGCCCAGGCTGGTCTCGAACTCACAGTGATCCTCCTGCCTCAGCCTCCTGAGTGCTGGGATTGCAGGCATGCTCCACCACGCCCGGCTTGAATAACTTTGTTTTAAAATCTCATCCTAAAAATATAAATTCAATGTTTATTTCTAGCATTTTTCATTTTAATAGCATATTTCTTCATATTTAATATTTCAATTATTGCTCTTCATTAATTTAAAAATATATTGATGATACTAAGCAATATTTAGAAGGAAATTGTTAGCTTTTTGGTCTGAAAAATACATTCTCTAGCATTCTGCACCCTCTGGGCAGATGAGTCACATGTGTGTTAAAATACAGGTTCTGGTTTCTTTTCTGTCTTACATTCTCATTATACAGCAAAAAATTTGGACTTTTTAATAGTAGTTGAATCGTCTATTTTGTTAATTTTGTCACCTGCTATGTCCAAATATTCCTTAATTTCATTCTTTAGCCTTTCATTATAAATAACAAGTTCTAATTTGCAGTACAATTTGTATTAGTGTTATAGGTTCCACATTTTTGTTATAGTGACTTGCTAATTTAATCTATTTTGTACAATATTGCCTTTTCTCAAATATGTTTATTGTTGTGTTTCTGATACATAATAAATGCGCTCGTCATGGTGCAGATATGTATCTCTTATGGATTCTTTTCACTTCCCTGCTCTTTCCCCTTCACTTTGTCTCCTCTAGCTCCAAATCTCTCATCTTCATAAAACAAGAATACTTATTGAACTTTCTTTTATCAATTTGGTATTGTAAATCTCTGTCTCTCGTTATTGTCTTTCACAGTTACAATTTATATTATCACTATATATACAATTTAGAAATCCCTGATTTTTACTGTAAGCTAGATATTACATAAATGGAGAATAGCAGATAATGATGAGAATATCTTCCATCAGGGCTGTTTCTCCTTTTCCTGTACAGAAAAAGTTGTACAAGCTTATACCTGAGAATATGGTAAAGAAGAGCTCTCTCAGAACTGGGTTACAATTTGGGGGAAATTAAATCTACTTTTGTTTCAACTTTCACCCAATTGGCCTAGACACAGACTTGGACGGGTCTCAGTCTTCCCAGGTCTATCTAGTTTTGTCATTCTAAGATTCTAGCTCAACTATAAACCTTTGAAATATGTGAAATCTAACAAATGTCTTGTGAAAAAGAACATCTGATCTTTCAGAATATGTTTTTCCCTAGCAAGTCTGTGCTTTCTAAAAATCAAAGCCTTGAAAAGAGATATCCTCTAATTTCCTATTTCTTTACTTCACTTTCTCTTACCTAGCATCAGAATTCTGACAATGTTTTCAAGGAAAAGAAACTCATGTTTTTTATGCCATTCTTATAAAACTGACAATATATTTATCAGTTCCTCTGTCCTAATCAGAGTCTTGGTTGTCTGGAAAATGTTAACTCCAAAACTGAGATAAAGCAGCAAATTTCTCTAGGGGACAAAAATGATTGGAAATGATCATATCCTTTGTAATTTCTTTGTTTATTGTAATTTCCTTTTATTTACACCTTGGATCTATAACTCTCAGAGAACATGAAAAATTTGATATTTGAAATTTATCAGGCTTTATCTTGTTATGATAATTTGAAAATAGATCTCTAGAAATAATTAGATTTTTAGATGTGAATATTGATCACTTTGCAACTACTTGTTTCTTATACTACAATTTTAATTTTATAATATCACACACTTTAGTTAAGGTGATATACTGCTGTATTAACAAAAGATTAATTAACATTCATTTTTTAATTAATCAGACAACACTGAAATACAACACACAGTGAAGGTTCTTGTAACTATCCTCTTTAAATAGACTCTGTCAACCTATTTACCCCTTTAGTATTAATTCCAGTTTAATTTTCAAAAACAGCATTATATTAAACTCTAATGTTATATTTTTACTTGCAGTATAATTTGCTACAAATAAAGGCAAGGTCCACAGTAACAGGAAATTCAAGTTTTCTTTACTCAGAAACATACATCAATATAGGTTTATATGCCCACCAAAATATATTTAGAAATACTGGATACTCAATAATGATTAATTGAATCCAATAGAAATAATCATTTTTTTCAACCACTAGTCTCTTAAAAAGAGATTTCATCCTTTGCAGATTCTCTGTTCTCCAATATTTAATATATTCTCATATTTTGGGATTCATAATGAAATTTTGTTGGCATATGTCATGGTCCATTTTCTGTTCTTATGAGTAGTATGATTGAATATTACTATAGCAGGATATTCAGCACATGGTAGTTCAAGGGCACGGCACTGGCATCTGCTGATGGCCTTTTTGCTGCATCATAACATGGTGAAGGGTATCACCTTGCAAGAGAGCAAGTTTGCTAACTTGGGTATCTCTCTTCTAATGAAGCTCTACTAATGACATCCTGGGAACCTCACTCTCATGATCTTACGCAGTCATGATCACCATACGGAAACTTCACTTCTAATACCATTCACAATTCCATTTTAAGTAATCACTTTCCAAAATGTGATCTTTTGTGGGACACATTCAAGCCACTGAATTCTACCCCTGACCCCAAAATTCAAGAAATTCTTACATACAAAACTCATTCATTTCTTCCCAAGAGCTCTCAAATCTTAAGACTAAAATTAAATAAAAAATTGAGTATCCAGAGCCTCATTTAAATCAAACAAGTATGGCATTCAAGGCATAATTCATCTGGAGGTAGGTTCATTCTAGCTAAAATCTATAAGATCAAGTGAGATATCTGCTTCCAAAACACATTGATGATAAGGCATTACATAGACATTCCTAATCAAAATAGGAGGAAAAGGCCAGAAGAAGAAAAAAATACAGTATCTAACTATGTAAAAAAAATCTATCAAGGTAAATAACATTAAATCTCAAGGTTTGAGAATATTATTCCTTAACTCTGTGCCTTGCATATTTGAAAGATAACAGTACAGAAACATACTCAGCTTTCCTGCATTCACCTGATTATTCTGCAGGCCCACAAAAGTTATTCTATCTGCTTGCTCCAGAATGCAGACTCCCTAAGCTTTGGATTCCCCAGCTGTGATAGTGCTTCTCCCTGTGTAGCATCCATGTAGATTCATTGCATTGCCCCAGGGGAGTCAGGAATTGAGTGCAATTATGCTTATGTTCCCACTGCCTGCTGTGCTGCAAATGATACAGCTCTTTATCTTCAACACAGAGAGCTCTTGTCTTTTGTCAGCACCAGGGAATTGTGTCAGGTTAGCTTATTAGAGAGAATGTGTTCTGGTGAGTTTTTTTTTTTTCTTTTTCTGCTTCTAACACACCTTTATTTTGTCAAATTTATATACATTTTATAACATTGCCACAGTATTTTATATAGGTAATACTTGGTTATAAAATATTTTTTCAAATCAATCTATCTTGCATAGTAGCTCCATAATGGAAAAATTGCTGGCTTGGAGGTGAGAAAACCAGAATACTTGCTCCTGCCTTGCCAGTAAATATCCGACCTTTACGAGAAGGAAATATGCTTAATATCACTAAGTTTTAAACAATTATTGGCATGTATTAATTATACATAGTAATGAAGTCTAATGTGATATTTCAGTACATGTATAGAACATGCTCTGCTAAAATCCAGTCTTCATTTACTACTTGTGTGTCATCATGCTAGATTCATTTACTCTTTTAATATTAAAATGCTATGTCCAATTAAACATGTAGTAGAGGCAGAGATTTTTAAGTAGTGGTCTTGTGTTAATAGGACAAATAGGATGCAGATGAATTTTTGGACCCAGTTAGTACTACTGCAGGAGAATACTGTATTTTTATATTATGTTTTGTTTTGCAATGTTAAAATTTAACACAGAACTTAACCCATGGTAACCTAGTGTTCAACCATTAAACTATATCCTTAACTTTAGGGTGATACTCGCAATGATTTATTGGGTGCAAAGATTGTGAATGAAAGAAACATTCTCACACTTTTATCTGGGTTGGTGGTTGCAGTAAAATGGCTTGAACTGCTGAGGCTCACTTTAAACAATATTGAAATCTGTGCCTGCTTTGAAGGGTATTAATGTGAATTAATCCAGATCACTGAGGTGGTAACTCTTCGCACAGTGCTTGACATATTATTGGCTTTCAGTAAATTTTAATGTTCTGTCTTCCCCAAGTGCTTCTAAAATATGTATGTGGCTTCAAATGTTTTATGCTTAACCTTGTAGTTCTTGCTTTAAAGCGTTAAGTTTATGTTCTCATTTTGTGTAACAGCTTTCTCAAAATTATTTTGCATTTCAAGAATTCATCTTTTCCAGTACCTACTTCAGAGATAAAAATGAAGGAGCCTTATATTACCACATCTGTGCCATTTGAAATAGGTTTCCAAATAGAGGAAAAAATGAAAATCCCGTGCCTCTCAGATGTACCTAAATATAAGTGGAAGATGCCCTTGTCTAATTTAATGTTGGAAAATGATGCTTTCCATCCTAATTTACTTAGAAAATCATCTATTCTTAGATGATAGGTGTCATAAATCTTTACTACTGATTATTATAAATTCTATTTTATAACAGATATATAAACCTTGACATAGTAATGCTTTTTCCATCAGTTAACAATGTGTTTGTTATAAAAGAAGCTATAATGCTTTGATGAAAATACTGAATAGTTCATAAAATCTGTGCCTCTTGAATTAGTATCATAAACTTCTTGCAGTTAGGGAACAAAGTGGTTTATGTTATTGCATGTATTATTACTGATCTTGATCATTTAATTATAAGTTAAATTTAATCCAAATATTAACTTTGAAAGCATATACATATTTTAGAACAAATATAAACAAAAAGACACCTTGGGGAATGGTTTATTATATTTATATAATTAAACTACAGGCTGCCAATTAAGAACACATGTATTATTGTGAATTCCTAAGCTGAAAGACAATTACATAAATTCAAAGAAAATTGCCTAACTGAAAACTGAAAGAAAAAAATCTTTAGAGTGATGGTTCAGAAGCAAAAAGCATAACTGGATTATTTCCAGTATGGATGGAATGCAGTCTTAGATCATCACAGTGTAAACAATTCAGTTGAAAATGTATTATCAAATAATACTTGTATTATGAGATAAAATAAATGTTTACATGAGGATGAGATGTCAATTTGAGACTAGCTGTCATAGAATCTTTAGTTTCTTTTGAGTTGCAGGATCCAGTTGGCATATGAGAAGACAGATAGATTTATTGTATTTATGTCAAATTTCCAAACTTTAAGATCTTTTCCAAGAATCCCAAGATTCAGTGAAAAGAGTATTATACAAAATAATTGCATTTCCTTTATCCATTTTTATGACACCTGAATAATTTTCTTATAAATTGATAATTCTTACTTTCAGAATTCCTACATACAATATTTGTGTCATGATTTTATTAATATTTAGATTTCTCAAAAATGTATGTTTATAGGATGAGTATTTTTGCATCTTACTTTTCCTCAACATGATGAGGTAGATGTCATTTTTTCCTCTATCATAAAAAACTGAAATTTGACTATGGCCTGGTTATTTACTTACAGTCACTTTTACAATTTGACTAATTTCACTGAAACTGTTTCTTCATGAATAATTTCACTTGATTATGTGGGGAGAATCAAGCTACTACGTGAGCTATTTTTCAAAATGATTGGTCTAATGACTAACTCTCACCTTACACAACTCTTATTTCTAAATTTGCACACATCTTTCAGAGTTGTCACTTTTCACTAGCAATAGACATTTCTGAAATATCAAAGATTTTGTTGATGTGCTCTAACATGCATAGTACATTTAGCAGAGGACATGTGACGGGGCGATTTTTATATTATCATAGCCTAGAGTGGACCATTGTTCTTTGTTGACTGGCAAGCTGCTTTTATGAATATATGATAGATTTTGTGTGATTGCTGATCTATAGAATTTCCTTATGTATGTTACTTACCTATTTATTTTACTAGGAAATGGGAATTACAAAAATTTCTGCTTAAAATTTCCTATTATGAATTCCTGCATTACGTGAAAAAGAAGGAGAATCCATTTGTTGTTGAACTATCTACTGCAACTATGGTTTCCACATATATAATTTATTATATTATATATTTTAATTTTATTTTTTTAATTGATAAATTATATTTGTATATACTTATATAGTGCAGTGCTATGTTTTGATATATGTTTATAAAGCTTAGAATTTAATTATCAGGTAGATTTGCGAACACATCCTGCCCCTCCTCAGACACACTTAGAACAAAATTGCATAAATCTTGTATCACTGTATCCAATAAATTTGCAGGAAATGGAGGCCATTCATAGAGTCATTGTTTCCTACTTATCTTTCTCCATTTTTCTTTGTCTCCTATTACTCTGTAAGGAAATCTTCATCAATGTACTCCTTAGTGCAAGATACCAGTTAAAAACAGAAAAAGATAACTTTTTCTACTTTTATTTGTAATAATTTTTTATTTTTTGCCCCAGTGCATAACCAGCTGCTTTGTCACGGTTGAACATGTTCAGCATATCCTTCCTCCTTCAGGGGCGTTTATGGAGGTTTTGTCCGCCAGGACATCTGTCAGCGGACTTCTCACTCAACAGCGCTTTCCATCAAGCTGTCGAGAGAAGGTTGTTCAACTAGTAGGGCAGGGAATAGCATTCATTTTTAGTTTGTAGCATGACACTATGAAAAATTTTAAAATTCTACATATTATCCTTTTATGTGAAACATATTTTTCATATTTTATTTTATAGATTTCGAATTATGTAATTAGAATTTCATCAAGAACAATTATTACTCAAATCTAGTTCAGCTTCATTTTAAAAATTTTACATTGATGTCTAGAAGTTCTTTTTTCTTTCCACATTAAGTTTATTGGTTACATTTTGCATTTACAATACAGTTGCATCCATCACTGGGATCTTGTACGTTTGCATAATGTATCTTGGTTCTTATTTTTTCCCAGTTTCTATGCCCTCCCTTATCTAGAAGTTCTGTAGAGGATGGTTCTGCGTTTGTCTCTGTCATTTAGCCAATATTATTTTCCAGGATGAAAGTAAACAGCACAGGCCCATGAGGAAATTTTTTCATGGAAAAACATTTAGGTCATAATTCAATAAAAATAGATTTTCATTTATACATTTACATGTTATATTAATAGATTTAATCAGTCAGAAATTATTTATATAATTCTATATAATTAACTCTCATCTATTCACTGTATTTCTTAATTAGTGCATATTAGCCATAATAAATAATAGATTTAATTTTGGCATATTTGTACATGTATGTGTAATACGTCGATTATATTTACCAACTCGTTCATTTGCTTAGAAAATTGTACCTGCTGAAAGATAAAACCATGCAGTGAAAGGAGGTCTAATCTAAAAATATGTGTGGATCCTTATTCTTTTTTGTTACTAAAATACTGTACAAGTCACTGATTCACTCAGTGATACAAATTTATATACATCAAGCTGCAAGTAATACATGGTATTGCCATATCATGACATGTGTATGATATTAAAAGGGTACTAAAGGTAATCTGTGGTGGTAAAATTATAAAGCAAACAAAATAATATATGTATTTTTCTTCTATTATTTGAAAAGTATTCTGTAAAAATTTTAAAAAGTTAAAAATACAAAGCAATAGGAGGAGGGGGGTGAAAGGAGGGCAGGAGCAAAGGGAAAAAATGAGAACCAAGACCTGGCATGTAAAGGTACAGGATCCCAATAATAAATGTAACTGTACTGTATCCCTAAAAAGTACCAGTAAACTCAATGAGACAAAATAAAAAACAAAACAAAAATTATCAAATGCTTTATGAGTTTTAAACATTGACACAAACATACATGATTGCAGGTGGAAAATAAATACGAAATCCAGTATAAAAGTTTCATAAAAGAAAGAAGAAACTAATTTAAGACGGAAAGTAGGTTTAAATAGATAAATGGCTAAATAATATACAGATGCAGAATAATCATAGTGTTTTCATTTTATTCTATTTGCATAGAAGTTCTACTAAAATGTTATATAGACATGGCCACACAAGTAAGCATTGTGTGATTCTCTTTGTTATTTTGCTGCCTACCAAGACAAAAATGTTGATTACATTTAAATTGATCACAAAGGATGGGTCAATAAATCACTATGTTATCTCAAGGAGTATGGATGAAGGAGCAGGTCCATGGGGAGAAGCCCGAGGAGAGGAAGAAAATGGTTGGGTTTTGATGTGGATTTTAGCTGGTGGAAGGAGGCACAATGAATGTCAGTGTTAGAAAATGATTCGTATGCTATTACAGTAGCTGGACACAGAGTTACTTCTTTGAGAGACATGTATACCATTTTAGTTTCTTCACATATTTCATTTGAATATATAATTCAACAGTTCTTCAGCTAAAACAATTATTATCTCATATAAAAGCAATCGTTGAATTTATTTTAATGCTATGGAATAAAAATTATCAAACATTTTATCCTCTCTCAGTTTATGAACATATGAAATTTATATATTTTATTATTTACCTTTCACTTGGAATTATATTTAAATTTATTGGTGATATCAAGAAGGCACATATTGGTCCCCAGTTCATAGCAGCAATTGGCCATTATGAAAACAATTATGCTTATGAATATTGAAGTTGAATAAACTTTGAATTAATTATGGAGAAACTGTGAAATTTGAGGATAATGCAAGAAAATTTCTCAATCAAAACTAATGTATTCTTATTTACTTCAATATTGAAGCAACAACCATCAGTATTTAAACTATTTTTAATTTCATATGCACTGTATGCTTCTATGTTGAGTGCTTATGTACAGTATTTTCTTTCATCCTCAGAAGTGAAGCAGATACTATAGATTTTTTTTTTTTTTTGTACCAGGGATCGAACTCAGGTCCTTGCTCTTGTGAGGCAGTCAGTGGCACTGCTGAGCTAAATCTACAGCCCTAATACAATATTTACAAAAATGATGATTGTACCTAATCAAAGTACTCAGATTCAAACCTGACCTTAGAAAAATATTTTCAGATAACCTCAGAGACAAAAACAATTGAAATTATTTTGAAAATTTATGATGTACTACATTCCATGCTGGTGTCTACCTTCAAAAAATCTTGTGAACAAGGGCCAGGGATTTAGCTCAGTCATGCCACCCTCTGCCTCACAAACATAAGGTCCTGAGTTTGATCCCTAGTATGAAAAAAAATGTGTGAATATTATATTATTTTTATGTATGACGGGCCACAGCATTTTGAAAGCATAATCGTACTACATGTGATAGAGCTGGTGAAAGGAAAAAAAAACCCAAAAAAACCCAAGATTCTTAATTTCTATTGTTTTTTCCAAACCACACGTTCCCTCATATGTCCCCTTAATTCATCACCACATAGGTTTCATTAGGTGTACATTAAATGAATACATAGGGAGAAGCAGACACCTCAGAGGGATATAATTATTTAAGAATTATCAATTCCATAATGTATTCAAATACCACTTACAACAATATGATGATAATAGCTATAAACAACTTCACACAAAAAAATAAGCATTTGTAGGATAAAATGAAATTTTAGGTGAAAAATAAGTTCATCATAAAGATTATTACCAAAAAATATTCTTACTGAAATATAGATATGGGATGGAAAAATGTCAGATTGTGGGGTAAAAGTACCTAGGGGCATCATGTACTATGGATAATATTAATTTCATACTTTCACTAAAAAGATATAGTGTACTTATAAATTCCAATAGTACATGAATTGTTAAGTGATAGCTGTTATTTGTGCTTAGGTATTTATGTATTTTATGACATAACTTCTCTAAATTTTTTAATATATCTAAATGTATGACAAAAATTTTAGCTGGGGATGGTGATACATTGCCACTAATCTCGCACTCTGGGATGATGAGACAGGAAGATTTCAAGTGCGAGCCCCACCTGTGCAATTTAGCAGCTTAGCAATACCCTGTCTCAGACCAAAGAAAAAGGCTGAAAATGTTGTGAATGCTCTAGCTATAATCCCCAGCACAGCAAAAAGAATTTAAAAAGCTGAGAGTGTAGTTCCAGTGTAGAGAACTGGCCTCAAATGCCCAAAGCCATGGATGGGTTCAAGCCCCAGAACTGAAAAAAAAATTGCTTTGGAAATTGGAAAATTGCAATTTGCTTTACTGTGTCATACTAGAATGATACGATTTACCTATTACTGTTTTATTTGTTTTTTAAGTTTTTTTATGTTATTCCAAAAATATTACTTATGATCTTTTGGTGCAAATGTGAATATGTTTCTCAGACTAATTTAATTGGTATACAAAAGTGAATAAATCCAAGTAAACCTCAGGTTAAATTTACTTCCACTCCTCTAAGCCTCCAAATCTGTAGTCATTATAGTGATAGACATAACATGCGTGCAGCTAATTGGTAGATATCTCTTCATTAAGAGAAGGTTTTGTTCAAACAGATGCAAAGTGTGAGAAGATTAAAGGCCAAGGGACAGATGTGTGGAAGAAGAAAGCAATATCTGAAGCATGATTTCAACGGGTATTCAGTGTGTTCTACAAACTGATTTCCATGAAAATGGCATGCTTAAAACATGACAGTAAAATGTCAGGAAGACCATCACTTTTGTCAGTGATAACACTTGCCCTTATTACTGAAAGTCAGAATTTATGAAAATGGAGTTTCTTTTTTGGGGGGGACTGGGGATTGAATTCAGGTCCTTATGTCTGCAACTCAGACGGTGGAACCGCCGAGCCAAATCCCCGTCGCATTAAGGAGTTTCTTAGGAAAAGGTTCAAAAAGTTTTTGTTGTTAAATATATTTAAAATGGATACATCCAGATCCTTAGAAGGATCAAAATTACACACATTTGCACAAATTTCTCACAAATTGCACAGATACTACAGTTTTACATTACTAAGATTTGCATTGTATTTAAAGAGCTATAATTTCTATTTGAAGATAATAGAATGAAGAAAAATGAAATACATACTGAATTATTACAACTTGATTGTAATATTTCATACCTAATATATTCTAATATGGAGACACATCTGTTTCTTCTGAACTTTACCAAAACTCATGACTTTGAAGAAAAGCTTATGTTATTCAAATGAAGGTTTTCAATGTCTGTCTTCTGAAATAAAATTTAACTTTTATTTAATATGTGTATCTCAGAGAATAATATTTTAAAAGCCATAGTTGTGAAGTATGATCTTTGCTTAAACCTGACAAGGTGCTGGACTTCATACCAGAGAAACAGATTACTCTCTTACCAGACTTTTGAGAGAGTCTATATATTTTCAGGTAAAAAGAATGCTACTACTTTGATGTCCAGAAAATAAACAGCTGTAGGTTAAAGATAACCATAAATACTCTAATACTACTAAATTCAGTGTTGGAATAAATTTCTACTCCTGTTGATCTTGGTTTGGACTTAGTGACTTATTTGATCAACAGAATATGGTAGAAGTTATTTACAAAATTTATAAGCCTGAATTATAAGAAGACATATTTCACCAAGCCTCCCTTAGAGCATTTAGCCTTAGAAACTTGTTGTTATTCTACTAAAGGAAGTTCAAACAATACTGGATATGTGGAAAGTTACAGAATAAAGAGAAATTGATTCCTTTGACCAATATCCTCAGCTGAGCTGTCAACAGCCAATATCCAATGCTATCTTTACCTACAAGCCCTAGTAATAAAGGATTTGACTGTCAAATCAAGTCACCTCTGTTGTCTCCATGTGGAAAATTGCTATCTCTTGAGTCCTTCACAAATTACAGATTGAGAGCAGAATAAAGTTTTGATTTTTTAGCAAGCTACAACATTGCCAAACACAGTAGATAAACAGAACAGTGACTTACTGCTGTCTTCATACTGGAAAACACTTTCTTACATTTGGCATCACATGGCTGCAGCATTCACTTGATTTGTCCTTACTCCTGTCTGCAGAGCTCACCCAAGTATGCTGGTTCACTGCAGTATGCAGGAAATACTAAGAGCTCCTCAGGCCCTTCTATGTTGAATCTCAGTCCAATCACTAGTGCTGCAATACATATGGATCTAAGATGCTCCCTAGAAAATGTCCAGGGAAACTGGTCAACAATTTATCTCTCCTGGATTCCCAAATATAAGTGGTTGCATCATTGCATTTTTTTCCTACTTTCAGAACCAGAGGCTAAAAGCTTCATATGCAAAATTAAATTCAGGTTATTATCCCTGCATTTTTTACCAACTGAATGTAATTTAATCTTTTAGGAGGACATTTCTTAAATCATTTTACATGATGCTTTTTATTACATTTTAAATTTCCTCATATGGCTTTTCAAAAATTCTTAGTCTTAATTAAAATTTGTCTTTCATAATTTTAAATATTGGACTTGAAATCCCACTTTATCTCAACAAGTCCTTTGTTGGAAAAGTTTCTTATAAAGCTCAGCATTAACAAATAGATTGTTTTCAGTATCTATTCTGCATAGTATACATAGAAAAATTTAGCTGCAGGATTGAAAGAAGGGCTGTTATGAATTTAAGTGAGGTTAAAGTAAATAAACCTTGATTTCTCAATTAAAAATATTAATAAGTAGTCATCTAAAAATTTAGCTGCAGGATTGAAAGAAGGGCTGTTATGAATTTAAGTGAGGTTAAAGTAAATAAACCTTGATTTCTCAATTAAAAATATTAATAGTAGTAGTCATCATAATTAATAATAATAATAATAATAATAATAATAATAATAGACTTTTATAGACAAGTTTAAAATAGAAATACATGCTTTTAGCTAGGCAGGAAAGAATGTATTCCTTTAATTCCTTTGATGATAGCCTAATTCTCAAATTACTAGGAATATTTAGAGCTTTAAAAATGTTTTATCTATTTCATTCGTAACCCACTCCCAAAGGTCACTATATTTTTGTTCAAGTGCAATTACTGGAAACTGTTCAAGTAGAAAGATTTTTGCCAACCACAATAAAAACTGATCAATAGTACATCAGGATTATGGTGGTATAAACTTTAATGGAAAGAGTGAACATGTTTGTAATAAATGCTTCTAACCAGAATCATGGCAATTATACAAAATGTCAAGCTTAGTTGACAGTTGAGTGACAATGGGCAAAGTTTATCAAAAGTAAAGGTAACTGAAGTCTCAGAACAAAGGTACAGAAAATTTCCAGAATGCTATTTTGTTAAATGTTTTTATATCGTCTATATAACTTATGTCATATCCCATTCTATATTATTTAAAAAGGCTTTCTGCCTTACAAACTAAGGAAGGTGAAATCAAAATTATTTTCCATAATGTAATAGGTATCTGAAAAGTACTGGTTGTATTGCTAGAGTTCTTTCAGAGATAATGATTGACCAAGACTAAATGAAGCTTTCCTAGAAAGGATGATGCAGATAGAAAGGTAGTACTTTAAAAAAAAATTCAATATATGATTGACCATGTGCAATGGGAAAAAAAGGGCTGAAGGTGTAGGGAAAATGGGTAGGGTAGGAGAAAGGTAATAAGGGAAAAGAAAAAAGTATGACAAAATGAAAAAATGGAAATAAAGTGTTTGTAAATGGAGAGGGGAAGAGGGGGTGAAGGGAGGGCACGGACAAGGGGGAAAAATGAGAACCAAGACCGTCATGTAAAGGTACAAGATCTCAATAATGAATGTAACTGCACTGTATACCTTAAATGTACCAATAAACTCAATTAATAAAAAAAATAGTTTTTCTCTTTCTAACTTTGTCCTGGATGTATTACTTATTCTTAAAGTATGAAGTCTAGATTTTCTAAATGTTCTATGAGATTGTACAATATGGCTATTGGAGCATTGAATTATATAAGCATTGAATAATAGTATCCTTAAAGAAAAGTACAAACACTTGGCTAAGGCAGATTGAATTTCTTAATTTCTTAAAGATAGAAGGATGTTTTATAAAATTATTTGTAATAATTATTTTCAAATCAACAGCCAACATTATAGCCACTAGTGAAGCATTTGCATTAAAATCAAAATTCATATATAGAAATGCAACTGTGAATTCTGAAAACAAAAACTCTGCTATATATATATGTCATTTACATAGCATAAATATATTGGATTAAAGATAGATAATTTCAGACTTGGGCAATAAATACCTCTCACCAGGACAATATTTAAACTGAATATGCAATGCTTGATAGGCATTATCCATGTTAATATGTCAAAAATAATATTCCAGAAAGAAGAAACGTTGTTTGTATAATTGTCCTGATTTGGGAAAAGGTTTGATACATTCAGAAACATAAAATAAAGAGTTACAGGAATATGATGAAAGTGTGGCTCTAGGATTGTTAGGAAGGGTGAGGATCCATGTAGTGTCCAGTCATCACAGGAAGACATTTCCGTCTTAATCTACATGGAGAAAGTAATCAATGAAAGATTTTAAAATAGTCTCTTCCTATAAGAATAAAACATTTAAGTAAAAATTCATTGCAATTAACTTGATTCAGAAAACAAAAGAATAAAAGCAATTCTATACCAATCTCTTTATATATTTGTTAAATGATTAGGAAAAAAACAATTTTCTAGTCAAAATGAAAGCAATACCAGATTTGTTATGACATGGAAAAATATAGTAACGTTTTCAAGAACATAAAAACTGTTATTCACTGTATCATTCATCAGAAATAGTTTTATACTTGAACATAATAAGAAATTTAGAAACAAAAGAGCCAAAAATATCATCCTGGGTATAAGTAATTATGAACAACTGAACATACCCTCATGTTGGAACTAAAAAAATTCAAAAATTTTGTAATACAATTTCATAAATGATGGTATACTGTTGTGAAATGCCATACTGAGTGTTATGAAGCATTTTTATTCATTTTTTTAGTTGATGAATAAACAAATTTATTTGTCATTAAAAAAATAATCTTACCAGTCCACTTACAAAGATTTGTGATCAAAATTGTAGCTCATTTAAAGCACTTGAATATGTTCATACCCATATGTATATATACATATACATATAAATATAAATTTATGAATTCATACTTGTAAACAAATTTCAGCAAACTCATTTAATTTGTATTATTTTTCTTAAGTATCTTTGAAGAAATAGAAAGTACAGCCAAAAAATACATCTTGGCCCTGAATTCAATCTCCAGTACTGCCACAAAAAATAAAAATCAAATAAGACTTTTAAAAGTGGGGAGGAGTTCAATTTCAAGATAGAAATGATGAAAGAAAATCATTTGATTTAAACTGTAAGTTTTAAAGTTTATTCTTCTCACTTATTATGAAGTATAAATTAAAAAGCCAGTGAAAACTGTTAAATGAAGTATAAACACATTTTAAAAATTAAGAGCGAATTTTTGTTACAGCTGAGAGAGGCAGAACTGACAATAAATCCCCCTATCCTTGTTAGAACATAAAACTGAGCATACTACAAACTTACAGATTTGTCATGAATACTGAGATCAACCAATAATGGTCATTCCAACATCTTGACCTGGATTTGAAACTTTAGGAATCCTTGTAAATGAAATAAATGTTAACCTGGATAAAACCATCTAAGTTCAAGCAAGACGTGGTGCCAAACACCCGCCAATTTGACTCTATTCCCAACTACTCAGGAAGCCAAGTCAGGACTATTACAACTCTGAGCTTAGCCAAGATCACCCTATCACCAAAATAAGTAAATAAATCTAAATAAATAAAGTGGAAAGTTAAAGAACATAAAGTAAAAGGAAAGAAAAAAGAATAAAAGAATAAAGTAAAACGAAAGAAAAAAAGAATAAAAGGAAACATCGCAGTGGTTTACTTGCCTAACACGGGTAAAACCATGGGTTCAAACACAGCAGCAAGAAAATAAATCCCCCCTATACTACTTTTCAGTCAAGTACACCATCAAATCCCAGCCTGTTTGCCTCATCTACTTTCTGTCCCTATAGTTTTATCATTTCCAGAATATCATATAAATGATATATAATACATAGGGTCTGTTTTTCTCACTCATCAAAATGTTACTGAAAATTCATGGCCATGATTGAGTGCTCCTGGTGCTCCATACCTTTACAAGCATTTGCTATTGTGCTCTTAGTTGGATATTAACTATTTTGAAAAGCTCTTAGTGCTATCTTATTCTGCTTGAAATTTGCATTTCCCTAACAATAAAGGATGCAAAACAAGCTAATCCAGCCCCGGACCAGTGAACATATACAGAACTGGGCAGCTAGTAATGCAGTCTCACAGATTATAAACTTTTAACATTATCACATGATTTTTAGAAATATGCTTTTAGATATTGGTTGTGTGGTGCTGCAGCACAGATGGTGTAGGAGGCAGTAGAACACCGTGTGAGGGAGGAAGAGTGCAGGGCTTAACTGCTTTATGCTCCTGCCACTTGGCCAGTGGATTCCAAACCCCTGGGTATCAGGCGATCACACCCACTTGTGCATCTTGGAGAGTTTCAATAAACATAAGTCTGAATATATTTTAATTAATAGTCTAGGCTTTTTATGTTGTATCTATAATTTCTTACTAAAGCTAAGGTCATAAGAACATTTATACTTTCTTGCAGATATGATATCATTTCATGTGTCATACACAAGTATAGGATAAGTTTTCAGGTAACTTTGTATAGTCATGAGATACCTGCTATGGTTTATGCTTTTAATAATTTCTAGGAATATTTCCAAGGAACAAATTTTTGGTTTCATTCACTCTACTGTTTTCTTGTTTTTAATTTTATTACTTTTATCCTATTTATATATTTTATGTGATTTTTATTTTTCCATTTGTTTTAAATGAAGTATTTTTTTCTGTAGTTTCTCTTGTGCAATAATAGTTTATTTTAGGATTTTTTTTCCCTCCCTACCCTTCACATTTTTGAAAATACAACCTCTGTATGCATTACTTTAGCCAAATTCTAAATATATTGATAGATTGTATTTTCATTTTATTTTATTTAAAATTTTTTAATTTACTTCAGTTCCTCTTAAAATAATCATATTTCATTGTGAATTTTTAAAATTTAAATGCATTCAAATTTTCCAGTTTTTTCACATATTGGTGTCTAATCTAATTCTTTTATGCAATTTTATTGTGTAAACCTCATTTTGGAATATATTGCCTCAGGCTGGGATGTAGCTCAGTGTTAAAGCTGTTGTGTACCGTGCAAGGCCTTGGGATAGAGCCCTGGCATTAAAAAGCAAAGGTGCATTGCTCATCTTCAGTAATGTCTCAAAGCTAGGAAAATGTGTAAAGTTGGTTTTGGTAGCACCTTCCCATTCTGTACCACTCATACCACAAGAGGGTTTTCTGCAGATTATTCAAGATCCTCCCAGGGCCAACTTGGTAGGATTGTTAGTAGAAAATCCAGTTAGAAGGGAAGGAATTTCTCTATGCTTGTGACCCTACAAGTGACACACCCTCAGGGTTGCTTACACTCTGACTTCAGTAACTTTTCAAAACTTCTAGCCAAATTTGCTATGCAGAGTTTCAGTATTTTATGAACTTTGGTGCTTATCTACCTTTCTATCGTATCTATCTATCTATCTATCATCTATCTATCTATCTATCTATCTTTTTCAAAACTTCTAGCCAAATTTGCTATGCAGAGTTTCAGTATTTTATGAACTTTGGTGCTTACCTACCTTTCTATCGTATCTATCTATCTATCTATCATCTATCTATCTATCTATCTATCTATCTATCTATCTATCATCTATCTATCATCTATCTATCTATCTATCTATCTATCTATCTATCTATCTATCTATCTATCTATCTATCTGCCTTGGGACACTGTTTCACTACAGAGCCCAGGTTGGTTTCAAACACAAGATCCTCCAGCATCAGCCTACTGAGTAGTAAGGGTTAGTCATGTACAATACTGCCCAGCAAAGAGAACGTTTATGATGTTGGAACTATCAGGTATAGCACTGGGGAAATGTATACAAGGCTGTACTGAACAAGGGGCACAGAACTGCAATGTGCAATTAAGTGATTTAAAGGCATGCAATCAAACAATAATATCGTGAAACAACTATATAAATGATGTAAAGAAAATAAAACAATAGAAAAACACAACAAGCCAGGGATTTAGCTCAGTGGTTCGGAGGCCTGCCTTGCAAGCGCAAGGACCCGAGTTCAATCCCTGGTACCAAAAAGAAAAACACAACAAAACATGGGCAAAAAGGCAGAGGAACCCAGGATGAATTGCTGAATGAGAAAAATGAATGCAACAGAAATGTGTTGTTTGTAGTGTAACAGTACAGTGTGGGGGGGAAAAAAAGGAAGTAACACATGTAAATTTGGAAAATAGTATTTGTAAAATTGTAAGGTGAAAGGCAAATGAAGTATAAATATTTTAGTAAATAATTTAGTAAATTTATTTCACATGGGAGCCCATGTTAAGGATTCTTTTTTTTTTTAATGGTACATTTTAGGTATGCAATACAGTTACATTCATCATTAGAAATTTGTACTTTACCTGATGTGTCTTGGTTCTTATTTTTTTCCCCATTTCCTTGCCCTCCTTTCACCCTCTCCATCCTCACCCCTTTACCATTTACAAAAATTTGTTTCCATTTTCTTCCTTTTCTCTTATTTTTTCTTTCCCTTCTTACATTTCCCTTACCCTCTCACCTCCCCTACACCTTTAGACCTTTTTTCTATTACACAATATCAATTATATATTTAGATCTTTCTTTACACTTTAAGTTTATCGCACCAGAGAAATTATGCGATATTTACACATGTGTCTCCTATTATTTTCACTTAAGAGTATATCCTCAATGTGATCCACTTAGCTACAAATGTCTCTAGCTTCTCATTCTTTACAGCTGAGTAGTACGTCATTTGGTTAAAAAAAATGCATCTTCTTTATCGAGTCCCCAGTTGATGGACAATTAGGCTATTCCTTCCAAGTTTTAGCTATTATACACTGTGCAGCTATAAACATATGTGAGTATATATCACTGTGGTATGATTCTTTTAATTCTTTTGGGAAGATACCCAGCAAGGAAGAGCTGGGTTCTGATCTCAGTAGTTTAAGGTATCTGCATATGATTTCCACAATGATACCTCCAGTCTGCACTTGCACCAACAATGAAGAAGTATTCCTTTCTTCCCACATGCTCACCAGCATTTGTTATTGGTTGATTTTTTTTATAGCAGCCATTCTTTCTGGGGTGAGATGGAATCTTAGTGGTTTTTGTTTGTTTGTTTGTTAGTTTGTTTTTTTACAAGGGATCGAACTCAGGCCTTTGTGCTTGCAAGGCAGGCAGTGGAACCACTGAGTCAAACCCCTGGCCCTCAGTATTGTTTTCATCTGCATCTCTCCAATGATCAGTGAAGTTGAACATGTTTTTTTCGTGTTTATTTGTTGCTTTTACTTCTTTGTTTGAGAAATGTCTGTTGATTTCAGATGCCCATTTTTGAATTTGGTTTATAAAATTGGGGGGTCTTAGTTTTTTGAATTCTTTATATATTCTGGATAGTAGACTTGGTCTGAGGAAGAGCTGATAAAAATTTCTTCCCACATTGTAGGTTGTCTCTTAGCTCTGTAGGTGGTTTCTCTTGCAGTGAAGAAGCTTTTTTAAAAGATGAGATTCCAGATGTTGATTCTTTGTGTTAGTTCCCATGCTACTGAAGATTTGTTCATAAAGTCTTTTCCTATGCCAGTATCTTCAAGAGTACTACTTAACTTATCTTCCAGCAAGTTGAGTGCTTCTGTTTTAATATTTAGATCTTTAACCCATTTGGATATTAGTTTGTTGCATGGTGAAAGAGAGGAGTCTACTTTTAATCTTTGGCGGGTTGAAAATCCAATTTTTCCAACACCATTTATTAAAGAGGCTTTCCTTCACTAAAGATGGTTGGCTCCTTTGTCAAAGATGAGGTGGCTGGGTATTTCTGGAGTTGTTTCTTCATCTTCTAATTTATTCCACTGATCCTTCAGTCTGTTTCTTTGCTAGTTCCATGCTGTTTTTATCACAAAGCCTTTGTAGTATAATTTCAAATTGAGGATTGTGATACCTCCTGCCATGTCTCTGTTGCCTAGAATGGCTTTTGCTGTTCTAGGTCTCTTCTGATTCCAAATGTATTTTTGGAATATTTTTTCTACTGCAGTGAAATATACTGTTGGAATTACAATCAGGATTGCACTGAATCTGTATAGTAATTAAGGAAATATGGCCATTTTCACTGTATTGGTTCTTGCTAACCAGCACCAAGGGATGTCTTTCTATTTTCTTATATCCTCTTCTATCTCTTTTTTTCAGAGTATTTTAATTCTCCAAAAAGGTTTCTTGCTTCTTTCATTAGATTCATTCCTAGATATTTCATATTTTTTGATACTATTGTGAAAGGAATTGTTTCCCTAATTTCTCTCTCTGTGATTCTATTATTGAATTTATAGTGTTTACCTTGTATCCAGCTACTTTACTCAATCTGTCAATTAGGTCTAAAAATCTTTTGGTGGAGTTTTGGGGTCTTCTATGTATAGTATCATGTCAGAAAATAATGACAGTTTAACTTCTTCCTTTCCTATGTTTATTGCTTTTATTTTTCTCTTGTCTAATTGCTATAGCTAATGTCAAAACTATATTGGAGGAGTAGTGATAGTGAACATCCTTATCTTGTTTGTGATTTTAGTGTGAACCTTTTCAGTTTTTATCTTTAGTATGATTTAGGCTATAGGTTTTTCACGTATAGCTTTTATCAAGTTGAGATAAAGACCATCTATGCCAGTTTTCTGCAGGGTTTTTATCAAGATTAGGCATTAGATTTTCTCCAAAGCTGTTTTTGCATCTATTGACATGATTCTATGGTTTTTGTCTTTAATTCTGTTAATATAGTGCATTGCATTTATTTATTTATGTATATTGAAGAATCGTTGCATCCCCGGGATAGTTCTGACTTGGCCAGGGTGTATGATCTTCTTGATGAGCCTCTGTATTCAGTTTGCTAGTATCTTATTGAGGATTTTTGCATCTATGTTCATTAGTGAGATTGGCCTGTAGTTCTCTTTCTTGGTTGGGCCTTTTCCTGGTTTTGGAATCAAAGTAAAACTTGCTTCTAGGAATGAATTTGGAAGTATTTCTTCCCTTTCAATTTCACTGAAAAGTTTAAAAATAGTGGAAATAGTTCTTCTCTAAATGTTTTGTAGAATTCAGCAGTGAAGCCATCAGGACAAGGGCTTTTCTTTGTTGGTAAATTTTTAATTATGTTTTCAATTTCACTGATTACAATTTGTGTTTTTAGAATTTTTATATCTTCTTTCAAATTTGGTAATTCATATATATCAGGAAATCTGTCCATTTATTCTGTATTTTCTATGTTATTTGAATACAGTTTCTCAAAGTAGGTATTGATGATCCTCTGGATTTCTCCTAGATCTGTTGTAACTTAAACTTTTTTTCCTAATTGCATGAATTTGAGCCTTTTCTTTCCTTTTTTGATATGGTTGGCTAAGGGTTTCTCTATTTTATTTATTCTTTAAAAAAACAATATTTCTATTCATTGATTTTTTTTTGTATTATTCTCTTAGTCTCCATTGCATTGATGTATGCTCTGATCTTTGCTATTTCCTCCCTTGTAGGAGCTTTGGGACTGTCTTACTCTTCTTTTTCTAGAAATTTAAAATTCAACATTAGGTTGTTTACTTGAGCTTTCTAGCGTGGGCATTTACTGCTATAAATTTCCCTCATAGAACTGCTTTCATTGTGTCCCATCTATTTCTGTATGCTGTATTGGCATTATCATTTATTTGTAAAACCTGTCTAATTTAATCTTTAATTTCCTCTGTGACCCATTGGTTGTTCAGGAGAATGTTATTCATTTTCCATGTTTTTGCAAAGTTCTTGCAATTTCTTTTGCTACTGATCTCTAGTTAAGTGTACTATGTTGTGATAATGTACTTGGGAAAATTTTCAGTTCAACTCTTTTGTTGATTTTTTTTTTTTATCTAGGGGATCTGTCTATTTGTGACATAGGAACATATCAACTATAATTGTATTAGTTCTTATTTGTTTTTCATGTCCCTTAGCATTTGTTTTGTATAGTTGGGGCATTATATATTTATAACTGCATATATATTTATGATTGTTATTTCTTCCTGTTGTATCATTCTCTTAAAAAGGATGTAGTGAACTTCTTTGTCTCTTAATTAGTTTTGGTTATAACTGCATATATATTTATGATTGTTATTTCTTCCTGTTGTATCATTCTCTTAAAAAGGATGTAGTGAACTTCTTTGTCTCTTAATTAGTTTTGGTTTGAAATTTACTTTGTTTGTTTTCTTTTTTTTTTTTCAGGTTCCTATCACATGGAAAATTGTTTTCCAACTTTTTACTTTCAGTCTATGAGTTTCTTTTTTAATTAGGTGCATTTCTTGTATACAGTATATTGTTGGACTTTGCTTTTTAATCCATTCTGCCAGTCTGTTTCTTTTGATTGGTGAACTGAGACAATTAACATTGATGTTTATAACTGATATATATTGACTTATTATCATCATATTATTTTCTTGTTGTTGGCTCCTTTTAATTTTTCACCCCAACCCTTTAATATCTTGCCTTGCCTGCTTCATACTGTTGGGTTTCATGGAGTTTTGATCTTCATTATCTTTTTCTAGGCTATTATTTAAAATCGTCGGAAGGGAAGTGGTGGTTTGATATTCATAAGTTTCTCAGGTGTTCTTTGTCATTCACGGAAGTATCTTATTTCCCCATTGACTTTGAAAGATAGTTTTTTAGGACACATCAATCTATGTTGGAGGTTGTTTTCTTTTGGGGCTTGAAATACCTCACTCCAGGCTTTCCTTGACTTGAGGCTCTGTGATGAAAAGTCTGCTGTAATTCTACTGGGCGTTTCTTTGCATGTGATTTGTTTCTTTTCTCTAACTGCTTGACTACAAGCAGTATTTTGTTCTTCTGTTGCATTTCTTTGTTCTTGATTATTATATGTCTAGGTGTAGAATTTTTTGTGATTATGGCTAGTTGAAGTCCTATAAGCCTCATTAACTATACTATCAGCATATAAAATTATTTTGCTATGTTGGGGAAGTGTTCTGTCATTAATTCTGGGAACAATTTTTTTAATGTCACTTGTAGTTTCTTCTTCTTTTTCATGGACTTCTATCTGTTTTATGTCATTCTTCTTTGCATCATCTAGTGTCACAGAGGGAACTGGTAAATGACATGCAGAGATGCAAGAGTGGGTAAAACAAAACTAAACAACATTTAAAAAAATTTACTTTGTTGGCGAAGGATTGACCTGCACAAAGTTCTGTGGCAAATGACTGACTTTGGGCTGGGTTACAATCTGCCTTTTATAGTATTACAAAGATGCCCTCATTTTAGGTGTAAGACATTATAGATACCACAGTTCCCATCACAAAACAGGGTCACAAGACAATTCCAATGTTAACTCAAATGTAGCAATTTCTTTCAGGATATTTATCGTTAGCTATCCCAGCCAACAACAGTGGGGGTCAGTGTTAGGAAAGCAGGACTGTGACATTCTTTTCATCTTATGATCTTTATCTTATGTTTTATAGAAAACTTTATGATTCAGGAACTGCTATCTTGAACATTTGCACTCATCCTGGAGTGTGGCTAAGTACCTCTGGAATCTGTTAATTTTAAACTGGGGCTATGTGCCTTTAAGTTTCAATGATGAAACCTGGGGTGGTTTGTTAAACAAGCGAAGCAAAGCAAACTACAGAAGCAAAGGACAGCAATTATTCTATATTTTCTTTAACATTATGTAGGTTTCAGACTGTTTACAGAAGTTGTATCTATTAGTAGGAGGTATGGGATTGGTTTCTTATGTTTCCTTACCTTTTTTAAGAGATCCCTGTTTTCATGGTCACTGATCACCATCCTGTCTTCTGTATCTGATATCCTGTCTTCAGATTGGCTCAGTCTGTTATGCATACTTTGAATAGAGCTTTTAATCACCTGGATATCTGTTTGAATATGTTTCACGGATTCCATTTATTTCCTATGTTGTGCATTTATGGTCCTGAACTCATGTATTTTTTAATCTGTTCCTGTTCTAGTCTCTAATCATGTCTTTCACTCTGCTCACCATCTCTGTAGTTATTTCGGAAATTATTTGTTTTCAATTTTTTTAGATCCTAATTCATCTGTTTTGTTCTTGTACTATCAGTTCAGGGTGTCCAGGTGGTTGCTTATCAGAGTTTTCCACATCATGTCCCCACGAATTTGCTTTTGATGAATTGGTGTCCTGTGTTTGTGCTTGTGTCTTGATTGAATGTCTTCTCACTCCTATTTTTGTTGTTGGTACTGTCCTTGGTTTAATTCCTGGGTTAATGCTTTGACTTCCTATTATAGCTTGTCTTTAGGTTTTTATTCTCTAATGACTCTGAAGCAATCTCATTTTTATTATACCAGGAAGGAAAATTTGATTAGATAAATAAGGATGGCTGGGGCTGCAGACAATTTTGGTGCAAAAATTGAACACATTTTATTTTCATGATTTATCTTGCTATAAAGTAAAAGAGATGAGTTAAATGAGTACAAATGGAGTGAGTGGATGGAAGTTTGGGGCCCTAGAAGGTAAAATTATGTGGAAATAACATCTGTTGCCATTTAGAGGAAAAAACGATTTTTTAATCTTGAAAAATGACCATTAGTGAAACAATTCTTGACCTGGTTTTAAGTGAGAGATTCTGGATTTGAGTTTAATTTCTTGGAGATTAAGATACATTTACCTTAGGAGTCTGTTTTATTGTCTGATTTGTGATTTTTTCCTATTATTCTAAGTTTCTTTAATAACAACCCATTTTTATCTACACGGTTCTTATCCAAAATAATGGGTAGTAGACTGTGGAAACCAACACCAGAGTTCAAGGTAAAATTGCCACAGAAACTACCACTTCATGATCATGTACTTTACAATAGTTTAGCCAAGAACTCCTGTTCCATAGAAGGGTAATAAAAGTGTTCAAGATTGAGAGTCTTATAAAAGCAGTATAAAGGTCCCTGGAGTAATGAAGAATACCAGAATGTTTTACAAGAAAAGTGAAAGGATATCTTTAAATAATTATGTTTAATATATCGTTTAAAATATTTTTCCTTAGACAAACACCTTCAGAAACAAAAATTACAACTTTCTCCATTTTCAAATACAATTTCAAATAAATATTTTTTCAATATATTGTGAGACAAATTTGATGTTTCATTATATAAAACCTGTTTAAGCTATCAGTGATATCGGAATTTGAATGACTCAAATTGTGGAAATTTAAAATAATGTCCCTCCAAGAAAGGCACATATATCCATGTAGTCTTGTGAAGACGCAAAACTATGCACTTAATTAGAGAAAGAAGATATAGGTTATGTGTGCATGTTTTGGCAGTCCACATAATCTAGAAAGAGAAATTAATATTTTGTAATATACTAATGAGATTTTACCTGGTAACCTAGTTTGGTCCTAATAAATCATTTCATACCCTAAGATATCATATATGAAGTTTCCCGAGAAATGATGGCAATGCCAGCTCCAGAGAGGTTGAGCACAACCTTTAAGAGAGTATATTGTCCTGAAATTTATTTTAATTAATCATATCTAATTAAGTGTAATATCATCTAACTTTAATTTAAGATAACCATAAAAATAAATGGGTGATGTAAAATGAAAGTCTTATTATGAATTTCAAAACTACTGAAAGTAAAAATGAGAGGACAACTGTTGCAGTCAATGTGATTTCTATTTCAACTATGTGTTGTTTTTCACATACAACAATGATCAAAACTTCTCCAGCTGGAAAACTTCCAAGAAAACTTGAAAATTATTCACCAGATTCTGATGCAAAATTCTATAAATATTTTATTGTACTGTTTGTTTTTTATATTTTACACTAAAATATATGCAGTGTACACTGTGTAAATTTCACATAGTACATCTATTCAGATAAGTATTTTGGATATATTTATGATCAAGTATGTGTGACTGTAAGTGTATGCCATTAAAACTTGGAGACCATTAACTTTGAAATAAAAGGTTGAGAAATGGTAAATTTAATATTTAAATAATCTTTATATTATTTCCCATGTAAGATAATTGTACTTATATAATTTTGCAGAAGAAAAAAAATCAATGGGCTTAAAATCCTTCATTTTATGTCATAACTCGCTGGGCCAGGAATAGGCAATCATTTTTCTATTGATTTTGTTGATGTTCGTACTTTCATTTTTGATTTTTTGTTTGGTTGCTTGATTTTATTTTGTTTTTTGAGACAGGGTCTCACTATGTAGTTGAGACTGATCTGGAACTCACTACATAGCCCAGGCTGGTCTCAAACTCACAGCGATCCTCCTGCCTCAGCCTCCCGAGTGCTGGGATTACAGGCATGCACAACCATGCCCTGCCAATGTTGGTACTTTCTATTAGTCAAGCAAGTCACTCAGGTAACTGAGACTCAAGGGAAGAAATAATACCAAATATTTCTAATCACCTTTAATCTATCCACAACTATATTTATATTTAACTATATTTAAGAAAATTAAATGATTTTCAAATGAAGTATCATATGATATTTATCAAAATATTATGTTTAAATTGAGTATTTCAACAAAATGTATTTATGAATAAGGACTTTTAAAAGAATGAACCATATTTATAATGGTATTATTGAAAATTATTTTCAAGGGCCGGGCATTTAGCTCAGTGGTTGGTAGCCTGCCTCACAAGAGCAAGGACTCAAGTTTGATCCCCATTACCCCAAAAATAAATAAATAAAAATAAAAATAAATAAATGCAAAAAATATTTTTTCTCTGGTAGAATGAAATTAAATTTTATTTGATATAGATGTCCACCATTCTTAATTTTGTGAGTCATGTATATATACGTATATAAATCTTTGTTGTTCGCTTTATTACCTAAATTTATAAAAAAGTTTTTATTAACAATGAATTATATTTTGAGTTTTCCAATATACACCATTAGTACAAGAAATACCCATATAATCAGCTTTATGCAAAAATTAAGATTTTTGATAAATCTTAGAAAGCAGTGTTCTAAAATATATTTTCAAAAAATACTGGTTTTTGTAATCCCAGATGTCTTATAATTTCATTCAAGTTTCTCATTAATTTTCAAAAAAAGTACATATATTTAAACTTAATGCTATATTATTTTATAAAATGAAAAATAATATTTCTTAATACCATTTAGCCTCTTATTCATAAACAACTTTTCTGATTTTCTATATTTAGCTATGCTAATTAGTGTTGAAAAAATTTACACATGGCTTTGAAGTCATTTTAACTTTCATTTTGTCATTTGGGAGCTTCTTGAAATTGTGAGCTGATACTTTTATTACTTTGTTAATTCATTTTAAGTAGTTCTTTATCAGTGTTATCTTTCCTAACCTATAACCTCTGCATTTGAACAAATGTATATAAAATTTTCACTATTCGTTTTTCTTTCTTGTTTGTTTTCACAATTGAAATTTCTGTTGATCACTACTTAACACTATGAAAACTTTATCGTGGTGTGCTCAATCTATAATTAACCCTGTGCTCTAAACTCTGAATATTTTGCACAACATTTCTTTTCTATGAGATTTTACAAAATTTTGGCATCATTAGGAATTTTCATCAGTCATATTAATCAAATTTAACTTAAAATTTTTGTTTACTAGTTATAATGTCTTAGTCACTTTGGTTTTGCAAAATTTTTTAACATTTGAATTTCAAGTATTAACCTTCTTTTTGTCTATTGTGTTTATTCAATAACTAATGATATGTTTGAAAATCTTCCAAGACCCATGCTAATGCTATCCCTGCCCCAAAAGTGGTAGGATTCTTCCCCTGGGAAGATGGTGAGCAGACAGATCATCTCTATTCTGACTTTGTCTCTGAAATTATACAGCACCATTTTCATAGATCTCTGTATATGAGCCAGTGTACCATCGAGTTTCATCTGTGGAATTTACTAGCCTAATCTCTCAGCGAGATACTTCAAAGAAACCACAGTATAAGAAGAGCACGAGAAATGAGAATAATTTTTAAGGCCCTATTTTTAAAAAGGGCAGACTGAATATTGCCTTATTTCCAAGACAAACCTTGTATAAAGTAAATTTTTCATATTATTTAGTATATATTTTAGATTTATATTATGTTAATAATGCACCGTAGCATATAAAGATAAATATGTACTTCATTATATATATATATATATATATATATACATATGTATGTAGATGGAGACAATACTAATTTATGTACAAAGACACAATCAATATCAACAAAAATCCCTTTAGATTCCCAAGTAAATGCAGAATTAATTAAGAAGGGTTATCTATGCACCTAATCCTTTCACTGAAAACTGTTAGACAGAATTAACTGATTGGAATAGGTTGTGATTTTCACATATGCTGGACAAAGTCCATCTGATAATCAAAGTTGGCAGCCATTGGATCTAGAAATGGTAAATATTAAGGGCAAAAAAGGGGAGGATTTTGGGGGGAGTGTACTGTAGATCAATTTTAGATAACCTGTACTTAGCTATATCTTCAGGATATGTATTTTCATTTTCAGACAAGTTCACATTAAGTTGTTCAATTGCCCAGGCTGACTCTGAAAATACACATTTATTGTAGGATACCATTTATTAAAGGCTGAGAATTTAATAGATTCAATAGATTCACTGGTTGTAAAATAAATGTTATTTATTTTTGTTTTATAAAACATGAAATGATTGCCCCAATTAAACATGATTTTTGTTTTAATAAAAAATATCAGAATCTAGAAGCCTAATTTATCATCATTAGTAGGAAGCTTTGCATTTTCTTTTACATTTAAAAGAGCAATTGTCTTTTAAGGATTGTTCCCATTGCCACGAAAAAGGAATATTTTGAAACAGATAAGAAATATATATTTGTTGAGAGATATTTTCAAAAAAAATTGGAAAGTCTGTGCACAGTAGTTTCTTTAAGCAAATTAAATTGATGTTTCAAGTCAAAAATATGCTGGAAGTAACACAATGTTGCTATATTTAATATAATGTTTTATATATAACAGTATATGATAGGGCTCAGTATTCAATCATGGTTTTAATGGCAAATGTGTTACTTAGGGACATAAATATTATTTTCTGAAAAGCCTAAAAGATGAGGATTTTCTCCAGCAATTTTTCAAGATGTTTAGGCCACTGAATTCTTAAAATATTTGTTTTACAAACCAATTTAAACAAAAGATATTTATATGGCCTTGAGTGTTTAGTGTCTTAGATTTATTCTTCTGAGAAATTATATATTATAATTTATGATAATTTGTATACTAGTGTACTTGATAAAGGATAGAAATGTTTTCCATTCCTTACATTTTTAAATAAATTTGTTTTCCCTATTCTCAGTCCCTTAAAGTATTGATAATATTTGCTGACCTGATCCTTCAGCAAATTACAGAGAAAGGGAGATTTTTAATAATGACTTATTTTCCTAGGTTCTGAATGCTTTCACATTTCTAAATTTTTTATGGACTCTTAATTGTTTAAGTCCTAGAAAACTGTTTACATTTACGAGCTAATATATCACACCTAGTTCTTAGATAAACAAACTGAAGCACAATACAGTTACATAACTAATCAGGTCAGAATTGCATTTTCAACTAGGTCATACTGCCCATGAGTGTAAGCTCTTACCCACAACTGTGCCTTGTTCTCAAAAAATCATTACAATTAGACACAGTTCTATAGGAACTTAAGACAAATATTCTTATTTTTAGAAAAAAAATCAGTATTTTTTCCACGAAGTAGGTGGCAATGTCTTAACTGTATTCGTGTTGTCAGGCCCAAGGACCTCTTCCATCCTTGTCAAGGGGAGTGCTAACCTTCTCCCCTTTCATACAACACTAAAAATTAATATTTTTGTCTTATTTATTTCTCTGTGTAGGGACCTGTGAATAATTTTGAAAGGTTTAAGAAGATTACTCTGGGGCCAGGGATTTAGCTCAATAGTTCCACTGCCTGCCTTGAAAGCACAAAGTCCTGAGGTCCATCCCTGGTACCAAAAACAAAAACAAAACAAAATAAAAAACAAAAGAAGATTACTCTTGAATTCATTATCTAATTTCATAAAATCTATAACATATATCTTCCTCTGGGTTATTTTTGAATGATAAAAGACTTGAGAAGAAAAACGGTAATAAGATGCTATTAATATAATACACATTTGGCCACCTTCATTATCCTCATTATATTTCGAAGATCCCGATTATATCTTAAGTGCCATCATTGAAATTATATAGCCAAATTGACCCTGTAACATTTGGATAATATAGGAAAAAAGAATAATATCATTATTTACAATTGGCATGTCAAAATAGTTTTAGATTGTTGGTATAATCAAGATTATTAATAGAAATACTTGCAATAAATGTAGTATCCTCGAATTGTCCATGTATTGCTTTTGAGCACTTCACCTATGGCTATTGCAAATAAAGACCTGGATTTAATAAATATCATAGGTTGGTCATAAAACATTATGTATACTTTATTATTCATTAATTGATTGCAGAATTCATTCACCAACAATCAACAATCTATAATGCTATGATCCAAAGTTTCAAAATTATAGTTAAGAATGAGTAGATATCACAAAAATGTCTAGTTAATTTTAGGTAAATGTTAAATTTTTATATTTTATCAGTAATATGTTAATGATATGCTATGTGAAAATATAAAGTATAGCGATTTGTTTTAAAAACGAAAGTAAAGAAAGGTGAGAAAGGGAAGAAAAGAAGGCAGAAAGAAAACAGGAAGAATAAAAAAGCAAGAAAGGAAAGGGAAAGTATTGGGGAAGAAAGGCTGGCAGAGGAGTAGAGTGGCAGGAAGAAAAAGCTAGAGTTCACTTTATTGTATAATTTATATAACAAGCATTTCTTTATTTTTTAATTGAGTTTATTGGTACATTTCAGGTATACAGTTCAATTACATTCATTATTGGGATCTTGTACCTTTACATTGTACCTTTCCCCTTGTCCCTGCCCTCCGTTCACACCTTTCTCCCCTCCCCATTTACAAACATTTTATTTCCATTTTCTCAGATTTTTTTTCTTTTCCCTTATTCCCTTTCCCCTACCCTTCCCACTTTCCCTACACCTTTAGTCCTTTTCTTCCTATTTCACATTGTTAATTACCTCATGAAGATCTCATGTACTATTACTGTTTTTCACACCAGAGACACTATTCAGTATTTAGACATGTGTGACTTATTTATTTCACTTAGGAGTATATTCTCAAATTGTATCCATTTTCCTACGAATGAATCTAATTTCTCATTCTTTATGGCTGAGCAGTATTCCAGCCATCCCTCTGCTGGGTATCTTTCCAAAAGAATTAAAAGAATCATACCACAGTGATGTATGTGCACCTATGTTTATAGCTGCACAGTTTGTAATAGCTAAAACTTGGAAACAGCCATTTGCCTATCAGTTGGAAACTGGATAAAGAAGATGTGGCTTTCCTATAAAATGGAATACTACTAAGCATATTACTTTTCTATTGCTGTGTAACAAATTACAACTTTAGCAGCTTAAAATAACGCTCATGTATTGCCTCAGGTTGATTTTTGTTTTTGCTTTTTGTTTTGTCTTTTCTTGTTGCTATTACCTGGGGACTGCTCTCAGCTCTAGGGGGCATTTCAGAACACAGTTTATTTCTTCCTAGCCAGCAGAAAATTCTGTCTCTGAACTCTCTCACTCTCAGTGACAGCATGGCTGTGGCTGCTGAGCCTGCAGTCCCTAAAGCCAACATAGATGACACCATTAACACGCTAATAGAACTAACTCTCAGTTTGAAGACTTTCATGGACTGAAAATCCTTTCTTGATGGAGTCAATGACACCACTCTGACTCAAGAAAAAAAGAGTTAGTAAAAATTGGCCAAAACTTTATACTTTTCTCCTTCCATATCCACCCTTTGTCCTCCATCTCTACCTCAAAACTTTATCAATAAAAAGTCACTAGTTGTTGTATTTAAGTGTCTTTGTTCCAAAGTACAACCAAGTATCATATGCACCAATCAAATTTCAAAAGTTGGAGGGGCAGAGATAACCATGACCTTAATGGATATGGATGTCATGTCACCATACTACCTGGACTTTGTAAATAAATCCATATATGTTAGTGAGCTTTTCAATACTAGAACAAAATACCTTCCATACACAGCTGACAGGAGAAAATGATTATTTTCTCTCACAGTTTCAGAGATTTCAGTCCATAGCAAGCTGGCTCCAGGACAGAGATTTCATAGTAGAAAATATGGCAAAGAATGGTTGCTACATCATGACAGCCAAGAAGCAAGAGAGCAGGGACAGGGCCCCATTGAAGAGGACAGTAATGATATAGTCCCCACCCACTCTAGCTACCCAATAACCCACTTCCTCCACACTTCCTTATAGCTCATTCAGCATGAAATTAACATGCGGCTGACTCATTGATTAAATCAGTGCTCTCACAAGCTAATCATCTCTCAAGTTAAATTGAAAAGAACAATAGAGAAGGAAATTCATTTTTAAATTGAATTTATTTCCCAAAATATTTAAATCTTCTTAAATTTACACTAAAAGAAACATATATTTAGATGTTCATATTTCTACTGGATTTTATTCAACTCTACTTGATTGCACAAATATATATGCATATCAATAATAGAATTCCTTTCTTTCTTTGTCACATTTTATTTCATCAATTTTTGCCAGTAAAATAAATACCTGAGGTTCAAGTGTAAAAATCAGTGAACTGGACAACCCACTTTCTAGTACTTTTCTGTTTTAGAAAGAAGCTATCTTTCTCTCAATAAACTCTTTCTACTCTTAAAAAAAATAAAATCAGTGACTTAAATTAATTATAAAATTTGTAATACCAGAACTTTATATGTTGTCCAATAAAGAATAATAAGGCATATATTATAAAATCATATTAGTACAGATTGTAGTACAAGACTTATACTTTCATTTTCAAAGTGGTACAGAAAAGAAACATAAATTTACACTAAAATCTCCCTGTAGCTATTCCTATATATTTGACCAAGGCAATTCAAATACAAATAAATAAAATTACCAAATGAGTTCATATTTATTTTTTACACATATATGTACTACTGCGCATCCTCTACTTTTTGAAAAATTTTCTATTACATTAACACAGCTTTAAATGGATAGAGATTAAAATTTATCTCTCTGCAAGATTTGTAAACACAATTTAAAATCATTCTAACAATTGTTTAAGAAAATTATTTGGTTTTTGCATTCACAATAGCATAATGTTTTCATAGCACACAGTATTTTCCATAATAATTGTGTAGGAATGTTGAAAACAATTTTGCTTTGTTGTGCATAATCAGAGTTGGCACAATTTATCCCATGTTACTTTACTATAATTATCTTTCTGGATAAATCAACTCAAGCTTAAAGAGAATTTTTTTTTTTTTTAGCAATAGGGAACATATAAATCACTGTTCTCTTTCAATATACTATCAAACACTCAGAAAAGTCTTAAATTAAATTATTTGAGTCACCTGAAGGTTATCAAATATCAAGTCTTTACTTCAGAAATGTAAGTGGATCTTAGTAAAAATTTAAGTATTTTATAGATCAATTTTAATAGCATTTTATAAAGTTTTGTTATATTGTATACATATTCTGTAGATTTAATAAAGGCTTCACATGATGTTACTCATTTACTATTTAAATATTTTGATGACATGATTTTAGTTTTATAAAAAAACTGCAAATATAAAATAAAAATGTAATTACATTTCTCCTTTATTCTATGAATATCTGAAATTTAATTTCATTAGCTCTATCATTCACATTTCTGTTTACTTATCTATTTACTATCCAATCTATCACCTATTTTTGTGTTAATATACACATATATTTACATAAACACATTCATTATTAGGACATTTATTAATAGTTCCTGATATAATTTCCTTTTCATTTGAATTCAGTAAGACGCATTTCTTAAAGACAAATCTTTCATTTAACCAAAGTGAACTTACAATAGAATAAAAATTAACATTGATACAATTCCATTATCCCATCTACAGAGTATGTTGCAAGTTTACCTATTTTTCCTCTTGTCTACACACTAATCGCAACAATTCTGAACCAAGATTACAAAGTGTATTTATCTGCCAGGTCGCCATATAGGCACCTCTATTCTAGAACTATTCATCCATCAACATTTCTCTTCCACGACCTAGTTCTTAAAGAATATAGGACATTTACTTTGTAGAATATCCACTGTTTTAGTTTGTTTTATTCAAGTTATAAATTTGGGGCAGGAACATAATTGAAGAGTTATACAAGTGTCCTGAGACTATCCATCAACATTTCTCTTCCACGACCTAGTTCTTAAAGAATATAGGACATTTACTTTGTAGAATATCCACTGATTTAGTTTGTTTTATTCAAGTTATAAATTTGGGGCAGGAACATAATTGAAGAGCTATACAAGTGTCTGAATTGAAGAGTATACAAGTTATACATTTGGAGGCACAGATACCTTTTTGTCCCATGTGATGCCAATGCATTTCTCTTCCACGACCTAGTTCTTAAAGAATATAGGACATTTACTTTGTAGAATATCCACTGATTTAGTTTGTTTTATTCAAGTTATAAATTTGGGGCAGGAACATAATTGAAGAGCTATACAAGTGTCTGAATTGAAGAGTATACAAGTTATACATTTGGAGGCACAGATACCTTTTTGTCCCATGTGATGCCAATGCATCTGCTTGATTTCTCCATTATAAAATCACTGCCTCCCCTCTCCTGCTATTATGGAATAAACAAAATTTTGAGACTATGTAAATACCATTTCACATTTCCATCTCATGCCCTAGTTTTAATTCCCATTAATATATCTTTCTTGAAAGAATGCATGTTGTGTTTTTGCACAATGGATGATTTTCTATTTCTGTTAGTGTTCTAATGTTTTATAATTATTGGTTAAGAAATATAATTCTAATGAATATGCTTTATTCACTACATTCATCGTTTTCTTTGATGCTCAGTTTGTTCCATAGCTGGCCAGTGGTAATACCCTTGAACCAGATCTTGTCTGTTTTGACATTTTCTCAACATTCTTTGACTAATACTGTATTTCTTTTCTAACAAGACCCTAACTTTCCTTTCCTTGTTCTTCAGACTTAGAATGAACAAACACAAAGTTTAAATATTATATATTATATTTAATGTACATAATATATACTATTAGCATTTAATACATATTTTATTATATATAGTCTCATACATTAGTGAATATAAATCCACTCTGTAATACTCATCTGTTTCTGTATCTACAACTGGCTATCCCTATACTTAAGTCCTAAGGATTCATACTAAGACCAACAAAACAGGATGAATTCTTACCTTTTCACTCTCATAGATGATTCCTTTTGTGCCACTGAGTATAATCAAACATATACACATTTGTTTGCTCAAAGTTAGCATAAAAAGATACACAAAATTATATCACCATAAAAATGCCATTAATTATACTGAGATACATTTACTGTTCTTTTCTTGGTTTTTGATTCATTTTGTTTTGTTTCATTTTTATTTTATTGATACATTTTGTAGTGCTGGTTTGATGGTTATGAATTTTCTCAGGTTTTCTTTGTCACTGAAGTATCTTATTTCTACATCAATTTTGAAAGGTAGTTTCATGGGGTACATCAATCTGGGTTGGAAGTTGTTTTCTTTTAGGGTTTGTAATACTTCATTCCAATCTCTCCTTGACTTGAGGGTTTATTTTGAGAAGTCTGCTGTGATATTGATGGGCTTTCCTTTATAGGATATTCATTTTCTCTAACAGTTTTTGATATTCTGTTCTTGTGTTGAATTTCTGGAATTTTCATTATTATTTTGGTTATATTATTTTGACTACTCTTTCTGTAATTTTGACTATCATTTTTTTTTTTTTGGTACAGGGGTTTGAACTTGGGTCCTTGTGCTTGCAGTGCAGGCCACAGAACCCTAAATGCCCAACCCCAAATTTCAAATATCTTGATCGTGGGTAATTAGAGGTCTATATGTTTCACTTATCTGTATAGCAGATTCTTTTTCTCTGCTTGAGTTTTCTGTCATTACTTCTGTGAACAGGTTTTTTTTAATGTGATTTTCACTACCTCCTGCTTTTGCATTGACCCTGATCAATCCTGTCATTCTTCTTTGCACCATCTGCAGCTGTTGAATTGATTTTTCAGTCTCTTGCTATTTTCAAGAAATCTTTCTTTTCATGATTGCTAACTGCAATTCTGTCTTCTATGTTTGATATTCAATCCTCACACTGCTTGTACTACTGCATGTACTTTCAATGGAATTATTAACCTGGATATCTGTTTCACAGATTTCATTTTTTCATATGTTGGGTGTTCATAGCTTTCATCATTTTTCTGAGTTTCTCTACTTTTATACCTATATCTGCTCCAGAGTCACTAACCATGGTTTTCATTATGGTTACCATCTCTGTAATTACCTGAGAGATTATTTCTGATTTGATTTTCTAGAGCCTTATTCATCTGCTTTGTTATTTCCACTTTAACTTCAAGTTGTTCCACCTCATTGTCCTCCAGGTTTGGCTTTCATGAGCTAGAAGTCTGAGGTTACATCTTGCCTAAGTGTCTTCTCCTTTCTTTTTTTTTAAAATTTAATGACTGGTTGATGCTTGTAAATTACTTATGGCTTATTGCTTATAGCTTTATTGCTAGTAATTATTTTTCTTGGTTCTTATTTCCCCCCCAACACAACTGCCTTCCCTTTACCCCCTTCACCCTTCCCTATTTACAAAGACTTTATTGCTAGTATTTTTATCCTTTAGGAAATGACTATTAACATCTCCCAGGTTTGGGGTTTGAGTCTTTACAAGATCCTACCTCTTCAGTTTTATTGAGGTGAGAAGTTTCTGTCTATTTGGCCCAGCTCCTAGTTCTTTGGCACTAGATTATAGAATTGTTTATGAACCTTAGGAAATATCAGTTTTGGCATAGCAGGAAGAACTACTGATTAGAACAATTATGTTACTTAGCTAAAGTAGTATAATCAGCTATAACAATAGCATCAGACAGCCTAGAAAATTACAAACCATTGCAACAAAAACCTGAATAATTCCCCACCCTCCATAGTCCACTGAGTCCACTGATCCATTCCACTGGTGTGTTTCTCCATAGAAGCTTCCAGGGTTGCCAGTAGTTAGTGCTCAGCTGCAGGTTTAATGCCACCTCCCTCACAGTGAGTTAGGGCTCAAGGAGAAAGCTCTGCTTGCCACTTCCTACTTCTGTATTGAGGTCTTTCTATTTGCTCTCCTCATAAACTTCAATTTTCACATCAGCTCCTTCTCTTTCCTTGTCTTCCTCACATTGCTATATTCCAGCATCTGGACACAAAATCTCTGCTGCTAACCATTCTGCCATCTCATCCAAGATAATGTTGCCCAAACAATCTCTTCAGAATTATATGGGTCAATTCTTCCTATATCCTTATCGAAGTTTTACATTTGTAATTCAGGTAAGTTTTTATTTTTCTCATCAATATCCCATTAGTTATCTTCCACATCCTTAATGTTTCTGTTTACTGAGTATGTGAAAAATCATATCATCAAAAAAAATATACAAAAAGTTATTCATATTTACATCTCTTCCACTATAATTTTTGTCTTAGTCCTAACCCCATCTCATAGGTAATCAAATTCTTTAACTTATTATTTATATTTCTTTTGTTTTCTCAATGTCTGCCATGGCTTCAAAGCTTGTTCCTTCTAACACTTAGGTTGAAATTTAGTTGGCATTATAGCAGCATTAAAAATAGGATATCAGAGAGGCCAGAAGTGATTAATTCTATTATTGTGAAGAGTAGTTACAGCGTACCATGAAATATGGCTATGGATATTGGATTTGTCAGGCCCCAGAATCATTCACAATACATTTCTCTTTTAAATTTTTAAAATATTTTTGCCTATTTACTCACAGTACCAGAGATTAAATCTAGAGCCTTCACACTGACAATCCATCCCCTTTACTTTTTGTTTTGAGAAAGTTCTCACTAAACGCATGCTGGACTTGAAATTGTGATATTCCTGCCTTAGGCTCCTAGAACACTGAAATTACAGGTGGATACCACTTCATAAGGTGTTAATTTTCTTTCAATTATAAATGAATGAGTTAATAACTAATAAATACATGGAAAATGCTCAACTTTAATTCAAATTAGAACAACACTGAATTTCCATGTTACTCTTGAAAGAATGGCTATCATCAGGAAATTAAGTAATAACAAATACTCATGTGAGACATCTCTAGCCCTTCTATATTTCCAGTGGGAATGTAAGCTAATAAAACTGTTCTGGAAATCAGTATGGTGATCACTCAAAAAAACTAAAAATAGAAATTCTATTTGACCAAGCTGTTCCCTTCATAGGCATCTTCCCCAAAGAATTAAAGATATTACAGTAATAAATGCATACCCATGTTTCTAGAACCACAACTAATAATGGTTACATCTTGAAAGCTGCCTACAAATAGAAAGCTGTCTACAAATAGATAAACATGGGAAGCCGACCCCATTGATTACTCTCAATGTAGGCTGGGAGCAGTGCAGAGTGCAAAGAGTTAACCCTGCAATTGGCTTGTTCTGAGAAGCAAGTGTAGCTGAAGCATATGTACCAAGGAGACTGACTCAAATTCTGTTCCCAGAGTTAAACCTTCTTTTACTAAAAGGTCAAGGTTGACTATTAACCATAACTTTTATTTTTGTCTGTTCTGTTCCTAATTCAAGAGTGCTTTGTCTTTTCTTTACAGTCCTAGCCTGCATCATAGCAACTACACATCCTCTCATGTAGCCACTTTACTTCAATCTAACTGATATCAAATATAAATATTGACATATCTGGGTGCTCAAGGCCTTTGTTCAGCCTTGCTTACATGAGCATTGTTCATCTTGGCCTCCCATATCTCTATCTCTTTAACTCTGTTTTTAAGCCTTTCTTCTTAACATGCATTGTAGCACTGAGCAGGAGATGAAAACCTATCAAGAGGGTCTCTGATATTAATGGTAAGATAATGATATTTCATCACAGTCAAATACTATTCTGCCATAAAGAAAGATAAACTTGGCTTATTCCATTGAAAATAGGAATTTAAGCCATAGAACTGAGTGAAATAAACCAGACATGAAAATTTAAATATCACAAAATTTCTCCCATGTGAGAAACTCAAAGTATAATTTAAATAATGAAATAAATGATAGATAATAGGAAGCAGACAGGTATTTTGAAAATGGGAATTGGACAAAAGATGTAGGTATGGTAGAGAGTAGGGAAAAAAGAATTATACAGAAGTGAGATGTGTTGTGTACGTGTACTAACTTCCTCCCAGTGAATGTATGTAGTATATCCTGGAGCATTCTAAGAAATTATAAACAAACAAATAAAACAAACAAACCATCTGTTACCACCACAGAATGGACTAAATATCCAACTAGACAGATCTAAATATATTTTTATTATCTAATCTTTCCTACACAAAATAGCATGTTACACTTATTTTTTACTTTCAATGATTTAGGTGAATATCACCTGATTTTATTTTATAGACATTTTACTCATTTTTGCAGCTGCATAGTGCTTAGCCATATGGATGCACATAAGCCTTCCTAAATGCTTGCATTGATAATGTCTCTGTGATTCATATATCAATGTATTAAAAATAACATTATTTAACTATCTTTACTTTTACACAGTTTTATACATTAATTATCTTGTCCCACTCACATAAAATGATTAAATACCTGATTTGGGGACATGTTAATGATTCATATACAAAATGTTAAGAGTAGTTCAATCATTTAAAGTGATTTAGCCAAGAAAATGGAACTGTGTATTGGATCCAAATTCAATCACACATTAGTATGATGAGATTGCCCTTGTTACTCCACTTTCTGCCAGGGTGATATATGACCACACAAAGTGGCAGAAACTTGCACTAACCCTGACTTTCAAATCCTCACAATTCATCAATTTTAGGGATCAATATGCTTGGTGTGTGCCTGTTTTTATAATTCTTAAGGGATTACAAGGATACTATTTCAATTTTGCTGAATAATTTATCTTTAGTTTTTATACATACATGATTTCAGTAGCTAATGCATAAGTGAAATGCAAAAAATGTGAGTACCCAATCTTTCTCTATAATAGGTTTCTAAATGATTTACTGAGTAATATGGCTCCAGTGCAACTTTTTCTCTTTCTGTCTTTTTTTCTCACTTATTCACTTAGTAAATTTTTTTTTCATTGACTTTATTAGTACATTTTAGGTATACAGTACAGTTACATTCATCATTGAGATCTTATACCTTTCCATGACTGGTCTTGGTTCTCATTTTTAAAATCTCACTTTTTTTTTCTTTTTTTTTTGTATCCAGGATCAAACTCAGGGCCTTGTGCTTGTGAGGCAGGCAGAGGAACCACTGAGCTAAATCCCCGGCCCTCAATAAATATTTATTAACAAGGTTGTATATGTTGTTTTCTATAGTTATTCTACTTAAGGACTAGATATGTCACCCATCTGACCCTACCAAGACATTTATCTTTTATAGCACTTGTTTAATGTCATAGGAATGGTCTTCTCTCCAAAATTTGATCACTCAGATCTTCCAAAGGATGTAAACTGAAAGCAAAGTTAATGATAGTCTGTATTACTTGTAATGATAGTCTTTATTACTTGTCATATTATTAAAACACAACAAATATCTTTAAAATTGTTTAAGTAATATCATCTCATCAAGTGTGATGATCCTTGTAGGTTCCTTTGTTCACTGTCGGATTGTTCTTCTGTTTCCTGTTTCATTCAGCTCAGAATTTCATGAAGGTTTTGAAGGTAGGAAAATATTCAGGGTGTGCTTGAAGATTTATGTCTGTATTTTGTCATGGTAGCCCTATAAGACTCTCTGCTGATTTCTCTTTTAATTTTTATTAGTGAATATTTAAAGTACATAATATTTATAGTCATCGTGGGAAGTTGGTATATGCACACAACACATTTTAATCGTTTCATATCTTTCCATTTCATATCTTTCCTGCCCCCTCCTTGAATCTCTTTGTCTTCTTCCTTTTTGCAAAAGAACTTTCTCACTCTTTTGTTTTAGAATATTTAACCCAATTTTAGAAATGGCAAAAGCCCCCAGGCATTTCTAAATGTTCTTAATGTGCCTTTCCTTCTCACTTTGGAATTTTCTATTCTCTAGTTCTTGTTGCTTTACATGTTTTACAAATTTTAAAATACAGTATCTCAAAATTCTGAAAGTAAAATCAATTGTGTCTAGGGGATATACTGCTTATGTTTGTTTTTTATAAGTCATTTGTACATTCTCCTGCAATCCTAACAATCTTATATTATCCTTCTTTGCATCATCTAAGAGCTATTAGATTTGTTTCTTATGGTCCCTTACTATTTTTAAAAGATCTCTCTTTTCATGGTCACTGACTGCCATCCTGTCTTCTATACCTGATGTTTTGTCTTCAGAATGGCTCAGTCTTCTGTGTATACTTTCCTATGTTGGGCATTCATGGTTACCAATGGGTTTTATATTTTATCTGACTGCATATGTGTGTGTGTGTGTATGTATATATATATATATATATATATAGTATTATATACATATAGTATTATATATAGTATTATACAGATATATTATATATAGTATTATTTATACAGTAATACACACACACATATATAGATATAGTACTTAATAGTTGAGGATATATAAATTTCAAGCAACTTAGAGACATACTATTTATAACTCCTAATAGAGTGGGTGAGATCCTTTCTATGAAAACTACAGTACCAATTTTCATCAATTTCCACCCCTGCCAGTCTAATTTGGTGTGAGTGGTTATCATGTGCTACTGTGTTCTCTGAAATATTTAGTTATCTTTCCATGGGCTGATGCTCATGAAGAAATTTTCAGGAGATCTAGAGATTGGTGTAAGGTGAAGGGAGGGATGGGAGAGAGGATGAAAAGAAGAATTAAGATATGGCATGTACATGTATCAACTTTCTACTTGGAATGTAAATATAAAATAATGCCTACATGTATAAATAAAATAAAATTTGAAAATACAAGAAGACACTGTCATAGCAGAGTATTACAGACTGAGTAGCTTAAAGGATAGAATTTTATTTCTAACATTTCTAAAATCTCCAAGCCCAAGATCAAGGTGTTGGGGGGGGTTAGTTTCTTCTGAGTTTCTCATTGGTTTTACTTTTTAAATTTACTTTTATTGGTATGTTTAATGTATACAATATAATGACATTAAATAGTGGAAATTTGTACCTTTATATATTTTTTTTTTTTTTTTTTTTTTTTTTTTTTTTGAACCAGGGATCAAACTTGGGCCCCTGTGCTTACAAGGCAGGAGGCAAAACTACTGAGCTAAATCCCTGGCCCTAAATAATCTATCTTGATTCTTATCTTTTCCCCCTTCCCCTTGCTATCCCCTCCCTCTGTCTTCACTTGGACTGTCCGCTATACCTGTCTCCTAATTTCTTAATCTCTTGAGGACACCAGCCATCTCGGTCTAATCTGAAGATCTTATTATTTTTTTAAAGTGTGCTAATTTTTTTTCAGCTTTAATTGAGTTTATTGGTACATTTTAGGGATACAGTACAGTTACATTCATTGTTGGGATCATGTACCTCTACATGACAAGTCTTGATTCTCATTTTTTCCCCTTACCTCTGCCCTCCCTTCACCCCCTCCTCCCCTCCCCATCTACAAACACTTTATTTTCATCTTTCCATTCTCTCACATTTTTTTCTTTTCCCTTTTTACTCTTCCCCTACCCATCCCACCTTCCCTACACCTTTAGCTCAAGATCTTATTTTAACATAAATAATATTTTATGGACTCAGAATCCAAGCCTCAACACATTATGAAGAAGTGGGGTTTCCCAATCCAACATTCAAATCTTGAAAATACAAAACTCAGCCTTTGGCTTCTTTTTTCTAGTTCTGTGAAATATAGTGCTGGAATTTTAATTGGCATTGCATTGAATCTGTATAGCAGTTTTGGTAGTATGGTCATTTTCACTATATTCCTACCCAGGAGCAGTGGATCTTTCCATTTTCTTATATCCTTTGATCTCTTTTTTCAGAGTGCTGTAGTTTTCAGCCTCTTTAATAAATGGTGTTGGAAAAACTGGATCTCAATGTGCCAAAGATTAAGAGTGGACCCTTATCTTTCACCATGCACTAAATTAAAACCCAAGTGGATTAAAGATCTAAATATTAAAACAGAAACACTAAGGGCTGGGGATTTAGCTCAGTGATTCCACTGCCTTCTTCAGAAGCATAAGGTCCCAAGTTCTATCTCCAGCACCAGAAAACAAACAAACAAATAACAACAACAACAACAAAAACAGAAACACTAAACTTGCTGGAAGATAAGTTAGGCAGAACTCTTGAAGAGACTGGCATAGGAAAAGACTTTATGAACAAATCCTCAGTAGCACAATAACTAGAGGAAAGAATCAACAACTGGGATCTCATCTTATTTAAAAGCTTCTGCACTGCAAAAGAAACCACCAACAGAACTAAGAGACAACCTAAAATGTGGCAAAAAATTTTTACCAGCTGCTCCTCAGACAAAGGACTCTTAACTAGAATATATAAAGAACTCAGAAACAATCAACCTCCCTAAATATAAAGACCTGATTCAAAAATGGGCATCTGAAATGAATATACATTTGTCAAACAGAAGTCAAAGCAGCAAGTAAATATATGAAAAAATGCTGCACATCACTGGTCATTTGAGAGATGCAGATGAAAACAACACTGAGATTCCACCTCACCCCACAAAGAATGGCTGCTATCAAGAAATCAATCAATAACAAATGTTGGCGGGGTTGTGGGGAGAAAGTAACCCTTCTCCATGGTTGGTGGGAGTGCAGACTGGTGCAACCTCTATGGAAATCAATATGGAGATACCTCAAAGACCTAGGACTAGAGCTTCCATTTGACCCAGCCATCCCTCTGCTGGGTATCTTTCCAAAAGAATTAAAAGAATCATATCACAGAAATATATGCATGCCTATGTTTACAGAGGCACAATTTGTAATACCTGAAACTTGGAAACAGCCCATTTGCCCATCAGTTGGAAACTGGATAAACAAGATGTGGTTTTTCTATAAAATTGAATACTACTCAGCCATAAGGAATGAGAAATTAGATTCAGTCATAGGAAAATGGATACATATTGAGGATATACTCCTAAGTGAAATTAATAAATCACACATGTGAAAATACCAAATAGTTTCTCTCTCTGATGCAAAAAACTATAATAGTACATACAATCCTAATGAGATAATTGACAATGTGAAATAGGAAGAGAAGGGCTAAAGGTGTAGGGAAAGTGGGAAGGGAAGGGGAAAGCTAATAAGGGAAAACAAAAAATATGAAACAATGGAAATAAAATATTTGTAAATGGAGAGGGGAGGAGGGGGTAAATGGAAGGCAGTGACAAGGGGAAAAATGAGAATCAAGACCTGTCATGTAAAGGTACAAGATCCCAATAATGAATGTAACTGTACTGTATGCCTAAAATGTGCCAATAAACTTAATGAGGAAAAAAAAAGATAATCTTTAATAAAGAAAATTAATGAAAAAAAAGAGCATCAAAATATTAAATACGTGAATGGACTCTGCATGATTGAGATAAAGAAGAAAATATTGTATTTGGAAGTTTCAGTTTATTAATTATTTCTAACAATATACTGAAGTATAACAGCTCTCAGACATTTGTCTAGTAACAGAATTTTGCAAGTCAGTAAAATACAGTAAAAATTGTATCAATAATTACTAGACAATACAGCAGGAGACGCATTAAAATCTATCACATATTATAAATATTATGCATACATACTTTAAATTAATTGTATATAATTATATAATTTCAAATTATTTCATAATAATCTATTTTTAATAATATTGTAGTAGACAAATAATGCCTTATAAAATACCTTATTAAATAACTAGTAAGTAATACAAAGCTTAAAGTAAGTTAAATTTATGTTCAAAGTAGTTGATTATGAATATACACATATTAATTAAAAACAGAAACTTTCAAATGCTAATTTTATCTTATATTATTAGTATTTTTTTTACTCTAAGGCATTAAACATAATTTAAATAAAATGAAATATCACTTTTGAGTTAATCATTTTCATTTATAACAAAAGGCATCTTTAACCAATAAATTTTAAAATGTGAATTTGTCTCAAATTCCTGAATTTAATGTACAGATATTCATAAAGTAAAATATTGTGACCCAGATAACTGTTTAGAACATCTGACAATTGCATTTTAAAAGTAGAAAAGTGAAATGTTAAGTAGATTTTACTTATGAAATTATTTATAGTTATGTATGTTTTTCAAAGCATTAGGTTGCAACTATATCTTCTCAGCTAACTATTTGGTTGTATGGCTGATTTGAGATATATATGGGAGAACACCATATCACTTTTTTCATATAAGTGCAAATAAATTAGGGATTCAATATCTCAAGAATTTGATCACTCCTTCATATTTATTTATACTTACCCCTTTAATTTTCTTTAGTCTTAGCTCATACATAATATGTAATTCATTATATCAAGTAACTAATATACAGTCTTGCATAAAATAGTATATTGCATTTTAAAATATGTTTTAAATGTATATAATAGTAGTTGATATTAGGTTTGTATTAATTTGTTTTCCTGATATTATTAATTATTAAAGGTTGAACAGATTTGCTATTGTCGACAGTTTTATATAACCATACCAATACTGTATTTTTGTGTTATCTTCAGTACAATTTTAATGACTTTGCTTTTTCTTTTCAGAAGCACATTCTTTCAAGGAGTAAAGAAGGACATAGGAAAAATAATAAGGATTCACAGATCTTCTGTACTTCAAAAACTTATGGATATAAGGTAGAACTTTAAGAAAAATTGAATAAAGAGCCCAAGTTGTTTTCTTCCCAAATAATGAAAAACATTAAAGAAAATTGTCCAAAAAAGCCACTTTAATGTTCTGAAAAAAATTAGAAGGATAGATCTTATAGAGAAGTTTTTATTCAAAAGACAATAACCCTTATAAACACCATGAGCTATTGCGGCATTTTGGTTTGTGTACTTCCATGCGGATATCACCACCAAGATCTACTGTAATAATCTCTATAGATCAACTGATTTTATGTGGAAGCAAAGCAGAAACAGCACACCCAAAGGCACAGTTGAAAACGAAACGACAGAGGTTCGGAAGGTCAATTAAGTAGCTGCTTTGAGGTGGTGATCCTAGTTGAGATGAGCAAAACACTGGAAGAAAGTTCAGAAATTTCACAAGAGCTTCTGGGAATGAAAAAGTAGCAATGGACCTTAGGAGATTTCAAAAATTTTTGGTGGTCTGGAAGGCATCTTGCCTGTGCAAAGCTCTGAACAGGTTCAACAAAAAAATGAAGAGGAGCTCAGCTCTCTGTTCTTAGCTGAGAAATATGAGGTTTTCATTAACCAAAAATTATAATTTGCAGAAAACAAAATTTCTTGAATTTTGTGGCTTTTAAACAGCACAATGATCCAACAGGGAATGAATGCTCACTAGGTCAAGGCATTTTAGGTTTTTTTACCTATTTTCACCATGGATCATATTAGACTAAAAGAATACTGTATCAGAAAACCTTGATGAAGATTGCTATTTTTTTCAGGGTTTATTTTGTTTCTATAAAACAAAACAAAATATCAATTGGAAATATCCACAGAATGCAAAATTACTAGCAACATGAATCAAAAAGAATATTAATAAATATGCATTTAAATACCTATATCATGTATCTGTTATTCTCTGGAACTGCTAATATCATTCATTAGTCACAAAGGTGAATTTCTCTGGATCATCAGCAATTATCTTGAGAATGGGCTTAATGGTTTCCCTGAACTGCACTCATTTTAGTAAATACTTAGATGAAAATTGAGACTACTGGGTCAAGAAGACAAGTAGGAGACCAATAACATCTTCAGCAAGACTCTTCAGACACAAACACTAGCCCCCTTCTTATTCTAAACAGGGAAAAGCACCTGTCACATTGTTATTTGACTATAGGTATAAAGATTTTTTTCTCATTTTAAGTAATGAAACCTTTTAATAAATGTAAACAAGTTAGACTGGTATAGTAGGAAATACAAATTAGCTTAAAACTCTAACATGCCATTGCTAGGCAAATGTAGAAAATTCTCTGAAGTTTGATTTTTCTGTGTTTAACTTCAATCCACTTTGAGCACTCTGAAGCACAATAAATAAGACAGTCTTACAGATGTGCTCATTATATTATGATTTTGCACGTAAAATTTTACCAGTGTTTCTTCTCTTGCCTGACCATAATCAACCCTGTTTCCTTCAAAGAACAGCAGAAGTTCTGTCAAATTTGCATAAATTCAGACACTGTAATGTAGAATAATATTAAGGGATTAACCAGAATGCTTGTAAAATTGTTGCAAAAATGTTCTATAAGGTAATCCAACCTTCTGAACACATTATGGATTATGTTATTCTTAAAATTTTATTGGGAAGTTGATGAGAAAATGTACTAGCAAGCGTAAAATTTCTTGGAAACATTAAATAACAATGTTTCTATTTTCTTTTTATATGAATGATTTTAGAATAAGGCTACACTTCCATGTTTCTCCATATAAAATACTATTTCATTAAATATCTTTAAAGCACTAGGGAAACTATCATGCTCGGTTTCTATTCCAATACATTTAGCTAAATAGAATTAAAATTATTGTGCTCACTTTAGGATGTTCAACCCCTATACTTATATCTGCATATCAGTTTTTAATACTGAAGAAAATTCATTCAGAATTACAATTGCAAATCTATCTTATAAATAGAATGTATCAATTTTCAGAAATAATAAATGAGTCATCATGCTTTGTAAATATTAGAAAAATTTACAAAAGTAGAATATTTTAATTCTATGCAAAGTAAGTCTGCAACTAGTTCTTAATCACATGAAATATAATGCTTAAAGCTGTTTGAAGGTTTGTTCTCCAACAACATTCTGAAAAAATGCTTTGCTTTAAATATGTGTTGAATTCACCTCCATTTTCATAGAGACAAAAGACAGGAGAGGCAGTCTAATAAATATCCATCATTTCCAGGTTCAGAAATCTCAACTCCGATGGCCACACAAGATCCTTACATAACTGCTGAATGACACATAATTTTAGAGATAATAAAAAAATCTAACTCAGGAGAAAAATGTAATTATTTTTATAAAGATAATAATTTTAAGTTTGCTTCCTGGTCTTTAAAAAAGTTGAAGTAAAATTTATTGATTTCAAAGGTAGGTGCTTTGTATATTCTATCCACATGACATAGTTTTCTGTTAACATCCATGTAAAACTTCAAGATTAAAGTACATAGTAGATACTTTGGGAAAAAAAGGAGAAATACTTTTGGGAAAAAATAGAAATAATACCATTGATGAATGGTTAAACATTGTGGTACGTCCTCACTTTGGAATTGTACTGACCCATAAAAATGTACCAAATTTGTTAGATATTGAGAAAATTATGCTGTCAAAAAAATGAACTCTTTTAATATTATTCTTTAAATAATAATATAGAGAAATAAAAACATTACTGGTCATCAGGATCTAGTGACGAGATAAGGAAAGAATAATGCTATTGCTATAAACTGGTACTTTAGGAAATCTTTGTTTTGAATTTTTTCTGAATCTTGGTACTAACGGTGTTTAAATGAATCAGCTAATCAATCCAAATGCACAAAATGAGGTAGATATAGTCAAGAATAAATTAGTACATGCAAAACTAATGCAACCTAAGATTAGTGGATTACATCAAAGTCAACTTTTGGTTTGTAACAAACAGTGTACAAACAGGAATGAGCTATTATGATAGGTGTTAACATTTCAAGACAGTGAAGACTACTCTCAAATTATACATGAAGAGCAAAATAAAAGATAATAAGGAGCAGGGAGATAAATCATTCTTAATTGGAAAGGGATCCAGAGATGGAAGGCAGAGGGGTGAGATAGGAGGGAAAGGAGATGAAATAAGAAATTATAATAAGCTATTTACATGTACCAACTCCAAAAAAAAAAAAGAATGGAATGGTCCTGTAATTCAAACAGGCACTAATTTAAAAAAGAATTATCTCAGTATCTCTTTATATTCTGTTATAAATATATATCAATATATAATCATTTTAGAGTGAGAAATTAAGAAAAAATAGAATTTCCAACTTGGAAAGCCTATTTATATTATTTCATATGTTTGAGAAAAATTTGTCAGAAATTTAGAAAAGCTAATTTACCTTTAAATAAAGTTTATCAAAGGGAGAGAGTGGAAAGTAGAAAGGAAAGTATTAAAAAAGAGAAAGAGGATGGGGAAAGACGAAATTGGAGGTTCAGAAATAAATTGTTATATCATGTATAAATATGTCAAATTTAAATCTATCACTCCACATAACTAATATGCATAAATAAATAAATTAGTAGAAATCTATCTTAAAGCTGTCTCCATCCTGAAAATACTTTTTTCAGTGTAGTGACATCGAAAGCAATCATTTTCAAAGTGGAAAATTGAAAAAAAATTATTTTTTTTATGATTTCAGGCTTGCTAAGGCTTATTTTGCTTACAATCAAATAAAGATTAAGCTAATAAAAATATAATTTTGATGACCCACTTACCATAGCCTCAAATCCCTGAAGACCTATTCAGTTAGATAGGGAAATGTTTCCAAATATCTTAAAAACATGTCTCTTAGGTACATCCACAAAATATATCACATTTTGGATTTTAAAACTTTTACCTTTCAGCTGTTTTATGGGAATCTCTAAGTGGAGAAGGTTCTATCTTATTAAAATATGTGAGTATGGATTTATATATGGTAGTGGATTATAAATTGATTCATAATAAACTTACATGTTTTTCAAACTCAGCAATAAGTAAACAAAAAGAAATGATGCCATAAACTCCATAGAAAAAGGCTCTGAACCCCAACATCTAGACATAACAAGAAATAAGGGAAAAGAAAAAAATATGACAAAATGAAAAAATGGAAACAAAGTTTTTGTAAATGAGGAGGGGAGGAGGGAGTGAAGGGAGGGCAGGGACAAGGGGAAAAAATGACAACCAAGACCTGTCATGTAAAGGTACAAGATCCCAATGATGAATGTAACTGTACTGTATACCTAAAATGTACCAATAAACTCGAGAAAAAAATAATATATTCCTCAGAAACACAGGATATTTCTAATAAAGAAGCAAAGTTAGTTGCAAAGGAAGTGTCAAAAGCATTGAGGGTAAAGCCATGAAAATTGGAGAGCCCAGGGAATAGAACCAAAATGTAATATAAAGAATTAATTGTTGACACATAAATACTAAGACTTGAAAGTTGCTGTGATCCAATGACTTAGGTTCTATTCCTTTGTAAACCAATTCTTAAGTTGTCTTAAGTCTGAGTGTGTGAGGCTGATCATTATTTCATTCACAGCCTCATCCACATCTGAATTTTATGGGGCAAACCAGGATCTCAGAATACTGGACTGAACCTGAATTTATGATAGATATAACTTTCTTGTATGTTTTCCATAGACACCAAAGCACTGGATAAGGATTTAAGCATACTGTCCAGTAATTATAATAGAAAATATCAATAGTTATTTGAAGAGAAGCTTAGGGAGGAATTTTAGAAAGGTCTGTGCCATCAAAAGAGAACACATATTTGAAGAAATGTTTGGAACTTATATATAGAAGCATACTTTGAATTTAACTGATTAAGTAAACTTCTACAAACTAAAAATTTGTGGGTTATTTTGCTGACTTGTATCAATAATGTAATAAACTATTTGATTTATTAGCACTCTGCCTGAAAAGAATAATAGAGCAATGTAATGTAGCATGTAGCTTAAACTAAAGAGATTACTTGACAATAATGCTGTCTGTCTAAAACACAAATGTCCTGGGTCTATTGCTTATTGTGACCAGGAAAGTATATTCAAAGTCACGTATGACATTTTATCACTTTGTTTTTCATGATTATATTTCTATATTACTATGATACCAATATCCTCCATGGGGGGAAAAACTCAAGTTCTAATTGCTAAAGAAGGCTATGGGAAAAGACATAAGGTACAAGAAAAAATATGAGAAAAGGAAAAAAATGGAAACAAAGTCTTTGTAAATAGGGGAGGGGGGAGAGGGTGAAGGGAGGGCGGGGATACAGAGAAAACTAGATGTGTCATGTAAAGGAGCAAGATCCCAAATGTAACTGTACTATGTACTTAAAAAGTACCAATAAACTAAAAAAAAAAATTATAGTTAAAAAATAACTCATATTTTGGTGGCCTGCCTTGCAAGCGCAAGGACCCAAGTTAGATCCCTAGCATGAAAAGAAAAGGAAAAAAAACTCATATTAAATCTGACTTTAATTGGAGATAAATTAAGACTACCAAACCATGTAAGAATTTTAGTTTTGCTTGTTATTTTTCTTATTTATGAATATATGTATAATGTATTATTTTAAATTTATAAGACATTCAATATTTATGGAAGACTCTAAACTTCTTAGTGAAAACTGTAGTATGTATTGTTGATATGTCATACAATCTTTTAAGGAGTTTATATAGAAAGGAGCAATTTGGCAGCAAGTGATGCTTTAGATTTTAGAAGTGTTAGCTCAATTTCTGGGCCCCAAAAGTATTGTGAGACAGGCCAGGGGTAATGAGCTAGGAAAATTGAAAAGTATGATACTGATTAGGCAAATAAAGAAAGATATCGCTGCTCTGCGTGAGTCATTACCACACCATTTGATAATGTTCTCAAGCATTATCCACCAACAAACTTTTATCAATGAGTAATTAGAAGAATACAAATACAGGAACAAAGAGAGCTCAAAATTGGAAGAGTAAAATAATGTTTGCTTCAGAAGCAAATCAGGCAATATTTTTAAACTAACAATGCATACGTATATACTTTAAATAATAAATATACATTTTGAAAATGTAATAAGCATAAAAAGATCATGCTAAAAAAGAAAAATCAATTGTCATTTGTTAATAAAATATGTTTGATATATTGAAAAATTATGATACCAAATAATGTTCTAGAATATCATTCCAACACTATATATGATTTTCAGAATTTGGCTGTCTTACAACTTTTCTGTATTCACAATTTTGCTGTATTAGTGTTAATCTATATGTATTTATTATTACTGTTAATTATGCTTGTGAAAATATTTGTCATTATATTTATAATCTAAATTTTGTTTTCTTCTAATGTGGACAAAATCCAAAGTGATTCTCATATAGTTTTAAAACTCAAATGGCCAGACATCACAGCAGATACAACAGAAAATTTATAAATATAATATGTCTACTCCTAAATTACATGAGTCAAATGATGACAAATTCAAGCGACCAATAAGCAATTCTAACTTAAGTAATTGAGATTTATAGTTTATTAATTCCATGAAATTATATGATCCAAAAAATACTAAGATCTCTAACATTAGTGCATAATTATATAACAGTCTGTCCCGTAAAAGCAGAATGCAGTTTCCTACAAAGCATGTGTATCTTTCATGAAAGCAGATAATATACTGACCCATGAAATGTCTCATTAGTTTTAAAATGATGGAAATCATCTCTTTTGTTCTCAACACAATAATACTTAAAAAGTGAAATCAATATCTAGGCTATCTGAAAATTGCTGAATGTTATGCAACTAAAATTCTTTATAGGTGAATAAATTATTACAGAAATTGGAAAATATTTTAACTCAATAATAATAAAGGAAATTTCTAATTTTAATGTAGATAAGTTACTGCTTACCAGGAATTTGTTAATGTAAATAATTAACATAAAAAAGAAAAGTCTAACATCAGTAATCAGTGATTCACTTTACAAAGATTAAAAAATAATGAAGTAAAATTAAGAGAGAGCAAGAAGAGAGTAGCAATTAGAAGAAATATATTAAGTAAAACAATGGGGAAAAAAGAAAATTAACAAATCCCAAATCTGAATATTTGAAATATTGAAATATTAAAAATGACAGAGTAAAATAGAAATAATATAGAACATAAATAGAAAATTCCAGAAATAATCAAGAAAAATAAATATCCTAAAATATCATATAAAGATAATAAATAAATATTATGTATAGTTTTACCTGAAAAATTCTTGCATTTACAAGATAGTAAACCTCACTCAAATAGAGTTCCCTTATTTATTTAAGAAACTAAATTCTTAGGGCCAGGGATTTAGCTCAGTGGTGCTGCACCCACCTTGAAAGTGCAAGGACCCTAGTTCAATTCCTGGTACCAAAATAATAATAATACATAAACAAAAAAGTAAAAAAAAACTAAATTCTTAAACAAAAATGTCCTTACCCAGAAGAAAAACAAAACAAAACAAAACAAAACAAAATGCAGATTCTAGTACCTTCTGTGAACTTGCTAAATATCATATAAAGATAATAAATAAATATTATGTATAGTTTTACCTGAAAAATTCTTGCATTTACAAGATAGTAAACCTCACTCAAATAGAGTTCCCTTATTTATTTAAGAAACTAAATTCTTAGGGCCAGGGATTTAGCTCAGTGGTGCTGCACCCACCCTGAAAGTGCAAGGACCCTAGTTCAATTCCTGGTACCAAAGTAATAATAATACATAAACAAAAAAGTAAAAAAAAAACTAAATTCTTAAAAAAAAATGTCCTTACCCAGAAGAAAAACAAAACAAAACAAAACAAAATGCAGATTCTAGTACCTTCTTAGTGAACTTGCAATAAATATGAAAAATTGCGCCAATTCATTTCAACCTTTATGAGTAAAAAGAAGACATTAGAAACTGAAACAGAAAGGAAGAGATTACAATCAATTGTATGGGATCAGCAATATCCTGATATCAAAACAAGAAAATAAGAACATGGAAAATGTGTGCTATTAAAACAGGAGCAAAATTTAGAAACTTTCAAAATTCTAAGTATCAAATTCTAGTTCTGTGTTAAAATTGCAGTATATCATAACCTAATCCACTTATCTCAATGTTACAAGCTGAATTTTCCTCACAGAAAAGGGACATTTGGACATGAAGATACAGCATACAGGAAAAATGGAACATGAAGGTGATGACCTCAATTAGAGTGTTGTATATATCAGGATATTATCTTAACAAGCCAATAAATGACAACAATTCTGATAAAACATAAAGAGGTAGGTTATAGACATGGTACGTTATAGACAGTAACTCCTCACCTTTCAGAATGAGACAGCCTGCAGAAATGTGGATCATGGACTAGAAGCATCAAGAACTGAGAAATAGGAAGAAAAGGGATAAAGGTGTAGGGGAAGTGGGAAGGGTAGGGGAAAGGAAATAAAGGAAAAGAAAAATGAGAAAGTGAAAATATGGAAATAAAATATTTTTGAATAGGGAAGGGAGGATGGGGTGAAGGGAGGGCAGGGGTAAGGGAAAAAATGATAATCAAGACCTGTCATGTAGAGGCACAAGATTCCAATGATGAATGTAACTGTACTGTATGCCTAAAATGTACCAATAAACACAATGAGAGGGAAAAAAAAAAGAACATTAAAGTTCACAGCAAATTTAGGAAAATCAAAGACTGGAAGAGTCAAATATACAACAGGTGACTATAAAAGCAAAATATCCCCCTATTGAATTCTATTCAGAAAGAAACAGTAGCAAATTACAGATATAGCAAAGTACACAAGCCATTAATCTGAGTGGAGAGACATATGAGCACATTCATACAAGACAGAAGCTAATCTGCCGTGACAAACAGAGATACGTGATAGAACCAGAAGAGCAGTGAAGGCATCCAAAAAATTGGAGAGTTAATAGAAATACTCTACATCTTAATCATAGTGGTGATTACACCGACAAGTAAAACTCCACAAAATAAGCAAGTTCTGGACTCTGAAATAATGTGACTTGTTGCATGGGTATTCTTATTTCATAAAGTTGATGAGAAAAAAATCTAATTAGTGTAAATTTTTCTCAAATTAAAAAACCTCAGTATACTCATTGGAAGTCATACAATGATGATACACAATTTAGTAAAATATTTGAGTTTGAAATGTGAAGAACAACATGAGTGGTTTAGCTTTAAAAAATCAAATAAATTTTTTTTTATTGAGTTTATTGGTACATTTAGGGATACAGTACAGTTACATTCATTGTTGGGATCATGTACCTTTACATGGCAAGTCTTGATTCTCATTTTTTCCCCTTACCTCTGCCCTCCCTTCACCCCCTCCTCCCCTCCCCATCTACAAACACTTTATTTTCATCTTTTCATTCTCTCACATTTTTTTCTTTTCCCTTTTTGTTCTTCCCCTACGTATCACACCTTCCCTACACCTTTAGCTCCTTTCCTCCCATTTCTAAATGTCAGTAATCTTATTAG
>NW_022900942.1:19146192-19201132 GCF_012274545.1 Fukomys damarensis
GACAAAGGAGCTCACCATCCTCAGTGGAGGAAAGATAGCCTCTTTAATAAATGGTGTTGGAAAAACTGGATATCAACCTGCCACAGATTAAAATTACCCCTATATTTTTCGCCATGCACTAAATTAAAATCCAAATGGATTAAAGATCTAAATATTAAAACAGAAACATTAAACTTGCTGGAAAGTAAGTTAGGCAGAACTCTGGAAGACATTGGTATAGGAAAAGACTTTATGAAAATCCTCAGTTAAACTAAGAGACAATCTACAATGTGGGAATAAATTTTGATTCTCTTTACTTATCACAGGGGAGGATTAAGACTCCAAAAAGCATACAAAGTAAGTGAGAAATAACATTCTGTTCATCAAGACAGTATTTCCCAGGCTGTGAACAAGAAACAAATCTTAGAACATTATTCCTATGAGTCTTTCTTGATGTAATTCTGCCAAACAAGTGATGATGGGAAAAACTGTCACAATGAAATGAAAATGGTCATTTTAGGTAATAAGGTTAATTAAAATCTAAGGAGTAGGCCTAATTATCTTGATTGTGGTACACCTACACCTACACACACACACACACACACACACATATATATATATATGCCACACATACAGTTATTCTGTAGAATTTTTATCTGTCAGTCATTAAAAAATGAAGTCAGAAAAAAAATAATCTGAAAGAAAAATGAGGCAATGTATGATTTAAAACTGATAAAGAATGTAAAGATATTAGCAAAGTAGAGGTAACATTAAGATAATTCTGTTGATCAAATTGGATTTATGGAAGGTATGCTAGAAATCACCTAATTCTATTATGAGAAAAATCAATGAAGTATAATCAATTATTTATATAAAGAGAAAAATTAAGGTTTTAAAAATATGCATAACTATGGAAGCACATGCTAGACAAAAACAAAATATTTAAATATTTAATATTTAAATATAATAGGAATTAAAAGAAGGAAATAAAACAGAACATGTAATAAAGAGTATGGCAGATAATCCTAGGTTCCTTCATCAATTTAAACTGTGGTCAATAAAAATATTTATAGAATGGATAAATGAACTTTTAGTTAAGTTAGGTAGAAATAATACAGGCAGTCAGGGCTGGGCCCTTGAGAGAGTCAATACAAACGGTGAAAACACACTATACAATTCCAGCAATATAATATTATGGAAAAGGCAAAATTCTAGAGAATATAAAAAGACCTGTGATTGTCAGGCAGAGGAAAAGAGGAAAGGATAAATAGATGGGCCATTTGGAGTGTTTAGAGCAATAAAACTATTCTGTAAGATATTGTAATAGTGGAAAAATGACATTATGTGTTTGTCAAAGCCTATATAACTGCAGAACATAAAGAATTAACTCTAATGTAAACTCTGGATTTTAGTTACTAGTAATATATTAATATTTGTTCATCAATTGCAACAAAAATGCTACAGTAAGGCAAGATTCTAATGAGGAGGCTATACTGGGAGTGGTGGTCCACAGGAGGCACATGGAAAGTACATTCTGATCAATTCTTTGGCAAATGTAAAATCGCTCCATTAAAAATAAACACTCTTAATTAAATAATCAGTGAGGGTTTTTTTCCAGGACTTAAACAAAGAATCTAAACTGCTGTGAAATATTAAATGACTTATAGTCATGAAAAAATATAACATAAAAAAATAGGAAAAAAATGATAAGGAACACACCAAGAACAATGCATAAAGGTCAATAATTTTTAAAATTTCCTATTCACACATAAAGAAATAGAACACTAGTTAGGGAAAGGAAGCCAAAAGACTACCTCTCAAATATGTGACAAGTAAGTGTATTATAAACAACTTGAGGAAAAATCAAATGTTAATACACTCGTGTTAAAAACACTCAGATAATTGTGCTGGCAGTGTGGAGGAAAGTGGAGCACTGAACTGGAGTCCATGTATAATGCCATACAACAAAATAATGAAGTGAAAGGCAGCTTTAAGTACTAAAAAATAATAATTATTATTACTTTGAAACTACTAGAGGAAAACCTGAATAAATGTCTTTATAAATGTGGAGTAAAGCATGTGTCCTCAGTAAAAGGATACGTATATCCCACAACAAGTTCAATGCCAAAGTCAGTAAAGTCTGCATGCCAAAAGAATTCTGTAGCAAAAACTGTTGAAATATGCATGATTGACATCCCAAAAGAAATAATTATTTAGACTATAAAGCTCTCCTATGATAAGAAAAGGTTAGAAAATGAAAGGGAATAAAAAATAAAATAGAAAACACACAATTCACAGAAACAGTGAAATTATCTGACCCTATCAGATAATTTTTTTTACCTCACTAATAGTAAAAAGTTTTTAAATGTAATAGCAAGAAAAGCAAGTGAAAGACACACTAGGTTACTTTTATTGCCTAGTAGGGGTGGTAAAAATGATACACCTACTACTTTTTTTCTTTTAAAATGTTTTAATGTAGAGTTGTTATTTCTGAACTAAAACCTCAGTATTCATATTTTTGGGGGGTTTAATTGCAGTGTTGGCACTTTGTGATGAATGACTGGATTTGGGGAGCAGTTTGGCACTTAATCTCTAAAAGCTTCACTATCACTGACCTAATACATTAGCAAAAGTAACCAAAATGTAGCATAGACAATAGACCATATAGCCGGAACAAAAAGACATATATAACTGAAAACCAGTACAAAAACACTAGAGGACAATTTGACATTATCCATGAAAAATATAAATGCTTAAGAAGTCAATGATTAATCTATTTCTAAGGTATTCTACTGGCGCAACTGTACATATACAAAATATATGTACAGGTAATTTGTAATTTTTATAAAGTAGTAAAAAATCTGGAAGTGACTATATCAGGATGTGATAAAATATTTTGAGGTGATGGAAAACTGAAATCATAAAAATAAAATCAGAGTCTTTCTATACGTATTCTCCCTTTTAATTGAAAGATAGCTGTATATGTTTGTGATATAAATTGTACCATTCCGGTATAGAATAAGTGTATAGAATAAGTGATTATGTGATCAGGATAACTGACATGCCGATCACCTGAGACATCTATCATTTATTTTTGTTGGGAGCATTCAAAATCCTTTCTACTAGCTATTTTGAAATATACGAAGAAGGCTTTCTAATTTTATACCATTTACACAATTGTAGGACATGAAAACAGCCCCAGTCTTGCGAATATAAGCAGCAAGTTGTAGAACTATAAATATATTATGAAAATACTTGAAAAATAAGAAGGAAAAAGTTTGAATAGATATCAAATTTTGCTTGCTTTTTAAATAAAATAAATACAGTGACAATTTATATAAAAATAATCAAAGTTTCTTCAGTGGGAAAACTGCAGGGTTCTTTAGAATAATATTCCCTGAGCAACAAATAGCCAAGCTAGGACCTAACACATTTGTAGAAGCCAGCTAGATGGATTAAAAACAAAATTAATTCTTCCAGAATGTGGAAGTACTTCCAGTACTTACAATACAGATAGAGAGCTGAAAGAAAAAAAAGAATCTCAATATGAGAAATACATAGAGAATCAGGGGAAAATCTGAGGAAGTTGTAGGTGGGAATCTAGGCTACAATATTGTATAAAATTTCTGCAGTCTTAGTATAATTACTATGCAGAGTGATGTAATTCTCTTAGAAAGTTGGAAACCTTGCCACTGTAATCAAGCTCTTGGTGTCACAAATACTTGGATGATTTTTCTTGTATTTGTTCAAGATGTACCACATTACTACTATGTACAGATGCAGAGGAAAATGATTACTACAGTTACACAAATTAACCTATATACAATTCCTTTTTTGCCTAGATTATTTTTATTAAGCTTTTTTGCAATTTTTAAATAAATCAAATAGGAAGGTATTGAAATATTTTTGAGACTGGTAAGAACCACTGGTGTCTATGGATACAAATAAAATATCATATCAATTTTCTGAGAGGCTACTATTACTCTTTTTTATAGTATACTCAAACTGTCAGAGACTGAGTCCTCTCGGCTCTGAAATCTCATTTCACAGGTAAACATACTGTGACAAAGAGAGGTAATACTCTTTCAAATGCCCTGGCTTCAGAACTGAAACTTTGGAACTAAAATGAAAGAATAGTATTACTGAAAGACTGTTGTAATTTATTTAGACTCTTTCTAATTCAAACCAATTAAGTTGTAAGAAAATTTTAAAATATATGATTTTTAATAAAACCCATAATTTTACCATGTAGGTTCATATGTTTAGTATAAACATATTTTGTTAAAAATCAATTATTTTCAATAAAATGGAAATAAAACACATATAAGTTTAGATACAGCTTTATTTACTAGCAAATACAAATTATTTCACAGGGGACATATGATTAAACAACTTTTTCTCTTCTTTGGCCATCAAGTAATCAGGAGTCACAATTTTTCTAATATGAAGAAGTTTTATAAGAGTTTCAAAATTGGAAAATATATATATATATATTTCACTAGCTAAATAATGAAAATATACAAAAGTTTGGAACAGTAGTTTAGATCTCATCAAACATTCTTTTTAAAATATGAAATTTTAAACAATAGAAAAAATAGTTTGCTATTGACATTTAACTAGCGCTATAATTTAATTCTTTTTATAGTAATTAGAAAAAAAAGCAACTATACCTAGAATTTATTGATAATACTGTTGTTTTTAAGAAAATTTTTTAAAAAATCTAAGTTTCTTGATGGCATTTTTAAATTCTTAAACTATCTACATTTTAAGATTTTGTCACCAATTTCTGAAGACAGACTGATTTTTTTTTTCCCTTCTAAAACTGTGGCGTCAACATAAGGTAGGTAAGAATTGATCACCAAAGCAGACTTTTATTGTCGACCATGGGTAAGAGAAAGGGGGAACAATCTCATGATAAGCTTTTCAAATTGTTAGGGTTGGAGGAAGTATATGCAGGATAAAATAAATGAGGAGAATGGATAGGCTAATGACTGAAGAAGGATATTCATGTCTCTTCTAAGAAACATGGGGAGGGATTTTCTGGAAATTAAGACACACTCTCTTTTCGACCCTTTCATGTGTCTTCTCAGTAGCCCATTTTCTACTGTCATGACTTGGTACACTCGTGGGATTATAATGAAGGAGAGGTTGTTTGGGCTTCACTTGGACACCCATTTGAGATCTAACCAATTCCAGTGAGTCCAGACAATAAAGTCTCCTGCCTGCAGGTATTCTGACCTTAAAGATAAAAAATAGAAATAAAAACAAAAATAAAGTAAGGTAGAAATTCAAGCTCAGGGTTAAAGCATGGAAACATTTTTGCTAGGATATAATATGCTATCATACGGCAACATTTATTTAGTATCAGAGCACAAAAATTATATAAGGATAATTATGTGAGATGCCAAAAGTGCTCTTGTTTTTAATTAGTGTTAAAGCACTTTTTAAGAGTAATAATCTAAATACATCCATAGTACTTCACATGACATATGATAACCTTAAGTACCAAAATTGACTTTTATGATCTTGTAAGTCCATCTGATTTTCCATTTTTCACTCTCATTTAATAAGTAAATGGGATTGAGAACTCATTCAGATTTTTTCTTGATTCATTTATTCATTCACACATGATATGCTTTTGTTTTTTGTCTTTTTTCTTTGTTTGTTTTTTGGTTTTTTGAGACAGAGTCTCACTGCGTAGTTGAGACTGACCTGGAACTCACTATGTAGCCCAGGCTGGTCTCGAGCTCACAGTGTTCCTCCTGCCTCAGCCTCCTGAGTGCTGGGATTACAGGCATGAGACACCAACCCGGCCCACAATATGCTTTTGTGAAGTTTAAATTTTTCCTTTTGAATATCAATTAGAAAACTTTTTCAAACTGCATTTGTTATGAAACAAAATCGTTGTGCTGCAATGTCACAAGTAGAGAGTATTACGGGTGAGGCAAACCAGACCACCATCAAGGTGGAATGTGTCAAAAGTCATAAAACTCATGGCTACAAGTTGAGCGTGGCTAAAGAGGATGTGCATAGAACATTACTCTAGGCTTTTGGCTCTGAGCACTGTTCATACAACCAACCACAATGCAATACTCTGAATTGTTTATTTGAGTTTGGCACTGTTCACACAAACAATCGGATCACATTGTTCTTAATCCTTCATTTATATATGATCATGGCCAATTAAAAAACATTCCTCTTGATCCTTCATTTACATCTGGCCAAAAGCTAAATGTGTTTTTTTTTTTTTATTAATTGAGTTTATTGGTACATTTAAGATATACAGTACAGTTACATTCATTACTGGGATCTTGTACCTTTCTTGGTTCTCATTTTTTCCACTTGTCCCTGCCCTCCCTTCACTCCCTCCTCCCCTCCCCATTTACAGACACTTTGTTTCCATTTTTTCCTTTTAGAATATCAATATGTTACCTATCGTTAGGGGAAGTCCTATCTCTTTTCTTTTTCTAGTGCTGTGCCTTAATTGTCCTCCATGTTGGCTCCTCACTGTGTTGGCTCCTTGAGGACTGGGTCCTTGATTCCTGGTGCCTTGAGGACAACTCTGCCTAACTGCCTACAAGAAAATCTAACTAACTTACCTATCTACAATGCCCTTTCCATTTATCCTCAAGATCCTGTCAGCCTTCTTCACCAGCCTGCTCATACCCTGTAGAATGTAGTACTTTTGTCTTTCATAAATCTATATCCTCACTTCCTGTGCTGTGTGTCTTGTTCAAATCCTTGCTTAGGACATCCAATGCTACAGTGGAATGAAGCCCAGAGACTCCTGTCCAGTAACAACACTTTCAATGACAAATACTTATTAAGTATTCAAAAATATTTTTCACACACATAGTTGTCTGTGTACAAAATATCATCATTAGTTCATATTAATTCCAAAGAAAATATACAGGTATTTTGCAAAATCTAAATTGAATGCTTTTTTCAAAAAATTATTTTTAGTATTATTGTAGTTACTCCAATATCTCGGACACTTCATATCACCTTTAAATGATTTAAGAAGACATCTGTATAATCACCATATCATAGCACACAGCTAAACCTCAGAGAAGTTAACTTTTTTTTTGTTATAAATGTGTTTGAGAATGTAACTGCATGTTTTTTTCCCAGTGATTTCAGTTTAAAAGATTTCCAATGAGTTATAAAGAAAGTGGTATGTTCTTTCCAAGTTACTCAAGTAATAAACATTGTTACAAGAATGAAAATTTTGTAATAAATAAGAATGAAAATGAAATTATCAATATCTACACATTTGTACATATTCAGGTGGAATTTTTGTGGTAACTTCTGAAAGAGTGAATTTGCTGTACAACTGAAGCCGTTAATGTAGTATAAATCTGAACTTTGTCTCACAAAGTTGAAGAAGAAATTCATGGACAAAAATGAGATCATCAGATAGAGGGAAAATAGCCAAATCAGGATAAAAATTCTTGAGTAAACTAACTGAGCCAACCGAGTAAACTAAAGGACAGAACCTAGGATCTAAAGAGAAGCCTAGAAATATTGGAGCACAAAGGACAATGAACAGATGCCCGAGTAAACCAGGAAAAGCCTCAAAGGGCTAGAATGCAAAGAACAAAGAAACAAAGCTTTCCAGACTTGAGAAGCCTGACAACAGCAGCAGCCTCAGAAATTCTACTGCACTTACCGGCATGTTTCCCTGCATCTTTCTCTTGACAAAGATTGCAGAAAAGTCCCCGTATTTAAATGTCTGTGGTGTTCTTCTGAAATCCCTCGTGACAAGTTAGAGCTTTTTGGGTTCTTTCTAATGAACCACACTAGCTACTGTTCCCCACTGTTTGCCATGCCCTATGGATGTCAATCTTTGTCACCTCAGAACAAGAACCCAGAGGGAGGGACATGGTTACAAACGGGACAATTTAGGAAAGAGTTTATTAAAAATAATAATGGGAAAAAAAGCTTTGGTGAATAATCACCAAGAAGTCCGAAATGCTTCCTTTGTCTTGGCCTTGTGCAGATAGACAGGGTGACGGATTTGTTTCAAAGAAAATGAGTTCAAAAGATTTCTTGAAGGTAGTTGGAAGTGCAGTTGGAAGGAAGGAACTGTCAACTAATTTAGAATATCTTCTTCTGAGAGATAAGGTCTTTATCTCCTATTCTGTCTCCCTATTCTATCTCTCTATTCTTTGTTCTTTTGTTCGCATATTTTATTTTATAACACTAAGCTTGGGTTAGCTTCTTGATTTAGTTCTTAACTAGCGTGGGAGATTTTATGTGACCCTATTGTTAAGCTGCCTTACTTATAACTACTAAACTAAAGTGCCACACTATTACGGGGTAACATAGGCAAATATTTATTAAAGGGATGAAAAGAGTTTTTATTTAGCAATTATTTGTAGTAGATAAAATAGATCAGCTCATTTGTGCCAGGGTTACTTGAAAATTGTAATGCTGGCATAGTTAGGGAGGGTGGATCAGGGGACTTGCAGAGTCCTAAAAGTGGAACCTTAGAAAATGCTGTTCAGTGAGAGTGTAAGGAGGCCATCTCGGTGGACTCGCTGTTGTTATGTAAATTAGGCTTCTAGTTCTACAGGAAGACTGATAAACAGTAGGCAGACCTGCCCTGGTTGATTAGCAAATTTCAAAGCAGTGGTTTTTAGGTCCTTGGGAAGGTGCTTTAGAGATATGTTAGATACTTATTCACACCACTCAGCCCTTTGTGTAATTGCTCCTAGAGAGGGAGGTTAGGGCTGATCTCATTAATTGTCTGGAGCAGTCCTTCAGGAAACCGTGAACTGTCCTGGGCACACATTGTGCAGAGGTGTGGACTGGTCTCATGTTAGGACCCTTTAGGGGAGATTTATCTCTTTGTTTGTTTTTTTAAACTTATGATAAAAGAACTTCCACAATGTTGTGGCTCAGTCACCTGACTGAGGCTATGGCAAGAGTAAAACACAAAGATTTGACTGTATAAATGGGGGCCCAGGATAATCATCAGAGCTCTTCCAAAGCTAAAACCATGAGGCTCCAGACTTGCTACTATTCATCAACTACCCAAAATAACAAGGAACATAAAGGCAGATGTAGGGGATAGTGGGGCTGAGGCACTAACCTAAGCCAGGCTTGTAAAAGGAGGAACAATACATTCCCGTGAAAGCAAGTTGCGATTAATCTCTGTTTTCTTAGCTAATATTTGTTCTGGGAGAATGTCTGCATAAGAGTCACAAAGTACTCAGCTACAATGTTATCTTGCTGTCAGAGACCGCACACTGTCACTGACCATTGAGGCCTCAACTGTGACTATTTTCACAGAGAGTTCTGTTTCTGCTTGCCAGCCAACCTCATCTGGCAAATCACAAAGGCCTAGGACAGACTCATGATTTAATCAATAGCTAATTCATAAGCCAATTCCATAATATTTTATTGCCAGTTCAGCATGATTTCAAGCTGGTCTCCAGCACCACAATACTATTGAAAACTGTAACTTTCATTTTAAGTTGATTGCAGTAACATATATTATAATGCGTTTGCACTAGTAAGAATAAAAATGATGATATACAGAATGACAGCCAAAACTGATATAAGAAGATCATCTGAACACACATAAGCCACATTTTTGCATTACAGGCTTAGGCAGACAAACTAGTTCGAATACGATTTTTGCTACTTTGATATGCAATTTGACCTTGAAATAAGTAATTATTATTTTAAATTAAAATCTTATTATCTTAGAATGAACTAATATATTTATCTGTTTGAAATGGACCCATAAAAATCCACATCACAGTGTCACTTATCAAAGTGTCTGGAAAATAGTAAAATCTCATTAAATAGTTACTAAGGGTCGGAAAGCAGACAGAATAGTATCTAAGGGAAGGTGTGATACGTAGGGGAAGAACAAAAAGGGAAAAGAAAAAAATGTGAGAGAATGAAAAGATGAAAATAAAGTGTTTGTAGATGGGGAGGGGAGGAGGGGGTGAAGGGAGGGCAGAGGTAAGGGGAAAAAAATGAGAATCAAGACTTGTTGTAGGGAAGGTGTGATACGTAGGGGAAGAACAAAAAGGGAAAAGAAAAAAATGTGAGAGAATGAAAAGATGAAAATAAAGTGTTTGTAGATGGGGAGGAGAGGAGGGGGTGAAGGGAGGGCAGAGGTAAGGGGAAAAAAATGAGAATCAAGACTTGCCATGTAAAGGTACATGATCCCAACAATGAATGTAACTGTACTGTATCCCTAAATGTAGCAATAAACTCAATAAAAAAAAAAAAAGCAGAAAAATATGAGAACTTTTCTCAAAACATTTTTAATTTAGTATTTAATACCATAAGTCAGTCACCACACAGGGCCCGAGATGGTTAGCAAATTTGAGATAAGCAACCTTACCCTACTGAGCCAGAAGATTGAGGCATAGCTAAGTGTCTTGGCTAATGGGTATGACTTGTTAATCACAATGGTCCAGGATACATGTGTCCAAGCCATCCACCTGAGATCAATCAGAGAACACTATCATTAATTCTTCAAAAAAAGATCAAGTAAGTTTTTGATAGGATGGCCTAGCTTTAATGTCTGAACAGGGCATATAAAAGACATCAGCCATTAACCTCGTGGTCACTGTGAGACTTTTGTCGGACCGTTCTGAATTCTGCAAAGTTCTTTTCTTGCCTTTAAGTGAACTGCACTCCTCCTGCAGAACATAATCCTTTTCTTACCCTTAATAAAACTTTGCTATATATGGTGAGTTTACTGTCCAATTGGTTCAGGACCAGAGCCTGAAAAGGAATCCTGGGATAAGCATGCACCCCAGACTCCAGGAACACTCTGTGTAGAATTTTCAGGAGTTGTTAGAGACCTGGAAAGGGTTTTATTAGGCAAAAATTCAAAAATATGCTCTAAAAACCAATGCAGTGCATGAGAGAGAGAGAGAGAGATTATTTGGAAAAACTGGGAATGTTTATGTTTTTCTTGAGGGAGCAGAAACCCCATTCAAAGGTGGCTTACCCTCCAGAAGGGTACTGGCTCATATCACACGTAGGAGCTCATTTTTGTTGTTTGCTTTTTGGCTGGATGATTTAAGCATTCTTCCAATTCTCTCAACTTGTTACTTTATTTTAGGGTTAGGTTCTTACTCTTTCTCATTTAAGACAATTTAGGAGTTTTCAGATTTTATTAATGAATTTTGTGTGTAATAGGTTGGGAAGTAAAGGAGCCTAAACTTAATTAAGGGAATGCTGATACAGATTTCCCTGGGTGACTCAGAGTGGGCCACAGAAATTGCAATCTTATTAAAAGAATAATTTTTTAGTTATAATTTCCTTGTGTCATTTTTACTTTTATTTATTTTATCCTACTTTAAACTATAAATAAAAAATACATTCAAACTATAGTTATTGCCCAGTTATGATTGTCTATATTTATAAGCTAAATCTGAAGAAAAAAAATGTACACCATAAAAACTCAAAGAAGTCTTCAAACTAAAGGTTATCACTTACGCAAAATTGTAAAATGTTTGCTCAGATCACTAGTATAAATATTAAATTCATAGCGAAAAGCTTATTATAGTATCATTTGACTAAACAAATGACAACTCATATAGTTGAGTATCATAAAAAATTTTTATTAATTTGGAATATCCAGTATTGGGAAAAACAGTGTAATGGATATATGAAAAGAGATATATACAGAGAAAGGAAGTGGCTGTCGTAAGGAAACTACTAATTTACATTAGTAAAGCTATCATGATGGTGAAATTTATCATGACAAATGGTCTCAAGATATGATAATTTAATACAAGCTTTAAGATATTTAATTATATAGAATCAACTATATTTGGCATGGTATATATTTCAAAAAAAAAAAGTATTTTATGGAAGTATTAGCAAGCAGAATTAGTCACATAACGGCATTGGTTATAATGTAGTTTCCCTGTCTTTGATTAAGAGCTCACTATTTATTGCCTCTCTTATGTGCATTATTTTAAACTTTTTATTATTTATTTAAATTTTTGCAAAACAAAAGGTGAATTCTACCTTTGGCAGAAAATGTTATCTATATCTGCTAAAATTTCTCTTGCTAGACTGTAAGTCAAATCGTAAATATTTTCTTATGGATAATTAGTTAATTGAATACCTATATAAATTAGAGGCATTTTAATATTCATGGCTAATTTATATCCATGAATATTTTATTACTTTCTTTTGTTTGAAATAATGATACTATAATAACACAGAACTCAAGTGATTCACTTTAATAAACTTTGAGAAATAAGTCAGTACCAATTCTGTGATTAAATGTCCTTGAAAGCTTTCTTGAAAAAGCAATATAACATGCAAAATATTCACCTAAATTTCAGGTATTGAAACACAATTCAGTGTTCAGCTGCTTTCAAATAAATTAGAAAATTCAGCGATAGTGCTAACTTGATAATTTCTATTATTTTTTTCAGAATCATTTGATTACAGTAAATTAGGTATACTTTTCTTCAAAAATTCTTTTCCACAGAGTAAGTTTTGTGGCCTACCTGAGACAAATACATACATATTTTTAGGTGCACTTTTATTTATCACATTCTCTTGTTGCCTTTCTTAGATTTTTGTTAAAACTCAAAATATTTTATTTCTTTATTTGCTCTTCTTTCACTAACTTGTAATCCTTTAATAGCAGGCAGCACATTATATTTTTATTTTATATTATAGTCCTTATTTCCTAGGTGTACATGAATAACCAAATAAATAAATTTCCTTTGAAATTCCAGAACTGTCACTCAAAGATTTATTTTGGAAAAATTAAAGTTTATTTAAATAGGTAAGTACAGAATAATAAAGAATCACAATTTTCCTATTATCCTCCAGAAACTAGCCATGGGCCTTTTGTGTTAAAATTCTTTTTTCTAATATGTCTGAATGCATTCACAGCTTGTTTACCTACCACAACTCCAACTTTTCTTCAAATGCTAAACCTGAAATAACTACAGCAGAACATCAGGCAGGTGCATGCAGCTGTCCTCTATGGAGACGGTATCTTTAGTCATTCCAGGTGAGAAAAAGGAAACACATTTAGAAAGACTTGAGCTGGAAATGACAGCTGTTCTTGAAAACTGTCTCTGTGTTTCAAACATCCTGATTCATGTCAGTTTCTACAGCAAAAATCGTCCAGCGACAGGAAGCCTCAGTTTCAAAATCTAGAACAAATCAACTATTCAAATTGATACATTTTCTGCAGTGGCCCAAATTTCTGGACCACGTGAAATGTGAGAAATTTATAACTTTTTATTATTTCTTTTCACATGCCTCCATTTAGGCTTTCCTGGTAGGCCTTATTGCCAAAAAGAAATAATCTTCCCTCAGTGAGTTGGGTAGACAAACAGAAATGGACTAATCCCAAATTACATCTAAAAATTTGAATTCTATATTTTATATGAAAAAGTAGATACTTTTTAAAAATCTATAAATAATTTTTCAATATAAAAAATTTCTATTACAGGCAGGTTTATCAAAAGTAGAGACTAGACTATAATATGAGTAATATAATTTTAGATACAGAAGTACAAAAATCCTCAGTGGAGTTCCTATTCTCCCTATACTAGTATGCACATACATGCAACTCCAAGTCACTTGACTTGCAGTTTCCCCATTTTAGGCTATCCGTGGAAATAAATGTGAGCTTAAATGACACATCTATCAATAATAAATATCTGATTGAATTAAGAATTTACCAGCTAAAGAACATAGATATAAAGGAAAGATAAATTTTCCATGAATTGACAATTTTTAAGACACCAAAGCCCAATGGCAGCAATCACTTTTATTTCTTCCAAAATTTAATTTTAGGAATTGCTAATTATTTATGTTTAAGTTGGAATAATTTAAATAAATTTTAAATTTTTTCATCACATGCATTATGTTTTTCTTAAAGAGGATTACACATAGATAAAATAAAGATATCTTCCCATTATTTTATGGACACTCAGTGAAATGTATATTTGCATATTTGCTGTGAAACTTCAATCATCTCTTCAACATTTCTGTATTTGGGCTTCTAATACTTTGCACAGCTGGAGAAAATAGTACATCAAAATATTCTTGAAATTTTAATTTTTAGACAAACTAGAAATTATTAACTTTCCACATGATCCATGTGAATATTTAAATTTGTATTGAATCTTTGTAATTTTAGAACTATCTATATTTGAATTTAATGTTGACCAATTCCGTGCAAATCACAAAAAATCAAAGCAGGTATTAATTTTTCATTAAATTCTTTTATTTTTAAAAAATTAATTAATTTTATTGTTGCATTTAAGGCATACAATATAATGACAATCATCATCTTGGTTCTTCTTTTTTTCCCCATCCCCCTGCCCTCCCTTTAACCCCTCCACCCTTCTCTGTATCTGCAAAGAGTTTGTTTCCATTTTTTCTTCTTCTTTTATTAATTCCTTTCCTCTCTTTCTTTTCCCCTATGCCTCCTACTTCTCATTCCACTTTGCAATTTTTCTTCCTTTTCACATTAATGTAAAATTCTTTTAAATTATGGAAGTAAATCATAAATTTTAAGAACAAATTGCTAACATATATTAGGTAAACAATTTCCCTGTACGTAAAATAATGTCTTAGAAAGTCCATATCAATAATTAACATACATGTTTACAAGTGTCAAAATAAGTATTCTAAAGAGTTTGCGGGATTTAGGCAGACAAATTTTCTATGTACTTTTGGAAACTTAAAAGAATGTTATAGCATTTATAATGCTAATGAGCTGAAAAGTGGAGGAACATGGGCTTACTTGTTTATTTCATCCTGGGATTGTAACTACTTAATTCTGTCTCTAGCCAATTTTTGCTACTTAATGTTTTAGGAATGTTATACCCAGTAATGGCTAAATGATGACTGAACAGACTTGGGGTCAGATTTGAATTTATCATCTAATCAGCTTCAGTAGTATCTGTTAGTCTTTGTCCCATGTGGGTCCAAGCAATTCAAATCAGATTGTCTCATTTTTTATCAAAGCTTAATCAAAAATTGAAAATTATTTTCATTTTCCATGTGTTAGTTCTCAGAATACAAAACCTTCATAGTAGCATACATGATTTTTCTCTATTTATTATAACACTAATCCACACAAGCACTGGTATTTAAAAATGTAAAACCCTTCTATGATTCTTCTTTGCAGAATGGTAGAAATAAGGAATCTCTTTGGGCAGGAATATGAGTCTTTTCTGTATCTACTGCTTTGTGATGTGGTCTCAAATTCACAAAACCTTTCTCTACATATTTTTTTCACTTTATCGAACAATTCTCTGTAGAGCTGGAGTCCTATTTAAAACTCTGTGGATCTTTTGGTAATGTCAATGTTTATTAAATGCTTCAGATCAAACAAGCCTCCAATTACCTAGAGTAAACACTCATTTTCCAGATTTAAATTATGTGCCTCCATAAATATTATGCACTTCTCTGGAAGACTTTTTCAACCTCTTTAGCTTTTAGTTTATGTGAAAAATAAGTCAATATCAAATTCTTCTATATCAAAACTTTTTGCTCTAGAGCTTGATAGGAAATGCCTTTTTTGATGATATTAATCATTATATCTTAAATAATATCTTAGTAATATTTTAAATCCATTAAACTTGCAAATTACAAAATAAAAAGTAGTTTCTGTATATATATATAGCATATATGCTAGTATATGTATTATGTATATGTGATTTTGCTGTTACTTGTGGTGGTTGAAAAATAACCTTTTTCCCAAATCACGTATGTGCTTTAGAAATACTTTACACGTATTTAACTGTGCATTCACTATGTCTTTCACATTTTTACAATACTTGGTTTCTGAGGTGGTTGTTTATAACTAGTGAGAAAAAAAAGGAGGATATAAAATGCATAAATCTTTTTATTATAGCTCTGTCAATTGTTGGCAAAGACAACATTTTTCTCATTTTTAACATAATAATAATAATAACTAGTTCTGTGATAGGGTTCCTCCCTAAAGAATGTGGCAGAGCCTCCCCCTTCAAGAATACAAGAAAAGGAAAAAAAAATGGAAACTAAGTGCTTGTAAATAGGGAAGGGTGGAGCGGGTAAAGGCAGGGCAGGGGAATGGGAAAACATAAGAACCAAGATACGTCATGTAAAGTTACAAGATCCCAATGATGAATGTAACTGTACTGGGTGAAGAAAAAAGAATGTGGCCCTTCAAGGAATGTGGACTTTCTGCAAGTAAAGGAAGTCGAGAGGAGGCACAATTAATTCCTATGTACTTATGTGTAGTTCTAGCACAACTATAAAGTAGGTTGTACCCAATTCAGCTGTAGTTTGTTAGTGTGTAACCATATAAAAACAAAGACCCTTGTCCTGGTAGGGGCTCAGCCTTGGAATATAAATCTGCTGGGTCTGTCCTGGTGGCAATAAAGCTACTTCCTGGAAAGAACCTCAGTGTCCCATTTCTCTATGCAAGAATCCTGCAACAGTTCTAATATCTTGATACAGATTTTCATGATTGCTTTAGCAATTATCGAATGCTTAGTTCTGATTGTTTCCATGAGATTAATTTTGTCAGTGTAACTGTTGTTATTGTTTTTCATTGTTATTTATTAGAAAATAAGATACATTGTAGAAAATTAATTTTAAGGAAAAAAAATTTACCCAAGATACATGCAGACCGAGAAAAAGAAAATTAAAGATTCATTTGAAAACAAAGCCTGTCTTTGAATTTCTTTCAAAATGTATTATTTTCATAACCCTGAGCCTTTTTAATAATTCTGCATAACTGTTGTGAATTAAGCCTTAAATCTGGTTCAAATACTTTTCATATTTGCAACATAGTTTACAATGGAAGGATTCAATTAAAATATAAACTATATGGCAATAGATATAGACTAGCAAGTGAAACTTAGATAAAATTTGGGGCTGCTATCATTTTAATCAGACAATCTATCAAGCTAGTATTTAAATGAATTTGAATTAAACAAAAACAGTTATTAACAAGACATGAAAGAAAGCAAAAAGAAGGTACTGAGACAGAAAAATTTATATTTTAAAGACAGAGTCTGAATTTCAATAAAGGTAAGAAAAGTGTAATGTAGCAAGAATTCTTCACAGACCTCTTAACATTCAAATTACAGCACGCATGCTGCATGGTACAGTTTTACAAGCCTGCAAAATAGTAACATTAATGGCCTGGTATCTTTAAAAATCAAAAGTCTGCAAAATGATTCACTTGCCATGCATATTGAATATTAATAATATCAAGTAGCTGAGTTTATTAACCTTTTACTTTAATGGTCAGAAATGTAATATGCTGAAAACAATTGAACGACAGAAGGGAATAATGTTTTTGACGATTATTGGGTTCCATTTGACAGTTAATAAAAACCATCAAGTACGTATTATGCTAGATTAGCCATGATCCGAATTCCATATGACAAGTCATTATTATTAAAGCCAAATGGAGGGTATTTTCAAATATACCCTGGAGTGAGGTACACTAAAATATGATGCCACTCTCTTGAATGTCAAGGGCATTTTGTGCAGTATGTAATGGAAAACTACATGTAATGTGCGGTTTGGGAGCTATTTGAATTTCCTCTGAAGACCTCAAACCATCACACTGACTATTTTAATGGAATATATAACACACTGCTATAGGTTCAGGTGCATAACAAATATTTATAGATAATTATCATTTCAATTCCGGAGAGAACGTATAGAGTGAACATCATTATAGTTATCATATGAGTAATATAATACCTTATTCTTTATATATTTTCCTTAACTTTTTATTACTTAAAAATAACCTGTCAAGTTTTACATAATCCATAAGTCATTCTCTGCTAGAAAATTAAAGTCATAAATGACTGAGTGACTTTTTTCTCAATAATATATTAAGTGGTAAGCTATGATTCTGACTAATTATGTCTTCCTAAATGTCAGCTATCCTCATTAGGAAGTATGAAAACCATTGGGAATGGGATAATTTTGTTTCAAGAATATTAATCTTTAAGTATGCAAATGATGATAGCCTTAGGAATAATTGCTTTACAATGAATGAAGAAAATTTAAAAGTTCTACAGAAAAAATGTTATTATTTAGTGTGAAAATCATTTTATACAGTAAAAGCCGAGAATTTGAAATGTCTTGAGTTAAGGTCATTCCTTAATCTTTCTAAAATTTGGTTTTCTCCTCAGCTAAATCTTATTCCCATTAGATTTTGTTCATAATTATATATGCAGATATGAATAAGAGTCTTTGTAAACTGTAATAAGTCAGGGAAATAGGACATATTATTTTGATATTTTCATTATAAACAGTGACATAAGTTTGATTATTAATTGTCTTGTCATGGAAGAAGGGAGTATAGGAAGTTGTGAGCAAGAGGAATTTAAAAAAGGTCAGAGAAAAATTTGGGGAGTAAAGTTCATATTCATGAGGTTTATTGTGTTAGCATCATAAGTGTATATAAATGTCAGAGTTTATTGAACATTTCAAATAATTGTAGCTAATTACATATCCATTATACCACAACAAATGTTTAAAAATAATAAGACTACTATTATGAAAAATTGGGAATGGATTTTATAAATATGACATTATATTAAAAATGATTTGGAACAAAATATATGAAATATCATTTAATTCTTGCAAAAGTCAAAATCAGATAAACATAAAGCAGTATTAAAATTGAGGATAATTAATTATATATACTATTACAGAAGATTGAAAGTATAGTTTTGGTGGGCTGGGGATTTAGCTTAGTGTTTCCGCTGCCTGCCTCACAAGTGCAAGGTCCCAAGTTCAATCCCTGGTACCAAAAAACAAAAAAACAAAGAAAGTATAGTTTTGGGGCCAAATAAGAAGTAAGGTTTACTGAAAATGTTTCTTGTCTTTACCTATGTTGTAGTTATGTGAGTTATATTTCTGAAAATCTATTAAATCACACAGTGTACTTTATGCATGTTATTTATGTGTGGTATGCTTCAATAAAATATTCACTGAGGACTGGGATAATTTGTGAGAAAGACTGACGACCAGAGTTGGAGTTGCTTGCACCTCTTGCATACAAGTTGAAACAAATGATTTACCTGGATAAATGTCTCTGTTTCTATGACAATATATCTAAAAATTTTGGCTATAGAGTTCTATTAAGTCAAAAAATTAATCTTTGTAAAGTAAGAATAAATTTTACAACAAAAGATGTTACTGTAATGGAGAAGTTTCTTGAGAAGATGTCTTTAAGAGAATTTCTGCCCTCTGAACACCTCCATAATCCTTTAGCCACACCTCTTTAATCTGTTTTTTTGAAATTCTAAGCAGAGTCCTCTGTAACATCCTCTCCTCTCCTCAGTTCACAGGAATTGATTTTCAGAAAGGTAGCTTCTATCTGAAAAGACAATGTGGATACTGGCCACAAGAGGTCAAGGCCCAGCTTCTCTTCTGAGGAAAAATTGTAGTCCAAAGCATGTGTTCTAAAGAGAAGGATCCTACCCAGTGGAAGAATTTTCTGGTCATTGTTTTTCTGGACCACCTTCCACATGCAAGCCCTTTATGCTGCTAAAATAGAGATTTGAAGCAACACAGAGGTCCCTTTCTGCTCTTCAGGACTGGATTTGAATAAATTTATTCGCTTCCATGAATTTCTTTCTCCCACGTTTTTCAGTCAAGCTATAAATGGGACTGAAAATATATTTATTATGAGTAATTAAGAGCCAAGATGTCCAATCTTGAGATTTAGGAGAGTTCAAGGTGTAATTCCAGTCCAGATCTGCATCAGAAGTCAGGAGAAGACTAATATTGTATCCATAATTCAAGAATATCAAGTAAAGATCTACATAAGCCTATATAAGATCTATATAAGTCAGTTCCTATTAGAAAAGTAGAATCACAAGTGGAGTTTCTTTTTTTCTTTTTACTTAGGTAGAGAGAGCAATTCTCTTACTGAGACTTTTTGCTTTATCCAGGCCTCCAACAGATGTGATAAAGTCTAACAATCGGCTGAAGTCAATGTCTGATTTATTCAGTCTAGCAGTTCAACTGATAATTTCACCAATAATAGCCTTCCAGATACACTAAGAATAAAGTTTCACCAAATATCTGAGCACACTAATCAGGTTAACACATAAAAGTCTGTTTATGAAAACAAAATTAAAAGACCAGATTAATTTGAAAAAAGCAGTTGAAGTTTAAAGCTATTTATGACCAAAAGTAAATCAAGCCCACAGGTGTATGTTTTAATGTCTTCAACTGTAAATTTCAAAGTCCTTGATTTTTTTTTTAACTTTCACTCAAACCTGTAACAATTTCATCACTCAGGCTTGCCCATGTTATTTTAGTATTGGTTAAATTCTTTTAATTTTATTTCTGCTAATGACACTAATTCAATCTTCCATCGCCTACTAACTGGGTGACATGCCTGAGCATCTGACCTATTTTTTTCCTTTGTGACTACTACTGCTGCAATCCATTTTTCTAAAAATAAGCCAGATTGATTTTCCTAAAACATATATTGGATCAGTCAATTAATGTAATTAGAGCATAGTTTCATTTTTACATAGGATAAAATTCCATAGCTCTACCATGATTTATGGGTTTCTGCATAAATTGGGTAGCCCTTACTTCCTCTCCAACCCTACATTACACTAATAACTTGCTCTATCCATTACAAAATTAATCTCCTCATAGTTTGGGACATTCTTCAAATTAATCCTGGCCACAAAGGCTGTACAGAAGCTTTTTCTCTTCATAGAATTATTTTGCATCATTCATCCCTTAGCTGACTTCTTCACATCATTAAGGATCACTGTAAACATTATCTTCTTGAGGCAGGTAGGTCAACCGTATATCAAGGAAACCTACAGCTAACAGTTTGATTGATCACTATTAGTGCTGTTTGTAAAAAGTATTAATTGGCCAAAATTGTTGCTTTCTTCTCTATATCCGCTGTTGATGTTTTTATATCCCTTTACAGCCAGTTTGGTCAGCCTAGAACTAGATGATAGAATAAAGGAATATTTAACTTCTCTATCATCTCTTTTCTTTGTATAAATGTACCACTAATTATAATAGAAAGTGTTAAACTTTCCTTATTAATATGACTATATTATGTATTATGGAACTATATATGTGACTTATCTGCCTTCATAACTGTGCAAGACAATCCTCATAACAAATTTGCTCTTATCTATCTATCTATTCCATTATTTCTACTTCTCTGGAAAACTGACGCACAATGCACAGAGTGAAAATCACTGTGATGTTGATTATCAGGACGTTGTGGAGTAAAAAACAGCAATTGCCTATAATCTATTATAAAAAAATTTAGGAAATAGTAGGGTATGCTCCAGTTACACCAATATACAAATAAGTAAGCCTGAGTTATGGGAGTATAAAATTCATCAGACAATGGTAATTTTCAGGGTAAGTGAAATTTTTGAAATCTAAAAGTGCATGTTGCTTTTCCTTCCCAGATAAGGAAATCATTGATTTAGTTATGAAAAAGTTTACTCAGAGATGAGACAGCATAACAGGATTTTATAATATCTTTTTAGTGTGGCACAGAAGCAACTCTTGATTTCACTATGCTAATATATTTTATATATTGTTGTTACAAGTTTTCTATTTTGTAACATTCTGTAAAAATAAGTTGTAACTTTAAATTCATTGCTTTCAATTCTTGAGTTACAAGTTCTTTTAATTTGTTGATGAATATTGATGGATCAAAATGGAATTTTGATGGTAAAGCCTCAGGTCATAAAATGCTCCATTTACATATCACATAGAATAGCATTTTCAATTTTTGCATTATTCTAAAATGTAACCGAGTTTATAGGAATATTATTGTTTGCTGCAATGAAAGTCACACAGTACATTGATTAACATGATTGTGAATTGATTAGATTTTATTCTACAATGATGAGTCAAAAGAGAAAAGCAAGAGAAGCTGTGCTGACTCTGAATTTATGGAATGGAAACTCTAACACTCTCTGTTAATCAAGCAGCCCTGAAAGTTGGTTACTATTCTCGGAAAATTCAGTTATCTCTACATCATAAGTGCCATGGGACAGTGGATCCTGAGCAAACTAAAGCAATAAAACTTGTATATTCAGTTAGAATGATTTTTATAGGGGCTTCCTCAACGCAAAAAATAATCATGTCAAGGGACAAAAGATTAAAAACAATATATGAGCTTGATCATGAGACCCATACAAACATCAGCACTGAAACTGATAATTTAGTTAGATAATACTTTGATGATATCATGAATATAGGGTCATTCTACTTTATATCTGTGCATTCAGCATCAAATTTTTCATGCTAACTTGTCACAGGCACTGTATTTGGCTCTGAAGATACAATGTTTAGCAAAATTATTTTGCTGAAACATTTTGTCGTAATACCTTATAACAATTTTTCAACAACCTTTTGTGATTTTGACTCATACTGTGCATCCTTTTTCTCTTTTACATTCAATCTTATATCATATCATGGTTATAAAAAACAATTATTCATTTTTCTCTTTCAGTAAAAGTTTAATTTTCTCCTAATTTTAGATTTTTCAGACTCAGTCTCACAATAGTTCCCAATTGTCATTTACATGAAATTGAATCTTGTTATGTTTCAGGCTGTAGTTGCCCTTAATATTTTTAGCTGGATTGCATTTGAAATACATATCCCTATGATAGTTTTTCTTACTTTGTTTTGTTTTGTTTTGTTTTTTGTAGTTCTACACCTGGTAACAATAACTTCATTTACCTCAAAGCTTTGGAATCAGTACTTGAGTTTCCCTTTGCTAGTTACTTTCATATAATTGATGATTATTTTGCCAACTATCTAATTTCTACTTTCTAGGACTATTTTAATGAGGTTGCAAATGTTCTTGCTTTAATATGCAATACAAGGAAACACTAATAGTTCATATACAGTTTTTCTTCTTAATCTGATCCCGTAATGTGTACCTTTTCTTTCTTTTCTTTTTCTTTCTTTTTTTTTTACACCTGGTAACAATAACTTCATTTACCTCAAAGCTTTGGAATCAGTACTTGAGTTTCCCTTTGCTAGTTACTTTCATATAATTGATGATTATTTTGCCAACTATCTAATTTCTACTTTCTAGGACTATTTTAATGAGGTTGCAAATGTTCTTGCTTTAATATGCAATACAAGGAAACACTAATAGTTCATATACAGTTTTTCTTCTTAATCTGATCCCGTAATGTGTTCCTTTTCTTTCTTTTCTTTTTCTTTGTCTTTTTTTTTTTTTTTATGGTACAGGGATCGAACTCAGGACCTCATACTCGCCACTCAACTGCACCCCCGGCCCTGATTTTTACTTTTAAAATCCAGCTTTAGTTATATCACCTCCACGTACTACTAAAATATTTACTATTTGAAATGTACAAATGAAATTATCAAAGAAGCTCCACTTCCTTCTGTAATATAGTACTTCAAATTATCTGTCATATAAATAGTATTTTCTAAATCACGTTATGAAAGACTGTGGGGGTCTAAAATTGTATACTAAATGTAAGCATGAAGTTAGCCTTCCATAATTTTATGTTAGCAAAGAAATGAAACATCTGGTTTAGATAACGAGACATTTGCCAATCATGACACACTTCCATTGCTGCTGATGGCCATTAAGTGGTATTTATGTGGAATATGTTTTTCTTTTTCTACCTTATTCCAAAAAGTCTACTTTAATAACAATTTTGAGACTTTCCAGTCACAAATTTCCTAGTCCTTGAAATTCTTATGATCATTAATCAGTATCTATCACTTAGATCTTGACCTAGATGAAGTACACAGACATAAACGTAAAAGTTACATCATTAAGGCAATATTCTTACATCATTGCTCTTCCAGTCTATTTAATAGTAAAGTATAAACAGGTCTATTTCAAGCCCTTACTAACATGTAGTGTAGCTCTCCTTGTGAAGCAGGTCAATTCTTTAATGTTACCTTGGGATAGGTACGCAAAAAAAGGCCATAGATATGGGTGAGAAATGAAAAAATGAAGTATGAAGAATTTCATGTACTTATACGTCTAACTTATAGTCACCATATAGATTTATTCTCACATTTCCACTTGTGTAACTCTTATCCTGTGATAAAAAGTGAATAGTGCTGTGAATATCCAAATTTATTGTTTACTGAATCAGATAATACTAAATTCATGATGATTTATTGTTCTGTGGTCAAATGTATAAACTCTACTAGGTCTAAACAGCAGTCCAAGAATTATTCCAAAATTAATATTTATCAACAAAGAAAGGAATTGATTTACTCAATAACCCTTAATATATTTGTAATATTTATATTGGAACACTAGTCCAGGTGGATTTAGTCAACATTTCTGTCTGACCCCCACAATGATGGCAGTAATGAGTCATGTATTTCAAGTGCCAGGAAAGCGCAGAATACTACTACTCCAGTACTAGTACTATTGCTCTTTACTACAGAGCCCATTTTTTGCTTTATTTCCCATTTTAAACTAGTAACTCTAAATTATGCAGAAAGTAATTCTTAGACACAAATGTATTTATTTTTCATTTTTTAAGAAGCAAATTTAAATCTGATACATTTTGCTTCCAAAATTTGAGATCCACTCTCTTTTATCATGCAAATGCAACAACTTGTGGTCCGCTTCACAAGAGTGTTTGAATTGTCACTATATCAGAGATCTACCAGACATTTTGCTGCGCTTGTCTTTTCCCTTTGGCCAATATATGCTTTGATAATATCTCAAGTGCACCTCTTATGTTTTGTAGGTCATGTGTAAACAGCATAATGCTATCCATGTTATGCACTAAATTTTATGGTCTCAGAACAATTGAAGACTATCTGAAATATATTATGAAGAAGAAGATTTGACTTAGCAAAAGAAAAAAAAAACTGCTGAAGTTATATACCTGTCCTTTCATGAAAATGCAAAGGGTTTGTGACCATACACTTTGGGAAGTAGAACAAAATGTTTATCAGGTCACAGACTGAATACTGTACCCTACTGCCAGAAACTTCACCAGTTGACTCCAATAAAGATACTGCAACTAGAAACTGAATTGTGATTAGAAATATTCCTTATGTTTATAATAATATAGTGTCACTTCCCACAGCTCACGTGCATTTCACAGAGCTAAATGGAAAAATTAAACGGAGATTTGGAAGTCACCAGTCTTACACTTCTTGGATACTTGTTGATTTTAATATTCTTTATAATCATCTGAGTAGTTATATAACTGCTCTATATTTGCTACTTGGCAAGAATGACCAGTTCCTAAGACTTTCACTCAGTCCTTTCTACATTAATAGCACTTATTTGGGAACCCATACAAATATTTTGCCACTTACACATTTGTTGTCACAACATATTTGCTATCAGGGCAAACAAATTTATAGAAGGACTATGAAATAATTTCTATAACCTAGAAAGTCGTCTACCAGTAGTTCTATAAACTTGTGGGTCTAGGCTTCTACCATACCCACTTTTACATGTATTTGGGGCAATTCAGACTCCTTACCTCCTCATAGATCACCTGTCTTTTTTGCTTGTATCTTCCTTGGGAGATGAATTAAAAGGTGAATTTCATTTCACTCCCGTTATGTCATTATCCCCAGAACATTTTGTATATTTTAGTCTTCTTAGGAAAACTCATTTTGTTCAAAGCTTTGGAAAATGTTCAAGGCCTATACCTTTCCCTCAAAGAACCAAGCCTTCCACTCAATCTAGAGACTGCGAATCTGTAGCCAATTTGTTTACATATAAGAACTAGGAAAGAAACAGTGTATCCTCTTATAGTAATTTCAGTTAAATGCAAAAACAGCAATCTGAGATTTTTTTCCTGTTTATATGTTGCAGAACACCTTAGGAAGTTACATATCAGGCCCTCATCACACTTCTTTCTCAGAAGTACAAATACAATTTTCAAAATGGCATCATTGAAAATGTAAAAAAAAAAAAAAAAAAGAATAAAATGAGCCGTAGGTAGTTTTCATGATTTGTGACAAGAAAATAAGAATTTTGTCAGGCTAGCTAAGCTAATTTGTCAAAAGTTATGGATTAGAAAGTTATCAAACAGAGACACGTGTGACTATGAACAGTAAATCAGAACAGTAATGACTAAGTAATGATTGAGAAAATAAAAGAGATATGGATTGAATTTGTTCCCAGAGTTGGCATAATGATTTTAAAGCTGAAATTCTTACAGATTTTCAACATCAAACCTTTGGTTGTATTTGGTACCAAATTAGAATGCCCTTAAAACTTTAGTTTTTAAAATTTTTGAATATTTTTATTAATAAATGAGTTTTAAATAATCACAATACTATGAGGCCTTCTCTGCTGACCCAATCAGATACTATCTTTTTTAAAAGACTCGATCTTGGGCAGAGGATTTAGCTCAGTGGTTCGGTGGAAACTTGATCTTGAACATAATATTGTCTGCATATAGCTTTTTTTTTTTGTTCCTCATTGAGTTTATTGGTACATTTTAGGTATACAGTACAGTTACATTCAGCATTGGAACCTTGTACCTTTACAATAGAGGTCTTGGTTCTCATTCTTTCCCCTTGTCCCTGCCCTCCCGTAACTCCCTCCTCTCTTCCCTATTTGCAAAAACTTTATTTCCATTTTTTCATTTTCTCCTATTTTTTTCTTTTCCCTTAATTCCCCTCCCCTCCCCTTCCCATTTCTCCCACACCTTTAGCCCTTTTCTTCCTATTTCATGTTGTCAATTATACTACTAGAATCTTATGTACTATTATAGTTTTTCACATCAGAGAAACTGTTAGGTATTTACACGTGTGACTTATCTATTTCACTTAAGAATATTTATAGTCAGATGAATTTAGTTTTATCTTCCTTAAAGTATCATGAGAGACAATAACACCATAAATGATCTTGTCATACTACCAGGAAGGATAATGAGCGGATTCTTCCAGAAGTTTGTCATTATGTTAGGTTATTCTAAGAAGGGAATAGGAAAGACTAGATTTAACAATTTCAAGAAATGGGAATATTTTATGATTGCATACCACTTTATTTATTCAGGAAGCAAATTGATTAAAGTAGAGCTGAATTTGTTAGTCTAAATGGGGCATATTTAGCCACTTTTGTGGAGTCACTCTAGACAGTTTTTATCCTTTTATGACCCTTGCTTACATTCTATTAGGAATATCAAGACAACAGGCCAACTTTTACTTTCTCTTGTGGGTACCATGGCTTATTTTCACTTCTATAATTTATAGAGTTCTTTTTCAAATAATGTAGCAAGGAAGTAATTTTCTCAAAGTCTCATATTTATAGCTGACAATATCATTATAGATTCTATATTTCCAAATGCTGTTGTTCATAAGTATCAAATTCTATATTTATTGGTGTTAAAAGGTTTCCCTTGTTTTTACATCTTTAAACAACTGATCCCTGATTGACAGAAAAAATTCTTCTAGACATTTCCAATAGTCAAGACTCTGTAATTAAAAATTTTAAAATTACATGAAAATGTTTTGATTGCCTGGGTAAATATTTTATCTATGCTATATCTATTCTGGTATTATGCAGATATAGTTCAGGAAAAATTTACTGCACTGGCATATATTCATTATACATCTCTAATTCACAATATAAAAAGAAAATAGAAGATACATGTTCTGTTACTTCACTAGGTACCTTCAACATCTTGATCAGTTCAGTGGTTCTGTGTGTTTGACAGCTTGATTAATCTGAGCAGTCTCTTATCTGAAACACATTCAAATTCCTTTTACTCTGAAGGATTTTCTGTCTCCTTTTTGGATAAGATCAATCAGAACTGGGGTAAATTGAGTAGCTTGATAGTGGAAGAGCTGTACCTTGGTACTGAAAAATGTTCTGTCTTTTCTGGCTCATTCTAGACAGCTTTTCTTGCAGAAAATTTAAAGATAATAAAATACCTAATATTTGAGTACTGAGTTTCCTAAAAGCCTGTGATTGAATCAGTGGGGGGATTCAATTGGATTCATTTATTGATTATTTTAATAGCTAAATATGCTATTAGGATTTTGGACCTCATTGGCAGTGATTCATGACTTGGGAGTTGACCTAGCAGGGTGTACACTTGTCACAAGCTCCTCCTTTATCTTTATGCTTCCTGGAGGTAATGAGTTGAACAGGTTTTTGTTTGCCATGCCTTAGAGTCAGTTGACCATGCACAGCCTGAAACAATATGCCAAAATAAATCCCTCTTCTAAGATGCGAGTGTTGGATATTTTGTCCCAGTAGCTGGAAAGCGACTAATACAGGTTTTGGTACCAAGGAACTGGGCCTAATGTTGTGAATGTACCTTACTATGTATTATAGCAGCCTTTGGAACTTTTTTTCATGAGAAGGTTGAAAAAGTTTGAATTGCACTAAGATAAATCCTAAAATTCAGTAAACAGAGCTTGATACGTAATACGTTTGGAGCTCAGAAGACCAGAATGCTGATAGGACAGTAGATACTACAGTACAGATTCAGGAGGTTTCATTTCAACTGGGAAAAAAATTTCTATAACTATTGTACCCTAGAAATAAATGTCTTTATTTTGCCCATGTTTTGAAAGTTTTCAGAAGATTGACATTAACAGCCTTGGACTAAATGACCTGGCCATTAAGCAGAGGAAATTTCTGAGAAATTATTCCTGATTTCATTCTTTCAAGATTCTCTTTCCTTCCCAGTTCAGTGAGTCCAGGTGTTTGAGTATCAGATTTTTCCACCTTGTTGCCCTTTGAGGTTGCCTTAGGTGATCTAGAAATCTAGTTCTGAGACTGGTTTACATGTCTTTACCTTTCAACAGATGCAGTCTGTTGTGCCTTGTTTGAGGCAACTTTTTGCTCACCCAGTGGTCTTCAATTCTCAGCAAGCCATGGAGTGGCATTTTCTCTGCTGCTCACCACTATACCAATTCCTGAGTTCGGAGTACTGGCCTTCTAGATCCCTGTGTTGCCCTGTTGTCCAGATGGGGTTCTGGAGGGTGCCTGTGCACACTGGAGGTGCTATCTGGGTGTGCCTCTGGAGGGCCTATCCTCCTACATAGCTGTAATCTGGGAGGGCTTTGTCTGAGAGCTGAGCACCCCAGGTGCTGTTGTTTGGGTGGGCTTCTGGCTAGGTTCTGCATGCACTAACAGGTGGTATGGGGCTGGGACTCTGACTTTTGCTTGTGCACTTGTGTAGCTCTTTTCCTGGCAGGTCTTTGGCTGGGGATTGTGGGCCCAGGTGGCTGGGTTCTTCATGGGGCCCTGGCTGGAAGTGCTGACAACTGTGCCACTCTGGTCCACACTGGTTTAGCAGAGAAAATTTCAAGATAACCCTAAACTGTGACTTCACTTTGGTATTACTGGCTACTTTTAGTGAGAATCAGGAGGTGGGGAGAGAAACAGCTGCATGATTCAAAATATTTCAATTTCATTGGAAAGCAAGCACATATAAAGTAGGGACCATAGAAAGTTTGATTATTGGAAAGATTGCCACCAAAATATAACAAAGTCCTTTCCATCAGGACTATAAGAAAGATGGCTTGAAGGTATCTCAAGAATAATCAAGATTCCAACCTCTCAGACTCAAAGGTATGATTGTAAAGCTTTAATCTGATAAAGGACCTCTGTTTGGTAAAGGGCACCTAGGAAGTTGTGACTACAATATTTATTTTACAGGGTCCATTCATCTACATTCATAGAGGCTGTGCAGCCATGGCACAAGAAGTGCTGGATATTGCTGAAGTTTTTACAAGATCTTGGAGTCATCCGTGTAGTTCTGATTTTCAAGAGTTGTGATGTCACATGGCTATTACCAGAAGAAGGTCTGAAGGTCTGGGAGGTTGGGCAGTATGCCCCTGAAAGAGCCTTATATAAAGCTGTTAGAGAAAAGCCAAAAGAACAGTGGAAACTCTAGGAAATCAGAGACACCAGAAACTTAGAATTTCTGTTTAGGAAAGCTGAAATTAGTGAGGGGGGCCCACCCAAGAGAAAAAACATATAAGTTACAATGGACAATCCCAGATGTGTAGAACCACTCAAATCCTTTGAAGCTCACATCATAACATAACCTGCCCTGGTTGGTGGACATAGAGCTGTAGGATCAGTGTTTGTCCTTGTGGGTTTTGGTTTGTTTTGTATTCATCCCCCTTCTATCACTCTATCACTCACTTTTGGAAGGGGAATGTTTAAACTGTGCCATTGTTTGTTGGAATTATATAACTTTCATTTTGATTTTTATAAGGTCTCACAGCTGAGAATTTGCCTTGAGTCTCAGAGGAGACTTTTGACGTGCACTTTTTCAGTAATGCAGGAATTGTTAGGACACTGGTGGCTCTTAAGGATGGACTAAAATGCATTTTGAAGAATGAAATAGATATAGGCTTTTTGAGTTCAGATGTGGAATGCTATGGTTTAGATCTAAATCCCCCAAAAGAATCTCAAATGTTTGGAAATTGAATCATAGGGTCATTATACTCAGCTGTGGGTTCCCCCATTAGTAATTTCAGTAGCTGAATGTGCTTTTAGGAGGTAGGTCCTGGCTGGAGTTGCATCACTGGGGACATTTCCCAGAAAGGTGTAATTTTGTTTCCAGGTCCTCCTTTCTGTGCTTCTTGCTGGTTTCATTTGAGCAGCACTATGCTCTCCCATTATGTTATTTCTGCCATGGAGCCAGATGACTATGAATGGACTAAAATCATGATCCAAAATGAACCTTTACTCTTTTTTTTAATTGTCAGGGTATTAACTATTTTGTCCCAACCACAGCAAAGAAACTAATGTAAAAATCTAAATTTTCAGTTTTAAAAATTCAGCATTAGGAAGAAGCCAATACTGAACAGTAGTAAAAAGGAATATTTTGCTAGTTTGTATTTTGATTTTACTTTTTCTATTTTATTTTGAACTCGCCTTAAATGGAGGCATTAGAAACACTCAGGATCATGATTGATTTTACTCCAAAAGGAATTTATTTCCTAGAGAGCTCTACTTTTTCACTGACTGAGTGAATGAATTGAAAAAAACATTGTCTTCAGTGCCTTGCCATTGTGCTTATCCCTATTTCTTCTCTGTGCCTAACCTTAGTATGTCAGCTTTGGTAAATATTAAGTACTTTACTTTTTCTTACCAGATAAAGAAATACAGGAAACAGATGAATATTGTGTATAAAATGTTTCTGCATGATGACAGTAAAAACAGGCTTAGTTTTACAATTGATACAGTTAATAAAAAAACTCTGAACATTTAACATCATTTAGATAACTCATTTTACTTTTAAGTATTTATATATTTATAATGTACAGCATGTTGTTTTAAAATATGTATGCATTATTAAGTAGGTAAATTTAGTTTATTGCATGTGCATTATCCCACAAACATTTTTATGGTGAGAACTCTTAAAACATATTCTTTAAGGAATTCTTAAGAATATAATACATAGGTTTTCAATGGTAATTAGCATGCTATAAAAATATCTCTTAAAATTATTCTTTTGGTCTATCTGAAATTTTATATATTTTAATAAAAATTTCCCAAATTTATTGCCCTTTGAATTCCCTTGCAACAATCACTCTTGTCTCTAATTCTATGAGATTGACTTGTTTATACTCCACATATGAGGAGATCATGGAGTCTTTGTCTATCTTATCTTACTTTATATAATGTCCTCCATGTTCATCTATAATGTGAAAATGATAGGATCTTTCTAAGTATAAGTAGTCCCCCCCCTCTCTCTTTCTCTCTCTCTCTCTCTCTCCAACTTTATCCATTCATCTGTTGATGGAAATTTAAGTTAATTCATGTTTTGGTTATTGTAAAAATACTGCAACAAATTAGAATGTGTATATATCTCTGTGAAATCTAATTTTAGTTACTCTGAGTGTTTGTCTCATAACAGGATTATGAATTAAATGATAGTACTTAGTTTCCTAAGAAAACACCATGTACTATTTTACAAAATGGCTATATTCATATCCATTCCTACCAGGAGTTGGAAATTTAATTTTTAAAATTTTAAGCATTTTTTTCACTTAAATAAAGTAAGTAATATATTTCAAATAAAGGAATTTAGCATATTCTCAGTAATGTTTTCCATATCCACGAAAAAAACTTTCAAATTTTCAATAGACAAAAAAAATAAATAAATTCTGCATTTTTGTTTGTTTGTTTGTTTTGACGTTGTTTTTGTGTTTTTGAGACAGGATCTCATGTGTAGTTGAGACTGACCTGTAACTCACTATGCAGCCCAAGCTGGTCTCCAACTCACAGCGATCCTCCTGCCTCAGCCTCCCAAGTCCTGGGATTACAGGCATGCGTCGCCATGCTTGGTGATGTTGCCCTGTTTTTGTATAAGTACTAACCTGAGCATTCGCCTTACTTTTGACTGCATTGACATTATCAAATAATTTAAAAAGTGAGAATAATTTTTTAAATTTACTTATAGCTTCTAATTTCCTCTGCTTTCTCCATATAACTCCTTCAGAGTTCAACCAATAAAATTAGCTTTTAGTCACATATATAAATAGACAATTTTAAAATATAAGCAAATTTCTGGCCATATATAGCTGGGCATTTTGGATTTTTTTGTGTGTGTGTACCCGGAATCAAACTCAGGACTTCGTGCTTGTGAGGCAGGCAGCGAACCACTGAGCTAAACCCCCAGTCATTTAATGAGATCTTAATTGAATCACTTCTCAGCCTTTTGGCTAAGATCAAGTGTAGATCTTAATTGAGTACGATCTGTTATAGTACTGTCTCAGGTTCTGTATTACCTAACAAACAAAAGCACTGGTGTACTTTATATTATTTGTTTCATTGCCAAGACACCATTCCTTAAGTGTAGAAGGAAGAATGGAAGTAAAGATTCATAAGAGTCATATATTTAAAGTGACCTATGCTAAAAAGTAGCATAATTACTGAGCTTATTAATTATACCTTAATTTATACATTAAAATAAAGATTATAGGGTGATTTCTTGATAGCAGCCATTCTTTATGGGGTGAGGTGGAATCTTAGTGTTGTTTCCTCTGCATCTCTTGAATGACCAGTGATGTAGAACAGTTTTTCATATATTTACTTGCTGCTTTTACTTCTTTGTCTGAGAAATGTCTGTTCATTTCAGATGCCTATTTTTTGAATCAGGTTTTTATATTTCTAGGGGGGCCTGGTTTTTATTAGTTCTTTATATATTCTAGATAATAGTCCTCTGTTTGAGGAGCAGCTGGTAAAATTTTTTTTGCACATTGCAGGTTGTCTTTTATTTCTGTTGATGGTTTCTTTTGCAATGCAGAAGCTTTTAAAAAGATGATATACCAGTTGTTGATTCTTTCTGCTAGTTCCCTTGCTACTGAGGATTTGTTCATAAAGTCTTTCCCTACACCAATGTCTTCAAGAGTTCTGCCTAATTTATCTTCCAATAAATTTAGTGACTCTTTTTTAATATTTAGATATTTAATCCACTTGGATTTTACTAGTGCATGGTGAAAGATAAGGGTCGAGTTTTAATCTTTGGCAGGTTGAGATCCAGTTTTTACAACACCATTTATGAAAGAGGCTGTCTTTCCTCCAGTGAGGATGGTTGGCTCCTTTGTCAGAGATGAGGTAGCTGAGTATATCTGGAGTTGTTTTTGTATCTTTCAATCTATTCCACTGATCCTCAGGTCTGTTGGAAGGATTGTGGGGAGGAAGGAACCCTTCTCCATTGTTGGGGAGTACAAACTGGTGCAACCACTATGGAAATCAACATGGAGACACCAAAAAGAGCTGAGATTAGAGCTTTCATTTGACCCAGCCATCCTTCTGCTGGATATCTTTCCAAAAGAATTAAAAGAATCATATCACAGTGATATATGCGCACCTATGTTTATAGCGGCACAGTTTGTAATAGCGAAAACTTGAAACAGTCCATTTGCCCATCAGTTGGAGACTGGATAAAGAAGATGTGTTTTTTTTTTTTTTCCAGTAAAACGGAATACTACCCTGCCAAAAAGAATGATAGATCAGAGTCATTCATAGGAAAAGGAGTACATATTGAGGATATACTCCTAAGTGAAATAAATAAGTCACACATGTATACATACCAAATAGTTTCCCTGGTGTGAAAAACTATAATGGTACATTAGATCCTAATGATATAACTGACAAAGTGAAATAGGAAGAAAAGGGAAAAATGTGTAGGGGACGTGGAAAGGGTAGGGGAAAGGAAATAAGGGAAAAGAAAATAACATGAGAAAATGGAAATAAAGTATTTGTAAATAGCAAAGGGATGAGGGGTGAAGGGAAGGCAGGGACAAGGGGAAAAAATGAGAACCAAGACCTGTCATGTAAAGGTACAAGATCCCAATAATGAATGTAACTGTACTGTATACCTAAAATGTACCAATAAACTCAATGAGAAAAAAAAAGATTATAAAGGTATAAATGTGGTTTTAGGATATATTGCATCGAATATTAATAGGGCTATAATGATAAGCTTGTAAGACACTTTTATGATTTTTTAGTTCAGAGAAGTATTTCTTGTTCATTATTAAATTGACACTATAAGCAATCACTGAAAAATAAAGGCAAATTGCAATTCTAAACTTTAGGTATGACATCTCATATCTCAAGTTAAGGTGCATGATATCCATCATTACTTGCTTTACTACATCTTTTTTTAGTTTATTGGTACATTTTAGGTGTGCAATACAGTTACATTCATCATTGGGATCTTGTACATGATGTATCTTTGTTTTTATTTTACCCCATTCCCCAGCCCTCCATTTACCCACTCCACCCTTCCCTGTTTACTTAGATATTGTTTCCATGTTTTTCTTTTTCTCATAATTTTCTTTTACCTATTTGCCTTTACTCTACCCTTCCCACTTCCCCTACTCTTTTAGACCTTTTCTTCCTATTATACAATATCAATTATACCTTTTGATCCTTATTTATATTTTTAATTTTTCATACCATAGAAACTATTTGGTATTTACACATGTGTCTTATCCACAGCAATTTTAACTATATATTTAATACACTGCATACTGTAATCAGTATCTTTAAATTATTTAAAATTACAATAATGCATTAAATAACAGAGAGAATTACTAAGGCAACCTAAACTAAGAATAACTTCAAATATTATATATATTTGTCTTCATATAATCCAAAACTAAAAACTTAATTATCTTTATGGCTTACAAATTTTGCCTTACAAATTATCCCCAAATTTAGTGTCCTAAAATGACAGACTTTTTTTATTAAAAGCATTGTTTTGCTTTCTTTAATTAGAAATTTCAGCACATCTCAGGTGTTATTCTTTGCCTCACGTCACATAAACTCTGCTCACTTAGTGTTACTGAATTGCTGATGGACTGGGATCAAAGTCCATTCTTCCTCTGATCAGACTTTGGGTGTCCGAAACTGAACGCAACTTGGACTGTTTACTGGGCTGCCCACACACACCATCTCCAAAGTATTAGTTTTAGCATAGATAGCTGTCTTATATGCCAGGATTTGGGGTTTTGAACTAATCTTCCAAGACATGGAAATAGAAACTGCCAGACCCTAAAGGAAACTGATGATGTCAAGTCTATTGTGTTTTATTTGTTTTTTTAAATTTTATAAGTACATATTTGCAGTGCATAGTTTACCTTCATTGTGGTATGTGTACATAATACATTTTAATTATTTTTTCATTAACTTCCCTTCCCTTTCCTCTCCTCACTCCAACTCCTGGTCCTTTTCTCTTTGCAAAAGATAGGTCTCTGACATTCATGGAGAGAAACTTTACACTTCCTTAGTGGGAGAGGTAACAAAACTTTATCACTGGCATTTTTAACATGTTAGAGTTGGCCTGTTGGCTACAAATTGTATTCCTTTTGCATGCAAAGTAAACTCAGTTACTCAAGGCTGCTTAAAGTCTTGGGTTATATTGTTGATTTAAAGATCATATAATACAAATATTTCCTTGGTACAAATGAGACTTTGGGTTCAGTTTGTTAAGTATTCAAATACTCCCAGTCTATTATAAAAAAATTAAGACATGCTTTAATTCGGAAGCTTTTAATTTTTAAAATTCTGATTGCACAACATATATACCTTCTCCTCAGTCACAAATCCTCTATGGCATTGACATACTAGTTTTGTCATTTTCAGGTATATACAAGATCTTCCCTTTGTGTTTTCTTAGGTTCATTCCCACAAATATACACTTCACAGTCACACTTCCAGTGATCTGTCCCTTCTGACAAGACCCCGCCCCCTGACACCACATTGACCTGTGACCTCAGTAATGGAACAACCCATTGATGAGTAGGGTGTCTCCTCACACAATCACCTTTCAAAAGTATGTACCTCGAACTGAGAACTGAAAACGGCAGAGAATATTGAATCAGTCCCCTAAGTCCGCATATATCCAATGTATAATTTACAAGATAGGCACAGAGTAACTATTTAAGATACATCTGTTTGAACGGTTAATACAATAGAAAAATGCTTATTAATAGTCCAGTACAGTTTTGAAATCTCCTAGGAATATATTGCCAGTTTCTCAAACAGATCTTTGTTTTTCCTACTGGAAAAACACTCTTTCTTTAAATAAGCATTTCCAAAATGTAGTTTAGGATTAAAGTTGTGTAGCATTTTAAGCCTGAAATTTAGTTAGTTATTTTTGAGGATACAAAAACCTTTTATTTTGCTGTATAGTATTTTTGTCTTCATACAAAATGGTATAATTAATTAAAAATTTGCAAGATTTTTGTGATGAATTGTTATTTAATTCATTAGACAAAAGTCACACTCAATTTATTCTAGATTCATTTATAGTTAGAATTGAAAATCAATTTGCTGTAGTAAAATCACACTTTAAATAATCCTTTATGTGAACCTAACAAACATGCCCTTCATATTTTTAGGAGATCAACTTGGCATGCCCTTAAGTCCTTTTAAGCCTTGAGAACACATCTCTAAGCCCCACTTTGGTGATCTTAAATTTCAGTAAGTGCTTTAACAGAAGTAGTTTGGACTTGTTCTGCCTTAAAGGCATTTCTTACTTGAGAAGTTGTAAAGAGAGATTCTTGAGATAAGAAAGTTTTAATATGATTCCATTCATTCTTGGGTCTTCTATTTTAAATTATTCTTGAAACTGAACTTTTTTTTTATTCTGCACCATTTGTTTAACAATACCTTCTCATTTGTGTCTAAAATAATCATTTCCCACTTTCAACATTTTCATAGAAATATTAGTCAAACTTAACAAATCATTAAGCATATCTATCTATCTATCTATCTATATATATATATAGATATATTTGGGTAACTATAGATGACTGCATTACAAAACTTTCTCCTTCCTCTACTAGTAACAATTTTGTTTCATTTTAACTCTCATCAAGAATGTCCTAAGGCTTTTTTGTTTTTACCTTAACTAGGCCAATCTACCTTGTTTTTCATGTAGTTCCAAAACCAAAGCCTTGAATTTTGATGATAGTTACAAAAGTTCATATGTCCATATTAAATAGTTTCCATTAGTTATTTATTGCTGAGTCACAAATTATTTCACAACAGAGACCTAAAACAATAATCGATTCATTTTAACCAAAAATCTATTGGTCAAAAATTCATAATTAACACATTGTTTACTTCATTTGGGAGTTCCGCTGAGTTCATTGAGTGTTATTGGTCTGGCATAAAGTCTGATTTGGAGGCCTGTGGAGTCTTATACACACTTCTAGTACCTTGGCATAAAGTGTGGAGTCTGGACTCAACTGCATCTTTCCACTAGGGTGCTTACACAGGCCTCTTCAATAAGACACTTTCACAGTAATATGGAGTCAAATAAAATCTAGCCTAGCATTCCCCTCAGTGAGTGTATACTAAGAAACGAGTGGGTGCCATCAGTTTTGGGGGTTTATATTAGTTTTCAAGTTAATGGGCCAAAGTATTACACTCCAGCAACATAGAAGATGTTGCTTTTATGACTCCTGATTTGAGTAGGTTCAGTCCATGGTTGGTTGGCTCCAAAGCAGAACTGGCATAGTGGGATGACAGGATAGAGGACAGATGCTCGCCCCATGGCACTAAGGTGGCCAAGGGAAGAGAGGAGCCTGGGACAAGAACATGCCCTTCTATATTGTACATATCCCAAAATGTGTTCATGTAGCAAACATCTCTGCCCAGTATTAGCAGGCTCCAGCAGCACAAGTTTCTGGCCTCTCCGTAATTCGGCTGTGTTACATTGGAAGTAGCAGGGCTCAGCGGAGATCACTTTTAGTCAAGGTCAAATGACTCCAGCTAAATTTTACCTCTGAATTAACTGATGTTCTCTTCTGAAAAAGACATGCTGGTGCCCTCGTTCTACATCTCCACTTATGACACTTGTTATCAGCAGGTGACCCAAGGCCTGAACAGCTTCCCTCCTTGTAATGAATGAATATGTTTGTAATGAATAAACACTGGACATCTTTGGTGTTCTTTGTCTTTGCTGCCTAGAGAAGATCAGATCAGCCCAAGACCCAGCTTCCCTCAACTCCCTGTCTCTGTGTCTCTGACTCTCTCTTTCCTGTCTCATGGATGTCATACGGGCTCACAGGAGATGAAACCCATGGCCTGGGTTTTTCATAATGCCTCTTATAGATACAGTTTTACTCTGATAGTAGATAAAACATTCCATTATAGAACGGCTACTGAATATTTAAATTGCCTCTTGTTTTTCTCATATTTTATGTTCAGTGAAACTCAGGCTATGTTTATTTAATTAAGCGTCATATCTACCATATTACTGGGGACTGGTTAGATTTAAGTTCTTATGCCTTGAATGAATGTGTTTGAAGCAGTCTATATGAAATATAACAATTCTGAGAAATTAATTATAATATTTATTTTATTTATTTATTTATTTAAATCTTTAAGGGTGTAACCAAGTTGTGGAAGACATTCGTATTTTTAAAATTTATAAGTCAGATATGGTTTACTCTAAATATAAGTACAAGAAAATAATTTTTATTAAATATTATTTGGATTTTTTAACAATTCTTAATTAGTCTAAGCTTATAATGTTTGCTAAAACAAGTCTTACCCAAAGAAACAAATGAGCACCTTTTCTGCTTCAGAATTTCTTGTAGGAGAGGATCAGGCTCACTACTCAGATGTGAAGAAAAACTAAGCTGCTTTTGAAACTTTGCTTTCAAATTAAGCCTTTATTTAAAGGCCTTATGTTATACATTTCTGTAACTTTTGGCAGAACCTGATAGAAACTATGGAAGGGCATCCTAAATAAAAATGGAAAACTAAACAAACAAAAAAAAAATGGCTCTAGCCGAGCCAGGTGGCGCACAACTGTAATCCTAGCACTCAGGAGGCTGAGGCAGGAGGATTGCTGTGAATTTGTGAGTTTGAGACCCGCCTGGGCTACATAGTGAATTCCTGGTCAGTCTCAACTGCACAGTGAGACCCTGTCTCCAAAAAAACAAAATGAAACAAAAAAGGCTTTACACTATTGTGTTAACTCTTGGGTGCATAAAATACAAGCAGTGGCAGATTTGTGACATTAAGTGAGTATAATATGCATCTTGTGGTTAGACTTTCTGCATTTTATATGGATAGAAGCATATTTATTTAAATAATTCAATTCTCAGTTCTTCTTTTGATGACACATGAATGAACATGTATAAAAAAATTCTACTCCAATCATAGACACTGCTGTGTGCTCTTCTTTCTTACAAAAAGTCCAGGAAGAAGATAAAAGCAAGAGTGGACTTTATAAGTGAAAATTAGCATCATCTGTTCCATAATAATTATTCATTTTTGTGTTTAAAGGCACTCTGATTAAATAATACTGAAGGCAGAATTAAATCTTTTAAAAGCATTTAGGTATGTAAATTTGAGGTACTGCCAAGAGCTTTCACAGATGTTTAAAAATTTAGTTGAATGTGTTTGTTCATTCTAAATATGTTTACATAATGTATTGTATGTGATTTTATCAAGCATATTCACATATAATTGTATATATGGCCCTGATTCTACCTTCTTTAATCATGCAAAACTACCAGTGGCTTCTGGTGGAATTAGGGACGTATCATTGTGGCAGAATCAGCCCATGGAAAAGGTTTTAAAATAGCTAGAGCAAATGTGCCGGCATTAGTTACTTTTGTCTTGAGACAGAATACTTGCTGCCTGACAAGTTAAAGGAGGACAAATTTATTTTAGCTCACAATTTGTCAAGGTTTCAGTCCATAGCTGCTTGGCTCCAAGGAAAGTGGCATGGAAGAAAGGCATCACAAAGGAGAAATATTTCATGGTACAGCAGGCAGGAGCAGCAGTAGCAGCAAGCCTGCCTTTCCTTTCCCACTTTCTATTCCATCCAGCCTATAAACCACCCAGGGTGGGGCTGCCCTTATCCACACCCATAATCCCACAATTATGCCCTTAATTGACATTCTCACACCATAAATCCAGCCACCTATGAAAAGCAAAAAAACCCCACGTATGAGTGCATGAGGCTTTGGGGGAACATCCATATACAAAACTTACCAGATTATCTGTTGACTCTAGACATGCAGTTACATAGGAATGCTTATAGGCAAAAATTGACCAGAACTTCATAGGTCTAGGCAAACAATTTATAGAGGAAGCTCCGAGGCATGATATTAATGTAAAATTAATAGAAACTTCAGTTCTTTCAGTTGATTGTTGTCATGCTTATATTTCCCCATATTCATATCTCTTTGTAATGTAAATTTCTCTTGTTCTTCTCCTCTTACATATACCTTATACTTATAACTCCCACAAGTCTCTATTAATTATTTACTCAATATGAGGAACCTTGACTTGAGTGCATCAAAGTAAGCACATAAGTTTTCTCACATAAGTATAAAATACTTATGGCAAAGAAATTAAAGCATTATTTTTTTCTTTTCTTTCAATCCAATTTTTACTATAGTAAAATTTTCTGGGTTTCAATAAACAGTTTGATGTTTAGATAATTTGTACTGTTCAGTAAGAATTTTAAAATGGATCTTTCTTTATTTGACCAATAAAAATAGCTTAACAATTTGTTTGCTGTATATTTTTATTGAAGAACATCTCAGTGTTTTTCACAATAAATCCCTTTCATATATCTGTATTTACACCTGTACAGATGTCTTGGTTTTGTATCTATGGATAACCTTGACTAAAATAACATTAAAGATTATTTAAATATAAAAAGCTCTACTAAATTAATATTCTTTGACTAAGATGAAATTACCAATAAAAGTGACAAAAGGTACAAAGCCTGCAAGTAGAAACTTGTAAGCTTTGTAAAAAAATAAGTGCCCAAAGAATTGTATATTCTTAAATTAATATTTTAGAAAAGAAATTTTTAATATTTCCTACTTGCATGCAAGAGTGGACAGCTAAATGTGTGGAAAAATTCATAAGATATCTTTGATTGGAAATTACTGTTAAGAATAAATATTTTAAATTTCCACAGAAGTATTTTTAAAACATGTTAAATATTATATCTACTTACTCTGTCTAAAAATCTGTATTTTCCCAAAATTTGTCAATCTAACCCACACAACTCTTGTACTAGTAAAGCATGAAATAGTTCAAAAGCAATGAGTAGAGAGTTTCTAGAAAGTATTTAAAACAGACTAATGGTTTCTTAAGACTCTTGAAATTGTACTGTGCAGTTAGTATAAGCAATACTGTTTATTTGGTAAGTCTTTTAGCAAAAAGAAAAATATATATTTGGATTGTAATCAATGTTACTTAAAAACATCTCCAAAGTGCCTCTAGTATGAACATTAAATCGAGTCGTGTTTAACGTTATTTTATTTTTGAATATTGAATAAAACAATGATATCCAATAACAACAGTATAGTATATTTAATTTTGACTAACTGGCATGTATACCACTAAAATTTTTTGGGACTAATTCTATCACAAATAGATATATTGAGAGGCTAAAGTAGTAGAAGACTATTATTTTGGTTAAGAAAATTATATTCTCATTAATTCGTATAGATGAAAGATTTATATGCTTATACATCATGGAATTATACATGGTGTAGTAATACTGGAGAATATATTATAATATATATTATATTGCATTCAGGGTATATATTATTGTATATATACTAAATGTACTTGAAAATATACATATGATATATTTATTTCTTATAAATATAGTACTAGAATATAGAATCAGTGTTTGCATACAGACATGTAAACTATGTATCTACCCTATCTCCCTCATATAAAACTGACTGGATTAGACCAAAAGAGCAGTGATTTAATGGTTAGCTGGACGTTTCTTATATTTCAAAGATCAATGGAGCTGAGCAATGCTAAGCATACAGTTGAGGAGTTTAAATCTACATCAGAGCACAAAAGAAAAGAAAAAAATACTAATTCAAATAGAAAGTGCACTTTATTTATCTTCTTTTTATGTGAAGAGTTTATGAAAAAAATGACTCATTTTCTTTTTCTTCCCCTAAAGAAGGAAAGAATGAAAACAAAGCTTTTGTGAATAAGAAGGGGTAGAAGGGTGGAAGGGAGGGTAAGGGAATGGGGGAAAAAAGCATCAAGATATATCACATACAGATACAAATTCCCTGTGACAAATGTAATCATTAGGCATATCTAAAATGTACCAATAAGCTTAATTGTTTTTTTTTGTTTGTTTGTTTGTTTTTTTTTTTTGGTACCGGGGATTGAACTCAGGTCCTTGTGCTTGCGAGGCAGGCACTGTAAACACTGAGCTAAATCCCCTGCCCCAATAAGCTTAATTAATGAAAAATAGAAAATGCCCTTGCCTATTACCCTTAGCAGATGCTACATTCCCCTATTTTTCAGGTAAATAATACTAAAGTTAATTTCACTTACTCTGGGCTATTTCAGAGGACAACTACATTCTCCTTTGCTGTAAGTAATTTCTGAAAAGCCAAACATACAATAACAGAATAGATATCATTTTGAACTTTTGGGAATTTAGTTTTAAAAAAGCACAAAAAGATGATAGTAATGTGTTAGATTTTAGGGGCAAATAAAACAACGTACAGAGAAAAAGATTTGAAAAGTAATATATGAAGAGTCACCATGAAGTGAGATTATACAAGAAAAAACTGCACATTATTCTTTTGCACTTTGTATCTACAATAAAACAAAATATAATTAACAGTTCCAAAACCACATTTGTTTCTCCAAATAGTTAATAATCTGAAATCTGATCTTTAGTATTAAATAATATTTTTTTCACTTTCTTCTTTACTCAATAAAATGTAAACTTGAAAATTCAAATTACCGTCAAATTTTGGGTTTTCGTAAGCGTGGACTGGCCTGAAGGTGGCACTGTTGGAGTAGGTCAGCTCTTCTTTTGCTTCCTGATGAGATGCTTGTGAAACTAATTCAGCTGGTGTGGTGTGAAGATGGGAACATTATACTCTGAGCTCTACTGGAGTTCAGCTTGCTATTTGTATCTACTTACTAGGGTTTTCTAAACAAACTTTTATTTACCTTTTTTGTCCATTTTATCCCCCAGATATTTGGACTTAAGTGACATGGTCCTGGTTTTAGATTTGCACCAACCCTAAATAAAAATCTTTATCATCATTAAAGCATTTATCGATACATTTTAGATATACAAAATATAACAATCATCATAGAGAATTTGCTACTTGACATAATGCATCCTACATCTTTTTTTTTGTTTCACATTCCCTCCCTCCCCTTGAACGCCTTCCCCTAAAACTTTGCTTCCCTTTTTTCCTTCTATTAAATAAAAATCTTGTGACCCATACATTTGCCTACTGTTTAATTGTGCTAATAAAACATATTAGCATTTACCACCTTCATTCCTTCAGGAATCTCTACTGCAAGTTAAATACATTTCCTTACTGTATAATATTCCTAGGACTCATATCTTTGCTGATTGCTGCTCCATCAGTCTTGTAGTAACCCTTGCCATGCCTTCTACACACTCATATTTTTATTACTTTATTCAAAAGCTAAATAGTAGGATCTATTCAAAGGTATTTTGTTGGTGTTTTGTTCTGGCCTCGGTGCGCTATTTTCAGGGGCGTATTCCTCCACTGCCATTCCTCTTCAGCTCGGTATGTGTGGACGCCTTGATTACTCTTCAGTCTTTCTTCCTTGGCACTCCAGAGTCAAGGAGATTCCAGGGATCTGATCTTAAGAAGTTTTCACTGGTTCAGCCCCCTTGGATGACCTGGCCATTTCAGCTCCCTCTGTGCTACTCTTGATGTAAGAAGCAAGAACCCAGGCGATCCCACCCAGGCTCTACTTTAGGGACTTTAGCAGCTGTTCTGTGCATCATTATAGGGTGATATTTTTTCCCTAATATGGTGATTACATTCTTTTCTGTTTTTTCATTCTTTTGCTTGATTGCCTCAATGACAAAAAGACATCAAATCTCTTTTGTAGTGTATTAAAGCACAAAGTCGTACTGTAGCAGTATTAAAAAGCATCTGTTTTTGCTGTTCAGTCAGCTTTTCTGTCCTTGAAATAAAATGCAAGATGACTGTGCACACAACCCAGGTACAATTTTATTTGAAGGCAATGCTAAAAAATGTACAACTTTTAATTTGTTTCTCATCTGCTTAAAAGGAATAGTCTGTGTAAAAATACTCTTATCATTTCATGTAAGAAAGAATAAGTAAGTATATCTAGTGATAGCTATGAAATGTATATTTATTCTAAAAATTATCTGGCAAATATTATTGATAAATAAAATTTTAGCCATAAAAGTGTAAAATCACATACGTTAAAGGGTGCATGAAAGCAGTACCTCTACAATGTCAAACTTAAAAGTGAAATTCATGCTGTTTTGTTTGACACTATGTTTTAAATTGTTTCATTTGTAAAAACCGATTTCCTGAAATATGTAGGAGATGGGTCTATAATGAAATAATATGTTAACTAATTTATTTGCTCAACAAAACTTAGTTGGAGTTTTCTCTATGAGCTAGATAATATTCTAAGGAGTAAAAAGGCATTAAGGATTGAAAGAGAGAGCTGGTGCTTGTTTTTTACACCCTACCCTTCTTTTCCTTCCTTTATCCTTCCAAGTCTTGGACCCCTTCCCTTTTGAAAAAGCTCAGTTTCTCCTTCAGTTTTTCCCATTCTGTTTACCTCTCCTCCCTCCATCTCTTGTTCCACAATCTACTGGAAAAAATCTTCCTATTTCCTATATCTTCTATTTTACTTTCTCTCTCTCTCTCTCTCGCCTTCCCTCCACTTGCACTCATCTGTCCATCCTTCCTTTCTTGTAGTACTGGGATTGAAAGCAGGTACTCTACCACTAAATTGCCCAACTTGCAGTCCTCCTGACTCAGTCTCCGTAAACACCAGAATTATAGCTGTGCATCACTTATTTATTTTTGAGACAGGGTCTCACTGTGTAGTTCAGACTGGCCTTGAATGTACTATGTTCACAACATATATATGATTATATAGTATCATACATACACACATATGTGTATATATATATATGAGAAATCATGTGATTTTTAAACTGGTGTGCCTGACTTATTTCACTTAATATTATGATTCCAGTGGAAGAACAGAAGTAAACAATTAGCAAAACCAAAAGCTGACTCCAGACATATTTTCTAGAAAAAAGAAAAAAAGGTAAAATTGATATTTGTTAAAATTCCTTCCATTGTGTTGTCAGAAAAAGCTTCAGTGAAAATATGAAAAACAGGATAAAGTACAGGAGTAACTATGACTACGTATTATGTTAAAGTGTGTTCCAAGAAACAAATTCCAGGATATTATGTTCCCTAGGACAGTAAGCCTCAACTACATTGAGATACATAAATCTTGAAATACAGAATTTTTTTATTGTCACGACATGGGCTATGATCGCTACAGGTAGCTGCTGAGTAGAGGTTACTGTTGCACAGGATAGGCTCCTACAATCAAGTATAATTCAGCCCTAATTAGTAAAGCTAATATTTATAATGACTGTTGGAAGATGGTAATTTATCTTTTCTTTCAAACATGGCGAGGAAGCTAGTGGCTGAATCAGAATGAGACAGTCACAGACTGCCAGTTATTGAAGCCTATTTAACAAGATCACCACATGCTGACATAAAAATAGTGTTTTATGAGAAAATTGAGTGACAAGGGAAGAGGTTGTGACAAGTAATGAGGAAAAGATGACGTCCACTTGGACCTATCTCATACTAGTAGAGCAGTGAGAGGTGTTCCAATTCTGTATATATTTGGGGGTAGAAAAATAAGATGTTCTGCACTGAACTTGGGAGTGAGGGTGAGGGCAAAGGGACAGAGAAAAATGCAGCACCAGTGGAAGTAGACTTACCCTTCATTGAGGTGAGAACACCCTTTCATGGGATGTCCTTGCCTTTAGTTCAGTTCTATTGTATTAGTTTTAAAATAAATTCCATATATTTGAATTTCTATGATCATCCCTATATTTCACAAGCTGTAACACATCTAAAAGGGGAATTCAGTGTTTGGAGAGGGGTTTAGATGTCTAGTTTGTGAATTACTAGGCAATAATTGAGGAAATTGGAATTACCACACTGGATTTGATGGCTAGTTGTTTGTAAAAAGCAAAGTAATTATTCAGAAGTGTTAAAACAGACTCAAAAAAATGACAACTAATGAGATAGCAGAATCTGTCTTAAAATCATGAAACGAAATTGAAGATGGGGCTCTACAATACCAACCATTTGGCTCTTTCTTTGCTATTAACTATTCATGCTGAATGTGAAAGGCTGTGTTTAGGGATTGTTTAGAGATATTTTTATCTTGGGCAAGATATGAGGTCCCTAAACACTAAACACCATCACGGCCATTTACTGTTGTGTTCACAAGTCATTAATGCACCACACTCAATTTTATAACCATCAATTAATATAGAAAATAGAGCAATTATTTTGTACAGTATTTTGCAACAATTGGATCTCCTGTTTGCAGACATGAGTTTTAGTTTAACTAAATGATTCAGGTTTAGTAAAGTCATCTTTGTTTGATTTTTAATGAAAAAATATGGCCATTTTTTAGAAATCTGCACAGAAGTATGCTAAATTTCACCCAAATAGAATAACAGGAGCAATTGTTTTCCCAGGTGCTCTCCTCAAGAGGGTTATACCTTCTAGACACAGAAATGTCTGACAGAACTCATTTTAGGAGTTTTCTCCAGTCAGCAGTATTTAACAATTTTGTTTAAAGATAACTATGATCTAGAGAACACTGTACACTTTGTTCTCCATTTTAAAATGTGTGAATATGAGAAGCTACTTTCTAGTTTTTGCAATTATTAACTTTTTCTTCAAAGAGAAATGTGATTACAGCTAAATTCTGTAACACTTGTCAGTTAGGAATTTAAGAATGCCCTCCAGCACTCTGAAACTACTTGAGTTGCATTGAGCTATTTTAAAAAAATAAATTGATACAATTTTTGTGCATTCCAGAGGTGTATGACCTTAAAGGCAACTGGAAATTTTAAGGGAGTACCTTGTTATTCAGAATGGAAGAGTACATTAATAATCATCAGCATTATGATGCTGCTTTATTTTCTTCTAATTACATGAGTTTGTTATAAAATATGTACATAGATTCAGAAAGTTGCTGGTTCCATTATTTTCAGGATGATTCTCATTACTTCCAGAGCATCTCGCTCTGTACTGGTTTTTCCTTCTTTAAAAATCAACACTATTGTTGGCTGATAAGGAAAGACTTTAGGCATTTTTATCAGTTTATATTTTGGCTAGACTGACTTCTGTGACAGGTAAGAGAGATACCACCCTAAATGCTGATTTTCCTTGCAGAATTGGTTTATCATTTTGACAGGCAAATCAACCCAAAAGGCAAGAAATCTACTTTCGGATGTGCCAAGTTTCCTTATTTCTTTTTCTTTCGCTTTTTTTTTCTGTTTGACAATGCATAAGTTGTTAAAAATGGTTGGAAACAGGGACCAGAAACCTATTTTATGATTTTTGTACAATTAAGATTTCAAATCCTTTTTAGCAAAAAAAAGCAAAATTCTGAAGAAAAAAATAGTGATTAAGCATTTAGTTATTCAAATTCTCCATTAAATAAAAATACTTTTAAAATGTGTTAATTTGAATAAGTTACTTTATCTCTATGGAATCCAGTTTTCTTATCTGGAAAACAGAGATAATAAAAGTATGCAACATATTACAAAAAGGTTTGGATAGATTATATAACTTGGTGATATTCACCATGAAATCAGGAACCATCTAACTAGTCCTTAAATCTAATCTTCTACATCTTAAATCTTTTCCTGTTTTTCACAGTTGCATAATTGTGTTTTATTTTTATATCCTATGGCCACTGTTCACTTATTAGTTGACATTGTTTGGGGCAACAGGTGAATTTGTGGGTCTCTTCCACCTTGAAAAGCTCATTTCTCATGGTTGGTTCAACATCATTCCCTGCTCCGAACTTTCTTCCTCCCCTATTGTTGATTATTATAATGCAAGATTCTCTTTTGAGATGTTTACTTTCTTTCTCTCTTTATATATTATTACCTGGCTAATCTGTGATTCCATCCTTTTTTGAATTTAAAAGCACAATCACTACTTGTGTTCAGTTTTCTAATCACAGTCCAAATGGAAACAAAGTCTTTGTAGATAGGGAGGGAGGGAGAATTTGAAGGGAGGGCAGGGGATGGGGAATAAACTAAGAACCAAAATTGATTATGTAAAGGTACAAATTATCAACGATGAATGTCATTATATTATATATATTAAATGTACCAATAAAATTAAATTTTAAAAATTCTATATAGACACTAGTGTCCTAAAGATCTCAAATTGGCTCTCCCAGGCATCTGGAATGTAAACAGCAAGCTGAGGTACTCTGTATAGAAAACCTGTATTCAATAATGTTCCCTGTATCAATAATGAATATTAATTTGTGCAATCAAATGTAGGAAGTGGAGCATTCCCACTCCTGAATCTTTCATCATAACAATTATTTTGGTGATTTGTTTCCTTTAGCACCTCAAAATTAGTGCATGCTTTAAAGCATTTACAATGGGCTAGGGATTTAGCTCAGTGATTCCGCCACCTGCTTTGCAAGTGCAGGGACCCGTGTCCGATTCCCGGTACCAAAAAGAAAAAAAAGAGAAAGAAACGTTTGCAATGCTAATATTTACCCTTTTTAAAAATAAACAATCTTTATCGGTACATTTTAGATATACAGTATAGTTACACTCATCATTGAGATCTTGTACGTTTACATGACAGACCTTGGTTCTTATTTTTTACCCACTCTCCTACCTCCATCCCCCCTCCCCCCTTCCCTATTTACAAAGACTATGTTTCTATTCTCTTTCTTCTCTCTTGTTTTTTCTCTTCCTTTTTTACCCTTATCAACACAATGAGATGATAATTTTGTGGTTGTTGTTTTCCAAACCAAACCAAAATCCAGACTTTGACTTGGAAGATTTTTGTAACAGCTGGAATAATCAGTAACTCTGCAGAACCTCAACCACACCATCTAGTTTTCTTAGCTGCAAATACATTTTCTTCATTTCTGAGTGCATTCTCAGATGGTCCTCATACCTAATATTCTGCTTGCAAGCAAGAAAGATAAATGTTGTTCTAGTTTTTCCAGAATTAGATGATATATGGAACCAAGATCTTTGACCTAAGTCACTCAAGTCAATTTTCTTTCTTAATGACAGTGTTAGGTTTCAAGGATCCCGAGGCTTGTTATTCAAAGGCGTCTCTCAAGCACTTATCCTGAAAATATGAAAATCCACTTCCAAACACAATTGCCTCAAAACAGTAACCAGTAAAGTTAATACTATATGATTTTAATCCATGCAGCAGAAATCCTCTGAGAATGGCTTCTGTACTTTCAATATTATGTAGCTGGTATATCAAGAGGGCAAAGAAGGAATCTGCAAGTGATATTAGCAAAGATCAGATGATTGGTGAGATCGTTTTGTTGACTTACTCTGCAAAAGGCTGCTCCCACGGCAGAAGACAGATGAAAGGAACATATAACTCAGGCAGATGTGTATCTTCTGTAATAAATACATACTAAGCCAATCAAGTCAGCCCATAGAGTACCCTGATACTGTTGACAAAGAAAATGTTAGGATTATGTCTATCTCTTTTCTTTTTGTCTTTCTTTTTTTGTTGTTAGGATAAATATGTTAGGAATTTGTTCATCAGAAGAGGAAAGTAAGGTAATCTGCCTACCAGTTCACCAGATATTCCTCAACATCACCTATGAATAAGTCTTGCATGCCAACTACGGTTGATTCCCCACCCAGACTCCAGCACTGGAAAGCAACAACAACAGCATCAACACACTACTGGAAAGTTAATTAGTATACTCCACTGTGATTTGAGGAACTGTGCCTAATTTATCACGCTATTCTAATATCCATCGTAATACCTAAAAAAATAAAAATGAGTGTTCAGTGAAATCTTTTTCATTAAGACAGTAATTAAGGAGATAGGAACCTATTTTTAAATAAAATTCTAGCTTTTATGCTAGTTATAAACTAGCACTAGTAATCCAAATAAGTATGTGTGTGGATTTAATAAATTCAGTCTGGATCAAATGTAACTATGAAATTAACATATGAGTGAAAGATTACCATTTTGGTAGACATGTTAAATACCACAGGCTGATTGGTTAAAAAACCAGTCTACTTCTCATTATCCTGGAGGTGGGAAATCTGAGATCAAGGTGCCTCAGAGTCAGTTCCTGGACAGGGCTTTCTTCTTGGCTTGTAGATGGTCATCCTCTTAGTGTGTCCTCCTATGGAGGAAAGAAATACCTGACATCATTTCCTCTTTTGAAAAGGGCATTAATCCCATCCTGATGGCTCCATATTCATGATCATTTCTAAACTTCATGTCCTCTCAAAGGCTGACGCCCAAATAGAAGCACACTAGAAATCAGATCACAACATATGAATTTTGGAACAGACTCAATTCCCTCTCTAGTTCTTTCTATGTTTAAAATTTGTTTTATAAACTTTCTGTCTTAAGACATTTGTATCTGTCTGCTAAAAGACTTTTACTTTATAACAATATGATCAAAGAATGCTTAAATAACAAAAATATGTGATATTCTATGCTGGATGTAATTTTACAATGTCTTCAATTGCAAAGCAGTAAAGAAAAGGATGTGACATTTTAAATCTATTGTATCCTTCGTTAAAGAAGCATCAAATCATTTTTCATAATGTACTGTCTTGCCAAAAATGCAAATAGTTTTATCTTTTCTCTGAGAGTGTCATATAAAGCAAAGTTACTTAGACATCTTCAAATATGATTTAAACCACGAATTTTGATGTCAATTATATTTGACATGTTGAAGTGCATAACACTCACAGCTAATTTATTTCTACATTCATGAGTAATGACATTTATAGAAAATAAAAGAAGTGACTATCTTATTGTTTTGTTTACTCAGATTTCATAAAAATTGCTAGATATCAATATCTATATAAAACAAAGAAACATAGATATTTCAAAATTTCAGAGGCTGAAAGACTCTAGTATTCCTATGCCTCCAAAATATTTATTGCATCTCAGACTGTATACATGCAAGAAAAGTGTGGCTTTAAAAATTGCAGGCCACCTACATACAAATAGAACTTCTATAAAGATTTTAATTTTTCATAATCTTTAATATATGTTCAGACTGTAGTCTGATTTTAAGTGTCATTCATACATAGCTGTACCTAGCATTAATATTTTAAGATTTGTATTGTTATGTGTTTTAACTTGATAAAACAATGTTTTTCTTCAAAATCAACTTAAAATATTCCTGAGTGAGCCAGTTTGTAAGAGATGAATAGAAATGATTTTCTAATTCTGCATATGTTGCTTAGGTCACTTTGGAAATAAATAACTGTTATACATATATGCAGAAAAAATAACATAGATTTAAATCTGTGATAAATAAAATAAAATTAAACTGTAATAAAAAGGAACTGAAGTCAATGATTTGTCATGATGGCAGACTTTACAACCTTTTCCACAAAATGGAAGTAAATCTATTTTGTTACTTTGTCAGTTAATATTATTCTTTACCTACACTTAAAGAAAAATTAATGTAATAATACATGTCCTTATTTTAATTATAAGATGCCAGGGTAAAAGAGTTTTCTGAACATTATCCACAGAGAATGTGAAAAGGTAAAGTGTGAGTCAATCTTGTATTTTTCTGATTGCAATGACATTGCATTCTTTGCATACTGATTTAACTTCTGTGTTTATGATTCAAACTAGTGGATGGCACAGCATACACCCCTGAGAACCTGTTCATTTCAGAGGGTCCTACTGGCTACCTCTGGAAGCACCTCATTCCTAACCAACAGCCTGATATTGGTCCTTAGTTAAAGTAACTGTAGGAGAAAGAAAACATGAGCATGGAATACGCAAAATAAGATAGTGAAAAAGTAAATGCTTATGTTCATTTTTTTCTTTAATAAGTAGTTTAATCAATGATAAATGCTCTCTCCTTTTAGTATCATATAATTCTATTATGAATAAATAGTTTCATTAATGTCTATTTTCATTCCTTTGTCTTTCTTCTCTAATATATACATTCTTTTGCTATACTACCTCTTTATACTAAATACTATATTTCCTAATATTACCCACAAGTTTTTTAAAAAGTTACTTATACTTCTTGGTTTCTTTTCTCAAGTTCAGAAAATCTATAATTTGTACTAAATTTGAGATTTAAATTAATGGATATTATGTTCTTTTCTCACTGACTAAAGAAGATTATCAAATCATTTATTGAATTACTAGTCTTCATATATGGCAAATATTTTACATCTTAAAATACAATTAATAAATGTCTTGCTTTGTTTTATATCTCATAATAAGTTGCAGTTGATTCCTGCCACTGTTTAAGGGCAAACATACAGTAACTTTCTTGACAAACCAGCATCGTACTCAACAGGCTAGTTGTTCAGATTTCACACTATTAATGTAGGAAAGTGCTTAAGCTAATCTCTATGACTTTTGACTGTATAAGGAATATTAATTATTTAACTTAATACAAGTTAGTAATTAGTGTCTCAATAGGCCAGAAAAGTTTTTTTTTTGTTTTGTTTTGTTTTGTTTTAGGAATCAGCACAATGATGTGGAAGTTTGGACAATATGAATGTGGCATATGCATTTCAGAAAGTAATATTACTAACAAAGTAATTCATAAAAGTAAAACACAATGAGGTCTTTTCAGTGCCTGACCTTTTTGAACTGGACTTGAATGATCCTAATGTTCACAAGTTGCCGATTTGGAGCCATACAGGGTTTAGATCACAAAAATGGTATTTTGAAACAAATTTGCCTTTATACTGTGTAGTCATACCCAAGGGATATGAATCATTTTCCAAGTAACATTTCAACATGAGGCAAGTGTTTATCACAAGATGGAAAACAAAATATTAAATGAACACAAAGATTCTGAGGACATGCATGAAATCATTACCCTGCTGATAGGCATGCTTTATGGCTATTATTTTCTATCAGTAATAAATATACATATATAGATGGGACTAAATTGTCAAATAAATTCATTATTTTATGACAGTGTAAGGCAAATGATGTAGAAAAAATAACAATTCAGAAATGAAGAAAATCAAGAAGTTAAAAACCCAAGTTGTGTATGGTGCTGAGCAGAGAGAAGCTCCTTATGAATTGCTCGAGGTATGTGAAGATACAGCTCTTAATTGCAGGCTCTGCTTTTTGTCTATCCTTGGTTAACTTGGCCATTTTCTAAGTCAGTGCCCACTGTCTTGTCCTTAATATAGTTAAATTTAGGCAACTAAAGTCTCAAGTTAGAAAATGCCAAGTTATGGCAGTATAGTAAAATTCAAATCACGTAGAGCAAATAAGGAACTGGAATAATTTTGGTGGTTACTCATATTTATTTACTAATGCAATGGAAAATAAATAGAGAATTTATAGGCCTTTTTGTCTAATTCTTGGGTCACTTAAATATTTGTCAAATGCAGAACCTATTTTTTCATGTACAAATAGAAATTGAACCAATAGTCCCTAAGAATCTGTCTAGTGAAAAAATTTATGAAATGTTTTGATTTTCAAATAATTATATGTAAGCTGGGTGTGGTGATGCACAGCTGTAATCCTAGCACTTAGGAGGTTGAGGCAGGAGGATCCTGTGAGTTCAAGACCAGCATGGACTACATAGTGAGTTCTAGGTCAGTCTCAACTACATAGTGAGACCATGTCTCAAAAAACCAATCAGCAGAAAAAAAAACAAAAAACAAAAACAAAAGTCAAATAATTATATGGATTGAACTGATGTTCATTTCAAAGTATTATGGAAATCTTCCTCACAATGCCAAATACATCCTACCACAGTGATATATGCATATGCATGTTTACAGTGGCACAGTTCATAAAAGCTACACTTCAGAAACAGCCTAAATGTCCATCCACAGATGGATGAATGAAGAAAAGGTGATACGTATACATAACAAAGTACTACTCTACCATAAAGAAGATAAGATTGACTCATTTATCAGTAAATGTATGCATCTCAAGAACATAATGTGACGTGAAGTAAATCAGATGCAAATACTTAGATATCACATGGTCTCCCTTATATGAGAATCTCAATAAATTAATAAAGTGCAAAGTGAGGAATGGTTACTAGGAAATAGATGGATCCGTGGCATATAAGAAGGGAACAGAAAAAGGTTTTTTGGGGGGAATAATTTTTTGAAGTTTTAAAAAGGGGTGTATTTATTTATTTACTTTTAAAATTAATTCTATTGATATAGGTAAGCTACAACATATAATGGCATTCATCCCTGGAAATTTGCAACTTTATATAATACATCTTGGTTCTTATATTTTCCCCATTCCCAGCCTCCCTTCAGCTTCTCGATCCCTCCTATCTACAAAGAATTTGTTTTCAGTTTCTCATGTTAATTCCATTCCCTTCTTTCTTTTCACCTCCCCCTCCCATTTCTCCTTTCCCTTTGCCCCTTTTCTATTTTACATGGTGTGCATTTCATATATATAT
>NW_022900942.1:19201310-19202077 GCF_012274545.1 Fukomys damarensis
ATGTTTATAGGAAATCTAGCTTGGATGTATTTTGAATATAATGTATATATGTGTGTGTGTGTGTGTGTGTGTGTATCATAAAATTGTTCTTTTAAATATTGAATTTTTAATGTCAACTCCCACTCTATTAGCTGTTCTCTATGAAATAATATTAAAATCTTTCAAGAAAGTTTTGAAGTCTAACACCCCCAATTCAGTAAAATAAAATCACACATGATAAGAACATAGGTGTTTCATATCAACTCAGCAAGTGGTGCATCTCAAGATTGCCAATGGCAAGAAATGCTGTCACATATTGTTCCATTGGCCAACCCACGTTATGCTAAATTATACTCATTGTTTCTGCACATAATTCTTGCTTTTAAATTAAGGATGTGAAAAGATTATTTCCTTAGGCTTCTTTCCAGTTACCTTCTAGAAAGACTACCAGCTGCTATCACATTAGTGCTATTTTATATAGCCTGAAAATCCATACAGTGGAATGCATGAAACTCTTCTACCCCTGAGATTAAATTTTGAGTATGTTTTGGCATTATTTCTGAGTGAGACTTTCCTGAACTGAAAAATTGGGTGATGTAATAACCATGGTATCTCAGGAATCTATAAAACATCCTGTTACATATTCAAGGCTAGGTTGAGTTTTCATTTCTCCATTACATTTTCCACATTTAACTGTGAACTTTTTATTAGATGGCTACGTATAAGAAGCAATGTCCTAAAATATATTAGATATTTCGACCTTGATGAATTATTGAAAAATGAGAACT
>NW_022900942.1:19202091-19204405 GCF_012274545.1 Fukomys damarensis
ATATTAAACAAACTGTATGAAGATTTATGCAAGTGATATAGTCATCTTCGCTTGTTAGATGAGGTCAGTGAGACCTAAGTTAGGTGGCTTGAGGTCACAAGGTAGTAAGGCTTGGCTTATAAAGCCAAGGGAGTCAGACTAGTGCACTGCATTGATTTGAATGCTATATTTCAGATCAAACTGAAAATTTTAAACTATTGTCCTTATATTTTTCCTTATTATAAATACATGCTTCAGGATTATGGTGTGTTCTATGTGTCTTAAACAAGATTTTGATCAGTAGTGGACAACTTCTTAGCTATATGTGCATTAATCCACTCAGTGCTACATGTAGGGCTGCTCCAATTTCCTGCATTAGCCAAAATATGAATAAAATTTTTCATTGATCAAACCATGAAAGTCTTTGCACATTTTTGGCCTTAACAGATCCTTTCACTTCCTAATTTGACTGTAAAAAGAAGATAAGTCAGAAGCTGATCTTGCTATCCAGAGATTCAAATCTACTATGTATGTGGAGGCAAGAGTAGAGGTAGATGAGACAGGAGATTTAGTTCAGTAGTTTCACCTCCTGCTTTGCAAGGGCAAGTTCCTGAGTTATATCCCTGGTTAAAAAAAAAAAAATAGAGGCAGATGAGAGAAATAAAAATGTACTGGGAAGGTATGTTATATGCTGTAGAAGAGTTTCTAATTACTCCAACTCTCGCCATCACATTCTTGCCTTGTATTTTTCAGAAGCATTTAATACTTCTGCCTCAGTTCTCCCATAAGTTATCATAGCACACTCAACCTCTGAGCACAGAAACTGCAGCAGTAGCTGCTCGGGATGTGTTTCTGATCATTCAAACAACATTCCCACTCCCATACTTGGAAATATTTAGACTCACACAGCTATGTGTTTGTTTGTTTCCACCTATGAACCACCATCCTAAAATAAGCACATAAATAAAATCCTCAGGGGAGATAAATTAATTAAACTATACTAGAGTAGTCGATCTCTTTCTGGCACCTTTGGTCAGATAAACTGTAGAGAAGTATTTGCCAAATTCTTATTGACCCATCTGCAAAGAATGGTTCTCATTCTGCCACAGAGGTCTAAGAAATAGATACAGGAATGGGCACTATAAGCCTTGAGATGCACCAACTGGCATCATTCTATTGTAGGTAGGGCTGCAGTTTCTCATTTATCTTGTGAATAAAAAAATGCCTAATTTCATTATATGAATTAAAAGTGGTCTGCAGCTAAACCCATTTCTGTAGACAATATTACACTGGAGGTGGTTCTTAATTCTCCCTTATTGTTAGGTCTAATTTTTTCTCCTTTAAGGCTTTCAAAGAACTCTGCATATGTGACAATTATATCTTTTAACAAGATATAATTTGTTATAATGAATAATGAATGATGAACTGACCTGAACTTCCTCCATTTATAAAGGCTGGTTTATATCAAGGACTAGGTTTTCACACCAAGTCCCTCTCTGCTTGTCAAAAATCAGAAAAGCAGGGGTAAGGGGGAAAAATGAGAACCAAGACCTGTCATGTAAATGTACAAGATCCCAATGATAAATGTAACTGTACTAAAATGTACCAATAAACTCAATGAGAATAAAAAGCAGACAACTTCAAAGTTTGAACTATTTTTGAAAAGGGATTTAAAGAGCCAGTGGTATTTCAGAAGAATTTACATTTTTAATGTGGCTACTATTTCTGAACAATATTTCCAAAATCGGTGATTATTCTTTACTTCAGAGAGGAAAGGTCTACATACAACCTTCAAATTCTCTCCTCTTCAAAGGGCTAGATAGCGAGCTTCTGTGCATGAGCTCATCCTTGAGCCAGTCTTCATTTCCGCTTCTACAGTTGCTTGTGTTGGGCATATCTGGGCGTCTCCACAGCAGTTCTGATTGTGACATGCCACTGTGAATGCTCAACTATGCCAGAAATCCCAGTCTTGTTTTTCAGTATGTTTTCTCTTCAGCTTGCAAAATGCAGTACATTACATTCTGGAATTCGTTATCAGCAAATACAGATATGACTTTATCGACAAGAGAGCTTTGTTTTCCCTGTTCTCTGTCCTTTGAAGTTTTGTTCCATCCCCCCACAGTTTTTAGAGGCATTATTAATGTCACTCATTCAGGAAAAATATCAGGAATTTTATTAAATATATAATGTGTTGGCAGGGCTTGGTGGCGTACTCCTGTAATCCCAGCACTCGTATGGCTGAGGCAGGAGGATCACTGTGAGTTTGAGACCAGCCTGAGCGTCATAGTGAGTTCCAGGTCAGTCTCAACTACACAGTGAGAAGTGAGACCCTGAC
>NW_022900942.1:19204441-19267664 GCF_012274545.1 Fukomys damarensis
ATATATAATGTGTTCTGTGAAAATTTGTATACCTCGATTTATTTATTTATTTATTTTGGAAGGAGGGAAGAGAGGCTTTTCAATGAAGATATTGTCACTGTATTTTGAAGTAAACTCTGAATGAAATGGTATTGAAGAGATGTCTCCCTCAACAATTTTTTGGTCAAATAACCCGAGCCTAAGAAAAAAATAATTGTTGAATAAAGAAAAGTCACTTTAAAATTAATGTGTAATGTGGAAATTAGCTAACCAACATTTTTTATTAGCCCTGCTACTTTAAGTGTGCAGCAATGATGTAATGCATGCCTACTTCTACTGTCTTTTGCAATTTAGAAATAGATGTAGTGTAAAAGATTGTTACAAAATTCAAGGGGCCCCTTTGAACCCCTTGTAGACTCAGCCTGCCCTACTCAGTTCCTTTCCAGTTTGTTAGAGCCCCGGCTCTTCTAGAACTGTACATGACTACAATATTAAGCACAATCATAATATGACTTTTAATTTGTTTCAACTTATTCATTGTTTTCTGAGTAGCCCCCTTATTATCCCAATGTCTACAGCACATAAAACATCTTTGCCTTCTAGATCATCAATTTTAGACAGCATAAACATGCCTGAAATTTTAAGTTTTTAAAGACAATAATGTTTCTCAAGCTTACATTTAGAAAGAACTCTTTACGGTTGCTAATGTTTCAGGTACTATGCAGACTGAAGCCATCATCAATGCAAGCTATGCAACTCCTAACACCGGACAAGTATGGTTTATGGGACTTAATAAAAATGCAAGTATATCTGTCTTCTCATTTTAAACATTTAGTTTAGGAAACAGATCTTCCGCCTTGAATGAAGTCTCTGCAGGCTTTGTGACTTTCCTGCTCTGTCCGAGATCAGAAGATGGGCCAGACATATTTCCCCTTTGAATATCAGGATCATTGGTATGTCTGAGTGTTTACTAAGTAAAAAACGAATTTAATAATTTTCAAGTATTAAGGATTCCAGCAATCATAGTCAGAGGACACACACACATGTGGCATTTTTTTCTTTTTCCTTGACAAGTCTTCCTTTATTTTACCATTCTCCACCTTAAATTTCTATTTTCATTTCATTCTATCCTTGAGCTCTTTTGCATTTCTTCCTCTGACCTTTTGTCTCTTGTATTTCAGTATAAAACCTACCCTTTAATGTTTTATATGAAGCTGAAAGGTGGCTTATCCGGGTGCAGGAGCACAGGACAGGGTGAGTCATAGGAGAGCAAAAATAATTTGGTGAGTATCTTAAAAGTATAAAAACAGAGATCAGATATAAAAGACAAGCAATATGGAACCATTTATTGGTCCAAAGCAGTGAAATGCATAATCTCATTATATATTAATCAGAACCTATATTGAAGACTTTATCATTTAGTTCTTATGATCATTTCCTCTCAGTAATGATGTTAAAGTTCTATTAAAAGAGATTTTTCAGCACTGTAAAAATATTTACAATAAATCATCTTTTTATTAATTTTGTATGAAATCTAGTAAAATTTTTAAAAGCTGGTATGATACGAAGTAATTATTTAAAGGTAAATATAATTCCCTATTGATGATAAAACATGTCAATTATGAGATCTAATTACTCTTGTATCTTACTGACTTTTCAAAGAAATGATATGGGTATGAAACACACTTCTGAGAAGTAATTGTGACTCTGTTCCAAAAATGAATTACAGTCTTTCCAGTTCCTATTTTTCTGTGACCATTAAGCACACATGATTATATAGATCTATTTAGGTCATGTAGAAAAATTCACACATACAGGCTTGTGAATAATTCTATTTTATATTGTATTTGTATTTTTCTTTACAGTATATTACCAGTGACAACATGTTCCTTTTTCTTATCATCTGTGAAATTTTAAAAGAATTTATTCCCTCATACTAAGAGATTTTTCTCTCATTTTCTCACTATATAATTAAAAACAAGTATCTCTATATATGTTCAATATATCTGATTTAAAATATTTAGGAGTAAAAATGATTTAGCTATTTTTAGGTTTTGGAATATTTACCTAAACATATTGAGATACTTGGATAATGATACCACTGTTAACATGAAACACATTGAAATTTCATATATTCTTTGTACACATACACTGAAGATAATCATTTTTAAATTAATTTTATTGGTACATTTAAGATATACAATATAATAGCATTCATTGCTGGAAATTTGTACCTTACACTCTCAATCCTAGTTATATTTTCCTCATCCCCCGACCTCCTTCCCACCCTCCCAATGTACAAAGATTGTTTCCATTTATTTTCATTTTCTCATATTAATTCCATTCCCTCTTTCCTTTCCCCAACCCCTCCCAATTCCCATTCCTCTTTGGCCCTTTTTTTCCTATTTTACATTATTTATTCTACCTTTCAGTCCTTATTTACACTTTCAGTTTATCACACAAGCGAAACTATGTGGTATTTACACATGTGTGTCCTACTTATTTCACTTAAAAGTATCACCTAAAATTGCATCAATTTAGTTATGTGTCTCTAATTTCTCATTTTTATGACTCAGTAGTACTCCATTAAAAAAAATCCACATTTTCTTTAACCAGTCTCCCATTGATGGGCAATTTGTGCTGCTTCCAAGCTTTAGCTATTACAAACTGTACTGCTATGAACATGGGTGCAAATATATTGCTGCGGTATGATTATTTTAATTCTTTGGGGAAGACACCTAGCAAGAGAATAGTTGGGTCAAATGGGGCTTCCAATTCTAGTTATTTTAGGTGTCTCCATACTGATTTTCACGGTGGTTACACCAGTCTACACTCACACAAGCAGTGGAAGTGGTCCTCTCCCCACAGACCCACCAGCATTTGTTACTGGCTGATTTCATGATAGCAGCCATTCTTTCTGGGGTGAGGTGGAATCTCAGAAATGCTTTCATTTGCATCTCTCAAATAAACAATGATGTTGAATATTTATTTATATGTTTACTTGCTATTTCTACTTCTTTGTCTAAGAAATGTCTGTTCATTTCAGAAGCCCATTTTTGAATTGGGTCTTTATATTTGGGAGGTCTAAAAATGTAAAGTTCTTTATATATTCTAAATAGTAAATCTTTGTCCGAGGATCAGCTGGTGAAAATTTTTTCCCATATCGTGAGTTGTCTCTTTACACTGCTAGTGGTTACTCTTGCTGTGCAGAAGCTTTTTAATAAGAAGAGATCCCACTTGTTGATTGTGCTAATTCTCATGCAACTGGGATTCTGTTCATAAAATCTTTTCCTGGTCAATGTCTTCGAGAGTCCTACCTGCCCTTTATTCCAGCCAATTTAGTGTTTCTGTTTTAATATTAGATGTTTAATCCATTTCAATTTTAGTTTAGTGCATGATTAGAGATATAAGTCTAGTTTTAATCTTTGGCAAGTTGAAACCTAGTTTTACCAGCACGATTTATTAAAGAGGCTATCTTTCCTCCAGTGAGGGTATTTGCCTCATTTGTCAAAGATGAGGTGGCTGAGTGTGTCTGTAGTTATTTCTGCATCTTTTGATCTGTTCCACTGGTCCTCAGGTCTGTTTCTTTGCGAGTACCATGCAGTTTTTAATCACAGCAGCTTTGAAATAAGTATAATTTGAAATTGGGGATTGTGATACCCCCTAACTTGTCTTTTTGCTTAGAATTGCTTTTGCTAGTCTAGGTTTCTTCTTGTTCCAAATGAATTTGTGGATTGTTTTCTCAAGATCTGTGAAGTATGCTGCTGGGATTTCAGTTGGATTGCATTGAATCTATATAGCAGTTTTGGAAGTGTGGTCATTTTCACTATGTTGATTCTTCCTACCCAGAAGTAAGGGATATCATTGCATTTTCTGATATCCTCTTTAATCTCTTTTCCAGAGTGCTACAATTTTCAGAATGGATATCTTTGATTTTTTTTAAGGTTGATTCCTAGGTGTTTAAAATTTGGGGTGCCATTGTGAAAGGAACTGATTGACCCAATTCACTCTCAGTGTGTCTGTTTTTTATGTACAGAAAAGCTACTGATTTTTGTGTGATGACCTTGTAGCCAGCTACTTTACTGAATTTGGTTAGTAAGTCTAGAAGATTTCTCGTGGAGTTTTGGGGGTCTTCTATATGGAGTATCATGTCAATTTCAAATAACAACTTCTTCGTTTCCTATCTTTTTTGCCTTTATTTCTTTCTCTTGTCTAATTGTTGTGACTAATGTTTCCAAAACTATATTAAACATGAGTGGTAATAGTGGACATCCTTGTTTTGTTCCTGATTTTAGTGAGAAGGATTTCAGTTTTTGATCATTTAGTATGACATGGCTATTAGTTGTTCATAGATAGCTTTTATTAGATTGAAGGAGAGACCGCCTGCTCCAATTCTGTGTAGGATTTTTATCATTAGTACATGTTGGATTTTGTCAAATGCTCTTTCTGCACCTATTAAGATGATAATATATATGGTTTTAGTCCTAGGCTCTATTAATATAGTGTATTACATTTATTGATTTGCATATGTTGCACCATCCCTGCATACCTGGGATGAATCCCACTTGGTCAGGGCATACGAACTTCTTGATGATCTCCTGCATTCCATTTGCCAGTACCTTATTAAGGATTTTTGCATCTGTGTTCATTAGTGAGAATGGCCTAGAGTTCTCTTTTTCAGGTGAGTCTTTCTCTGCTCTAGGGATCAAGGTGATGCTTGTTTCCAGGAATTAATTTGGGAGTATTGCTTCCCTTTCAACTTCATTGAAGTTTCAACAATAGTGGCAATAGTTCCTCTGAAAAATCTTGTAAAATTCAGCAGTGAATCCATCAGGGCCTGGGCTTTTCTTTATTGGTATGTTTTTAATTATTTTTCAATTTCAATGATTGATATTGGGTTGTTGGAAGTTTTGGTCATCTTTGTTCAACTTTGGTAATTCATATGAATCTAGAATCTGTATATTCTATCTTACTAGCATAAAGGTTCTCAAAGTAGGTATTGATGATCCTCTGGATTTCTGATGGTTCTGTTGTAATTTCACCCTTTTCATTCCTAATTGCATAGATTTTGGCATTTTCTTGACTTTTTTTTTTTTGATAAGGTTGTCTAAAGATTTGTCAATTTTATTTATTTTTTTGAAGAACTAACTCTTGGTTTCAATTATTTTTGCACAGTCTCTTAGTCTCCATTTCATTGATGTCTGCTCCTATCTTCATAATTTCCGCCCTTGTATGGGTTTGTCCTGCTCTTCTTTTTCTAGAAACTTGAGGTTCAGCATTAGGTTGTCTAATTGTGCTTCCCATTTTCCTAATATTCATATTCAATGCTATGAATTTGCCCCATAAAACCTTCATTGTGTTCCATAGATTCCTATAATTGTATTGCCATTGTCACTTAACTGTAAGAACTGTCTCATTTCTTTAATTTCCTCTGTGACCCATTGGTTATTCAGAAGTGTATGGTTCAATTTCCATGTGTTTATGAAATCCTTGCCTTTTTTTTGCTGTTGATCTCTAATGCCATCACACTATGATCTGATAATGTACAGGGGATCACTTCATTTCTTTTGTGCTTTCTTAGACATGTTCTATGAGTGAGTATGTGGTCTATTTCAGAGAACAACCCATGTACAGCTGAAAATAATGTGTATTTTGAATTTATGGGATGTAACCCTCTGTAAATATCTGTTAAGTTCATTTTTTCAAGAATTTGAGTTCTAGTATTTCATTTTTGATTTTGTGTCCAATTAATTTATGCATTTTTGATAGTTGGGTATTTAGGTCCCCCAATACTATTGTGTTAGTGCTTATTTGATTTTTTTTTTTTGTACCAGGGATTGAATTTAGGACCTTGTGTTTGCAAGGCAGGCAGCAGAACCACTGAGCTAAATCCCTGGCTATGCTTATTTGATTTTCCATGTCCATTAGTATTTTTTATATAGTTGGGCATGTTAGTGTTTGGTGCATATATATTTATGATTGTCATCTCTTCTGCTTGGTTGCTCCCTTTACAAGGAGGTAGTGTCCTTCTCTGTCTCTCTTAATCAGTGCTGATTAAGACCCACTTGATCTGCAGAGAAGATAGCTTACTCCTGCCTTTTTTGGGGGGTGGTTCTGTCACATGGAGTATTGTTTTCCACCCTTTAACTTTTAGGCTATAAGTTTCTTTTTGAATTAAGTGTATTTTTGTTTATGCAGCATATGGTTGGATCTTGCTTCTTGACCCTCTCTGCCAGTCTTTTGATTGGTGAATTGAGACCATTAACATTGATAGTTATAACTGATATATATATACATTGACATCCTTATCATGACTTTTTCTTTTTATTAGATTCTCCATGTTTGCATTTAATTTCATGTTATGCCTGATGGATTCCTTCTTCTGGGCTTCCTGGGGTTGTGGTCCTCATTGTCATTTCCTTGGATATTGTTTAAAATGTTTTGGAGTGCTGGGTTGGTATTCTTGAAGTTCCTCAGATGCTGTTTGTCATGAAAGTATCTTATTTCTCCATTAATTTTGAAAGATAGTTTTGCAGGGTACAATAATCTGGGTTGGAGGTTATTTTCCTTTAGGGCTTAAAATACATCACTCCAAGCTCTTCTTGCCTTGAGGGTTTATGTTAAGAAGTCTGCTGTGATTCTGATAGGCTTTCCTTTATATTAATTTGTTTTGTTTCTCTAACTGCTTGTAGAATTTTGTTCTTCTTTTGGATTTCTGGAAACTTAACTCTTATATGCCTATGTGTAGATTTTTTTTTTTTAATCCTGGCTAGCTGGAGTACCATATCCCTCACTTATCTGTATGCTAAATTGTTTTCCCCTACTTTGGAATTTTTCTGCCATTACTTTTGTGAGCAGTTTTTTTTTTTAATGTCATCTTCACTCTTTCCTGTATCTTCATTGACTCTGATCAGTCTTATATTACTCTTCTTTGCATCATCTAGCATCTGCTGGATTGATTTCTTGTGATCCTTTGCTATTTTTAAGAAATTTTTCTTTTCCTGATCACAAATTGCAATCTTATCTTCTATATCTGAAATTCAATCTTCACATTGACTCATTCTGCTGCATAAACTTTCAAAGGAGTACTTAATATCTTGGAAATCTGTCTGTATCTGTTTTATGGATTCTATTTGTTTTCTGTGTTGGGATTCCATCATGTTCCTTTATTCTTTATCTGTGTCTGCTCTACATTTATTAATCATGTTTTGCACCATGGGCACAGTCTGAGAAATTATTTCTGATTTCATTTTTTTCCAGATCCTCTTTTGTTGCCAATTCAGGGAGTCTGGATGGTTGAGTATCAGATTGTTCCATCTCATTTCCCTTTGGAGTTGCCTTAGGTGATCTGGAAGTCTGATTTTGGGACTTGTTTCTGTGTCTTCTCTTTTTGATGGATGTAGACTGCTGTGCCTTTGTTGAGGCAACTTTTTGCTCATCCACTGGTCTTCAATTCTTAACAAGCCACCAAAATGCCTTTTCCCTTCTGCTCACCAGTTCACCAATTCCTGGGTTCAGAATAGTGGCCTTCTAGATCCCTGAGCTCCCCTATTTTCTGGGCAGGCTTCTGTTTGGGGTCTGGGCACACTTAGGATGGTATCAAGGTGTGCCTCTTGCAGGGCCCTCTATGAAACTGTTGTCTGAGAGGGCCTTTGGCTAGGGGATACCAGAGAGAGTATAGGTATTCCTGTTGTCTGAGCAGGCTTCAGGCTAGGGTTTCCACCAGAGAGAGTACAGGGGCCAGCTTCTTACTGAAGCTTGTATGCCTGCATAGCTCTTTTCCAAGCAGGCCCTTGGCTTGGTGGGTGTGTCCAAGCCTCTGGGTTTGGGGGAGACCCCTAGCTGGGATCTGCCTGAAGCTATTCTGGTCTTTACTATGCCACTGCTCCCTGGGATATGCACACAGTCACCTAAGCTATGGGGGAGCCTCTGATTGAAGCTTTTGCACTTTCCTGGGTGGGCCTTGGGCTGTCAGGTGTGTCTGAGCCTCTGGGGTTGGGTGGATCTCTGGCTAGGATCTGCCTGCCGCCACACTGATCTGGACCACTCTCCTGCTCCCTTGGATCTGTAAGCACTCACCATTGCTATGGGACCCTCTGAAGTTAATTTCACATAATACTTTTAGTGTATATTTGTTTTCTGACTGCAATGCAACACATGAGGTCAAGTGTGGGATTTTCTATTTGTAACATGATGTCAGCACTCAAAAGTTTTGAATTTTATAGGATTTCAGATTTCTGATTTTCAAATTGGGGATGTTCAAAAAAAAAAAAAAAACAAAAACTTCTGGTCAAATTGGGAATGTTCAAGCCATATTAAAATTTTAAAAATTTTGGACACCCTATTAAGCAGTACTATATTGTTTTGCAGTACTGTATTTTTTTTTGTCTATTTTGTATTTTTTAACACAAAGGCTTGCTGGCTTTTCACTTAATTGATTTGCATTATTACAAGGTACTTAAAGAGATACACTGTATGATTTAAACACTACTGGGTATCAATACTTACATTTAAAAGTAAATTTTCTGTAGAAGATAATTTAGTGAAGTGTACTGAAAAAATGGCTAAAGGAAAAGGAAAGGGGTGCTGTCAGGGATTGATCTCAGTGGTTCAGGCATCTGCCTTGGCAGTGCAAGGGCCTGAATTTGATCCCCAATACCACAAAAAAAAGAAAGAAAGAAAAAGGAAGGGGGGATTCAAGTGAAAAAAGCACACATTTTTAAAAAGTGGGTACTTTGCTCCCATCCCATTTTACTGATGAATCAAATACCACAAAGACACACGCTTTCCTGTTGGAGATGTCAAAGGTAATCTTGAAAAGAGTGAATTCAGCCTGTGGTTGTTTTGGGTAAGGAGAATGGTGGTTTCTGTTCAGAAGAGAATGAGGTTGACTGTACACACCCGCCCAAATCAGAGCCCAGTCACATGAAGAGGGACCAGAAAACAGGCAGTTACATAATGTGGGGGGGGCACAATGAGAGGGGGCACAATGAGAGGGTTTTTAAAAAACAATATTGACATATAGAACTTTCAGATGCTGATGCTTTTAATTTTTTTTTTTTTTTTTTTTTTTTTGGTGCCAAGGATCAAACTCAGATCCTTGCACTTATGAGGCAGGCAGCAGAACCCCTGAGTGAAGTCCCTGGCCCCTGTACTAACAGATTCTACAGGGAAAATCAGGCCTACTCATGGTAGAAGATTGAATGGTGCTAAGATGCACCATTCTCTTAGGTTGCTTTTAGGTTACTTAGTAAAGCAAATCAATAATATAATTTATAAATATAAAAAGAGGAGGTTGTGATGGAGATGTAAACAGATTAATTGAATATATTTCTTTCTAAAAATAGCACTGCATTTAGACTCCCCCCCCAAATTAGTAGGTTATTCATCTGTGCTGTTCAGTGATTAAATTGTTTTGAGAGAAGTTAGAATGATTGGCCTTCCACAATCACTTCTGGTACAGACATCAAGAAGTGAAGGTAACTTTAAAGGTAGATGTGTGTGGGTCTGTGTGTATGTGTGTGTGTGTGTGTGTGTGTGTGTGTGTGTGTGTGCATGTATGTGTGAGATAGAGTAGAAAGTGTGAATAAGAAAATGATTATTTTTAGAAAGCATAGAATCCTTAGTAGGAGAAATATGGTGATATTACAGAGAAGATTGACAGTAAGAAATTAATAAGGTCTGTGGGATAGAAGTACTTGTAGAGACATATGACTTATACAGATGTGTTACTTGAATGAATTTTTTGCATTGCATTATTTTTATTAACATTTTAATTATTGGTGTTTGCACTCTTTTTTTGTTTGTTTGTTTTGGTTTTTTGAGACAGGGTCTCACTATGTAGTTGAGACTGACCTGGAACTCACTATGTAGCCCAGGCTGGTCTCAAACTCACAGCAATCCTCCTGCCTCAGCCTCCCAAGTGCTAGGATTACAGGTGTGCTCCTCCACCCCCAGCTGCACTCATTTTCAATATGTACTCATGTTATCACAATCCACTTCATGTTATCTTTTTACAATTTCATTGAATAAAGGAAGCATGGACAGAATAACTACTGCTCTCCCATATTTCGTGTGTGGAGTTGTTGAATTGCTGAGTTGAAGGGCTTGGTAATTGGAAAATGTGAAATTGATTAAGTTAAATAAAGAAAATTTTGATTATTTTTAATGGTTTGTGTTAAGTATTTAGGATTGATTATAGATTTTTTCTTTCATTTTATTTCAATGCTTATCATTTAGAAAATGTACTATTATGTTTCCCTAGTGATTAACTGACTTCATGACATGGGAATTCTGATCACAGTGGATTACTAAGTGGCTAAAATATTTGAGTACTTGAGCAGCACAAGACTTGTTTTGATGTAATTTCCCTAAGCAGAAAAGAAAGGAGGCCTTTGTAGGGAAAATATTCTTTTCAAATAATCCCAAGTAATTTTGTTCTATAAAGTGATATACTGCTATATGCAAATTGGTTCACTGCAAAGCTCCAATCAAAGACATTTTTATATGAAAAATAAATGATTTTTAATAAAATGTAAACCATTAGTTTGTCTAATGTCGATATTGCCATTTTCCTAGGGAAATTTGCAATCAATCTTGTATTTGAGAAAGAGAGTTAGAGTGTAGGAGACAGAGACAGAGAAAGACAGAAAGAGATAGAAACATAGGGTCAGGGACAGAGAGAGGGAGAGAGAGAAAGGAAGGAAAGGAGACAATAGGTTTTACACTTTTTCTTTCACTCTCAGGCACTATAAAATTATTCATATACACCCATTATTTGTAGACACAAAATTATTTATAACTTCTTATTTCTTCTTATGACTATCATTGTATTACAATACAAATATCAAATATTTTAAATAAAATATGCTATAATTTTGTAATTTATAAAGTAATTCAATTAGGTAGAAGTTATGTCTAAATTTTTATAATATAATTGGTTTGACAAATGCAATTTAGTATTTTAAATATACAAATATGTGCATGTATTTCAACTTTAAAATGAATCATATATTGTTTGATGTAATATATTTATGTATAATACATATATGTCTATGTGGAAAATTATTTTTTCACATAGCACATAAAACAATATGTGTGTACATTTATATGTTAACAAACAGATTCCTGGATGAACAATTTAAATTGCTGCTATCCACAAGAACAAAGCATGTCTGCAAACCACTTTACTTAAAGGCTACATCTTAATCATTAATATCAAGGTCACCAAAGTTGCACTCTACGATGACACTTACCTTTATCTTCAACTCTGGAATCATCTATTTAGCAAAATCATTATTTCTGACAGTTGTTTCAAACTTCAAACTCCGTACCCAAACTGCCAACCCCAAACCTTAAGTTTCTTTCTTTCTCATATGATACCATGGAACTGAGAGTTTCTACTCAGCTCTAGACCTACTCAACCTGCTTACTTGTTCTCGGGTGATGTTTTGCATTAGACCTATCAATATATTCAACTCTGACCTTCTATCACAGCTTCAGAATCATGCTTAGGTGTCTCATTTATCTCTCTTTTCTCCTGATCTGAATATATCTGTATATTTTGAAAAGTAGGATGCATTAATTGATAATTTATTCATATTCAAAATAGGGAATATTTTACCTTTTACTTTACATTTTATTTAAAAAATATTTGTAAAAGTGTTATACTTTCTCTGCTGTATAGGAGGCTCATACTAATTAATGCAGCTAATTTCTGCCAAAAAATGAAGATGTTAAAAATTTCTCTCTGAGATTCTGGGTTATGTGCTCACCTTATGAAGCATATTAATTTTGGCTTTGAAAACATTGAACTTGTAGTCATATTTTAAAGTGGCTGCCTTCTTGAAAAAGTTCCACTCATTATTCAAAAGTAAATTCTAATGGGAAGCTGTCACTGACTGTCTCAGTACTCCCAAGAATCGTCTCCTTCTTTGTTTTCATGATACTTTACAGCTGTTTCCTATTTTGATTATCTCATTCTCATAATTTTTAGCAGATATGTTATTTCCACTGCATATTACTAACCGATTTGGAATATTACATTGCCTAATTTCCTTGTTGATGCTTGTTTCTCTCCCTATGTACATTAAGACAGTCCAGACCATTTTTTCTTTTCTTAAGTCTCTCATGAAAATACATTTTGAGAAGAAAAATGGTATTTATGTATTTGTGTAAGAATTTTGTAGCCATATATGGAAACTTAAGTATTAATCATATCAATATATTATATAATTGAAATACTATGACTATCTCTTATTTGAAAAACCAATCTCATTGCTATGAAAGTTTATAAAGAGATTTTTGAGTGTTCAAAGAGAAGGCTAAATAACAATTGAAAAATGTATTGAAGCAGAAATGAAAACCAAAGCTAGTAGAGAACTCCAGGAATATAGGATTAGTTGTTAATATAGTTTTTAAATAGAAATATAGGAGGCAACATTTTTATCTTTATTAAATTTATTGGTACATTTTAGGTATACAATACAGTTACAGTCATCATTGGATTTTATATCTTATGTGACTTATCTTGGTTATTATTTTTTCCCATCCCCCAGCCTTCCCTTCACCTCCTGCACCCTTGCATGTTTACAAAGACATTGTTTCCATGTTTTACCTTTCACATATTTTTTTCTTTTCCCTTTTATCTTTTCCCTACCCCTCCTACTTTCTTTACACTTTTAGACCTTTTCTTCCTATTACACAATATCATTATACATTTTAATCTTTATTCATATCTTTTGATTTTCACACCAGAGAAAGTATTTAGTATTTACACATGTGTGATTTATTAATTTCACTTAAATCTATGACCTTAATGTGCATCTATTTAGCTATAAATATCTGTACTTTCTCTCTCTCTTTCTCCCTCTCTTTTTTTTCTTTTGCTACCTGGGATCAAATTTGGGTCCTTGTGCTGACAAGTCATGTGGCAGAACCACTGAGCTAAGTCCCTGGACCCTAGTTTCTCATTCTTTATGGCTGAGTAGTATTCTAATTTGTTAAAATACCACATCTTTATCCAGTCTCCAGTTGATGGGCAATTGGGCTGTTTCCAAGTTTTAGCTATTACAAACTGTGCCACTATAAACATGGGTGTGCATATATCACTGTGGTAAGATTCTTTTAATTCCTTTGGAAAGATACCCAGCAAAGGGATAGCTGGGTCAAATGGGATTTCTAATCCTAGTTGTTTGAGGTATCTCCATATTGATTTCCAGAATGGATGCTCCAGTCTGCACTCCCTCTAGTAAGGAAAAAGGGTTCCTATCTTCCCACAACTCCACCAGAATTAGTTATTGGTTGATTTATTGATAGCAGCCATTCTTTCTGGGATGAGGTGGGATATCAGTGTTGTTTTCATCTGTATCTATTTAATGACCAGTGATATTGAACATTTTTTCATATGTTTACTTGCTGTTTTTACTTCCTTGTCTGAGAAATGTCTGCTTATGTCAGATGCCCATTTTTTAATTGGGTCTTTATATTTGGGGGAATCTGATGTTTTGAATTCTTCATATTTTCTAGAGTAGTAGATCTTTGTCTGAGGAACAGCTGGTGAAAATTTTTTCCCACATTGTGTCTTGTCTCTTATTTCTGCTTGTGATTTCTGCCCATGCAGAAGCCTTTTAAAAAGATGGGATCACAATTGTTGATTCTTTGTGCTAGTTCCCATACTACTGAGGATTTGTTTATAAAATTCTTTCCTTTGCCGATATCTTCAAGAGTTCTGCCTAACTTAGCTGTCAACAAGTTTAGTGTTTCTGCTTCAATATTTATCTTTAATCCACTTGGATTTTAGTTTAATGCATAATGCAAGATAAGGATCTAGTTTTAATCATTGGCAAGTTGAAATCCAGTTTTGCCAACACCACTTACTAAAGAGGCTATCTTTCCTCCAGTGAGGATGGTGGGCTCATTTGTCAATGATGAGGCAACTGAGTATGTCAGGAGTTGTTTCTGCATTTTCTAATCTGTTCCACTGATCCTGGAGTATATTTCTTATTTTGTGTGTGTGATAAAAACATATCACAGTGTCTTTGTAGTATAGTTTTAAGTTGAGGATTGTGGTACCTCCTGCCATTTCTCTGTTGCCTAGCATTGCTTTTGCAATTCTATGTCTCTTCAGATTCTGAATGAATTTTTGGACTATTTTCTCAAGTTCTGTGAAATATAGTGTTGTAATTTCAATCAGGATTGGATTGAATCTGTATAGCAGTTTTGGAAGTATGGGAATTTCACTATATTGGTTTTTCCTACTCAGGGATGAGGTGTCTTTCCATTTTCTCATATCCTCTTTGATCTCTTTTTTAGAGTGCTATATTTTTCAATGTAGAGGTCTTTTGCTTTCTTAATTAGGTTTATTTTTAGATATTTCATTTTAAGTGTTATTGTGAAATGAATTGTTTCCGTAATTTATCTCTCAGTGAGTCTATTTGTGTACAAGAAGATTGTTGATTTTTGAGTGTTGACTTTGTGTCCAGCTACTCTACCAAATCTGTCACTTAAATCTAGAAGTCTTTTGGTGGAGTTTTCTGGGTCTTCTATGTAGAGTATCTTATAGTCAGCAAATATTGATAGTTTAACCTCTTTTTTTCCCATCTTTATTACTTGTATTTCTTTCTCTTGTCTAATTGCTGTGGCTAATGTTTCTGAACTATACTGAAATATGAGTGGTGATATCAGACATCCTTGTCTTGTTCCTGATTTTAACATGAAAGTTTTCAGCTTTTGACCATTTAGTATAATGTTTGTTGTTGGTTCATCAAGTTGAAATAAAGACCATCTATTCCAATTTTCTGCATTTTTTTATCACTAATGGGTGTTGGATTTTGTTGAATGTTTTTTCTACATCTATTGAGATGATCATATGGTTTTTGTCCTTAACTCTGATTTCCTGAACTAGGCCACAAGAAACTAAAACAAACTGGAGCCATTCATAGTAATATTCTGAGCTACCAAACTGAAACAAATTTACTAACCTTCTGAGAAGCTAGGCAAAAAAGAAAATGTGGTTTCCATACACAATGGAGTATTGCTGCACAGTAGGATAAACTTGAGTCATTTTTAGGAAAATGGATATATATTGAAATCATAATTTTAAATGAAGTATCAAATGTTTTCTCATACATGAGAGGCAATATAAAATAATGTGAAATTATAGACAAATAGAAAAAAGAGATAAAGAAAAAAGTGTAACTTAGTATAATTATCTTTTATGTATTTCACAGGATTTTTTTTGCCTATTAGTCTGTTAATCTGTATAGATGATAATTAACTTAAAAAGGGCTTATAAAGTGAGCAAACTAATCTGATGCTGATAAAAAGAGTTGAGAGGAGAGGAAAATAAAAGAATTGAAATATATTATGTAATTTTACCGATTCCTTACAACAAATATAATAATTATATACTGTACATATGTACTAATAAAACAGTAAAATAGTGATATAAAAATAATAGCCAGATTTCCAAACATATTTTTTGTCTTTTGGCATAATTATACATGCATAAAATGGACTGACTTTCACTGAAATAATACATGAAACATTAAAAGGCTATAAAGTAATGCTGATAAGATAGTTTGATAACTTTATATCATTTATTATTTGATTTCCAAGTTGTTTTAGTTGGCTAGTTGGAATTTATAGTTAATCATTTGTGTTTCAAAATTTCAGAATGAAAATCAAAACAATGAGAATAAAAAATGCTGAAATAGTTATTAACACAGGAAATGTTTTATTGATAATATGTTTAAACTGTATAATAAACATATTTTATGTTATAAAGCCTTTTATAACATTCAGGAATTTTATGAGTGTTCCTAGGAAAAATGGAAGATAAAGAAAGAGGGAAATTTTAATTAATTTTTTCAAAATACTTAAGGCTTACTAGTACACATTTTTTTTACTAGTAGACAATTAATATGAAGATGACACACATTTATCATTTAATACCCAAGAGGTCATTATTAGAAAAATAGTATATATGAAGGAATAAAACTGATGTTTAAATAGAGGCAACAGAATTTAGTGTTATGACAATTATAACAGATATACATTACTTGTGTATCTTTGTTTTATTTTAAAGCTTCATCAGGTGCTGTTTGTTCTCAGAGTAGTAAAAACTACTGTTACTGATTAAGACCACTGGGTAAAACATAAAGCATATATAATTTAAAAATTTTTATAGACCTTTCTAATTCACCATCTGCTCTCTATATGCCAAGCTAGAAGACTTTGGTGGTTAAAAAGTAGTTAGAAACTGATTCTTTAAGTACTTAAGGAAGAAGTAACTTCAGCTTTGATAAGAGAAAAATGTGTCATAAATTTCCTCAGAATCAGACTAAGTTAATGCTTTGGATACAGTGGCTCCATAGTGTATTCATATAAATCTGAGGCTTTTAACAGTTGGACACGTGCAGACATAATTCACTGATACACAATCTTGCTAAGTTACAGTAATGTGGGATATTTTTCAAATACAGAGAAAACATATTATAAAAATTATTCTAGTCTTATCACATTCACATGCATGTTGAAAATGAAAGACATTGGTATTGTCAGATAAGTAGAAATAAAAGCATTCATTTCCTTCTTCCATGGAAGGGGTACATGTCACCAAAAACCACAGGTTTCTTCCACTCCCAATTTCCTCATGGTCTGAGAAGGGCTGAGTTCCTCCTTTTCTTTTACCACTGGTCCATGCTGTGGGTGCTGTTGACTAGGCTGCTGTGGTTGGGAAGTGTGTACTTTATTTTTCCCACCAAATCACACAAAATAGATTTTTAAATCAAAGAACTTGCTAAACAAAAGAAAATGTTTCTTAATAAAATATATATCAATGCATTAAGAGGCTGAAAGCATTCTAAAATGTATGTGTGCTTTAAAATAGAACAAGAACATGTGGGAAGCAAACACTTTCGGAGCTGAAGAGAGAAAATGAGATTGAATAATCAGAATTAAAGATATCGGTGTACCACTTTCAGTAATGGGTGAGAAAATGAGACAGAAGATCAAGGAAATAAAAGCTTTATTCTATACATACAGGATTTAAGAGAACTATAAAACACTACTCAATAGCACCAGAATACTCCTCTTCATAAATGGGCACAGAACATTCTCCAACACCCTATGCTAGAACATAATGAAATGGAAACAACAAAGAATATTTGGTACTGGAGATTGAACTCAGGGCCTTTACCCAGAGCTATGTCCCCAGATCTCTTTAATTTTTTTTTTCTATTTTAAGACTGGATGTCACTAAATTGCTAAGATGGCAAGATGAGACTTCAATTTGGCATCTTGTTGCCTCAGCATACAAATTACTGGGATTACAGAATGCACCGCCACACCCACTAACATGTAAATTTTAAGTGATTGAAGTTTTAGTAAGCTCATTTTCTCACAAAAAATAAATTAATTAAAAATATTTAGCAGAAGAACATTTGAAAATTTCATAGGTATGTAGAAATGAAACACACTATCCCAGATAACCAATGAGTCAAAGAAAAAATAACAAAGAAAAATTTTTAAAAATCAGAAGAAAATAGTAATGAGAGTACAACATATCAAAATTCATGCAATACATGGAATATGTCCCAGTGTGGTAATTTATAGCTCTAATCATCTATATTAAAAAGAATATAGAGCCAGGGATTTAGCTCAGTGGTTCTGCCTCCTGCCTTCCTCGTAAGCTCAAGGTTCTGAGTTTGATCCCCAGTACCATCAAACAAACATATAAAAAAGAAGACAGACCTCAAATCAATAACCTAAGCAAATAGAAAAGAACAAAAAATGAGAAAAAGCTAGCAGAAGAATAAAATAATAGTAATCAGAGCAGCAATCACTAATATAAAGAACAGAGAACCAATATAGAAATTAAATAAAGCTAAAAGTTGCATCTTTGAAAAGATCTACAAATTAACAATTCTTCTGCAAAAAGAACCATGAAAACAAGGAAAGAGACACTAATTACTAAAGTTAGGATGAAAAGATGGATCTACCACTAGGCGACTTTACAAATATATAAAAAGAATTCCAAACAATAGCATAAACAGCTTTATGCCAGCAAATTAAATAATTTAGACAAAAAATAGAAAATTTCCTTAAGAAATACAATCTACCAGTATTGACTCAAAAAGAAATTCTTAAAAACCCTATGAATCTATAACATTGTAGAAATAAGAATAGCAATTTGAAATCTTCCCATACACAAAAGTCACTGAACAAGAAGTCTTTGTTATTGATTTTTTTTTGCATACTCTAAGAAAGGGTAACACGAATTCTCATAAACACATTTAGAAAAACAGAAGCAAAGGAAACTTTCCATATTCTTTCTTTGAATCAGCATAACTCTAAACCAACACCATAGAATGTTCTAAAAACTAAAAACCCAAAAAATAAATCAATAAAAAGTATATCAAAGCCAAATCAACAACACCAAAAATAATTGCAGGTTGATGTCCTTAAAATTAAAAACAAAAAATCAACAAATGCTAGTGAATTTAATTTAGGCACATATAAAATGCACTAAGTGCCCAAAGTAAATGCCATTTATCCAGAAATGACAATGTAGATTAATATCTTAACATGCAGAAAAGCATTAACAAAGTTAATCTTTCGAGAATAGAAAAAAAAGTTCAGCGATCTAAAGAGAACTTGAGTAAAGGACTTGCTCAAATAAGGGACATTTTTGAATACCCAAGCAATGGCTTCGCTATTCATTAACACTGAAAGCTCTAAAAGGTTTGCCATCACTGTGCCAGAGGTGAAGATATTTTGGTTTCCCTGTATGATCAGTGTAATAATGATAGACCCCCATCATGCTTAGAAGCAATTATTTGATGGAAATGTTTGTTCAAGCAAACTTTCTGATGATATTAATCAATATTTCTAAGTGAATTGTCAAGGAGACCTTGCCTGCTTATCTTCCTACTTTAAAATTACAGGAAAATTACAGTGTTAATAAGCCCGTGATCTATGTTAAGTAAGGAAGAATTATATTGCTCTTGTGTTAAGTGAAGAAAAATGTAAATATCCTGGATCATAAAATACACTAAAATTGTTTTTGGTCATCACATTACCTGGAATGGAGTTATACATTCTCAAATCTATTAAATTAGTGGCATATTATTTTATGTTCCAAAACTAGGGGAAATGTTTCTTAGCTTTTATTTCAGATAAAACTATCTTCCACCTGCAAATTACCAGGAATCTTGAAATTTGTAGAAAGGATAAAAGCTTTTATAGCTTGCATTAAATAAATCTTTCCCTGTAGGAGATCTTCTTTCAATCTTCAATCCCACAGTAATATGCTATCTTCTGGTAAAATTTGTTTAACAAATCTTAAAATATATCCTTTAATTAACTTTTATTTTATTGTACATAATAAGACATACCATGCCGCTTGTATTTAATGTCAGCCATTCATAAGGTAAACACACATAGCTTTTCATGTCTTAAAAATTTCCAACACCATTCTATCCCAGAAAGTTTGAAATGTGTTTTATTACCTGATTAGGTTTTTCCAAAGAAACTCTAAAACTAAGCTGCAAAACTTAAAACAAGCAAACAAGTGTTCTTTAAAAGGTAACTGCTTTTACTATCATTTATCACCAAGTTTATCTTCTTTTTCATTTTCATGTCAAGTAGGGCATCAGTTATGAAACTATGTTGTGCAAAAATATTACAATTTGTAAAATAATAGACAACTCATTCCTTTTTGATAAAATTAAGTAGTAACAACTTTTATTTCTAGAATTCATATAACATCAATTTAAGCTCTCTAAATGAATGTGCACAAAATGCCTCCTGATTCATTCATTTAGATATTCCAGTGTCAAAGCAAAGTGGGGCCAAAGTATAGGGACTATTGAAGTGAGGGACATGTAGTGATGATGACGCCGTGTTTAAGTCATTTATTGTATACTGTCCAGATCCGAGAGGCATCTGTTTTAACTCCTGGCTGTATTAAGCCATGAGACACTTACTTTAATTAGAAAAGGAATAAACAGGTACATAGACATAGAGGCAAAAACATAGATATTGATGACAATAGATGTAAGATGAGAGATATATTTAGAAATATGTTACACATATAGATTATATAAATGTGAATATTTGCATAGATTGATGAAACAGATAATGCTGAGCATAGAAAAACAACATTTCAGTCTAAAAGGCTAAAGAAACACGGGAGCTCAGTCCATTATATTAACAATTTTCCTTTTAGACATTTTTTAGAGACATTTTTTATTTCATCGTGACATTAAGTGTTGTCAGTATAAATAAGTTGCTAAAAAGAATATTTCAAATACCACAAAATTTCATATACTAAAAATATTAATAAAATATGCATTTGATGTTGATGCTGCTTATTATTCAGAAAGATATGTCTTTCTCCCCTAAATAAATTTTGTGCATTTTTATTTTCAAATACTTATTTTTATAGACTGTATTTTATATGCAGTATTATTTTTCTGCCTGCTTCCAAGCCACAAAATCTTTATGACCTTTATGTTTTTCAATCCTACAAACTATTTAGTATGTCATTGACCACAGTGATACTTTGATACTGAAGAATTATCTGATGACTTTAGTAAAAAATGATCTAATTTAAATCTCAAAATCTCATTATTTAAAACTTGAAAAAATTATTACAGTATACTTAGAAAGTTGTACCAAGATCTGCCATGCAAAGGTAAAAGATCCCAATAATGAAAACTGTACTGTATGCCTAAAATGTACCAATAAACTCAATTAAAAAATTTTAAAAAACAAAACATTCCAGAGAGGAAAAAAAATATTAGCTATTAGTTATATGAGGTAACATTTTATGGAAATATGAACATTGTAAATTTGAGAATTAATTTTAACCATTACTTCAGAAAACCCTCAATGTTTAGTTCTACAAGTGTGTTATTAGACAAAGTGATAACCCTTTGAAAAAAAAATGAGTGAAAAATCTTGACCTTCACTTGCTTGCTTATTGACTTGGGATCTCAGATCCTTTCTTTTGTCATTTTTGTATCTGTTTAAACCACAGAAGTAAAGGATATGAGGAATCAAAAAATGGTACTGTCAGTGATATAATTAAGGGTGAAAGCAATGAACACATACTGTAAATGTGTTTACTGCTCAGAATTCGAAAGTGCACAAGTATGTAGCAAGTCATCCATCAAAAACCAGCCCTGAAGGGATGGAATCTCCAAAAGTTAAAACCTGTTCACTACTGAAAATCAACAGGCATGAAACAAAAGCAGACAGAGCTGTAAAATAAAATGGAGGTGGAAGAAATAAACGTATGGACAGATTATTACATATTAAATACTAGATATACTATATATTTTGCTTAATATTTACTTTTATAACTAAAAATGAATAAGTAAGATTTAAATTCCATAATTTTAATTTTGGGAAATGTAAATTGTTTGCAAAATATATCTCTATTTGAAAAGTCAAAATAAGTGCCACTGAAGAGATATTAAGACTTCAGAAAATTATAGGTAGATATGATAAGTATTTTTGTTTTTCCTTTTCAAATATTGATCTTGGTTTCACTAGACAAATATATACTTTATTGTGTTTTTATTTTGAATATTATGACAATAATATTGAAGCAAAATGTTCATAAAAGTTTTTGAATTTCTTTTGTAAGTAGAGGCAATGATGAAAGCAAAATTATTTCACAGTAATTAAAAACAGTGTCTTTACAAAAAGATAGAAGGAAAGAAATATCTGAAAATGAGAAGACATAAGATTTGAGGTAACCCAACATAATAAATTAGAAATAGTTTATATAGGAAGATGCTTCAGGAAGACTATGATAAGGTATTGTTATTATTATTATTATTATTATTATTATTATTATTATATCATCTCAGCAGGTAGCTGACTTTGGAAGCATCTGTGGAACTACACTGGTTTTTAGTTCTCAATTTTGTAGTATGTGAGGATAATTTTTCTCCTAGTAATTTTTTTAACAGATGAAATGCCATTATTTTAATGTGAAAAATTTAAAACTCTAAAGACATAAGGACAGACTTGGCATTATAATATATTGTTCTTTAGTTCTTTAGAGCACATCAGAAATATGATTTCTCAAAAGACATCACGAGCTCATCTTTAAGTTAACCTTCAAGTCTGTCATAACCCACTATTATATTTCTCTTTGAGTCATGACATAGCTGGAGAAAAGTACACTCTCTCCAGTGAAGTGTGTAATACTACCTGCAGCACTGTGTATTCAGTTGAAAAACCTTTTGTTTCATCTCCAATAACGCTGTGCATTCACTGTGATCTGACTGTACTCATATCCTCTCCCGATATGTCACCACTCTGCACTCCCCGAAACCTGCCAGGACCTGAGATAAATGAAGGATCAAGCCACATATTATTTCATTTATCTAACAAACACTTTCTGTGCTGAGGATGTGAAGATATTTAAAAAATAAAAGAAAAATACATATCACAGACTGCCAATATAGACATGCTAATTGTAACAAATAATGTGCATTGTCGACATTAAATTCAACTTCATCTTCCTGACTAATCTAGCATTTCATTATATAGAGGAGAAAATAAGTGAATCATATTTTTCTCAAATAGTCACATTCACATTGGCAAATAATAGTTGCTCCTATTTTTTCATTTTCCTTTTAATATATTTTCTTTGCACAACAGACAGGGTCTCACTATGTATTTGAGGCTGACCTGGAACTCACTTTGTAGCCCAGGCTGGTCTCGAACTCACAGCATTCCTCCTGCCTCAGCCTCCCGAGTGCTGGGATTAGAGGTGTGTGCCACCATGCCTGGCTACAAAAGAAAATATTGATGGAACTCAATCACCATTTTCTTTCAAAGTAATAAAACAGAATAAAGGGAGGTTTTCACACAGTTAATAAAATTTTAATTGATTTACTTTTTTTTACAAATCCACTTGATTTGATAGTGAGTCAGGGCAATAAAGACTCTGTCCGAATATCAATGTCAGCCCAAAACATCTTGCTAAACTAGGAAAGGTATGTATTTAAAGAAAATAATCCAGGATTAGACCAATTCTTCTTTTTGGCAAACATAAAGTTCAGTTTTGTCTATATCAGAAATTAATTTTCCAGATAAATTAATTGGACACATCGATACGTTTATTTCCCAATTTGATATAAAATTTCCAAATATCTTTTATTTTATTTGACATAGAATTATATACCATTTGAGATGATTTATTTAAGACAGCAAACCTCCAAATATAGGCAATAACTTGAAGATCATTTCATTCTAAGAACTAGCTAGGAGGGTAAAAGCTTGTGATCATTTCTATCTGAATCTGATTTATACATATAAATGAATCCTGATTCATAGATGTGAATGTTGTCAAAGTAAGACAGAGTGCATGCTACTTCTTTTTTCTGGCCTGCAGCCATCATGCCCTTCCTCCCTGCTTTATTTCACCCCCGCTCGCACCCAGAGGATGAAGTGGGACAGTTTCTTGCCTCAGTTTCCTCCTGCCACTATTGATGTTGCTTTCCACCCGTTCTCTGGGCAGCTCTGACAGGAAGTGCAGCTCTGTTGTCAGCTATGGTCTCTGAATCCACTTCCGCTGATTCAGATTTTGAAGCAATCTTTAGGAAACTGCCCCTAACATGGCAGAGAACAGTGGGGGATCCAGGGCCATTATTAACATCTTCAAACTCCAGTAAGCCATGATGAGTTATCCCCCGATGATACCCTAGTTTTGACACCAACATGGTTTTGTTGTTGTTTGTTTTGTTTTTCTCAGAGAAATAGCAGCTGTCAAAATAGCTAGCATCTCCCTGATGTTTTGTTAATTTTTAGGCCATGACAGCTGCCACTGTCTTGGACACCTTTACTTGTTTGAACTAATCACAGGCCTGCAACTGCTGTATGAGGAGTAATACCCTAATATTACTGGGTTATTTTGAGGGCTCCCCTTTATTTCTCAGTAGTGTGGGGTTAGAAGTCATGTAAATTTACTTGGGATTCTTCTTCTAAGTACTGTGGACAGAGTGTTCAATTTAAAAGAAAGAACAATCAGCACTAGAGACAGCTGTGAAGAACTCCAGAAAATAGCAACTGATAAGGCTAAGAAATGAAAAGCAGCACTGTCAGAGTCTGAGGACCGCCAGCCAGCACTGACCCTGCGAACAAACTCAGAGATAGGCAGCCAGCAGTGCTGACTGATGCCTTCCAGCCTTAACTGGTGCCTTCACTTTGTCAATTCATCTCTATCTGAACTGAGAAAATGAACTCTCAACTGATTGGCAATAAAGCCAATTTGACTTTTCTTTTAGGGAGATAAAAATTTCACATCAAACTATGCATCGCTAAAGTACTCATAGGTATATGTCATAAAGTGCTCTTTCTTTTATCGGATCACATCTAATATGGCTCAGGGAAATATTTGAAAAATAGAAAATGACTTTTTAATAAATTATCAAAAATTTATTATTCACAAAATACAAAATTTCTGGCAGATAGTCAAGACAGTACCTGCAAACAATTCAACCTCTTATTTGTTAAACTTTTATTCATGCTTTCTGATCCTTGCAATTTAATAGATTAGCAAAGATGTACATTATATTACATTGTGCTTCAAGCTGAAGTTTATTCTCTGTATTCTTAGTATAAAAAAATTCGAGACTTCTGGCTCCAAAAAGATTGATGTTAAAATAAAGTAACAACATATTTGTCAAAAAATTTATTTTATACATTTATAATTTTAGATAGGAATTTGGATTAAAGATCAAAAACAGCTCGGGATATTTTTTAATAATTGCTTTATGTATCTACACTACAAATATCACAAAATTCAACTTTTTAAAATGTATAACTCACTAAAATCTCATTTTAGAATATCTGTTACTTTGACAAGAAACCTTAGAAGCAACAGCAATACCTCTCGATTTATATAAATTGAATCATGTAAGTTTTTTATGACTTATTTCTGTCACTTAGCATAAGCTTTCAAAGATTCATCTATATTGCATTTATTTCATGTACCTGTCACTGTGTATTCATTCATTAGTTAATGGATATTTTTTAACCTTTGGCTTTTGCTTTTATTAAATATCCTTTTACCAGCATTCCTTTACAGAAGCTTCTGTTTTTTTTATAATATATATACATATATTTTTTTCTCTTGTATATCTGTGTCAATGCCCAATTATATAATTGTATAATATACTCATCTTTAGCACTTTTAGAAACTGATGAACTATTTTTTTAAATGGTGCTTCCTCAGTTTAGATTACTAACAATAATGTTGGGTCCCAATTTTTCTTCATTATTGTTATTATTGATCTTTTTTATCACAGCCATAATGGTGAATTTGTATTGATTTGATTGTCTTGTTTTTTTTTTTTTTTTTTGGTGTGTGTGTGTGTGTGTGCCTTTGATCAAATTCAGGAACTTGCCTTTACAAGTCAGGAACTCTGCCATTGAGCAAAATTCCTGGCCCTAATTTGCTTGTCTTTAAATCCAGAACTTTACATTGAGCTACTTCCCCAGCCTTTCCATTTCTTTTTAATGTTAAAACAGAGTCTTACTATGCCACTATGTTTTCTGCACTGGGCTTGAATTTGTGGTTCTCCTGCCTCAGCTTCTCAACATGTTGGCATTATAGTCACGCATGACTATGATTGGCTTGTTAGAGTTCTTTAGACATTCTGGATATCTTCTTCAGATTTCTGATTTGTATTTTTACTACTCAGTGTGGGGTCTTTTCACTTCCTTGTTTGTATACTACTGTCTATTAAAACACAAGATTTTGTATTAGTCCACATTTTATTTTTTATGTGTTTGGTGTTATAACTAATAAAAAGTTGCTTAATCCCAAATTACAAAGATTTATTTCTGTATTTTATGCTATATGTATTAACTCACATCTATTGTAAAAAGTATTTCTGTGTATGATCTTAGCTAGAGAGTTCCATTTTATTATTTTTTTTATGTTGTCTCGGTACCATATGTGCTCAAAAGATTATTCTTCTTTCCAATAAATTATTTTACACATTTGCCAGAAATCACAGAGTAAATATAAAGGGTTATTATTTATATAAAATAAATGGTTATTACTAGATTTAGCTTTTTATTTCACTGTTCTATATATCTAGTATGATGGTATCACTGAACACAGCATTTAAAAATAGAGAAATTGAGTCCTTTACTTCTGGTTTCTTGTTTAACATTGATTTTTCCTACTTTGCCTCTCTCAAATATTTCTGCTTTTAGATCAGCATGTATGTCAGCAAAAGACTATTCTGTGTTTGATAGAAGTTCTGTCAAACCTGTGAATCACTAAGAAAAATACTGCCACCTTAATTAGATCTTCCAATTTTGAAAATGCACGACTTTCTATTTATTTTCTTTTCTTTAGTATCTTTCAAGAATGCTCTATAGTTTCAATGAACATATATCCTAATTATTTTTAAACTTAAAACAAAGTAATTTATTTGCTGGAGCTACCTAAATGAAAATGTCTTCTTAATTTTATTTTTGACTATTCATTGGTAATGATCCAATATGCTCTGTGAGGGTCTTACGGAGTGCTTTTCTATCAGCCACACATCTTTATCTCCTTCTGGGAAGGCAGAGTTCTAGATATACAACATCCCCTCAGGCTCTCAGAGTAGACTGTGCTCTCCGAGGAGCTATTCTTTGCTGACTCTTTTCCTAATTTTCTCTATTAAACATTTAGGTACTAGGTAGTAAATTGTAAAATGAAATAACTGTGCTTCACTCAGTTGCTCTCTGTTTTATCTTTGCAAGTTGCACCCTAGGCATGGAGTATTTCAACACTATTTCAAGTAGGCTCTGTAAGCAAAACTAAGGTCTTGGTCCTTATGTCCTATCTTTCTCTCTGGAAAAGGTCCCATATCTCCGAATAGGGGTGGGGTCTGGCTTTGATCCTTTGGCTTTTCCTGCCTATTATCCAGGTTCTATCCCACGGAGCTGAATAAAGTGGAACTGAATAAAGAGAGACAATGAAAGCTGTCTCTCTGTGGGTAAAACCATAGCCTCAGAATGGAAATGGGAGCAGCACTGTGCTCCATTTGGCCACACGTGACTGCAAAAAGTGCCCTGGGTAGAGAGAGCCTCAGTCTCATCGCTATTGGCAAAGCAGCTCACTGTGGTTCCGGCGCCAGATTCTCACTGTTCTTAGTACACTTTAGGGAATGTTCTTGAGTGAATATTTCTAAATTTGCTCTAGGATCTTAAATATATGCAAATATTTGAAAGATTAATATTAAAAGTATTTCATCCTTTAAATTGTTTTTCCCTGAGGAGTTTTTCCAGTGTCTGAATCTGTCACCCTAAAAGTCTCTCATCTTTTCAATCATTTCCATATGCCTTATTCATAGTTGCTGACTTATTAGCAAAACCTTAGGGCTCATCTAATTATCTCATGTCCTCGTTCTAAAGAGGATGATTTTCACACAGGTCTGTAGCACTCTGCTCATGAGACCAAAGTCTTTTCAAAGATTGTACTTATTTTTATATGACATGTATGTGTCCATACTTATGGGACACAGTGCTATAAATACAGCTATATGAAGTACAATACTCAAATCACTGTAACCATGTAGGTTTATTATCTCCTTAAATTTGATGAGAAGAGGGGAAATACAAATTTTCTCATAACAATTTCATTTTTAAGAGGAGAAAATATGAAAAATCTGAAGCTGTACTTTGCTGGTGTGAAGTTGCTGTTCATATGCCCTTAAAAAGAAAAATTGTGAAATTTTTAAAATACAGTGAAAAAAGAAAATTATAAGATGTATTCAAAATAACAAAAGGAAAGATAAACATTTTATTATTTGTTAATATTTTTAGCTTATGCTTCCTTTTTAAGCAGGCAAACAAATACTTTGATTGTTCTTAGTTAACTCTGCATAATATCTTTATAGGAAGTTCTTAAGATTTTATAGTTTATATATATATTCTTTCGGGGGGTACTGGGGATCAAACTAAGGCCCTTGTACTTGTAAGACAGGAGGCAGAATCACTGAGCCAAATCCCTGGTCCTGTAGTCCATATCTTTTTAAAATATGACTAAACATAAAATAGATTTATTTAGAACTTAGTGTCAGACTGATGTTGAACATAGTTTTTATGAAAACCTTGTTATTTGTCCGGGAGTGAAACTTCATATGGCAGATCATTTTGTCTATACTTATTCAATGTATTAAATATTTTATGTGTCTAGAAGGACAGTATTGATTAAAGATCAGGCATATTGTTATTTATATTAATTATGTAGACACCTAGTCTAACTTCATTTCTGCATTTAGAAATTAAATCGTTGTATTAATTATATTACCATCTACAAAATGTTCAAGGGCTTTGTAGCCATATATATAGATAGATAGATAGATAGATAGATAGATAGATATGTGTGTGTGTGTGTGTGTGTGTATTTTTTTTTAGAGCAGAAAATCTTGGACTGGATATTTGTCACCTTATTATCAGTTCTACAGTACTATAAATTGTCATTATTTTAATCTAACCTTATATTAGTACTAAAATTACTTTTTACTCATTAAGTATCACAAAGTAATGAATATTTAGTTCATAATATAACAGAGAAGGTGAAGAAGATAAGAATTAAAATAATTTTTCTGGGAAGGTTAAAAATCACACAGTGTTATGTCTTTTTTGAGTATTTTCACACTGAGTCTTGTATAATAAATATAAATAGGAATAATTTCACTTAACCATAATTGGATAAAAAGCAGTTTAATAAATCAAGTCAGGTCAATTCTTAAACTATATAGAAGGCTATTCATCAATGGACCAAAATATCTTTTGCTTTTCATGAATAACTTACTTTGGACTATGTAGTTATTTGCTTCCTGTATTTATGCTGTTCAATGTTTATCAACATCTCAATGTGCTAAATATAATTAAACAATAATTAAAGCCATCTGTTATAAGCAGAGGAAAAGACAGATGGGTAGTTGGGACAAAGTACCATGAAAAACATTATTATACTGAAAAATTCACTATGATGGGAAGAGATGAAACAAAACTGCTAAAAAAAGAAGTCATGTTCAATACACAGTATGCATGATTGAAAACTGTATTTAACAATTGGGAAAATAGCAGATATAGTATACACTTCTCAGCATACTGTGAAATAAATAGCAAATGAATTAATGGATTAGATAAAAAATCAGATTTATATTATATAATGATAAAATGGCTAAACATAAAAGTGGATATTATTACTCTGAAAAATTCTATTTTCTAAAATTAAGATAAATGCAAGAAATTATAAAGTAATAGATCAAAGCTATCTGAGTATATAAAAGTAAAATGTTCTCATTATCCGCTACGTTTGCCATAATGACAATAAAAATGACAAAAAGAGAAAATACAGCAAATATATTCATTTTTCAAAAAGCTCACAAACTAATAAGAAAAGATAGTAAGACTGGTAAGTAGATAGGAAATAAAAAAGATATCTAGCTTACAAAAGAAAATTTAGAAACACAAAATGAGCATTTGACTCAGCAATTTCTCAACCAAGACAAAGTTCCAAAGTAACTAAGGTAAAGTTATATTCAGTTATTCTATTTGCTAAGAAATTACAGTACAAAAGTTCCAATATTGATGAGGCTGCCTCACGTGCTCTATTATAAATTGATCAAAGAATTTTTAATATAAATATTGAACATGCATCAAGAATTACGAAGAATAGACTCTTCTTATTTCATGAAGCATGGACATTGCTAAAGAGAAAGAATGTATGGTGGATACTGTCACTGCAGTCTTAACTGTAAAGGTAAAGGAGCTAAGCAATCATACATTCACACAGGGCAATTCAAGTGAAAATTAGTAATACTTATTGCATATAGAAAATGACAACTGTGAGATATATAAACATATTATCATTAAAAACATACAATCTAAGGAAAAAGAAAATGAAAATATGTCTGAAATATAAGTGCCATATTGACATAGTTGGTCTTTAATTTCTTAATACAGTTTTAGCAAATAAAATCCCGTAAGATAATTACAAGAAAAGTAAATGATGAGCAGATGTGGTTTATCTTTGAAATACAAGATTAATTGAACTGATTTGATTGTTTTCCTTTTTCTTTCTTTCTTTCTATTTATTTATTTTTGTTGAGACAAGGTTTCTCCATGCTGTTCAGAACAGCCTTGAACTCACTATGCAGCCCAGCTTGCCTCAAACTCATGGCAATTCTCCTGCCTCCATCTCCTGAGTGCTGGGATTATTGGCATGTGCGGCCATGCCCAGCCCCATTTGAAATTTCATCAGTGTAATTTATCACATCAATAAACTAAAACTACCAGAGTAAGATACCTTTACACATTTACTTGAATATCTAAAATTAAACTATTTGACTGTAGTTAGTGTTCAAGAGGAGATGGAGCAAATAAAATCTCATATATTTCTGGTATGTTAAATGGCAAAATCATTTTCACTTTTAAAAAAGCATCAAATATAAACCTACCATATCATCCTTTTTCTTCTTCTTGTTTTTTTACCCTAGATAAATGAAACACACACACATACACACACTCATACACACCCTCTCATGTCTATCCAAAGAATAGTACATGAATAGTCATAAGAACTTTATTTCTGCAATAACAACTAGAAACAATATTAATGTCTGTTAATGGGGAATGTTTAAGCATATTCATATAATGGGATATATGTATCTCCGATAATTTTTTTCTGAGTGAAAGAAGTCAGTTGGCTCTCATTTTCAGCAATAATAAAATACATTTATTGCAATTACATTGAGATAAAATATTTACAAATGTTAACCTATAGAGGAAGATGGCTGTGTGTGCTTCTCTGCTCAGGGGATTAGAAACTACTGGAAGTGCTTACATTTGTGGCACAAGAAAATTTAAGCAAGATGGAGATATCCACTGTCCTGGTTATGTCATCTCACAGTTTGCTTGTGTGTGTGTGTGTGTGTGTGTGTGTGTGTGTGTGTACGTATGATGGCTCTAAACTGCCAGTGACTATGTTCTTGTAGGTGCTTTGGTTTGTTGTCATCATTTCAAAGGGATTGAAAACATTGAATTTCATCAGGAAACAGGACTGGAAGCCAGAAAACTTTCTGAAGAAATATACAAAGGCTGGCAGCACAGGGAAATCTAGCACTGCAACTGGAAGCTGCCAGAAGGGTAGATACATAAGGTTCTTTACTTAGGGTGCAAACTTCTCTTTTTAATGTTCAGTCAGCTGCCCCCCAAAAAAAACATGGAGAAAGAAAAACTTACTGTCTAATGCTCTAGAATCCTGCCCCCTGCTCCAAACAAGGAGCACTGAGCTGGCTGAGGCAGTCACTTGGTGCACAAATATGGAGAGTTCATGATATATTTCTCTCATAATATGGGCTGAAAAGATGATTTGGACAAAATATATTATATCCATGATTCATATTAATGGCGATTCAATAGTGGCAAGTGGTCATCTGTAGTTATTGGAAGGTACTAGTTTGAATAGTGTGTTATAAAGGCATTAAAATGTTGTTATGAGTTAGATTCCATTACACCATACTATAATACTTGATGTAAGAACTATAAATACTTGAGGAAGAACCTGGTGCTTATAATTTGGGGTTATCCTTTTGTGAGATTCTAACAGTACCTTTACCAGGCTGATGGGCCCCAGAGATCTGATGTGGCCACGGGTAAGGTCTGCACCTGAGGCTTTAGAAAATGTGTCTCATTCATTATGCTCCATGCAGCAGAAACAAGTAACTTCCACATCAGAAATGGGAGTTGGGGAGGCTTCATTGCACACACCTGTAATTCCACCTGGAGACCAGTTTGTGCAGTTTAGTAAGACTATGTCTCAAAACATAAATCAAAAGTGGTACACTGGCTGGAGTGCTTGCTTGCTTCGTATGCATGAGGTTGTGGCTTGAAGCCACAAAAAAGAGCAAGCTGAAGAACACAGGAGAAGGCATTTGGAGTTAAAGTACTAGTGCTATGTCCACCCCAGGATGTGGGATGGGATGTGATTCATTCATATACACTAAAGTAAAGCTGATGGAGCTTTGCCATCTCAGGTCCTGGAATCTTCTGAAGAGTTTTTTCAATGTACAGATGCTTGACTTGACCCGAATATATTTTTTCTACAGTTGAAGTAAAAATAATTGCTTATTTCTGTGATATGATTAAGTAATGTCTAGTGATTTTTAATTGATTAGAAAATGACCTTGCAAAATTTAAAGTTGGTTATAAATTTCCAGTTTATTTGAATTTAAATATCTTGGAAATGTGAGGAATTACAGTTATACCATGCTTTCTTTTTTTTTTTTTCTTTTTTGGTACTGGGGATTGAACTCAACTCAGGATCTTGTGCTTGCCAGGCAGGCAGGCCTGGTGCCAGTGAGCTACATCCCCAGACCATACCATGCTTTCTATAATAAGAAGCATTTGAAATGAATTTCATAGTCTATATAAATAGGCAATATGTGTGACCGTTGCATACATATATATGTAATATTATGCATATAGCTATATAGTAATAAAACACTAATAGTCATTATATTTCACTTTGTGAAACTGATTATGTATGCAAATTTAATGAGTTCAATAATGCAGTTTAAGTTTCTAATATTATATAGAAATATATGAAATATTGGTAAAGATATTTAATAATTTTTCCTCTTCAAATGTAAGTGTGTATGCTAAATAAATAAATTTTTTTTAAATTCTGGGAGAGATTTACTTTTTCTATTTTAAATTCAGATTATGTAGAGATATCATAGAAATATAGAAGGAATGTCTTCCATTTTCTAGGTAAGAGGCAACTAGGCAAACATTTAAAAGATGTATAAATAAAGAAGGATGAGAAAGATCCTTTAAACCTATTTGTTGGCAATAGACTCAGGGGAAAACAAAGCAGAGCCTGAAGGACTCATTCATGTGTGTAGATCCCAGTAGTCTGTCCACTAGAATTATTCAAGAGACTTACAACAGATGAAGTAGCCAAATTATACAACAAAAAAAGTAGATAAAATGATTCTACCCTCTCCACCTCTCTGTCATAATGCTAATAACTTAAATGTACTTATGGTTGTAATATTTGGATTTTATCAGTAAACTTGAAATCAATATGCAAGTAGTCCCTTGGATTGTATGAAAAAAAATGGCTGAATATAGTGTTTAACTAGTAAAGATGTAAGTAACTAGTAAAGATGATTTGACATTTAATATTCAGTGAATTCTCATTATACATCTTAAGACAGACATATATTCAATGCATACATATAAATACCAACAGAAATACAAATATCACTGATGTCAGGATTTCATATAAAGAACAAGAAAAATCAATATACAATAATGAAGACAGAAAAGAAGAATTTTGTATAGAAAGTAAGTAGAAATTGTGATAATGCATGAGAAATATATACACAAAAAGCATATAGTTAAGAACAAATTTAAAGTTCAAAGAACACACTTTATTCTGTCTACCAGTAAGGAAAAAATCTAATATTTTGGTTTTATGTGTATTTTAATATATAACTCAAATGCATTCTTGGTGGCAATAAATAATGTATTTTATCTTAAAATTTTTTCAGAAATCACAAAATCATTTTAATGATAGCTCAGTCTTATGATTTGCATATCAAATACCACACTATTTTAGATGAAAATCTGGCATGGCTACTGACCAAGTTACCTAGAAATATCACTTCTGTATTCTATTTGAACACATTTCTTCTTTTCTGTGTGCCAACATCTAGAAGGATTATTTTTCCAATAAATATATATATATATATATATATTTTAAAGAATTCTGAATACAACTTCCAAAGGAAAATAACAAATATGAGAAGATCTTAGCTACTTCCACCGAGATTTGTAGGCATGAAAAATCCATGTATATGTTTGGAGTGAGCTTTTAGGAAGATAACCAATATATGTGATAAAGGAAAATGGAAATAATTACTAGGAAGATGAATTATTAAATAATAAATTTTTGAATGTACCACAGAGATATACTGTATTCTTCTGAGAGTAGGAATTATATTGTGCCTACTTAAATTGATTTCTTCTGATTAGGTAAATGAACCAAAACACAAACATGATTATATAGATAATGTTTGAATTTTGATAGTTGGATTACACATAGCTAATTGATGACCATAGTTTAGTAAGATAAAAATGAAATGGAGACATCAACAGAACTGTTACTCTTTGATAGAATTCAGCTGGGTAATTACACTTACTGCAGGCAAGGCTTTCAACAGGGACACAGATCTTTTTGTATGGTTACACTGTTTTGAGCCTCAATTCCGGTGTTCACAGTGATTGCTGCGCAGTCTGAGAACAGGAAGTCCTCCTCCTCCTCAGCACTCCTTGGAATTGCTCTAATTTGTTTCAGTAATGGGCGCCAGATGTCACAGCATAAAAGGAAGTTAGACCAGGCAACAAGATTGCTATTCTGACCTTCTGCTGAATTCCAAAATTCTTGCCTTTTTTTTTTTTGGTCTTCTGTGAAAATCAAATATTCATAAAGATGCTGAAAGAGGTGGGTCAAGCCAAGCTGCTTTGCTCCTGTGGAAGCCAGCACAGTAGAGAGAAGCTGTTTGGCACAGCCCTAAAAGCAGAGCATCTGTCTCTGTTCTCTGGGATGGGACTCGAGGTGGGGAGGGCAGCGAGAAAGAGAAAGAGGGAAGAAAAGAGCTTGTAAATTTCCACATGCTGAGTCTTCTTAGTCATAAGACTGCTGTTTATTCACAAGTGCTTGTAAATTTCCACATGCTGAGTCTTCTTAGTCATAAGACTGCTGTTTATTCACAACTGCATTCCTCCCAATTAAGTCTTTGGAATTCCCCTTTAGTATAAATGAATAGGACTTAGGTTTTGTTTTCCCTAGGTACCCTCCTTTGTTAGTAACTGTGTGCCTGAAATATAAGTATTTGTATAATGCATATTTAATTTATTGCATTTGTCACTTCATTTGTCTTGGTAAAATACATTTAACTCTGAAAAAGTCGCTGGAGCAAATCAAAGTAAACATAGTCAGATGTCTGCTGCTGTTGATAAGAGTACAAACTGATGATAAAGTCGATCAACTAGCTCAGGATTTACATGTCTGAGAATTTATACTTCATTTTCATTAACTGATTTCCTTCAGGATTAGAGGGTTCTATGTACCTATTTCTGAATTTGTAATGAAGTTTATTCCAAAAAATTGCAAGTGATTATTGTTTATAGTGCTAAAGGGGAAATTTCTCTTTAGAGCATTGTTCTTATAGCAGGCTTTGTTTTTCTTTTGTAAAGGTGTAGTTGGCAGTAAAAAAATCCTTTAGTGAGGAAAAATGCACTCTTCTCAGGAAAAGTGGAAATTATAGCATAAAGAACAAAAACATTTCACACAGCATGTAAAAAAATTGAAAAAGCATGTGAAGATCTAAAATTATTTTAAAACTGTAATAATCCACTAATTGCCTAACAATGCTGAAAACGACAGAAATGAAGGTTAATGAGGAAACGAGCTGTTTTCAAAGATCACTGTTCATTGAAAACATTATGGGAACTGCACATTTCCTTCTCATCAGATTAAATAGCTTATGTGTGCGTGTGTGTGTGTGTGTGTGTGTGTGTGTAATAATCTTCATTAAGCTTTGTTTAAAAAGTAGTTTTACATTAAAAGAAAAATTGAGCAAAAAGTATGACATTTCCCCTACCCTGTACACATACCAACATCCTCATTTTTAACATTTTCCACCACAGTGATACATTTTTTTTTTTCACTTAATGAACTGGCATTGATAGGTTATTTTCACCAATTGTCCATAGTTTATAATACAGCTTACTCTTGGTATTATATGTTGTCATGGCTTATACAGAGCTGTCCCCTCAAAGCCTTACACGTCCATAGTTAGGGCTTCGGGGAGGTGAGTGGATTGTTGTGTGGTACTGGATTAGTCCACTGATGAGTTTATAGCTATGTGTGATTTTGGAAGGCGAAGCCTGGCGGGAAGAAATGGGTCACTGCGTGTGACCTGGAATGTAAGATATTCTTCCTCTTCCCTTGCTGCTGCCCTGCTTCTCTTTGCCATTCCCTGAGTTCTTTCTCCTCTGCCATGACTTTCTCTTAAGCCACTCTGCGTTAGAGTCAGCTGACTAAAGACTGAAACCTGTGCAAACTACGAGCCAAAATAAACCTACCTACTTTAACTTGTGGGTGTTGGGTTTTTAGTCCCAGCAAGGAGAAAATAAGTAAGATATATGTAGCCCAAAGTTCTTGACAAATGTATCATGGCACATAGCCACCATTATAGTAACATCCCCAATTATTTCACACCTCTAAATAAAGTTGTGCAACCTAGGGTGTAGCTCTACTGTAGAGCTCTTGTTTAGTACATGTGAGATTGGTTTCCTTGCCTTAGTATCACTCACAAAAACAAGAGGAAGAAAGGACGGGACGGAGGAAGGAAAGAAGAAAAGAAAGAAAGGAAGGAAGGGGAGGGGAGGGAAGGGGAGAGAAGAAGAGAAGAGAAGAGAGGAGAGGAGAGGAGAGGAGAGGAGAGGAGAGGAGATAAGCCTTATGGTCGGCCTTCTCCACCCTCACTAACCCTCTAGCCTCAGTGATTCATCTTTTTATTGTCTGGACCATGTTGCCCTTTCCTAATGCCATATAGATTGAAGCATAGTCTACAGACTTTTCAGATTATCTTTTTTTTTTTTAATTGGCTGATTGCATTGAAGTTCGTCCCATTCTTTCCTTGTCTTAATAACTTCAAGTGCTAAAAAATATTCCATTGTCTGGGTGCATAAAAGTTTATCCATTCACCCGAGTGATATTTTGGTTGCTTTCAAGTTTTGTAATTATCAATAAAGTTTGTGTAAACATCTCTGCACAGGTCCTTTACTAAATACAAAGAAGTACAATTGTTACCAAAAGGATAGCTAGGTTTATGAAAACAGCCACTTGTATCACTCTGCGTTTCCACTGATGATGAGTTAGGGTTCATCCTTGGCCACATTTGCTGAGAATATTGTGGATTTTGACCACTTCAGTGGGTATGTGGTGGCATCTCACCCTTAATTTTTATTTCTCTAGTGGCATATGATATGGAACAAATTTTGTACACTTATTTTCTTGTACAGTTTCTTTGGTAAGGTGACTGTTGAAAAGGCTTTTGCTTGCTTTAAAGTCAAGCTTTTTTCTTATAATGCAGAGTTGAGTCTTTTACACATTTTGAATAACAACCCTGTATCTGACCTTTCTTCTGCAAATATTTTCTCCCAAGTTTCACAGAATTTTTCTTCCTAGATTTAGCCAAAAATGTCAGAAAATTCAAATAATATTCTAGATTTTAAAGTTCATAATAATTTCATCAGATTATTTTATATTCAAAATTTCTTTGAGAACAGCAAATATATAAGAAAGAGGCTCGAAAGAAGGATGCTACAAACCTATGTGAAACTCCATTTTAATTGCTGGCGACTTTATTTCTACTCATTGATAGCATGTATGCAAATGTTAGTCAATATATCCCCTAATATACAGCTTCATATTTATTATTTTTTTCAGTTATCCTGCTGGAGAACAGTGGACTCTGTACAAGCAACAGGAATTGGGAACATCACCCAGCAGGGACAGCAGTAAGGATATTTGACTTTTGGAAATGCAAGTTTTTTCATCTACCAGACAGAATTAATATTGCTTTTGTAAATATTCTATAAGATACATGAGATAAAATACCTGGAATATACAGTGGACCTTCAAGTTATGACCAGACTGGCCTGATATAGAAACAACTTGGGTTAATAAGGTTAACGGAAGATTCATCTATCTCTTGTTATCTATAGCATGTAACCAGTTAAGCATCCAGACCTCAGCTGTATTGACCTAGTTACAACCAACCCTCAGGAACCCATCAAGTTTGTAAGTCAAGGGTCTAATATAGTAGATACTATGAAGTTTTATTGAATTACATATTGTTTTAATTCAATTAACAAATCTAGTAATCTCAAGTGTATTTTTACTACTCTGTAAAAGTTATAAAAATCCACTGCTTTAAAATATTACATATACAATTATGTACAAATAATTACAGTGCTATACAGTGGGCTTTGGATTCTGTATTCAACTATTAAAAAACACTATATGATCTTGTATTATTTGAAAGCTTTGAGAAAAATTATATATAAAAAATGGAGAAAGGTAATAACCATTATATTCTTCTCAAGATATTTATTGGTATAATTGACCAATAAACTTTTAAAACATTTTATTTGATCATGGTTGTAATTTATGTAATTGACAATAATCTCAGGAAATGGTTGATTGTATATATTACAGCACGTTTCTTTTTATTTTACATCCCCTAAACCTTCCCTTCCTCCTTTCTCCTCCTTGGATTCTCCTATCCCATTTTTCATTCTTGTTGATATTACTTTTCTTAGCTCACGTTATGGCATATAATATTTACAGTGATTGGGTTTATTCAGTTCCTGTATGAGGCATATCTTAATTCTTATTTCCCCTTCCCCTCTCTTCATTCCTCACCCTTATTCCTTGTGACTGCTTCCGTGTTGCAAGAGATGCATCTCCTTGTCTCTTTCTGCACGTCCTAGTTTATATTTTGCCTCTTTCAAATGAGAGATACTATATGGTCTCTTAAACTTGCGGGTCTGGCTTATTTCACTCAACATTATGTTTTCCAGGTGCCTTGTGTTCCTCCAAATGTTTCAAGTGTGTCATTCTTTATAGCCAAGTAGTATTCTTCTTTATATACATATCATATTTTCTTTATCGCCTTCTGTTGATGACTTTACAGGCTTCTTCAAGGATAGAGCTATTAGGAATTTTGCCGCTATAAGCATTGATACCCATCTATCACTATAGTATGGACTTACATTCTTTGGAGACAATACATAGCAGGGGGACAAGTGAATCATATAGAATTACTATTTTCAATTCAGAAATCTAATTTATACTGATGTCCGTAATGGTTGTACTAGTTTGCATCTTCACCAACAATGAGGGTAAGTTCCTTTTTCACCACAGCCATACCAGCATACATTATTGTTTAATTTCTTAGTGATTGCCATTCTTTCTAGAGTAAGGTAGAATCTCAGCATTTTTTAAATTTACATTTCTCTGATGGCCAGAGATGTTTTTCACATATTTGCTGACCACTTGTACTTATTCCTCTGTAAAGTGTCTATTCATTTCTCTAGCCCATTTTCAACTGGGTTCAAGAGACTGCAGTATTAATTGTGCCTCAAAACAAGCTATAAGTACTACAGGCTGTGAAGAGTTAATCCTACAAAGGCTTTGTAAATAGGGAATGGTTAAGGGAGTGAAGGTAGGGCAAGGGAATGGGAAAAAATAAGAACCACGGCATATCATGTAAAGGTACAAGATCCCAATTATACATGTAACTGTATTATTTGCCTTAAATATACCAATAAACTAAATGAGAAAAATAAGAGTTAACCCTATATTTGGCTTATTAGAGAAGTGAGTCCAGTCAAAGCCTAAATGCCAAGATCAGAATAACTTGCACCCAAATTCCACTACTACAACTAAAACTTTAGAAGGACAATCTTGTAATTGCAACCATATATTTTGTCTATTCTCTTCCTAAGTCAAGAATGTTTTTTCTCGCATTTACTATGCTTGATTACATTAATGTCCATAGAAACTGCACGATTGCACATCCTCACAAGTAATTTCATCCTTGCACATAGCTCATCTTTACCCCCGTTGATTTCCAATAAAAATCAGTGGCTTAGATTGGCCAGTGCCTTTGCCAGTTGCATCAGCATTGGTCATCCTGGTGCCCAGCTTTCTGTCTCTCTTAGTTCTATCTTTTAATTTTTTTGTTTGTTTGTTTTTTTTTGTTTTCCTTTACTCTTGTGTCATACACTGAGCAGGAGACTAGTGCCTACTGCAGAGGTTTCCAGTAATGTTTCATGGGTTTCCAGGAACTAAGTCTTTAATTTGGGATGTTATTTTCTTGGATTTTTTTATATATTCTAGATATTAGTCCTCTGAGGAGTAGCTGGAAAAGATTTTTTTCTCATTCTGTAAGTTCTTTTCATTCTATCGATTGACTCTTTTGATGTTCTGAAGGATTTTAGACTGATGTAATCCCATTTGTTGATTCATGCTGCTATTTTTGTGTGATTGAGGTTCTGTTTAGAAAATCCTTATTACACCTATGTCTTCAAATGTTTTATGTATTTTATATTCCAGTGGGTTCAGTGTTTCTGCTTTAATGTTTGATCTTTGATCCATTTTGATTTTAATTTAGTACATGGTAAGAAATAAGGGTCCAGTTTCAATCTTCTGCAAATAAACAACCAGTTTTCAACACTATTTGTTGAATAGGCTGTCTTTCCCCCAATGTATGATTATAGGCCCTTTGTCAAAGATTAAATAGTTGAATATGTCTGGGGAGATTTCTTTATCCTCTATTCTATTGCACTGATTTGTGTATGTTTTTTTTCCAGTACTATCTCATTTTTATAACTATTGCTTTGTAAGATAGCTTGAAGTCAGGTATTGCTAAAATTCTGGCTTTGTTCTTGTTGTTCAAAATTGCTTGTTATTCTTGGTGTCTTCTGGCTCCATATGATTTCTAGGATTGTTTTTTCTATATCTGTAAAGTATGCTTTGGTATCTTGATTGGAACTGCCTTGAATATGTAGAACAGTTTTGGAAGTATGGCTATTTTGATAATATTGGTTCTGTCTATTCCTCCAGGAGCAAGGGATATATTTTCATTTCTTGATGCCCTCTTCAGTCTCCTTAAGAATACTGTTTTTCCTTCATAGAGTTATTTTACTTCCTTGGATAATTACTAGGTATTTCATTTCTCTTGAAGATATTGTGAATGGTATTGTTTTGATTATTTACTCCTCATCCTATTCATTATTGGTGTACACAAATGTTAATTCTTTTTGTATGTTAATCTGGTGTTCTATTTTTGGTGCAGTTGGCTATATTAAATCTAAGCATTTCATTTTGGTGGAATTATTTGGGTCTTGTATGTAGTGCATTATGTCATCTGTAAATAGCGATACTTTAAGTTCTTACTTTCCATAATTATCCTTTTTCCTTCCTTCTCTTGCCTAATTATTCTGTTTAATGTTTCAATAGTTGTTTGTTAAACAGAAGAGGTGAAAATGGACATTCAAGTCTTTTTGCTAATTTTATGGGGAATGCTTTTAGTTTTTCTCCTTGCTGGCTATTGGTTTTTCATGAATAGCCTGTATTATATTTAGGTATGGCCTTTCTATAACTAGTTTCTTCAGAATTTTTACCATGAATAGTGTTGGAGTTTGTCAAAAGCTTTTTCTGTATTTATCGATATGATCATATGGTCTTTCACCTTTTCATATGTTGTATTGCAATTGTTAACGTAAGTATGTCGAAACATCCTTGCATCTTTTTTTGTTTGTTTGTTTGTTTTTTGAGATAGGGTCTCACTATGTAGTTGAGATTGAACTGGAACTCACTACATAGCCCAGGTTGGTCTCGAACTCACAGCAATCCTCCTTCCTCAGCCTCCGGAGTGCTGGGATTACAGGCATGTGCCACTATGCCAGGCTCATCCTTGCATCTCTTGAAAGAAACTTACTTCACCATGATGTCTCATTTTTTGATAATGTGTTGTATTCTATTTATTAAAATAATGTTGAGGATTTTTACATGTATGTTCATCAAGGAGATTGGCTTATAGTTCTTTTTTTTTAATTGGGTCTTTATCCAATTTTGGAATCAGAGTGACACTGGCTTCTATAAATGAATTTGGGAGCTCTTCATTACTTTCAACAGCCACAGGAGTATTGATGATATAACATCCTTAGACTTTTTTAGAATTCAGCAGTGAATACATTAGGTCCCATTTTTTTGTTGTTCTAAATTGGTAGATTATTACTGTGTCAATTTCACTTCTTCTTATTGGCTTATTAAACATATTTGTCTTCTTGACTTGGTCTTAGTAATTTGTATGTGCAATGATCTGTTCATTTCTTCAAAATTTGCTAATTTGTTGGAATATAACTTACTAAAATACTATCTTCTGGATTTCAGCAGTGTCTGCTTTGATTTCACCTTTTTGATTTCTAATTGTATTGATGAGTCTTTTCTTTCTTTTTTTGTCTAAGGGCTTATGCATTTTCTTTATTGTTTCAAAGAACCAGCTTCTCAATTCATTATTTTAGTCTCAATTTCATTGATTTCCACTCTCTTCTTTATAAATTATCTCCTTAATTTTGGTTTGAGGCTACTTTGTTGTGGTTTCTCAAGTATCTATGAATTTATAAAAAGGATATGTATTTGGGCTTGCTCAGTCTTCCTAGTGTGAGCACTGATTTTGATGAACTTTCTCCTGAAACTGCTTTCAAAGTGTCCCAGGGCTTCTATTGAGTTGCACAATCATTGTGATTAACTTTCAGAAATTTTTAAATATCTTTGATTTCTTCTTTCAACCATTGGTTTTTTAGGAGTATGTCATAAATTTATCAGAAGATTTTTGCCTTTTCCAAAATTTCTTTTGTCATTTTCATTGCACAGTGGTCTGATAGTATGCATGGGGTAATTTCAATTTTTTATATTTATTTAAAGTGGTTTTGTGGATTACTATGGTAATCTATTTTGGAAAAAGTATCATATGCTCCTGGAAAAAATGTGCAATCTGTTGAAGAGGGGTTAGGGATATATTCAAGGGTATGGCTCAGCTTTGATATTTATCAATCTATTTCTTTAGGACAGCAAAATGTTAAAATCCTTTTGTATAACTGTATTAGTGGTCATTTGATTTTTAATATCAATAGTTTGTGTTTTATGAAGGTAGGTGCATTTTTATCAATGTTATTGTTGAATTGTTCTCTTAACTAGTATGTAGTGATCTTCTTTGTCATTTTTAATCAATTTTAGTTAGAAATTTATCATGTCTGATATTAGAATTGCTACTCCTGCACTATTCCTAGTGCATTAAATATTGTTTTTCATCTGTAATTTTAATCTATTAATATATTTTGGGATTAATTGAATTTCTTGAATGTAACAGACTGTTTTTTTCTTGTTTTTTATTCAGTCTGCCAGTCTATGTCCTTTAATTGTAGAGTTGAGGCCCTTTATCTTCACAGAACTTATGAGATATGTTGGTTATTCACTATCATTGTCTCATTGTCTTCTCATATGTTAGTGAATCTTTCATTTTTACTTTATGAAGTATTTTATTGCTTTTTATTGATTGGTTTCGTTAACTTCCTCTGTGATTTTAGCTGTATTCATTTCAGATTTCTATTGAGAATATTCTTAAGTATTTTCTCTAGAGCTCGTTTAGTACTCATATTTTTGAGCTGGTCTTTTTAGTTGAAATACCTTATTTCTCCATTTATTTTGAAGGATAGATTTTTTGGACAAGTTAATCTGCATTGGAAGTTATTTGATTTTAGGGTTTGCAAATACATCACTCCGAACTCTCCTGGCCTTTAGGGTTTTTGTTGAGAAGTCAGCTGTAATTCCAATTGGTTTAAATTTATATGATTTTTTAAAATTTTTCTCTGGCTGCTTTAAAAATTCTGATAGCTAGATATTTCTTAATTTAATAAGGATATTATTTGGTAAACTTTTTTGTGTCATAATTGTTTGGAGCTCTATAAGTGTTGCTTACTTGTATTTTAACCTGTTTTCTTAGTTTAGGGATATTATTTTTATGATTTCTATAAATCTGTTAGTAAAGCCATCTGTGCTTATCTTCTATTTTTCATCTAATTCCTGTTAGGCTTAAATTGGTCTTATAATTATCTAGTATTTACTGGATAATTCTCTCTTATTCTCTTAGTTTGTTTTTGGCTTCTTTGAGCTCTTCATTGTAGTTCACTATTTTGTCCACAATATCAGATTATCTGTCTTCATATGGGTCGTTTCTGCAATTCATAAATTGCAACCCATTTTTTATTTCAAATATTTCTGTCTGAAAATTTTTTGAGGGTTTCATATACTTGTTGAATCTGTCATAAAAAAGTTTGAACTCTTGATTTGCTTATCTTTTTTAACCTATTTAACTGAAATTCACTATGGGCATACTGAATGAACTTTTGTTTCATTTCTTCCTTGAATTCTATTTTGCTCATCCTTTCTACAAACTTTTCATAGAGTTTTGCAATTTGTTTCTTTCCCATTTTGTAACCCCTTACTTTGCCTTGAGAGACTTGAATATACTCAGTGATCTTCTGTTGCCTTGCTTCCCCCACCTTGTAAGTATTATGTATATCTTTTTTTTTATGTATTATGTGCATCTAGCTCCAATATGGATCCCTCTGCTTGGTAGCCCAAATCCTTCATCTCACCGGTGTACGTTTTCTGCTTCTATTGGACTTTGGGCCTTTCAGGTGCAGATCCTCAATATGGACAAGCAAGAATTATTCCCCTGGGCTCTAGGCCAGTGGCTGGACTTATGGAGGACATTTCCTTGGACTCTAAACCTTTAGCTGGACTCATGTGGGAAATTGCTTGGATTCAGGTCCTTAGATGGATTCTTTGGGCTTCTAGTGTGATCAATCTCTTTTGCATTCCTTTGCATTTTACTTTTTGGGTAATTATCATAAAATAATCCTATAAATGATGTGCCTTGTACTTAATATATTCCCTTGCCAAAATCCTGACTACAACACCATCAAAAGGCTCATTGTGTAGAAGACTAAATTCTTGAAGAACTTTGGATAAGCAACTAGGTCACGAAGGCTCCAAAGATATAAACTGATGACATTATTGGGAAGTAATGGAAAAAAGAGGTGGACCTAATCAAAGGGATTGGATCATTGAACAAGACATTACAGATGATATTGTTTCCAAGTCTTCTTATCTCGGGCCCTTTCCTTTTTCCCCTTCATTCTTCACTATGATATGAACAGATGTTATTGACCACACAATTCTGGCATGATATTCCACCTCACTTCTGGCCCTTAGCAAAAGAACCAGCAAACTACAGACTGAAATCTCTCAATCTCCAAAGCACAAGAAAACTTTACTCCTTTAAGTAGTTTTTTTCTCAGGTATTTGGTCACATTGATAGAAAGCTGACTAACGAGTTTTCAAAGAAATATTAATTTTATCTCAGGTTTATTTATGTATTATAAACTATGATAGACTGTACAATTAATTATCAACTACAGTATACTAAAACTATCATTGAGAAAATTTGTTAAAATAATGAGTAGTAGATATTTTTATTTTTTATTGATACATTCAATGTATAAGATATATTTACATTCATCATTTGTAGCTTGGACCTTTACATGATGTATCTTAGTTCTTACTTTTTCCCCTTTCCCCTCCCTTTCCCCCCTCCACCCTTTCTTATTTACAAAGACTTTGTTTTCATTTTTTCCTTTGCTCATATTTTTCTCTTCCTTTTTTTGCCTTTCCCTGACTCCTCCCAATTACCTTACTGCTTTACACATTTTCTTCCTGTTACACAATATCAATTACTCATTTGGATCCTTATTTACACTTTTAGTTTTTCATACACGAGAAACTATTCAGTATTTACATATGTGTGTCCTATTAATTTCACTTAAGAGTATGGCATCAATGTGCATCCACTTAGCTATGAAGGTCTCTGGTTTCTCATTCTTTATGGCTGAGTAGAACTCCATTTTATAAAAGAACCACATCTTCTTTATCCAGTCTCCAGTGGATGGGCAATTGGGCTGCTTCCAAGTTTTAGCTATTACAAACTGTGTTGTTATAAACATGGGTGAACATATATCACTGTGGTATGATTCTTTTAATTCCTTTGGAAAGACACCCAGCAGAGGAGTATCTGGGTCAAATAGGACTTATAATCCTAGTTGTTAATGGTATCTCCATTTGATTTCCATAGTGGTGGCACCCGTCTGTACTCTCACTGAAAATGAAGAAGGGTTCCTTTCTCCCCACAACTCTGCCATCATTTGTTATTGGTTGATTTATTTTTTTCCCACTAAGTTTATAGGTACATTTAAAGCAAACAATAGTTACATGTATCATTGAAGTCTTGTACCTTTACATGATATGTCTTGGTTTTATTTTTCCCCCATACCCTTGCCCTCCCTTCACCCCATTTACCCTTCTCTATTTAAAAAGACTTTGGTAGCAGCCATTCTTCCTAGGGTGATGTGGAAAATCAGTGTTTTTTTCATCTACATCTCTCAAATGACCAGTGATGTTAAACATTTTATCATATGTTTATTTGCTGCTGTTAATTCTTTGAGAAATGTCTGTTCATTTCAGATGCTGATATTTGATTTGGGCCTTTATATTTGGCGGTCTGACTTTTTTGAGTTCTTTATGTATTTTAGATAGTAGACCTTTTTCTGAAGAACAGCTGATAAAATTTTTTCCCACATTGTAGGTTTTCTCTTAGCTCAGTTTTTTTTTTCTTGCAGTGAGGAAGCTTTTTAAAAAGATAAGATCACAGTTGTTGATTATTTTTCCTAGTTCCCATGCTACTGAGGATTGTTCATAAAGTCTTTTCCTATGTCATTGTCTTCAAGGGTTCTACTTATCTTCCAGCAAATTTAATGTTTCTCTTTAATATTTAGATCTTTAATGCACTTCAATTTTAATTCAGTGAATTATGCAAGATAAGGGTCTAGTTTTAATGATTAGCAAGTTGAAATCCATTTTTCCAACACTATTTATTTATTTATTTATTTATTTATTTATTTATTGGTACCAGGGATTGAACTTGGGTCCTTGTGCTTGCAAGGCAGGCCACCAAAACCCTGAGCTAAATCCCTGGCCCGCCAAAACTATTTATTAAAGAGGCTACTTTTTCTACAGAAAGGATGGTTGGCTCTTTTGCCTAAATGAGGGAGCTGAGTATGTCTGGAGTTGTTTCTGCATCTTCTAATCTGTTCAGCTGATCCTCAGGTTTATTTATTTGCCAGTACCATGCTGTTTTTTATCACAGTGGCTTTGTAGTATAGTTTCAAGATAGAGATTGTGATATCCCTTGCCATGTCTCTGTTGCCTAGAATTGCTTTTGCTATTCTAGTTCTCTTCTGGTTCCAAATGAAATTTTGGATTGTTTTCTCTAGTTCTGTGAAATATACTGTTGTGATTTCAATAAGGACTGCATTGAATCTGTATAGCTGTTTTGGTAGTATTGCCATTTTCACTATATTGATTCTTCCTATCCAGGAACAAGGGATGTCTTTCCATTTTCTTTATCTTCTTCAATCTCTTTTTTTCAGAGTGTTGTAGTTCTCAGTGTAGATGTCTTTTGCTTCCTTTGTTAGATTTGTTAGATATTTCATTTTTTGGATGCTATTATGAAAGGGATTGTTTCCCTAATTTGTCTCTCAATGACTCTATTGATTTTTAGGTGTTTACCTTGAATCTAGTTACTCTACTGAATCTGTCAATTAAGTCTAGAAGTATTTTATTGGAATGTTTGAGTCAAGGAAAGAAAAGACTCAAATACATTTAATTAGAAATGAAAAAAGTGAAGTCACAACAGATCCAGAAGAATTTCAGATGATCACCAATATCTACTTCAAGGAATTCTACTCTAATAAAATGGAAAACACAGAAGAAATGGACAGATTTCTAGATGCATATGAATTAAGAAATCTGAATGAAGATATAAAAATTCTAAGTATTCCAATTACATTCAGTGAATTTGAAAACATATTTAAAAGTTCACCAACATAGAAAATCCCAGGTCCTAATGGCTTCATTGCTAAATTCTACAAGACATTTAGAGAAGAACTATTGTTACTACTCTTTACATTTTTCAGTGAAATAGAAAAGGAAGCACCACTTCCAAATTCATTTCCAGAAGCAAGTGTTATTTTAGTGTAGTTTTGTTTTGTTTTGTTTGGTACCAGGGATCAAAGTCAGCAGGTGGCCAAATCACTGAGCTAAATCCCCATCCCTATAACTTTGATTCCATAGCCAGGGAAAGAACCAACCAAAAAAGAGAACTACAGGCCAATCTCATTTATGAACATAGATGCAAAAAGTCTCAATAAGATACTGGCAAACAGAACACAGAGAGTCATCAACAAGATCATTCATCTTAATCAAATCAGATTTATACCAGGGAGGCAAGGATGGTTCAACATGTATAAACCCATAAAAGTAATACACTGTATTAACAAAGTCAAGGACAAAAAAAAAGATGATCTTAATAGATACAGAAAAAGCATCTGACAAAATTCAACACACATTCATGATAAAGACCCTGCAAAAAATTGGAATATATGGTCCTTATCTCAATTTGATAAAAGCTATCTATGAAAAAGCAGCAGCCTACATCATATTACATGGTCAAAAACTGAAAACCTTCATGTTAAAATAAGGAACAAGACAAGAACATCCACTGTTGTCATCCACAAGCCCTCTCATTGAACAGGGTTTAGGAGCTTGGACTGGGAGGGTAAGGCATGGAATCACCAAGCAGACTCCCAGGAGGTTTCTGGAATGCTTCTGCTTTATTCAGAAAATGCACAGGCTTACATAGGGATGACCATGGGGGAGGAGCATTTAATATTTGGTGATATCTTATTGGAGGCACGTTGGAGTGATTTTTTTTTTGGGCAGGGAATGAAAGGACTAGGGGCGGAGGTGTAGCCTGTTGGACGCAGCATCTATGCACTTAGACGAGTAAGCTCAGCCTTAGCAAGGTCTCTCAGTTGGCTCAGGAGACAGGAGTGCAGTGCACCTGACCCAGCCAGGCTTGAACTTCTCCCACAGTTCCCCCTTTTGCCTTTGACTCCAGAGCCTTGGCCAAGAGAACCACATTTTTATGAGTTTGTTTGTACCTTTTATGGGCTAGGTATCTGATTTTTAAGATAAAGAGCAATAAAATAATTTTAAGCAGGGTCAACATATAAGGTGATGACAATATCAATCCTTTAGCCCAGGAATTTAGGTTTTTTTTCTACCCAGCTTGAATGCCAGACCAGATTATCTCTCATTTATTATTCAGAGTAACAACATCAAGAGCCTGTGTATCATTTAATTGAACAATAATATGAGTCAAGATTTGTAAATGTTGATTGTATGTGAGATCCTAGGTTTTTCCATATATAATTTGACAGATTTTTATAATCATTACAATGTTGAAAACAATAGGGAGTAACATAAATATGGGTGAAATTTGTAGGACAGCGGCTTAGAATCTTAGTCTCTAATAATTGAATTTTTTCCCAGACAAGATTTATCTGGGTTTGTAAATTTAAAATAGCAGCATGGGCATCTTGAAACAGTAGAGCAGTTTCTCTGAAGGCCTGTGTGGTATGTTTTGTCAGTTGGTTGGTGGCAATGGCGGTGATTCCCAAGTCATATCTACTGTGAGGATGAAGCATAAGGTTAAAGAGCGGATCAGAATTCTGCCAATCTTTTGTAAGATTTATGGGAAGCCAAATAGCAGGAGGTGTTCTAGCTAAATATAGATACCAACCAGAGGAATGATTAAACAAAAGGGTGTTTATACAAGGGGTCAAGCAAACTTGGGGTGATATTGGTTGGCTTGAGGCCCACAAATTGAGAATCATTCCAAAGCATCTGGGTAGCTCACCCTTCTATGGCTGTGAATATAGAAAAATGAACATGGAAGGGGAAGGCAGACAAGCACTGAAGGGTCTTCCCTTCAGATAATAGGCCAATCTATGTTAACAAAGACAGAGATGGGGGGTTAGGTATCAGAGCCCATACTTGTGAATTTGGGGAGAGAGGAGTACCAGCCTGTGTTGAATTTTCAGTGAGGGCTGCACCGAGTAGGACCACTAGCATAGGGCCCGGGACTGCTTTAGGGTTTCCCGGTGGTGCCATATTGATGGCCTGGTCAACTAAATCCTTGAGTGCTCCCCAAATGACCGAGGTGTAGCTCTTGTGTTCTATCCTTCTCCAGAGCTTCTGGTGAGGCCTGTCTTCGAGGTGGAGAAATTTCTTTCATCTTGGCTTCCAGCAGTGTGGAGTTTGACATTTCTGGCAGGGACCCAGATGGCCTGTTCTGCATTCTGTGGGAAAACACAAGCGAATCCTCAACCAATTGTTAGGAGGGGGGTCATGTCCTTTCCATCTGTTTATAAGAGGGTCTTTTCATAACACCATGGGTGTTTCACCTGCTGACCCATGTAGGGGCTGCCAATGTTTGATGGTAGGGCTTATATATATATTGTAGCATCTGTTTGCAAGTGTAGTGGAATCTTTCAATAATGGCCTGTCCCTAAGGATTATAAGGGATTCCTGGATGTGTATGTAGGACTATTATCAGTTTTTTTTATCTTATAAGGTACACCCATTGTACAGAAACAATGGAGGAGGTGACTAATGAATTTTTTTGTTTTTTCCCCTGTAGCTGCTATGTCATATATATTGTAGCATCTGTTTGCAAGTGTAGTGGAATCTTTCAATAATGGCCTGTCCCTAAGGATTATAAGGGATTCCTGGATGTGTATGTAGGACTATTATCAGTTTTTTTTATCTTATAAGGTACACCCATTGTACAGAAACAATGGAGGAGGTGACTAATGAATTTTTTTGTTTTTTCCCCTGTAGCTGCTATGTCACAGGAAAATCCTGAAAGGGTATCAATTGAAATACGAACACATTTGTATTTTTCAAATGTGTTGACATGAGTAACATCCATTTGCCATAGGACATTTGGTTTTAATCCCCTAGGGTTTATACCTGGCATTTATAACGGACCAATATATAGGAGAGGGCTGAGACTAGCACAGGCCTGAACAATCTGTAAGCTTTGTTCTTTGGTTGGATCAGGGAACATAATCGACAGGCTTTGAGCTGACTGGTGAAAAATGTTATGACTTGTTATTGCACCTTGTATTGTAGCTATAGTGAAGCTGCTAATGGCTTTATCAGTTAATTGATTTCCCTCCCCTAATGGGCCTTGGAGGTTAGTATGGCACCTTAGATGTATATATACAGGATGAATTATTTTTTCTAATAGCTATTGTGTCTTGATGATTAACAGGTCTAATGGAACCCCAGATAAGTTCTTACATAGTACTTGTGGCAGCCCAGGTAATAGAGCCGCTCAGTAGGCTCTACCAGAGAAGGTATTCCTAGGCAATTCCATACAATCTTCAAGGTCAAGGATGATAGCAGCCAACTCTTTTACCTGAGGAGATCCAATTTGAGTTTTCTTGATTTTTACTATAGGTTCCTGTTTATCTTGTAACATAGCTACATGCCCATATTTGGTAGGACTTCCATCTGTGACCATGAGGGGAGCTTGAGGGATAGCCATTTTTACCATAGGATTTTTAAATACAAAGGGGTGTGTGAAAAGATCTTGAATCATCTTATGATTGGGGTAGTGATTATCTATTTGGCCCATATATCCTTCTAGAGCTATTGCAAAATTGGCATTTACATTTATTAGTGGGGGATGTCTTTAAGTTGTATTGGTTCCCTCCCCAAAACTTGTAAAGTTATTTTATGCATCTTAATGACCATTTTGCTGAGGACTTCATTGAAGGTTGTAACCTTTTGTTCTGATAAGGTGGAGGACCAGTGGATCCATTTGATAGGCCCCTGGATTTTCCAGAGTCATCCAATGGGGGACCTTTTGGTAAGAGTAAAACACTAGCCCTGTCACAGGTAAGGAGGGATCCTGCCACTGTATCGCTGCTCAGAGCAGTTGGCTATTTATGAGCTCTAGGGCTTCCCATGCTTTTGGCATTATTTCTGTCATGGACATGGGGGAGCTATCCCCCTTTAGTAATTGAAACAATGGATTTAATATTTTTGTAGGTATTTTTAACCAAGGTTGGATCCAATTTATTTGACCTAATAATTGTTGTAGATCTGTCAGGATTAGGCATTGTGGGGTAACAATTTGTGGAGTCTTTGGTGAGGTGAAGGTTAAATATATGGTTATGCCCAGAAAGGTCAAAGGACATAAATTTTGAAATTTTTCTGGATTGACCTTGAACCCAGCAGAATGTAAGGTTTGAAGAACTCTCTGGAGAAGCTCCTCCAAGCCCTTTAGGGTGGGGCATGCCAATAGGACATCTTTCTTATAACAATACAACTGGGTTGTCTCATTTAATTTTATATGGTTTAGGGGCTGGGCAACCACTATTTGACATAATGCTGGATTATGTTCCATACCCTGTGGAAGGACCTTCCATTGGAATCATCTCACATGTTGTCTATTATTTATTGTTGGGACTGTGAAGGCAAATGTACACCTATATCTAGGGTGTAAGAGAAGAGAAAAGAAATAATCCTGGATATCAACTGCACAAAGGTACATGTCCTTGGGTATTACTGAAAGGAGGGGCAACCCTGATTGGAAAGAGCACATATCCATGATAGACACATTGATCGCTCTTTAACCATGTAGCAAGTGATACTTTACTGGGGTACTTCTGGGAATTACAAAAACAGGGGTATTCCAGGGGCTGGTGGTGAGTTCTATATGATCATCTTGTAGCTGTTGGGTCACCAATTCTTGTAAGACTTGCAATTTTTTATAAGGGCCACTGCTCAATCCAAATGGGCTTATCATTGAGCCACTGTAGTTGTATGGGTAAGTCGAGAAACTGAGCCATGGCCTTTAGAATTGGGGGTGATCCCTTTGTTCTATCGTATCATCATAAAAGTCCTTATCATCTGTGGTTATGACTGTCCATGGCTTCTAGGAGGTCCTTCCCAATAGATTGTTGGAGAGGTCTTTTAGAATTATTGGATAGAAGGTCCCCTTGTGCCCATCTACATTTTCTGGGAAGAATAAGGTTAATCTAGGCTTAAACATGTCTATTGGGGTGGTCCACAGAATTTTTGGAGGGAAGAGGTCAGTCAGCCTTGTCTGATTAGAGGCAGGGTCCATTTGACTCCCTTCTTGTGACTGGGTTGGGAGATGCCCCTTTTTTAGTTCAAAGTAGCAGAGTTTCTTTTTGTCTCCATGACTGCAGGGAGTGGGGTGCCATCTTTATGATATTTGGAGCAGCAGTCCTGCCTCCAGTGATAGCACTTTTGGCATCTGGGACACATTGAAGCGGGGTGGACTTGCTCCCCCTTTGTGTGGTTGTTTGAGCATTGTTCCTTAACATGCCCTGGTTGGTTGCAACCCCAACAGAGCAGGCCCTTATATGGATCTAAAGATCCAGTAGAGAAAGAGGTAGCCACCGTGAAGGCATTTGTGATGGCTGTAGTTAGAGCCTTTTTGTTATTCTCAGGGGTCCCTATATCTTTGGTGGCCAAAATCCAGTCATCTAATATTTTATGTTTGATTGGGGTGATAACAGACTTGATGGAAGATGGGCATCCTTCAAAGATGAGCTCCTTTATAATGGTCTCTTGAGCCTCAGGATATGCAACCTTTGACTGAACTGTCTGAATAACCCTTTGGCAGAAATCATGTAAGGACTCATTGGGTTTTTGATAAGTCTGCCAATGCTTGGCATATCTCCAGAAATAGGCATTCATCACCAAGTGGTCAGGGTGCAGTTGTGCACCTGATCAAAATAGATGGCCATCTGCTGTGCTTGACAGTTTGCGTCAGCATAGGGACCTGTTCCCCTCAGCATAGCTACTGTAATTCAGACTCGATTCACAATATTATGACATTCCTGTTGTTCACATTGATCTTTATACATTGCTTTGAGCATAAGGAAGTTACCTGGAGACAGACATTTGTGAGCAAGAACAAACCATTCTTTGGGGCAATTCACATTGTACAAAAAATTTTCCAGCAATTGTAAAGCATATGTACTCTGTGGCCCATGGTCTTGAACCACCTGTCAGAAGTCCTTCCAAACTTTTGGAGAGTGTGATACCCAAAGTGCTATTCCTGGATCACCCATTGCCCCTGGAAAGGAGGAGAATGCTCAGTTTCTTTTGTCCCTCTGAACATATGTGGGAAATAGGCCAGATCAAAGGATTGTTCCTCCTCATCTGAGAAGTCGGGGTCAGAGTCAGAGGAGGAAGAAGATCATGGGATCAGTAAGATGGCAGCACACAGGCTAGAGGCCACCATCTTGGACTGGAAAAGGTGTATCTTTCAGATGACCATTATTCTAGTGATGAGGGGGTTTTGGTGGGGGCATGTCATTGACAGGAAGTGAGAGACCAGTAGGAGGGGCTGACAACTTTGGGGAAGAAGAAAGAGGAAGAGACAGCCTGCCTGTGCCATCTTTTTAAAGAGGCATTTGTCTGCCATCTTTAGAGCTCTCAGGGGGCCCTACACTCACCTGAGTTAGGGCTGGAAATGCCTCAGATGCCTTTACAGCATGAGGACCCTTTACTAAGGCAGCCTGTACTCTTGACTTGAGAGATTACCCGGAATAGGGATCTTTACCCACAGCATCAATAGTTACCCAGTGTCTGTTTGGGAGTCAACTGTTGTTGTCCCCGAGCCCTCTCATGGAACAAGGTTCAGAAGCTTGGACTGGGAGGGTAAGGTGTGGAATCACCAAGCAAACTCCGGAAGGTTTCTGGAACACTTCCACTTTATTCAGGAAGTGCACAGGCTTATATAGGGACAACCATGGGGGAGGAGCATGGGGGGAGCATTTAACATTTGGCGATATCTTATTGGAGACGTGGTGGAGTGATTTTTCTTGGGTGAGGTGAAGGAGTCATGGACTGGAGGTGCAGCCTGTTCCACCCAGCATCTACACACTTAGGCGACTTAGCTCAGCCTTAGCAAGGTCTCTGAGTTAGCTCAGGATACAGGAATATGGATCGCCTGGCCCAGCCTGGCTTGAATTTCTCCCACATACATCACCATTCCACTTCAATATAGTTTTATGAAACATTAGCCACAGCAATTAGACAAGATAAAGAAATAAAAGCAATAAAGACAGTAAAGTAGATATTATTTATGTAATTTCAGTGAGTAAACTGTATCATTGCTAGCTTATACCTAATAACTACTGTATCTTCTTTTACAAAATACTTATTTCTAAAATCCATGTTGTCATTGTGTTATAATACTTTTCTTTCATTTTTTCATCTTGTTTATTGAAGGCAGAAGTATTCTCATAATCTGAGAATCTTCTTTAAAGAAACCTCCATAAATCTTTCCCATTGTTCAATAAAGATTCAAGAAATGGTAATGACTTTTATCTCTCTTTGGAAGGGTTTTGAATGACATATTTAACATTATGAAAGGTTAAAAAATTTACTAATAATTAACAGTAATAATATTTTATAGTCAAACTTGATAATCAATGTCTTATAAGAGAAAAATTTCAACATTCTATTTTAGCAACATTTTTGACTTTAAAAGAAATACATGATTTTGTTGGAAGGTATGAATTATAAGCTTATGCTTTATGACCACTGACATAGACAAATGATGCTGGGAGGATTAATAACACTGGATTCTCATCATTTTAGAAATAAGTTCAGGTATGGCAAGTAGCATTGGATTCTTTTCTTGATTTTTAGTTTGTATTTCATGAGAAAAACAAAATTAAATTTCTTGCAATAAAAATGTAAGATGAAAACATATAAAAATATTATCTCTGGCAATATTTTTCACCCTTCCATCTTCACCAAAAGGTACATTAGCTTTTCTACTACAGAAAACAGACTACAGTAAACAGACCCGGTGTCCATAAAACAAAGCACATAAGACAGTAACTTTTAGTCACCAAGTAAAGCCAACTGTATCTCTATCCTTCCCATATAAATAAATCAATTATTTAATCTTATCTTTGGGTTTCAGTCCTTGGCAATGGAAATTCTGATTAGTAGATTTCTATGTAGGAAACCCTGCTGGGTTTTTGAATAAATGTGAAATATAGAGTCTATCTTCTAGATGTTATGTGTTAACTAGAGAGACAGTTTATGTAAAGACCAATAGTACTACAGTGTACAGTAATGCAGTTCTCCATCAGAGCTTAGGATGTGTGCAAACAAAAGGAAAAGCAGTGGTGATGCGAAGGGTACTTCTAGGAAGCACAAAGCAACATACACAGTACATTTTTGTCAGTGGTTTGACAAATGCAATTAATTCGTAGGTTGGGGACTTACTTTATAGTGTTCTTGTATAGGAGATGAAAAAGACAGTGGTGTAGATGAAATAGAAAAATGTTTTGAACAGTCAGGATTCTATAAGGAGATTTGATTTATGTGGGATTATGCAGATATATGTTAAGATTGGGTAAAAAAATATGAGTTGTGTTTTCTTAAAATCCAGTCACTTGTGACCATAGATACCTCCAAATAATCCAAAAAGTATCCAAAAGATAACTTCCACAGATATACTGAGGGAAAGGAAACCAAATATCAATGAGTATGAAACTGAGATCTCCATTAAGAGCATGGGTAGTGAACATATGGTATATAAACATAGCAGAATAGCACTATTTGGCTATAAAGAAAGATAATATAGAGGTATTTGTAGGGAAGTGGATACACCTTTAAAATATAGTATTAAATGAAATAAATCAGACGTACATACAAGATTAAATACCAAAGTATTTCAATTATTCAAGCAATTCAAAGTACAAAAAAGAACAAAATTAAAGATTTATAAAATTAAGCAGTGAGACAGATATTTTGCAAATGGAATGGGAACCAGGAGATAAGAGGGTGGGGAGGAAAGGAAAACAGAAAGAGGAATAAAAAGGCTTAAGCATCTTGTACATGTACCAGATACCCACAATGAATGTATTCATAGGTTGCAAACATGAACTGAAAAACCGTAATGACAATAACAATGAAAATGAGAAAAGGGAATCTAGAGATGGGGAGAAAATAGGTAGGTGGGGAGAAGGGGAATAAAAACAATCAAGATACGGGAAATATTTGTACTACTTAACAGAAATGTCAACATCTTATGCTCCAGACATGTCAAAAAAATAACAAGGATGAGTATCTCAAGACTTTTATTCCAAAAAGAAGCTTCCGTAGAGTCTTGTACAATCTGTACAACCTCAAAGATATGGAGGTTTCACTTTAATCACAAAAGAAGGAGAAAAGAGCCCTACTGTATGTGTGGAAAAGGCTGTGATTAGGAAGGCACTAGGAGAATATATACTCGCCTGGAATGTATGTGAGTAGCCTTTCAATGAGGGCCCCTTCAGGGTCACCATGGTGCAAATCCAAATTGCAGGGCAGAAAACAATATGCCTCGATTAGAATAGGCTAATGAGGTCAGAGGGAAACCGACAGAACTAGACTGGTATAATTCACCACAAGGGGATGTGACACCTTGGTTAGCCAAACTATGCATGTATTGTTCCTCGTTTGTTCATAGTTATCTTAAATCATTTCTTTCAAATGAAAGATTTTTAGACACGTCTCAAATGCATATTAAGTGACATAAATATTTTCTGTAATATCTAAAAATATTAAATGCTATGAATGGTTTATTTCCACTCTAAGCTGTGCATGTATACTTAGTGTCATGATAGAAACACATAGCTTAGATGTGCAAATTTATAAACAAGACCTGAGAGATTTTATAAAAATATTATTAGTAGTTATTCATGAGCAAGTAGGTGGGATTATAGGTGATTAGCACTGTATTCTTCACATTTTCTGCTTCAGGTAAATGTTTACCATAAATATACATTATACTCATAAGCAAAAACTATGCTATTTTTAAATTCTGTAAATATTATTTATCTTTTGGTAAATACAACTATAATGAGAGTTGAGCACACTGTCTTCATGGATTTGCATTCACTTATATTTTCTGATCATTTTAAACTAGAAGGTCTCTAGCATATCACAGTAACAATATATCACAAATGCTAGTATAGTACTCAGGACCAAGTAGAATGTCCGTAAACATCACGTGAATTTGAATCCAAAATTACATTATAATTTTAGATATGACATGTTATTTTTCCTCAATATTTGGTTCATAGCTTCCAATTACATAATAAAAATTGATACATCCGAAATACATGGAATCCCTCATCTCTTCTATGTTCCTTCATGCAGAATCATTGCTCCTAGTTCTCTCTCCGTGGTGACTGACATCTGGAGCAGGATTTATCTATCTTTGTGCATTACTGGAGCTGCCATTTCAAATCTCATCTAAAACCATAACATTTTCTTCTACTTCTATTATTGCAGTCCATAATTGCATTATTTTACTCTGTCAAATGTACTGGGATACAGTTTTCTATGAAAATGGCTTGACTACAAATACAATAAAGAAGAATACTATTTTGAAATTAATTTCCTAGAAATGACTGTCCCCAGGTTAGAAATGTTTTTGTTTATTAGTATTCAGCAACCCAACTGTATGAACCAAGACAAAATATTTTCAAAGATGAACAGAAAATAATAATGCTGGAGGAAAGAGAAGGAAAGATACCCTCCTTAATTCTAAAATGCACTTAGAATAATATTATACTGTTGTATCTATGCTTCTGGCCACATACAGACAAAATTAGTCTGATGCTTAAAGGTAGTCTAATACTGGAGTGAGAGTTCTTTTGAGAGAAAAGTATAAAGAATAAAATCATCTCCTAGTGGTCATTCCATTGTTATTTCTATCACATTTTATTAATTTTCCCAATAAGGAAATTCTCTTCAAATTATTAAACTGGTAATGTAGAAACAAAAGGTGACTCAAAGGGGAGAAAGGCCAGATAAGCAAAAAATAACAAAAACATTTTCAATTAGAGCTTGCACTGGCAAGAGAGTCAGTCACTTGTTTTTGATAGAAACTCAAAGGCAGATGGAGAAGAGGGAAGCTTTATGGTAAAAATCAGACAGACAAACAAACTTCAGGTTTCATTGACTGGAAGTTATGAAGAATCTGGCAGTGGACTATTCAGACACAGGGTATTTATCCTCTGGGACACTTTGGAGAGCATATTTCATTTTCTCTAGTTCATTCTGAGTAAGAAGCAGACTAACAACTTAGGGAAGCTCTCATTCAGTAGTTAAATTCTGAATCGTCTAATTCAGTCACTGCTGATGTTGTTGGGATTATTCAGTGACAAGACAGAGAGTGTGGGACATCAGTTCAGTTTCCTACACAGTATGAAATGGTCCTGGTATATTTAGTCACTCATTAAAGAAGTAGTTTTGAAGAATATCAAAATTTGACTGTAATAGCAGATAATTAATAATGTTTAAAGAAGATAGTTCTATAGAAAACATAGGGCACATACGCGTAAATACCAAATAATTTCTCTGTTATGAAAAACTAAAAGTGTAAATAAGGTTCAAATTGCATAATTGATAATGTGAAATAGGAAGAAAAGGACTAAATGACTAGGGTAAGTGGGAAGGGTAGGGAATAGTAAAGAATGGAAAAGAAAAAAAATATGAGAAAAGGAAAAAATGGAAACAAAGTCTCTATAAATAGGAAAGGGTGGAGGGGTTGAAGGGAGGGCAGGGTAATGGGGAAAAAAGTAAGAACCAAGACACATCATGTAAAGGTAAATATCCCAGTGGTGAATATAACTGCACTGTATACCTTAAAAGTACCAATAAACTTAATTACAAATATATAGTCACATAGTTGAAGGAAAATAAAAAAATATTAAATGATTTGGATTGGGGATCAAAAATAGTTTTTGAAATAAAAATAATAGAACTTTTAAGGCACTATAAATGATGAAATCATTAATAGAAGCAAAAAATGGATTATATTAGAATAGTATCCTTTAAACCCTAAAATAAATATGAAAACAGTGCTTATGTACACAGGCAGATTCTCCCTTAGCAGGTTGTCTATGGGAAGGTTCTGAATGGGTAGATTAGGATTGGTTTGATTTTGAATGTACAGGTCTATGAGAAGGTATTGAGATTATGCATCTTTTGTCTGATTCTGAGTAATGCTGATGTCCATGAAACAACTAAACGTTGATCTTTAAGAAACAAATATTTCTAAGAAACAATTACTTTAAGAGCCATGCATTTCTTCTCATTGTGTAGTAACCATATAAAGTTTTATAGTACCATTTTGTATCCTGAAGCAAATTTCATTGATAGAATAATTTGAAAATAAGTGCAGAAAAATTATGAGTCCAATATGAGCTAAAAGTTATTATAAAAAGAAAAGGGAAAGCTATTTATTAAAGTGTTAATGTCAATATGAAAATATTATGATTTGACCATCACAGGAAACATGCAATGGTTTGGCACCAGTCCCATAACTCAATATGAACAGTAGTCACAAACATCAACAAAATAACAACACTGCTTTGAAAACTGTGGTGTTGCTATTATTGATATATTTTTGTGAAAGTAAAAAAAAATTGAAAATAATCTCAATGAAATCATTATCTTTATCCAATTTTCACAAGGTTTATATATACAAAATATATATAGTGTTTTTTTAGTGATGCAATATTTTGTGTGTGTGTGTGCTTTTGTGAAAGCCAGAATATGGATAAATGCTCAAAAACTTTTTACATTTATGCCCACACTTGAATATTTTATATTATATGCAATCCAGCAGAAAATACTTCAGTCTGTGCATTGCAGACATGACAGTGCCTATCCTCCCAGCCAAATAAATGTTAGACATTTTAAGTGAAAATTCTTAAGATAGATTTGGCTAATAGGCAGCTGTGGTGTGAACCACACTTAGTCCTTAAGGAACCTTAACTTGTTCCAGACTGGTGTGCAAATTTTGTATGTCCAGTTACCTTTGATTTTCATTCACTTCCATGTAGGAGTTCTTTTGATAATAGCCAAGAATTTGGAGGTAACTTTTAGGGTCAAGTTGCTTCAGACTGATTCATATGTAAATTGTATCTAAATCAAGTTTCTTGATTTAACACTTAATTCTTCAACATTATGGAATAAATAACAATCTTACTCTAATGTTCCACTATTTTTCAGCTTGGCTCTTCAGCCTCTACTTCTATACAACTTAAGAATCTGAAATATTTCAAGAACGCCAAATACCTGTTAAGAGTAATTTTTTTAATCTCTCTGTCCTCTCCATAGCTTTGGCCTTTTAAGCCCAGATCTTCTTATGTTACATGAACTCTAGTGATTTCCACTACAGTTTGCGGTCTCTGAAACCTGTGCTTTGATGTCTTGGCAATCAAGGTCTGTTCCATAAGATTTTCTCCTAATAAAACTATCAAAAAATGCCTGGAGAAAAAGGTATGCAGACCACTGGACTGGCCTTAGAAACGAACCTCCTCTTGAGACCTTGATTCTTCTTATAGGCTTTGCATCACATTTTTTGTTACTCTGTATATTTTTATGTAGGTTTTCTTGTGATTATTGAAGAACATGAATATTCTTCAAGTCCTCCATTACAAGCAGGGTTATAGTAGACGAAGTCATAAACAAAATTATTTGTTTTGTTTATGACTGATAAACATATCAGTCATATGATTTTAGTAGGAGCAGTTATTAGAAAGTGTCTATCCTTTGATTTATTTTCAATAAAATTGAACAGAAGAACAAGACCAAATAGTAGAAAGTGAGCACATACTTTTAGATATAGATAACATCTATATGTAAACAAATTTCAACATTGAAGCTTCTAAACTTCCAGGATTAATGTAATTGAAGGCAAACAGGGAGTCCTGTTTAGTTCATTCTCAACAAAGTTTATAAGCATCAGTGAGTTGACAGACTGTCAGTTAAATTTCCGTCAACCCAAACAATTCCACATGTGTATCAGAGAATGCACATTATGAAAAGCTAACAAGACCATAGCCAATAAATTTTCTGTAACTTCTGCCTATTTTTGATGCTCCGTAAGTACTAAACGTCTATCAATCAAAAAGCTTCCTTGTAATGACTTATTGGAATGAAGGAAGCAACATAAGCATATGTGAGGGGGACCCGCAATCTTAACTTTCATTCAATGACACTTTGAATATCATTCCAACACCTAGTTCATGGCTTATACAAATTACAGCAGTGAAGTGTTTGAGATGGCAATGGCGATGATGTGTCATTATTTACTCGGAGTGTATGGTATTTTTTGCATGCATGGTATAGGAGAGGTCATATTGAATTCATCTTTTTCACACTACTGAAAATAAGCTATCTGTACTAAGCTGCTATAGTAAGGGAAGGACACAGTAAAACGGAACGTCTCTCATAATGAATATATGTATTTTTTGTCAACCATGGCATCACAATTAGTGTGTGTTTAGATGGTAAATTCATGAAATGCTCTTCTGTTTAGTTTTGGTATTAAAGCAGGAGAAACAACAAAGAATATTGGAAAATACAATTTTCTCAGAGTATTAGAATATCTTTATAATTTAGTAAAACAGATGAAGTTCCCCTATATCACTTGGGTTTTTAATCCCACAATGTCACTTATTATTCTCAGGGTAAATGCATAGCACTAATAAGATTCCTTCTGAGTCCACTACCCGGTGTCCTATGAATTGTACCTTTCCCATGCTTATTCTGGGGACACAATATATTTCTGGCCTCTAGTACCTCTGTGCTCCTTTTGTTTGATTACCCTCTGGCACCAGGTGGACCCCACTTACGTATTCTCTTACTACATGTTAGTCCACAATGTGTAGCGACTCTCTAGTCATAAAATCAGGAAAATCATAAGTTCACTTCCACTTTTTTCTCCCTCTTGGGGATCAATGTCTCGTGTTGCCTGATGTACCATATATGGAAAACTTTTTCTATTTTTTTATTTTTAGTTGTTTCAAACATTATAAGAAACTTCATTTTGAAGATTATACTAGAAGATTTTGCTATTTTGGCTTTAAAAGCATCCAAATATTACTTTTCACAAATTTTAATAAGCTACACTATAAATACATTTAAGGGTAAGACATTATTTAGAGAAGATAAAGACAATATTACATAAAATGTTTTATTTCTAAAATCTGCTTTTCAAAATATATTTCTTCCAAATTCACATTTATTTTAGATTAATTCATTCTCATTTGCTTTCAAAATTACAAATCAATAGATTACATTTTTACCGTTATTTCCTTTTTTGTATCCTACATAACTTATACATTTTAAATTTTAACATAAGTGATACAGTAACTAAATCACATTGGTATATAAAATAGAGATAGTCCAGAGCCTACAGTTTTAAATCTCTTTAATTATTATAAAATGGTATTTCAAAAAGTATTGTCAAATTTTTATATTGCATGATTTTATATGAATCTTAGTTCCATATTCAACAATTTCAATCACTGTTAATATAAATTAAATACATTTCAAAAATTTACACTTTTAATTGCTTAAATTTAGAGTCAATTTTCAGGTATTATTTTTGATGTTTTATATATATATATATATGTATATATATATATATATATATATATATATATGTATTTGTTTTTTGTTTTC
>NW_022900942.1:19267808-19297523 GCF_012274545.1 Fukomys damarensis
GTTTTTGTTTTGTTTTTTGAGACAGGATCTCACTATGTAGTTCAGACTGCTCTGGAACTCACTGTGTGCCCAGGCTGGTCTCGAACTCACAACGATCCTCCTGCCTCAAGCTCCTGAGTGCTGGGATTACAGGTGTGCGCCACCACGCCAGGCTTACTTTTTTCTTTCTTGACCTTACACATTATATTATTTTATCTTTCACTGTTGTTTTGTTTTTTGAGACAGGATCTCACTATGTAGTTCAGACTGCTCTGGAACTCACTGTGTGCCCAGGCTGGTCTCGAACTCACAACGATCCTCCTGCCTCAAGCTCCTGAGTGCTGGGATTACAGGTGTGCGCCACCACGCCAGGCTTACTTTTTTCTTTCTTGACCTTACACATTATATTATTTTATCTTTCACTGAAATTAACTATCTTATTTTTATGAAAACTACAATTTCTCCTCTAAAATCTTCTTCAAAACTGTATAACATGAGAATGCAAATGTGAACAGAGTATTTGAATTATTGATTTACCTCTATATTGATTTTTTCTCTTCATTTTAAATAATTGGATTAAATGGTATGATAACAGCTCTCTTATCTCATTTCGCACAAATACAACATGTTATGAGGAGGCTCTGATACTTCACACTCACCCTAAAGCAGGGTCTCCTACAACGAATGACTTCATCCGCACAGTCCACTTGCAGTGTTTGCAAACATTTTGTTTTTATAACTAAGGTTTTTACTGGGATCCAAGGATATTGGCCCAAGGTGCTGTAAAGGATTCCTCAGTAACATAGGGAGGTCCCGGCAATGGAGAATTATTCAGCTCCAAATATCAATTGTCAAGATTGAGTATCCTACCTTACAGCAAATAATCCCTAGCCTCAAGTCATTAGATATATAATAAAATATCCCAAATAACTTATCTTTGTATATAATTTACAGTATAATAAAAATACTTAATATCCATTATTATAAATTTGTCTTAGTCTTATAAAGAAAATATTGACATTTTATCACCAAAGAAACATGAGAAACTATGCTAATAGATTAAAATCTTAATAAAAAATGAAACATTTGAACAACACAAAGCATTAAGATTAATTGAAGAAAAGAGTGATTATACTAAATCTATTGTATATCTGTCAGAGAAATTTAATTCATAGTTCAAGGACTTCCAATAAAGAAAATTCCAATACCATATGATTTTACAGGCAGACTCTGATAATCATTAATATTGAAATAATGCTAATTCTAAAGATTCTTGAGCAGATTTTTTAAGAACAAATGGTTCTCTGCTCAATTTATCTGATCTATATAATTTTACTACAATCTAATTGCATTTCTTTGGCATTTCTCAACACATTTTAAAATTTCTCTTCACAAGTCTCTTCTTATTAGAGATCAGTGTTAACCTTTTAATAAGTTCATAGTTTCTATTTCTTCACTAGAAAATGTGTAGTGACAAGGTGTAAGTGAGGTAAATAGTAGTAATTGACAAATTTAAACTTATAAATTGATCAAACTTAGAACGCAGTAAGTGCAATTAGACATGATGGCAAAAATAAATGTTTTATCCAATCAATATTTTCACCTTTTTAATTGTCACATAATTATATAATTTATATATGTTAAAGTATTTAATTTTAATTATTCAATATATGGCTTAGATTGCTATCATATAGTAGTTCTTGTGAAAATTTAGTAAAACAATTTTATAACTTTCTGATTTTTATTACTCTTCAAACTATAATTACGAACAGCAATTTTAATGATAAAATTCCTAGATGCATAACTATGTCTCTTAACTTCAGAAAATCTTTTAGTAGAGAATTGTCAGGGCCAGAGATTTAGCTCAGTGGTTCTGCCTCTTGCCTTGCAAGTGCAAAGTCCTGAGTATAATCCCTGGTACCAAAAAAAAAAGAAAGAAAAAAGAAAAGTCTAGAAAATTGTCTCCTTATACTACCTAAACTGACAATTATGATAATATTGATATAAAAATAACATATTAATAATGCAATTGATACAAAATTCATTTAACTTCCTTGCTCATGAATATTTACATCTTCTGGCTTCATTTGATGAAAACTAAAATATCTCAAAAATCTCCTTTATCTTTTTTTTTCTTTTGTTGCTAGATGATATCATCAATTCCTGACTTCATATTGTAAAAGGATTTGATATCATCCAATATAATTACAGTATTTTTCACATACATTCAATTTCAATCATCTAGAAATATATTTAAGAATTTAACCTACTGTCAAAGTTGAGGTAAAGGTAAGAAAAACATTTAAAAAATCGGAAAGTAGATTTAAGAAAGACCTGTGAGTAAAATTATTTGCATTTGAATTTAATTGAAACCCAATACAGCAGAATTCAACAAAGTTTTGAAGATAGTTACTTTTTCAAAATATACACAACCACAGCCAGACCAAAATAAATTGTGACCCTGTTGAGCCTTACAGTATCTCTCTAGTCTCTGGCTCTCTGACAAGGGCCAATAAACGGAAGAGCTGTTTAATAACTTTCAAGGGTATATTCTGTGCTTCAATTTAGACAAAAAGAATAAAAAGAACCTGCCCTAATGTGAAGTGCACATCTAAGGAGAAAAACTGAGTGAGATTCCCACTCAGGAAGTTTAAGGTCTAACTCAGGAAGATTTTCCAAATTCAAATGAAGGGCCCTGGCTAGGCTTGTGTGGAGGAAATCCAGAATCCCTATATATCAGAGTCTACTTCATGGCAGCAAATATTCTGTCCACAGTCAAAGAGTATATTGTGGGCCTGAAGTTGCTTCCATCATTGTAGAGTTCATTTAGCTTTGGGAAAAAGATCTTCCTCATTCCTAGATCGCTGTACCAAGACAGCCACAACTTCACATGTAAAACAACAAATACGCACAATCTGGAATCTGAGGTTGGAATACAGTGCCTGGATGAGAATTTTGTGTTGCTCACTAGAGAAGAGTGATTGTGCATGCTTATAGTAAGGCATCAAATATGTGGAGCCTGTGGCCATTATTAACATGGTTCTCCTAACATAGCTGGCTCTCCTTCTAGGAACCTAATATGATTTTTTTTCACTGTCCCATTCCATTGAAAGCATATAAAATACGAGTGGAACTGATAGTTTTCAGATCCAGGTGGAAATTTAAGAACCAGTGGACAAGCTATGAGTCTCTCTCTCTCTCTCTCTCTCTCTCTCTCTCTCTCTCTCTCCTCCTGTAAAAGGCATCAGGTCATGTCCTTCCAGGGCCTGCTCTGTTACCATGAGGTGTGGAGTGAGTGTACACAAAAACGAGTCCCAGTGCAGTGGACATATGGGTAGATATGAAGGAATCATTTGTTTTTAAGATAGCAAGATCTTTGTAATTTAAAAAAATCAGCACCTAACTTAGCATATCTTATAGATACAAACACTTAGTGTAAATTACTCACTTAAGCTCAGGATGGGAAAAGTAATCTTTTAAATGAAAGGTCTATATTTTGTGTTAACTAATGCAAGCATTATCTTAAGGTACATTCAGATTAAGCATCTTTAATTGTTGCATGTGTAACACAGTGTGAATATTTGGGTCATGTTCTGTTATAGTCAATGTTAAAAAATATAATCATAGAGAAAGGAAGATTTATTATAAAAAAAGCAAAGTATACTGTGCTGTAGATTCTACTGAAAACGAGCATCCCAGTTCTCCTGTTTTTCATTAGATCTTTACAAAAATGTTGAAGTAATATATTTTGCATAGATTTTTCCCCAGTGATAATGTGATTTTAGACAAAGAAACTACTAGGTAGTTCATTTTGCATTTAAGTGTTTCCCAGTGAGATGCAATCAACCAGGCAATTGTTATCTTGTGGCAAAAAATACCTACCAAGAGAGTACAGAATGGAAAAATATGCCTTGCATTGTAGCTATCAATTTTATTGGTGAAGAAACAACTACTGTTCATTGGTTTAGTTTTGAAACAGTTTTTGCTACAGATTTGCTACAATAATGTTTTGGGGATTTTCTCAAAGATGTATTAAAATAGAAAAATAAAGTAAATGCCTGAACATAAATGGATATCTAAAACTAACTTGCTTTCTAAAATCTGATTTATTAAGTAATATGTAGTGAAAGCAAAATTTACTAAGATGTTTTGAGATGTGAAGTTTATCAACAGACTCCAACTTTTTAATTAAAACAATGTGTCTCTCAACCAAATCATATGCTAAATAATGTATGAATTAACAGGCTTTATATGTTCTTCAAATGTTGTTTTATATTTCCAGTGTTTATATGTGAATGAAGTTAAGATTCAGCAGCAAATATGAATGTATATTCAGAGTAATAAAATTATCCTGCAAGTTCAGTTTTTGGATGAACATTAATTTTATTTTGAAAAAGTGGTACAACTTTTACACATTTGAAATAATTTTCAGAAAGATAATTTTCTTTCAAATCTTGAATATTCACATTAGATGTGAAATTAACTTTGAGCTCTTTGAAAACAAGACTCAGGATTCATTATGTTGGGTTACTTCATATTTCCCAATGGGAGTGCTCAAGTGGCTCACAGCCCAACTTACAACACTACTGTCACAGCTGGTTATACAGAACAGTCATGTCGCATCTTAAAAACGTTTGTATTTTTGATATTTTATTGAATATCCACGTAATTAAAACAACTTCATTACTATGTCATGAAACTAAAGTCAAGTGCCTCTTGTTTAGTTACAAAGTTCAACTGTGAACATCCCATCCAATAAATGAAGACATCCATCCTCATAGGCAGAAGCAGCAGTTGTGTGTACTTCGGTGAAGTACACTTTAGTCTTTTTAATATGAAGTGCAGGTTAAGGTGATAAAATACCATTGTAAAGAAAGCACTGTAAAGAAAGTGCTTGTGACAATATTCACTATCAAGCAAAATTACAGTAACTATTCAGTTGCAAAATAAGCAAAAGCTTGGAAATAAAAGTAATCAGAAATGGAACGCACCCTTGTTATTCTACTGAGGAACTGCTAAATGGTTAACTTTACATTATTCAAGGAATAATCAATTCCACAATTAAATCACTCTGTAAGTAAAGATGGATTTGTATCCACATATTTTATTTTAGCTATATGCAGTCTTCAGAGGAAACAGCTTTTACTGCACCATACCCCTTGCTCAGTAGAAAGTGGGAGTTAAGGCAGTTAACACATTCAAATTCAGGATGCAAGCGCTGTTCAGGAGTAGCAGAGAGCAAACACAGTCATCTGACTGAACTTTGAGGAGACATTATGTGCAAGATGAACAATATTAAGAGCATATTCTGATTACCTTTTGCTTAGTTCTTGATACAGCACTCACATAATTAATAGAGGAGTACTCAAGAAAATGACTTGACTGCACGAAGCCCTGACAAAATTAACAGCTGCCTTTTAGAGTTAATTTGATTTATTAAACATTTTTAGGATTAAAACAAGATAATTCTTTTTGCTATTGGAGGTATGATCTTTGTGGTGAGAATCTCCAGCTTGACCTACTACCAGAGAGAGTATATTTTACTAACAGACTCAGTACTGCTCTGATGTCAACCCCAAATTGTTCACTAGCTAAGGATTGATCACAGCAAGGATATCATTGCATTGTGATTTGTCCCTGCTGCTTCCAATTTCTCATATTTATCTTTTTCAGACACTTCCTCTAATTAACGGCTTGTACAGCTGATCCCATGGTGATATCTGCTTGAAATAAGCAGCCAACACAATTATGTATATCTTAAAAACATGAAAAGAAACATTTTCTTGTCTTTCAATTGAGTTTTTTTATTCCACATAATGCTAGTATAGAGCAAATTACCCTATACTATTGATTCATTTATCATGAAATATTTCATTATATACATTGTGATGTGTTGCTTATGTATGCTTTTCTTTAATGAAAACTAATGTTACTACTACTTAAGTTTAGAAATACTACCTTAGAAATGTATGCTTCAATTTTCTAGATTTATATACAAAATACCTCAAAAAGGAAATATATTCCTGAGATGTACACAAATAATGCATTAAATAAATCAGAATGGATATGTGAGTTTATTCTTTGGGAGAAAAAAATAAAATAAATATTTCAAATTTACATGACTTGGAAATAAATGACTTTGGAGAAATGTGTTTTTCTGAAAGAAAATCAGATAAGATTTCTCTTCATGTGATATCTGATCAGATATAATTTCTGTTAGCTCACTCAATGCCTCAAAGACTCTACACCTTAGACTTCACAGATGAGACTCTCTTTTACTATCAATTCTTAATTTTTAACTGAATTCTTAATGGGTCTAGTGGTTGTGAGCCTTTTTTATTGGTTTTATGTATCTTTGGAAGAAAAAAAACCCTATGCAGATGGAATAGCAAATTAAAATACAAGTAGCCTGTAATCGTGATGAATAGCAATGGGGCTATTAGGTTGGACTGGAGCCATAGGAGCAAGGAAGAGTAGAGTATATAAGGAAAATATTATGTTTAAATGACTCACAAGCCCTCAGGTTAAATGCTGTTGGAATTGGATAATGAAGTCTTGTGAGCTACATAGATATAAAAATGAAAATTTTATCTTCATATTGTATGAAAACAAGGTTGTACAAAATATTCTTACATTTTTGTAATGAAAATTTCTAGGCTATGATAAATGGCCGACAAAAAGTGGAAATGCATATTATAATTTCAAAATACTCTCATCATCTATTCTCGAGAAGCCTTCCTAGAAAGACCTGAGAGGCTTGTTGGAGTAATGTCATAAGGAGATAGTACCCTCAATATGTGAGGTAAAAGAACCCAAGTTATTTAGATGAGAGCATCAAGGGTTATCATGATTGGACTGGCCCTGGAACTATGGTCTACCCTGAAGTTCTCTTTTCTCATTGTGTAAGAATAAAGAAGAAGCTGAAAAGATTGCTGATGCATCAATGTATTCATAGAGAACTGAGTCTACTTAAAGTTGGAAACCTAAGGAAATGTTCAGAAATGATGCCCTGGAGAACTTTGCTCATACATGACTGTGAGTCCAGAGAGGATGTCAGAAGGCAGACTACTGTGGCAAAGTATGTCAAACAATAAGGATGACCTGAAAATCTGTGACAAAGAATGTCAGACTATAAGGATGTCCTGAAAATCTTAGGGTTATGGTTAGACAAACAGAATTAAATACCAGAGCTGAGCTGAGACCCACTGATCTCTAGACAGACAGTGTAGCTGAGACTACACTTACTGTTGCTGGAACAAAGTTGAGATGTTAAGGACTCTCCAGAGAGTACGATACTCTGACAGACTCTCTTATGTCTTGCCCATGGCACTGTGACAGTTGCAGAGAGGGACTTCAACCAGACCATAAGGTCTTCTGTAACTGTCTCTTCAACTGTCTTATTGGAGGCAGTCTAGGAGAGCTGTGGTCTTATCCATGTATCTGTTCCTCCTTCACTCACTGGAACACATTTGTAAAACCAAACCTAACAGTTTCAAGAAAACAAGCTTATGTTAATTTTCAACACAGTCCAGTCTTTCATGGTATCAGCAGCAGAAAATTTGTTTTAGCTAGGGAAATATTAAAGCAATCACTGTGGCAGCAGGAGTCTATTATTTAGGGTACTCTAGGGGAACAGAATCAATGGAATATATATGTGTGATTACACAAGGGGATTTATTAACTAGGATTACAGGATCTGAAATTGGAGAACCTATAGTGGCATTTGTGGGACCAGAGGCAGGAGAGTCCACAGTAGCCTCTTGAGCTTCACAGACTCAGAGGCCATAGGAGATGCTCAGCCAAGAAGGTGGAGCCCACAGGACATGAGGATTCAAGCATACAACACTCAACCAAGTTTAAAGGCTTGGAAGCTCACAGAAGGGTTAAAAGAACGAGTCTGCGTTAAAAGGCTGAAGAAACTGGAGACCTAGATGCTGATGTCCAGCAGCAACAGCATCAGAGCATACGCACAATTAGGAAGACTGAAGTTCCTCAAACTGTGGACAGTGCCTTCTTTTCTCCTCTTTTTATTCCATCCTGGCTACAAGCCCATCAATTAGTGCCACTCACATCAGGAGTGGGTTTTCCTCCCCGGGTTCGCTGGCTTACTCGTCAGGTCATCCATTTACAGCTCTGTTAGATAATGTACAGAATTTCCGAACCCAGAGAATGTAAGATGTACTTAGATATAATAAAAGGGAGCAGCTGACCATTCCAAGGACTAATACATGTAATTCTATTGTTTCAAAAACACCTCATCTATTGAATAATGAGAGGAGCTTACTACAATGATTATAATAAAAATGTAATGGGGCTTCTTTTTAGCAGGACAGTATAACATAATTTACCAAGTATATATCACCTATGACCCCAACATTTTAAATTTTACGTTCTGTTCAATGACAGTAACAGGGAGTCTGGAGAGAGAAATCTCTCTCAGATTTACAAACTACAAAAATGTATAAACTTAATAAAAGAGAATGCTTGCTTGCCTAGTGTTTTTTTAAGACAAATTCTTTAGTACCACCTCAACTCTACAGCAGAGTGTAATATTTAAATATAATTTTTATGAAGTCTGTAGTGCCCACAATATGTGAAAACAATCATTAATTTTGAAAAAGTTCCTGCAAAGTTGCATTTAATTAAAGCAATGATAGTGAGCTCCTATTTTCCTTTCTACAAGGATTCTTTTTTTTTTTTTGTACAAGGATTCTTAATTTAACACTGTACCTGGGTATGTGTGGAAGAGTGCAAATTTTAATTCTATACTGTCTTAAAATACATTTTAAATATTAACCAGACCCACATAAATGAAAATAGAAAAAACAAGTCATCACCTTCAGTATGGTCAGAAAAGAATGAAATGTTACTTTAACAAGCTCGGTGAGAGTGAAATAGATAAATTCTGGTGTAATACACAGTTTCTTATGCTGGCTTTTTGGATCCAATATCTCTTGGAGATCTAAAGTCAATTTTCAGTTGCAGTTTATTACCTGAAATTAAAGGATTTATGATTATATCACAAAGGATATGATAAAGTAAATATTTAATAGGAAAATTCTCCAGCTCCCAATGGCAGCAGTTTTCAGCTCTGTGTTCCAAGTGGAGCTGTCATCTCCTGAAGCATAGTTTATTCTGGTGCTGACTGTTGGTGTACTTGGAATCATTGTGGGATTCGAAAAGAAGTAAATGTACTACCAAGAAGAGCTGGATTTCTTGGTTCAAGGTTTAATGAACACAGCTTTCTACTCTTCTTAAATATTTCATGACAGATTTTCAGTGTTTAGGCATTCAAAGTAACTCCAAATGATGTTATTTTCTCAATAGATTGAGGATGTCACCAGAAGTTACTGTACCAGAAACAGCCCCTCATGGTTGGCAAGTTGGTAAGAATTAGAGGAGACTATTCATGCCAGCAAACAGAGGACAATTATAAGTTTATGAAATTAGATAGATGAAGTTTGAAATATGTTGTTGCAATATACTACTTGTGCAAGTGAATGTTAAGCCCACATATGTGAACTGTGAAAAGATCGATTCCTGTGACATAAGCATGCATGAATTTTGTAATGAAATAACTTGCTCACTGTGAAACAGTGTGTTATGGTTTACATGTAGATGTCCCCCTAAAGTCTCATGAGATAATAGGTAGGACCTTTGGAGAATTACATTTTAATTGCTTTAGGAGGTTTAACTTCTTTTTGATATTTACTGTGGCTTACAGCTAAGAGTTTCCCTTAAGTCTCAGAGGATACTTTGGACTTGGCCTTTTCAGCAATGTTAAAATGGTTAGGAATTTGGCAACTATTAGAGATAGACTAGAGAAAATGTGCATAAATATATGCATAAACTTTTGGGGTCAGGGATGGAATTTTATTGTTTATATCTAGAAGGCCATAATATCGCACGCGAAACTTACTGAAGTCGATTAGAATATGGGGGTTTTAGAGCTGAATTATGTTAGGAGATGGGGCCTGGTTAGAAGAGACGACCCACTGTAAATATGACCTGAAAGGTGACATCTCCCTTTCCAGCTCTTCTTTCCCTTCTCTGCTTTCAAGATGCCATGATGTGAGCAACTTGGCTCTGCCGAGCCCCTTTGACTATGCTGTTCTGACTTCAAGCCAGCTAATTATGTACCACAACCTTTACAAAGTGTGAGCCAAAGTAAACCTTTGCTCATTTACTTTGTGGATGTGGGGTATTCTGTCTAAGCCAGGAGAAAAGTGACTAAGACAAAACAAGCAAGCATATTGTAAATGAACAAAACACCCTCACCTGATCAATGAAAGAAGAGTCTGTGGGGGGGGGACACAATTGAATTTATGTTATGAAAACCAAATAATGTTGATTATGAAATAATGATCAATATCAAGAGTAAAAAAATTAAAAAGCTAAAGAATGTTCACAGTGTAAATTATTAAAACATCATCACTGGGTTTGGCAACCTATAAGTCATTGATAAATAAATTCTGAATGAGCATTTTACTATAGGAATAAAGTATAGACATTTGGATGTGTAAAGTCAAAAAGTATTTAAATTTTACATTAAGAGGAATGATCAGTGGAGTTAAGCAGGTCTGTTTCTTGTTCTTTTGATGAGATCTAAGTATATGTACAGACAGATTGCAAGGATTAAAATGAATTAAAAATAGTTATGAAATTAGAGGTGACAATTACAGTAAAGGCCCATAGAATGTGAGAGAAGAGAGGCAGTGGAGGAGCATGGAAGACCCTTGCAGTTGAATCAATCAAGGAAATGTGATGCTGTTGAGGTGCAGAATCAGTCATTCATATGAAAGGGAGCAAATGGTTATGCCAGTGGCAGGATCATGAAGCAGGAGTTCACTAGCCATGTACTAATTACTTCCCTGATGGAAGGAAACATCTGCAAGATTGATAAACGAAAGAGGTATCAGATGGGAAGCAAGGGTCTTTTTCTGAGTATGGACATGTAATGCTCTAAAGGCAGTATCTTTATGTACCCGTGGATGTAAAGGGTGAACAATTTGCACTGTAGATCTGCCGTGGAGAGTTAACTTTAAAGAGAGACAAGATAATGTCCTGATGTGAGATTAGAGGTGGGCAAAGACTGGTGAACACCCACATGGATAAAAGGTGTTTTAATAGTAATAAATCATATTTTCCACAAGGAAAAGGAACCTGAAGCAAAGGTGGGGATGGTAGAGAGTGAATTGGAAACATAAAAATATGGAGAATACGAAAGAATAGAAACTCCCATTTGGGCTCTTACTTGGATAATGATCAAGGATTTAAAGGAAGCAATAGTTTTTCACTGAATAAAACCAAAAATATGCTTCATCAAAAGCACAGGCTGAGACATTAGGAAAAATGTCCTTACAGCGGATATGTGGTACTCTGTATCTTCTATAATTTACATTAAACCTTATAAATTTTACCACTTGAGACTCATAATTTGGGTGGTGTCTCTAAGTAAGATAAATTAAGTGAATAAGTAATTGTTTGCTAATCACATTTTACATTTAATAAATTCTATAATTAGAATACATTAGAAGAAAGTTATTCATTATAATTATTTATGAACACTAAAATTAGTAAAATCAGTGTCTTTTTATTGAGTTTATTGGTACATTTTAGGCATACAGTAGAGTTAAATTCATTACTAGGATCTTGTACCTTTATATGACAGGCCTTGGTTCACATTTTTTCCTTTTGTCCCTGCTCTCCCTTCACCCCCTCCTCCCCTTCCCATTTATAAATACTTTATTTCCATTTTTTCATTTTCTCCTATTTTTTCTTTTTCCTTATTAGCTTTCCCCTACCCTTCCCACTTCCCCTACACCTTTAGCCCTTTCTTCCTATTTCACATTGTCAATTATCTCATTAGGATCTTATGTACTATTACAGTTTTTCACACCAGGGAAACTATTTAGTATTTATACATATGTGACTTATTTATTTCACTTAGGAGTATATCCTCAATATGTATTCATTTCCTATGAATGACTCTAATTTCTCATTCTTTATGGCTGAGTAATATTCCATTTTACAGAAATACCACATTTTCTTTATCCAGTTTCCAAATGATGAGCAAATGGGCTGTTTCCAAGTTTATAGTATTTATACATATGTGACTTATTTATTTCACTTAGGAGTATATCCTCAATATGTATTCATTTCCTATGAATGACTCTAATTTCTCATTCTTAATGGCTAAATAGCATTCCATTTCATAGAATAACCACATCTTCTTTATCCAGTTCACAACTGATGGAAAAATGGGCAGTTTCCAAGTTGGAGCTATTCCAAATTGTGCTGCTATAAACATAGGTGTGCATATATCACAGTGATATGATTCTTTTAATTATTTTGGAAAAATACCCAGCAGAAGGATGGTTGAGTCAAATGGATCCTGTAATCCCAGCTCTTTGAGTTATCTCCATATTGATTTCATAGTGGTTACACCAGTCTGCACTCCCACCAACAATGGAGAAGGGTTCCTTTCTCCTCACAACCCCGCCAAAATTTGTTATTGCTTGATTTCTTGATAGCAGCCATTCTTTGTGGGGTGAAGTGGAATCTCAGTGTTGTTTTCAACTGCACCTCTTGAATGACCAGTGATGTGGAACATTTTTGCATATATGTATTTGCTGCTTTTACTTCTCTGTCTGAGAAATGTCTGTTCATTTCAGATGCTCATTTTTGAAATGGGTCTTTATATTTGAGGGGCTGGTTGTTTTGAGTTCTTTATATATTCCAGAAGATAGTCCTTTGTCTGAGGAGCAGCTGGTAAAATTTTGTTTCCCACATTGTAGGTTGTCTCTTAGTTCTGTTGATGAACAAAGAAGATAAAAACATTTTAAACACCCCAATTACAATCAAGAAAATTGAAAATGTAATTAAAAATTTACAAAGAAAGAAAAGCCCAGGTCCTGATGCATTCATTGCTGAATTTTACAAGACAGAGTGAAGCCAGAGGACAAAGAATGACCACATAATCTTTTGGAGGCAGGCCACCGAACCGCTGAGCTAAATCCCCGGACCATACCACATAATCTTTTGGAAAGTGTTAAATTCAAAAGGGATAGACAGAGTGCAAGTATAAGGACAAGAATATATCCCATTAACAGTAATAGGGGCTCACTTTCCCTTGAAACTATTGACCCTTGAGTGAGGTAGAATGACAGAAGAAAAGAACATAAAGAAAAAAGAAAAAATGATAAAAGAAGAAATCTGAGTTAGGGCAAGAGCAGGAACAGAAAGGGAGATGAGGGATAATGTGGTGGAAAAAGAGGACAGAAAAAAGAATTTGCTGAGAAAGAAAAATGACTTTGAAGGGTCTCTTTTAGACTATATCTCTGCTGTCATAATATACAACATGCACAGCCATGCGTGGAACCAAATCCCCTGATCTCAGCTAGCCGATAGCAGACCCCTGTGATGCATACTGACCTCAGGCTGCAAGGCCCAAATTGAGTTCCCCGACCTCCTGCAGGGTTGAACTCCACACAGTTCTACTGCAAGTTTTCCCTGCCCTTTCTTTAAAGATGTTCAAATTTGGGAGCTTAGAAAATTACCCTTTATAAACAGCTATGCCTCTGCAGAGTGGGTCCAAGGACTGGCACAATCAGGAGGTCTGAGCGGGGGGGGGGCATGTTCAGGGGCGCCCTTGTGGCTACCTTCCTGGTGCTGGGGCAGCAATGGTGGCGCCCGCAAGGGAGGGCGCCAACATCAGTGTTTTGATTACATAACAGAATAGTAAATATTAAGCAAGTTGGAGACCCTGGATTATTGATAATGATAGCTTTCATTATTCTAAAATATTTTTTCACTTTTGAAATTCATGTTTTTTCTATATATATTAAATAAACATTTGATTTAGTTCATAGGCAATTACTATATTCATTTAATCATTTTGGAGTGACAGTGAATGAACAATTAAATATATATTTATGTGACTACATTCATTAGGAAAAATAATTTCTTTTAATTTAAAAATAAATCAAGGCTACATTTCTGAAACAGTTCTGTTATATCAGGTTTGGAAAATTGTTAATTTTACAATGTACCATAATATACAGCTACATATTTCTACTGTTCTAGTACATATAGTCATTTTATATTGATTATGCAATTATATCCTCAAATTCATAAATATGGTTTAAGATTTTCTTAGTAGAAGTTGCAATTTGGGTAATTATAGAGAGGAAAAACAAATCTTATTTGGGACAGACTCATTCATCTCTCACAGAGTATGGATTCCTGAACACAATCGGTAGCTTTTTCCTAAGTTAACTGACCTGAAGGTTGGGCTCACTGACCCTTAATTGATTGAAACCTTGATGGGTCCTCCGAGGAGCCTTTTTCTCTGCACTTGCTGTGAGTCAAAATGTGTGGGCTGTGTTTCCTTTAACTTGTTTGTTTTTAATGGATTGAATAGCTCTGTTTTATTCGTCCTTCATTTTTTTTCTTAGCTCCAGTAAAGAGCATTACATTCACACTACATTTTGATTGGTTTCATAGTCAGTTTAGACAATACATTTTCCTCTGATTTTACTTCTTGAATTTTTCGAATAAAAAATATTCTATTAATGCTATCTTTTAAAATTACCACTTTCAGCTGGGGATTTAGCTCAGTGGTGCCGCTGCCTGCCTTGTAAACTCAAGGCCCTGAATTCAATCCCCAGTACAAACAAACAAAAAAGACACTGTTTAAAATTGCCACTTTCTTTCAGGCTTCAGGTATATACACATTTTTATTGTCAATTCTGTTTCATAAAATTCTAAAATGTTACTGTATAATATTTATTAGGAAAGTTATTTAATATCAAGAAGAAAATATATAGTCAGATTCTTCACCCAGTTCACAACAATTCTGAGTAATTTTGACAAACAGTTTAATGCTTATGATCAAGAGACATATTTTCTTTTCTCTGTAAGTCTGCCTAATTAGGCTTAACCTTTAAAATTCAGACATTAAAATCTGTTATATATACAAAAATCTTTTATCAACTTTTCCCTAGTTATATAATTTGGTGATTAACATTCAAAGCAGCGTTACCTAAAACTTTGGGTTGTGGATGTAATTTTTAACAATTTGTTTTAAATTGTGACTTCTAAAAGTCTGAGAAGCCTATCTATTCCTCAAATACTGGCTCCATATGCCCTAAATATAATGGTCTATGAGTCTATACCAGGACACAAAACAGATTCCAAAAAATAGGAATACAGAGAAGATACCATGTGGAAAAATAAAACCTATAAGCTAAGGAGAAGATCTCAGGGTAAACTCAACCTTCAGAAAACCTTGATCTTGGACTTCTAGACTCCATAATTGTTGAAAAACAAATTTCTATCATGACAACCTACCTATGGCATTTTTTCATTGGGAAACCCAGTAAAATAAAAACTCACAGACAAAATTATACATTACACAAGATTAAGCAAATAGAAAGGAATGTCAGCCAGGTCAGAGTAGGTTGCAAGTGGGATAGCAGGACCACACTAGATGTGTCATGGTTAATGTAACTTCCTCTCTCTCTCCCTCTCTCTCTCTCTCTCCCCTTCCTCTCCTCTCCCTCCCTCCCTCCTTTCATATCAACTTCCACTGTCTGCATTATTCCCATGAGCACTAAGCTCAGGGACTGACCATGGGGGAATACATAACAGAGGGAACCACAGAACATGAACACTTGCTGTATCAGAGGGATGTAAGGAAATGCATACCTTGTCCTATTAAACTACCTGGCATTTTATTCGTGTTTCTTATACAGAAAGAACTTCAGGTCAATTGATTTAAAATGAGTATTTGAAGCATCTCAAATACATGACATACAATGAATATATGTGGGAGCTGGATATATTTTTCACTGAATATTGTCTACTGGTCAATCTAAGTTCAGAATATATTTATAGTTTATTTATACATATCAAGTCTTATAAATTACTACTTTGTCAAACCTTATAAATTAAGCCCATGATTTTTATGTTACTTGATTTATTTGGTTTAATTTATCCTTCTTGTTTATTTTCCTATGTTCTTAGTGACTTGAATATTCTTATATAGGATGACACTAACATACTAAGTATAGATTAATAATTGTCAGATAAAAATTAAAATTTTACTACTCAGTTTCCTTTCTTTATTCAGTGCATTTTCATGAAACTTTCTGAATTGAAGGAATAAAATGATTGTTAGGAAGCCCTATTGGTATGTTAGAGATTGTGAGTTTGGCTAGATAATCAGAAATAATGAAATTTCCAAAATCCTTCAGGAAAGTTAGCTCTGTGGATATATTTGAGTCATGCCTTCAGCAAATACTGATGAAAATCCTACAATCCAAAGGTTTTTTACAGTGTACTGTGGAAGAGAGAAAACGAATTAAATATAGTCTGTCACTTCGAATTTGGCAGAGGCAGTGTGGTGAATTAATCTTATAATTTCCTTTTCCTAGGATAGAGAGAGACTATATCTGCCACCTTATATTTCACTTAAGTTGGAGCTAATGTCTAAATACTGACCAATCAATAATTATTAAAGGGCTAAGGATTTAGTTTAGTGGCAATGTGCCTGACTCTCAAGTGCAAGGATCTAAATTTGACCCCTGGTACCAGAGCAACAACATCAACAAAACAACAACAACAAAAAAAGAAATAATGACTAAAGATGTTATAAGATGTTTCTAGCCCTGACTTTTAAAACTATTCTGCAACACTATATACTGCCTCTTCCTTTTGTGCTACAAACCAATCTCTTGAGTTTAATGAATGAAGAGATGCGAGATGCAAGCTTCCTGAGTCAGATCCTCAAGTCAAAATAGAGGAGAACTGTTTAGTAGAACTGTTTATTAACATAACCTTGTGTTGAATGAAATTATCAATAGATATTCTAATGAACTTAGAAATTGACGTTCCATGGCTTCGTATAGAAACATTGTTGGGATAATGGGACTACAGAGATTGTTTTTCAAGAAAGGGACCGGATATAGTATACAAAAAATGCCATTTAGAAGTAGAAGGGACAAATCTGAGCACACACAAATGGATTAAAAGACACTGAAGACAGGTAAGAGTTGGAGTACAAAAAGTATGTTGAAAAACATGATGTATTTATTGAAGCCAATTAGGCAATTGGGAGTAGATGTGTTTGGAAGTTGCAAATGTAATCCTGAGTTGCAGATTGTATTTTGCGTTACAAATGTGTAAGCATGAATACAAAAATACTGTGAATTCTTCAACAAGAACGTCATTATAGCAGAATTATAGTCATTAAATAAATTTAACATTGTCAGGATGAGCTGCATAATTTATAAAGCCCTGTAGAAAATGAAGATTCACATTTTATTAATAATTTAAGGATACCTACTACAAAGCATTGCCCTATGAGATGGTTCTAATAATGATCCCCATGGGGCTACACAGAACACATGCCTGTAAGGAGGAGAAAAAAATAACACATTCAAGTGGAATTGCAATTAAATTTAATTTACATAGACATAACTTGTTCACAATTCCCAGAATAAACAATATTGTAAAAATATTATTTGATAAACCATGAGGCATGAAGGATGTGGCCATTGACATCAAAACTAGTGTTGAGGGGCTGGGGATTTAGCTCTGTGGTTCCACCTTCTGCCTTGCAAGCACAAGGACCTGAGTTCAATCCCTAGTACCAAAAAACAAACAAACAAAAAACAACAACAAGAAAAAAAAACAACTAGTTTCTAAACATAGTCTTTTAATGATGTGAAGAACATACTTTGGCTATAAAACACCATCTCCATACAGTGAGAGTAAAATCCATAGCTTCAATGTGAGGACAATAAGGTAAATATGCTAGAGGTATAAATATAATCTGTGATTTTTAAATTATTTTTACACTGAATTATATGACTGATTGTTGATTGACTGCTGAAATGCTTTTTTTTTTTTTTGCGGTACCAAGGATCAAACTCAGGACCTTGCACTTCTAAGTCAGGCACAGTGCCACTGAGTTAAATCCCCAGCCCTGAAATGCATTTTTAATATCATGTGTTCTGAGTGCTTCAACTGTATTCTAATAACCCTGAAATTCTGTAACTTTTATAAGTACTTAATAATTGGCTATAGAACTAGTCTGGTTCTATAGGGTGTCCTAAAAGTCATTCTAATGTTCCTTGGGTGAACTCCTTCATTTTTATCACAGTGGGAAAGAATCTGTGTGGTTAATTATCCTAACAGATTGCTTCCACCTTCACTAAGAAAACAAAGTACTGAGAGATGAGCATATTTGTACTTCCTTTGTAAGTTACAAAAGAGAATATTTATTCTTTGTTTGTTTGTAGGTTAGTCTTCTATAAAGTGTTAATAAGCAAGAACTTAAAATTTTAACTTAAGGCAAAATAAGTTTACAATCCCCTCATATGTCCTCAGTCATCCACAAAAAAATAAATATCACTGTGAACATTTAAATTGTTTAATGAACAAATTTGTTATAAGGAAACAGGCTTTCAGCAGAGACAAAAACATAATAAATACCAATGTTTGCTATTGCCAAAAATTGAAAATTTTTATATTAGCATATAATCTATTCTTTTTCAAATTTTATATTAAACTGTAACAAAAGCTCAAAAAGAGAGTCAGAACAGTAACCAAAGTCAGCAATTGTTTGATAAACCTTGGGCCATCTGATCCTTGTATTGTTACACAGAGAAAGTAGAGATAGGATTTATACTGTCAAATAAAAACAAATCTGGAGTTAGTTGAAGAGGGATTATACTCAGAAGAAAGACAATCAAATGCTGGACTGTTTCCACTTCAGAAATTTGCCATACTCTATCTCAAAAGGAAAGGGAAAAATCATCTTAAGAATGAGGAAAGGTAAGCAAGGCCTCACTGATAATTACAAAGGAAATAGGACAGCCCAGAAGAAATGATCTGTCCCATTTGACAGGAAGAACATTGCACTGTGGAGAGCTAAGGCCAGGAGAAGTGGATCACTTTTCAGTGCTTATTCACACTTAGGGGAAAGCAGAGACCGGATGGGGTGGGGTCGGGGTTGGAGAAGCCTCCTGAAGTTGGAGCGAGAGAGTGGAGGGCAAGTCATGAGCAGCAGTGAACAGTTGGTCAATGTTATTTCTTTGTTTTAGCACAGTCATTGTTTTTGTTTAAGGCAAATTAAATACTTATGAGTAGAGGACGTATCAGTGCTTTGACACTGACAAACAGTACATACTCTTAGCCACTTGTCTAGGACTTGAAAGGCTTGAAAGCAGTACATATTTGGAAATGTTTCAACACACTGTTTGTCACCTAGTGTCCTGATCTTAATTCTTTTCCGATTTAAGTAATCATACATGATATATTCTGCTGTGCAAAGTGTCAAAAAACAAACAAACAAACAACACTTTACTAGGGGGTGGGGATATTGCCACCTGCCTCACAAGCGGAAAGTCTGAAGTTCCTTCCCTGGTGTCACACAAAATAAACAAACAAACAAACAAACCACTTTACTTATGGATTGATGCCCGTAATGAAGACTTGACTTAGAATTTGACAGCACAGAACTGTAGAGCCAGCAGGGTGCATATCCTAAGGACGGCAGTCACGGAATATTAATATGATAACAACAGTGCTCCTGCCTGTAGACCCCAAGAAACCTGACACAGAAGGGTGGCACAAACCTCACGAAACTACACAGTGAGATCCTGTGTTGGCAGCAACGAAATGTGTTTCGGTTACAAGTACAGTATAGATAAAAGCAGCACTTATTTGCATTGTTATGGTTAGCCCACAAACTATATATATATTACTGATATATCCAGATTTATCTTTTATCTGATAATTGTAAAATCAGTTGTTTAAAAGCACACTACCTGTGTCTGATGCCCTTAACATTCCTCACTCCTTAAGCACGCTTCATAAAACCTTCAAAGGCAGCAGATTACATTTGCAAATGCTGATTTCATACTTTTTAAGCCTTAATTCTGGTTCTATTGTCTATGATTTATACAACTTTGAAAAAGTTACTTAACCTCACTGCCTGCAGTGTCTCTAATGCTAACATAAAAAAATAGATCTGCTGTCATGAAGATTAGAATACTATGCACCCACACACACATACACACACACATACACAAATGTTTTGGGGGTAAAATTAATCTTATTTTATTTAACTTAGCTTATAGCACATAGTGCACTGAAACAAGAAAGTTTCAAGTATTACTTCTCTAGTAATGTAAAGATTAAATGATTGGACAAAAATTCCTACGGATACCAATTCTAGGTACCAAATAAGAATATAAATGGAGTATAAAATCATTATATGTGTGGATGTCCAGTTTTGTTAGTAAATATATATATTTAAAGCATTTCGGTTTATATGAGTGTATATATACAGTGATTTATTACTTTTAATGGAACATATTAGAAATTATTTTGCAATAAATGATAATGAAAAACATCCAAATATCTGAGCTTTAGTGAAAGTAGATTTTAGAGAAAAACTGTGTACCTTTAAATGTTTATATTGAAAAAGAATAACGATATAAATTTAATGGTGTAACAGGACCTTTAAGAAATTATCTCTACATATTTTTATGTTGAAAATTTGGACTTTACAATATGCAATATAGGTAAATAAATATATAAAAAGTATAACATAAGTTAGAGAAAAGCTTATTAAAACAAATGCAAATACTGTTAGAGGCTATAAATGAAAACATTTAAAGTTATGTATTAAATGTAGGACAAAGAACTGAACAGATAATTCATAGAATAAGATAATAAATAAACTTATGAAAAGAAATATCATGTATCATTACAATTTTTTTTTTTTTTTTTTTGGTACCAGGGATCAATCTTGGGACCTTGTGCTTGTGAGGAAAGGAGCAGAAACACTGAGCTAAATCCCTAGCCCTAGGAAATTCTTTTTTTTTCATTGAGTTTATTGGTACTTTTTAAGTATATAGTGCAGTTATATTTATCATTAGGATCTTGTACCTTTACATGTGAAATAGGAAGAAAAGGACTAGAGGAGTATGGGCAATGGCAGGGGTAGGGAAAGGTAATAAGGGAAAAGAAAAAAAATATGAGCAAATTCTTAAAGCAAAAAAGGAGATACCACTGCATGTGTTTTAGAATGGCCCAAATCTAATACACTGACCCCCAAGTGCTGGCAAGAATATGCAGGCATTGGAGCTCACTGAAATTTTTTTTTCAGCTTTAATTGAGTTTATTGGTACATTTTAGGGATATAGTACAGTTACATTCATTGTTGGGATCTTGTACCTCTACATGGCAAGTCTTGATTCTCATTTTTTCCCCTTGTTCCTGCCCTCCCTTCACCCCCTCCTCCCCTCCCCATCTACAAACACTTTATTTTCATCTTTTCATTCTCTCACATTTTTTTCTTTTCCTTTTTTACTCTTCCCCTACCCATCCCACCTTCCCTACACTTTTAGCTCCTTTCTTCCCATTTCTAAATGTCAGTAATCTTATTAGAATCTTATGCCTTGTTGCAGATTATTCACACCAGGGACACTATTCGGTATTTACACATGTGGGACTTATTTATGTCACTTAGGATTATATTTTCAATATGTATCCATTTTCCTATGAATGAAAATGTTAAATGCACCTCTACATTGAGAAACAGATGAATGCTACATAACGCAAACAAACACAGACCACACTACGGAGCAATCCTGCTTCGTAGCATTTACCGAAAGCCTGCACATGGGTTTTTAGAGATATTCTATTCAGAACTGTCACAACTTGGAGACAACCATCATGTCCTACACTGACTGACTGGATACATGAAACTGTGCTACATCCAGATCTTGGAACATTATTTAATGTTAAAAATAATGTATGGAGTCATGGAAGAAAGTGAACTGTATTCTTGTAAGTGAAAGATGCTAATTTGAAAAACTAGATGCTATGCAACTCCAACTGTGTGACAATTCAGGAGAGAAACTATAAAGAAAAGATCAGTGGTTTCCAGGCTTTAGGGAGAGAGAGAGAGGAAGATGAATAATAAAGCCTAGATTATTTTAGAGTAGTGTAATTAATACATGTCATTGTAATTTGTCAAAACCCCAAAAATACATTTGTCAAAATTTAAAGAGGGCCAGGGATTTAGCTCAGTGGTGCCACTGCCTGCCTTGCAAGCTCAAAAACCCTGAGTCACAGTTAGATCTTCAGTTAAAAAAAAAAAAAAAAAAAATCAGGAATACAAGATCAAAAGAAAACTCTGGTATGAGTTATGGGCTTTGGGTGTCAATGATATGTCACTATAAAACCTGTATAAAAACACTATAAAAACTGTAATGGATATACCAATTTGGTCTTGATGTTGATAATGAGAGAAGCTACGAGTGTGCAGGGCCAAGAGTAATAGGGGAATTCTCTGTCTTTGTTTTTTGGTGACCCTAAAAATGCTCTTGGAAATACAGTCTACTAAAACACTAGACTATACATCTAGATCACTTCATATTTCTTTAAATTTTTTTTATTTTTTTATAAAACATTAGACAAAAACAGACACATAGAGTGTCAATGCAAGAAAATAAGAATGTCATTCTGAGGATAATATTATCTAAAAGATGGTTGCTTGACAAACTACAACATAAAAAGTAAATAAAGAATACACGTGCATATATTAAGTAAATCCAAAATATTAAAGCATCTTTTAAAGAACTTTAGTATTTTACTGTGTTATTAATTCATTGACCCACTGCCACACAAGACAATGCAAGATAGATAAATATTGCCACATAAATAGATATATGCTATGCATTTATATGTGTAGTCATACTTATAAATCGATCACATATGTATAAAATAAAGGCCACTGTTCTGTATATAGATTTAATGAAAGTCGTTATATCAGTTGTATAAAAAATGGAATTGGTAAACTTTTCTGGTAAAAGGCTAGTTAGTATTTTTAAGGATTTGTAGGTCAAAGTTTTTGTTCCAGCTACAAATCCTCACTTTGGAGCTTCAGATATCCAGCAATTTACTTCTCTGAGTTTGACTTTTCCATATTCTATATTTAATAAGACAATGTGGTATATTTCTTTGAGTGTAAGGATTACTTCCCTTAGTATTAAACCTTGTGTGCTCACCTGTGGCTGTCCATTTTGGCAGGATTCTTTTTTTTTTAAGGCTAAATATTATTTTGCTGTGTATGTATACTTTACACTTTTTCTGTCGATGGATATTTAGGGTGTTTTAATATCTTTTCTCCTATTAATTATGTTAAAATATAAATATATTTGCACACGAACACCTGTGCACCTATATCTTTTACATATGTACTTCATTTCCTTTGTTTAGATAGCCAGTCATGGATTTATTGTATCATATAATAGCTCTATTTTAAATTTTTATTAATTTCTCTTTTTAATTTTTAGAGGACCATCCACATTCTTTACCATAATGGCTATATTATTTTGTATTCCCACTAACACTTTCATTAGTGTTTGTTTCACTTTTTTGGATAATAGCCAAAGTAATATCTTATTGTAGCATTAATTTATATATCTTTAACAGTTTATGATGTTGAACACTTTTGGATTGGAGGATTTCATATTGTGAAAATGTTTATATTACACAAAACTACATCTATAACTAATGCAATGCTGTTAAAATTACAGTAAAAAACTACACTATCAAAAGGAATTAAATAATATGCAGGTATATATTCAGTAAATACAAAATATTAAAACATCTTTCAAAGAACTTTAGTATTTTACCATGTTGTTAATTACAGTAATAATTCTGAAAGAAATAAAAAATCCTACAATTTATGTAAAATCACAAATAATAACAAATGGCCAAATAAATTTTGAGCAGAAACAACATTAGAAGTGTCACTCTAATTCATTTATTTTCTTCTTTTTTCTTTGTATTTTGTGGTATTGGGGATCAAACTTGGGCCCTTGTGCTTGTGAGTCAAATGTCAGAACCATTGAGCCAAATCCCAGCTCTTGATTTCATAATTTACTTCAGTGTTGTAGAAATGCAAACATCACAGTATTGTGGCATAAAAACAGATACATGAACCAACTGAACACAGTAAATAACTCCAGAAATAAATCTACACATTTAGGATCAAGTGATTTTCAACGAAATTTCCACCATCACATGTGGAAAGGATAGTATCATCAATAAATGCCATTCAGATGTCCACATATAGAACTTCATCTTGCACTGTGTACAAATCAACTAAAATTAAATCCAGTTTTAGAACAGCAGGTTTAATTAATAATGTGAAGAAAATAAATTCAATATATTGTAATCGTTAGACTCTAACCTTTGCCTAAACCTTTTGATTTAAATGTATCTTTGTATTTGGTACATGTTATTTATGCTTCTACCAGTCACTACTATACTACAGCTATTGAAAAAGAGTAGCAAACCTGGTGTGGTGGCGCAGGCCTGTAATCCCAGCACCTGGGAGGCTGAGGCAGGAGGATTGCTGTGAGTTCGGGACCAGCCTGGGCTAACCAATGAGTTCCAGGTCAGTCTCAACTATATTGTGAGACCCTGCCTCAAAAAACAAAAAAAGAAAACAGAAAAGAGTAGCAATTACAATTAGTGATACTAACAGTAATAATATAGCAGTTGTATTGCAGAAACTATACTAAGTAATTGCCGTATATTATTAAAGTAATCTTAACATTTTTTTCATTTCTCAATAAAAATTTAGTTTTAGAGAGTTTATTGAGAACCAAAGATTGCTAAGAGTTTTAGTTGCTGCCATATCATTATAACCCTTCTGTAATTCCTTGTGTAAAAGAAAGATGATAGATGAGAGATAAAAATGTAGACTGGTATTTCACATCACTGCCGGTATTTCAATTCAAAATAACCCCAGACTGTATTTCTAAATTCTGAGATTTATAAAATTTGAACTTCATAAGAAGTGAAAACTTTGTAAAAATGAAAGCTTCCATAAATTAAAGGCTCATAATTTCCTTGTAACTCATAAGTTAAGAACTAATCTATCATTTCTGAGGGGATTTTGTCTGAGTGGAAGTGTTCCTAATGAATGCAGGGTCAAGATGACGTACTTCAACATACTTAAATATTATCTGTTTTGGGTGGTTTGTATACCAACAATACCAAATTTGGCTATTTGTAGAATCAGTACTTGTAGATTTGTATATATTTATTTGTATCACATTACTTCAGTGAATTTCTTCTATTATAGGAATTATGTAGCAGTGACAACATAGTGATTCCTTAGACACAGAGCCCCGGAGCTAAATCTAACAAAAGAAAACAAAACAAAAACAGAAACATAATAAAGAAAACAAACTAAATGGGTATATATGACCCACAGATTTAAAATATATTAGACAATTTGCTACTGTAACTAGAATTTAAAATATAAATCTCTTAAAATTACCATACAAAATGCTGCCATAGTAAAGAGACTACTGCTTTAAGACAATATTCTTCTGATTTCAACAATAAAACATTTACCATTGTTGGAATTACATGATTTAGCTGTTTTTTTATTGTTTATCCCTGTTGTAATGTATTTCATTTTTATCATTCCAATACTTAAGTATTGTGTTATATTGCTCAAAACAGAAAGGAAAATACAATAAACTTGACTATTGGAAAAGAAAATAATTTACGTCATCCTAAAATTATTTTTATTTTCATCTTTAAAAGTGATTTTACATCAGTGTCTACAGTTAACCATGTTTGTTTTCAACTAGGTTCAACTTCTCTATCCTAATGTGGCATAATAAATATATTTGTCACCAACTAGTTCTTAATCTCAGGTCCAGAAGTGAAAGCTACAATAATTTTGTTTCTATCATTTGTTACTATATAGATCCCTGATGATTTTAGCAAAGAAAACAAAATTGGAAGTGTTTGGGGGATTTGAGGAATTTTTTTTTACTCTCCAAAGAATCAAAACAAGATGACACTGGATAACAGATTGCAGTATGAAAACACTGGACTAACTCTTTAACCTGCTTTACCTCCCAGTATTTCTTGCAGTGAAGCTTATTGCATCATTAGAGCCATCATTTAAAAGGTTTTGGGGGGCAGGGATTTAGCTCAGTGGGTTTGCTGCCTGCCTAGCAAGTGCAAGGTCCAGAGTTCAATCCCTGGTACCAAAACAAAATTATTTTTTGGTTGTGTTATCTGTTTGCAGCCCAACTATTCTTAAATGATATGGTGAAGTCATAGTTCATACATTTTCCAAAATTCTGTCTTAATATATCATAAGCTTTTCCCAAATTATTTTATGAGTATGGTTTTACTTTGATATTTAGTATGCCTCAAGACCTTGAGATCAGGATATAGATCTTAGAATCATCCCAACCACAGACAATTGGACTAAGTCTAAAGATCTAACTGAAAGCACCTAGAGACTTAGTGATGTTAAGTAGATGTAAAGTTTCTGATGAAAGGGCTATTTTAAATGGAAGGATTAGGACTCCTGTGATGTTTGATTTTCCATGTCTGCCTGCAAAGATAGTTCTTAATTTCAGTAGACTATTTTCCTGTAGTCATTAGATATATGTTCCCTTAATTTTTTTCTGATTTGAAAAAGTAATTAATGTTTTTTCAGAGTATTGACAAATTATAACATTTTAATTCATTTTGAAAAACTCAATAAATTCCTGGCTTCTGAACCTTTAAGCCCTGTTCCTCAATCTGCAGTTATATGGAATTTACAGAATTTTTACCAGCTAGCACAAAGAATTCTCTGTGTGGTTGTGAAATGGTTGCTCTGTTGTGTGGATTTTCCACCATACCGCAAAATTACTGCATGATATGAAGACCTCAAGAGACTCTGTAACAGCTTTGACTCTCACATGGAGAATGGCATGGTTAATAACAAGCCTCTCATTATTCAGTTACTCTTTCCCTACTATGCTTGGAAAAATACTTTAGCTATATTTTTATATGAGTAAATTCTAAATTAAAGAACACACACACACACACACACACACACACACACACACACACACATATATATGTTGTTGTTGTTGTTGTTTTCGTTACAGGACCCTGCACTTGTGAGGCAGATGCGGTACCACTGAGCTAAATTCCCAGCTGAAAAAATAATTTTTGCATTTATTTGATGACTCATGGCATGTGCACATCTAAATATACACTCTACATTGTGGTTCACCAGTAGAGCTTTGCTTCATTCCATTGTATCTGCCATTAATATTCTCTCTTCAGACATTTTACAATGCTTTCATTAAAAGATAACTTAGTTTAGTAATTTAAATAGGCATTTTAGAGCATATGTTTCACATAATAAAATTATAAATTTTTGTTGTTTTATATAAAGCATATAATTGTAAACTACAGTTTCCATTTAAAATTTAATCATGAGTGTGATTTATTCAATCCCCATTGCCCTTCTAGTAGGATTATAATAGTCAATGCAGCAAATCCTGCCCACACTTGATCCGTTAATTCCTTAAGGCCTGGAGACTCCATGTTCAACCTGTATTCTCAGGACAAAAAGTATAGTTGCAATAAAAATTGCAACTGGACACTGTGTCATCATCAACATATAAAGTGGCATTCTATAAACTGTTAAGTTATAATAAAAATTCTATCATGTATCATAGAGCTGTGACTTATTTAATGAGGCATTTTCTGAACTGGTATTTCAGCCTGTATTTATACATTAAAAAATGTAAAAGGATTCAAAAATATCTAATTATTCATTGACACCCTTAGTAAAATTTCTTGTTCTTTCCTTTTTTTTAACAAATATCCTGAAACTTTACAAAGTTTACCTCTTCCTAAAATAACCTTGTTTACACTCTTATTATTATGTAAATATAAATTTCCCAAATCCATCTCTCCAAGAATTTTTTCCTTTGCAAATTTTTGGATTTTTCAAGAAGTGCATAGCTTTATAGGAAGTACAGTTCTGTGTGTATGCGGGCATTTGAATGTTGTGTGCCAGGGTACTCCATATATTTTACTGGTCTTGTAGCTTTCATTCTTCTCTCAAGGAAGTAAGAAAATGTAGAGAAACTACATGGACAGTGACCAAATTGTCCATTTCTGCAGGAAGGCAGACCAATTTTCCCTTACATTAGTATATTTTAAGGACATGGGTAAAATAATGAGCCACAGTGAGTGAGCTTCAGCAGATGAGGCAGTCAATGAATAATGTTTACTCAGGAGTTGTGTTGATCACCATATTCTACTGCATGAGAAATGTGAAGATATAGAAATTCCCAGGAGTAAACAAAAATAACATAGAGATTATAGAGCAAAGAATACAGAAAAGGAAGAGCAAATTTTAACAAGAAGTGGACACATGTAATGGAAGAAGTAAAATACAGAGTTTGATTTGTTTGGTAACATGTGTTAAGAGATTGACAGCCTTCATTAAGGATAATTTGAATACATGCTCAAGTTGGTAACAACAACAAAAGTGAAGAGAAAAAGATGAGTGGGTAAGAAAAATATGTATCAACATCACGTGCCTGAATCGTTCAGTGGAACTGCAGGAAGGGAGGATTTGGTAAACAAAGACTAACAGTAAATTCCATGTTAGAAGTTTAATATTCTCAATATTTCTCCCTAGAAGTATCTGTGAATGTTCAAGTTTTGTACTCTATGCAGGCTGATGGGGGTGATATTTTTGGGTAATAATTTTTCACATTGGTTACCTTTTCAATGACTGAATAAGGAGCATTAATTATTCCAGAAGGTAAATTAATGCAACCAAAGCAAAGAAGATATTGAATTACTAAATGATGCTTAAGTGAATATCAAAATTAATATTTTTGAAATCCAATGATGTTGATTTGCAAGAGCCTAGCATTGTAAGCTAAACTTTGTCTTACTCATATAATTATTGGTAGTTTCATTTTACTTTCTAATTTAAGAAGGCAAAGAATAGTATTTATAATTTTTGTTTTATTTTGTTTTTTGGTACCGGGGATTTATAATTTTTTGAGGAATGGATTTTATATTCAGCAGGAGAGTGGAGCAAAGAGCATAGTATTTATAAAAAAAGATGTATGATGACATCGGGTGTAGATTTCACTATAGCCCTATGAATGGGGTAGAACCAGGGGAAAATAAGAGAGAAAAGGCTTCATAATACAGTTGTGCTTTTCCTCCTAATGACTCTTTTCCCTAACTTTATCTCAGGGGCTGTGCTATAACACTTTACATTTCTTCAAGGACTTTGTAAACCAGAAATATTGCTTGCATTCTCAGAATGTGACAACACATTGAGACTCATGGCCACATTGTTCTGTCATCATAGTTACCAAATTTGAAAAGCAAGGCTGCTTTAAAGCACTTAATGAAGTTTGAATATAAAAATGGTTTGAGAAGATAAGTTTAAAAATTGCCCAAGACCCATTCTAAATTATTTAAAACTGGCTAAAATCAATACATTGGATCCAATTGAGCCTGGATGAGGAGAAATCTTCATGTACAGCAGATGTTAACATCACATTGCTGTCAACTTAAGGAATGTGGATGAAGGGTGCATGCTGTGTGTCAGGAGCTGTACAAACTTGGAAAACCTGCCACCATCACCAGGAGCTGGAACATAAACTCGTCAGTCCTTGCATGACAGGGCAACACAGAAATGGTCACAGAAGTATTGAAAATTTTCTATGGTAAAACAGAAAAAAAATCCTTGGTTTTAAATGGATTGTGTCAAAAAATAAAACACTAAATACTATGCCATTAGTAGAACTAACAACCTTTGAGTTGATGAGTTAAAATTTAAATGCATATATATATTTATAT
>NW_022900942.1:19297545-19346581 GCF_012274545.1 Fukomys damarensis
ATGCCAAAATTATACACACATCAGGAAAAGAAAACCTTGTACAAATATTTTAGTAAGAAATTTATTGAGATATCATGAGATTAATACAAGCCATCTTTGGTCTCTACAATTACAAGGAGAGCTCAGAGTTGTGGCCATTAGCTTCCAGACATTTAGTGGTATGGCAAACTGCTGCGTGGACAAACTTGGTCACTGAGAATGAAGCACATACATGTCTCCTGAAGTGTATATACACTTTACACTTTTTTGGCAAATGCCTCTGTCTGTCTGTCTATCTATCTATCTATCTATCTATCTATCTATCTATCTATCTTTTGGACTGATGTGACTGCAAAAATACATACCAAAGTGCATGAATTAGATATTGGTATTTCAGTACTATGCATAATTTAAAGAAAATGTACCAGCCCATAAAATTTTGGGATAAAAAGTGAGTAAATAATAAATAGATTCATTAAATAGAACTCCATTCAAGATGTTAAAGGACACAATTTATTTTTCTTTGGTTTTGCTTCATGTTTCAGGGGCACCAGATTTTTTTTTCAAACACTAAGTGAAAAAATTTTTATGTTATGAACTAAGAAAAAAATACAACATAATTGAGACACCAAAAATTTAAAAAATTTTTACAAGTTGTAATTTCTTCCTTTACCTACTATTCTTCCCTTGTATGATAAAACCAAATGGAATAATCCCATTTTGCAGGATTCAAGTGTACTTCTGAAATTAGAGTCTGTCTCCTTACAATAATTGCATATGTAAGCCTTAAAATATGGATTTATAGGCATAAAAGGCAGCATAAGACAATGTTTACAGTACTTTAAAAACTATTTGATTAAAAAATCTTTTAGCTAAAAATAGCTGGAATAAATAGTACAGAGAAAAGTGTATGTATTTTATAAAAAAGAAACTGCTTCATAACAAAATCAAATTATGAGTAGGAGTACAATAATAAACATCTTTAATAAATACACCAAGGATAATGAGAATTTATTATCATTTAGACATTGCCCTCTCATTACATAATTTCCATGAATCCTTAGTAACTGACTGAATAAGAACCAGTCAGAAGTTCCAGACAAACAATGGAAAATCTTTTTTCCTTTTAGTAACTTCTGTGCCTACTTTAAATTGATCATTTGTTTCGTGGGCTAACCCCCAAGCGGGGTGCATGCTCTTTCCACTTGCAGAATTCTCTTAAGTTGAATTCCCTCTTTGTCATCCCAGGCTAATAAGTACTTTATTTTCTTTTGCTGCTTGTTACTAGAAAAAAATAAAAAATAAAAAAATAAAAAAATAAAAAGATAATCAATTCATACTACTTGCTTAGCCGCCTGCATTTTAATTTGAGATTATGGACGAATATCAGAGTGCCCTTATGATATTTCCCACAAAAGGCTCAGTGTTCAAGGCTGTATTCAGAGATCCCAAAATAGCACTGAATTAGCAGTGACATGCTGACATTGTCGTGGCACTGAAAGCACAATGTCTGTAACTCAGAGAAATGTGGCATGTCGAAATTTTGCTAAGGAGCCTCTGAGCCAATTAAGTGCAATCTTTCCTACTATTCCTCATATGTCTAACAAGAAGTTTGAATTTTACTTTCCTCCAAAGTCCTGGAATTTGAAGTTCTTCAGGTAAGACTGTGATCTTTAGTGCATTAACTAGATATGCCTTAAAAGTGCTTTGATAACTGTTGCTATTTTGTACATCAGAAGATGTTTCTAAACAAATTTGAAACCATGACATATACACTGAATTTTTTCTAAAACAAATATGTGAAAGAAAAATCTTCATTGCTACAATGCTGGTTAAGGGATAGAAAAAACTTGTAAAGTTGTTCATATTTTAAGGTATGAACCTTGGATGAATCTATAGCTTGATTGAATGAATGATGAATCTTGGATGAATCAATAGCTGCTGTACATTTTTCTTTCTCCAGGATTTTATTTTTGTGTCATGTATTTGTATTCATACTATCAAGTATTATGAAGAATACCTTCAAATTATGATATTTTTTTCAACTTTAATTGAGGTTATTGGTACATTTTAGGGATACAGTACAGTTACATTCATTCCTGGGATCTTGTACTTCTACATGACAAGTCTTGATTCTCATTTTTCCCCTTACCCCTGTCCTCATATTTTAATAACAACTATGTGTTTCTTCAAAGACAAATTTAACAAAATGAACATGTAGCTATTTTTCTTTGCCTATTTTTATTGCTGTCAAATGTTCTATTCTTCTTTAAAGTCCTTAACTAAAAAGTTTCAGTAATTAAGAATGCTGTAATAATTATAAAACAGTACCATCAAAACATTGAGCATTATCATGAATATAAATGCACACTGATCTATGAATACATATTTATAATGCATGTCAACTATATAATTAAAGGAAGAATTAAGCATAAACAATAGACTACAATAAATAAAGAAAATAAAAGATATTTATGCATCAATTTTAATTTAGTACAATTAATTTTAATTTTCATATTATATTTAATACAATATCACAAGACGTTTGTTAAAAGAATTTAAAAATAATATAAAACATCACATGAACTGTTCAACAAAATATTTTTTTCAGGTAGTTTAATGCTTTTGCTCTAAATGTTAATTTTTTTGCAAGGAAAAATTCATTGAAATAAAACAGTACAACTTTTGTGATAATAATCTATTTAGATATTGGATATAGCTATATTATTAACTAAATATTATGTAATATATTGATATTGAAATTATATGCTTTGCTTTAAATTCTTCAAATATTTTTAATTGTCTCAAGTACAGATACTTGCTAATTTTCAAATTGAAATACTAATGTTCAACATGATTTAAATATTTTGGTTATTCAATGTGATAGTGAAAATACTTGTTTTTAAAATGAAAAACTATTTAAAAATTAAAATCTAATATTGTTAAAAATTTTAAATAGTCTATATAATTTAGAAATCTCTTGAGTAATTTTTAAAATTTGTGCCCTCTTAAAAATATTTGCATGTGCTGACACAAACACACACATATCCATACAAAGATTCATCATAAGTAATATTTGGGGAAGATTATATATATATGTGTGTGTGTGTGTGTGTGTGTGACACACTTATGTAGCCTAGTTTAAATATTATATTACATAGATATTTTTGTATCATATTTACAGTATTCAATACATTAATGTATAGAATTTTACACTATTATTAGTCATTTAAAAATAAATTTTAGATACTAAATAAGTGAAAAAATTATATGCATAAGCTTTTTCTATACATTCTTAAGAAATAAGATTCATCTCAGGTACTTCTTATCATGCTACTGCCTATAATTTATAATGATAATTTATAAGTAAGTATAAATTGATACTATCTTTGCAACTCATGATCTTAGTATGTATATATTTTAAATATTTTTGTGTTTATAACATTAAGTAACAGCACTTAACATAATTTTGAGTGAGAATGAAATAGGAATAAATGTATTACACTTTTCAAAATAGTACATCTGTTTTCTTATATACTGTATTTTCACTAGTATTTTTAGCTACTATCATATTGTTTGACAATCCTGCTATCAAATGGAGGAAACAGAGCTTGTGTATTTTGCTGCCATGACAATTTCCTTTACTGTACATTATGTTCTAACATCTGTACTTTCAGTTTGGCATAATAGATTGAGTTTGTAGTAATTATAGAGTCTAATAATAATCTCAGAAACTTTTTTGTTTATGATAGCTCGAAATTTTGTTAACTCTGGTCCCTTTTCCAAATCAACTAAAACATTGTTTGACACTAACACAAAGGCAAACCTCAGAGAATCTGTAAACCAATATCACTACCACTCAACAGAGAGAATCAGAAAAATGTTCTAAAACCGTTTTCCAAAACTTATAACATGTCAATTTCTTTTTCAAATGATGCATACCCCTCTGAAGATGTTAATCATCAGGAGGATACTGGTCTCACTTTGAACAATGTTCTACAATTAGTAATTCATGAATATTTTTGTCCAAATTTAGCACATTAATTACTCACAATTGCTTCCCAAATTTTCAAAGCTTGTTTTAATATTAAAGAAAAAATATATTTTTCAGAAACCCTACTTTGGCATATCAAATCAAATTTGAAGTGCTATTTTAGCACTGACTTATTAACATACGCTATAAATGCACTGATATTTTATCTTTGTCTGAAATCCAAACAGATGAATGATAAATTTTGTAGATTTGCAAGGTAGTATTTTGAAGTGGGAATAACTTTAGCACATCCATCATACCTTAAAATAACCTAGGTAATTTTCTTTTTTGTGCAAAATTCAGAAACGTCATTCCTTTGGCAATCAGCAGATTTTACATAAATCACAATAAACGAGCTTGTCAACATTTTTCTTCCTTTAAGTCACATTACAGATAAATTGTTTCAAAGGTTTTGCTATTTTATTCTTACAAATTTCTAGTGAAGCTATGAGATTCTCTGATAAGAAGATAATACAACCAAATATACAGACAAAGAAGACTTATAAGTAGAAAAGTAAGCATATAAGAAGAAACAGATATAGACACATTTTTGTTTGAATTTGAACAGAGTATTATTGTTTCTCAGTAAGCAAATACTTATTGACAATGCTTGAAATTGCTCTTGTGGTTGTATAAAATATAATTCTTAGTTTGTAATTTTGAGGACAAGGAAAACAACTATAATATCATTTACCATTGGATATACATTTATCTTTTCTTTCTAAATAGCATGTTTCTGCCTTTGTTGATATATAATATATTGAGTTTTCTTTATATATATTTTGTTCTAACCAATGCTTAAATAAAAAATTGACTTCAAATTCTCCTGTTGATGAAAAAGAATATGTGTATAGACACACACACCTAAATTTATATATGTATATGGATTTATCTATATATATAAATAATTTCAAATTTTATTTGAAATGTCTATATCATTTTGGGGTCAAAATTTTTATTATGATTTTATTTCCAAATTTTATATCATAATTATAAGCTGTGAATTCATTTATGATTGCAATTAATCTAGTAATTATCTCAATATTATTTATCTTAAAATGATGATATAAATTTGAATGTATTATTAAAACATGGAGAATCAAAGAAATCATAACATTTATCTCATTATTTTTATCTTCATCCATGTTGTTATAATCATAATAATTTTAGCAAGTGTTTACTTCAGTAATATCATTTTCTTTGCAGCAATATATTTGTTACTTCTATTTCATTGTCATAAAAACCATCTTTCAAAGACTGTACTTTTGTGTGAAAAAGTGCTCATTAGCTTCAAAATCACAAGTGCTATTATTTCCCATCTTCATTTTTTTTCAAAGAGCAACTGCTTTGAATGATTCATTGGCAAATTCTTTTCTTTCTTTTTTTTTATACTTTCAGTCACTTTTCCACTATTTCTGAGACTCACTCCTAAAATTTCTCTTTAGCTCATCAACAATTGTATTGGTTCTTTTGACTGATAATGAATAAATAACTTAAGAAAAGTGTCAAGAGTTAGAGTTTGATGTAATTCTTTATCTCCTGACATGAATTTGTCTGTGATCTTATTTCTCACTCTGCATCTTTATGCCAAGCATCTAGCTATAATTTGGTAACTAGAAAGTTATTGCTAAATAATCATAGTTTGAAAGGAAAAGGTGATCTGAAGTTTCATGAAACTCAGCCTCACTAAGAAAGAAAATGATGAACCACAGGGAGGATAAAGTGAAGACACAGACCTGGAGAAATAGTCCCCTTCTACTTCAATTTGTAGGTTAATCTTCGAAGTCCTCTCTGTGTTAAATAGGGAGGACACCTGGTTATTAATTGCATTGTGAGTAAACAAGAGAAATTTAATTTATGTTTATATACCATCTTATTCTTTGGAACTTTAATTTGAGTAAAATTCATTATATAATTTATTAAATAGCAAATATTATGGATGCAAAACGCTAGTATAGAAATAAAGAGTCAGAGAGCCAGGGACCTGATCTCAGTGTTAAATTACCTGACCCATCCAGCAATTAATTTTACTAATCTAAGCATCTTTCATGACAATCAAGTTGACAATCAAAGACAATCCGCCTTTGTCAGCTTGACACCTAGCACATTGTTAATGATGCTTAATCTCCACATTAAGGAAATAACAGATCATAATTCTGCCTAACATAATATATTATGCCTAACATAATTCTACCTAACATAACTCTCTTGTGTACACCTTAAAATGTGCTAATTCTTCCCCCAAAGTCTTAACCGTTGTAGCATTGCTCAAAACTCCAAGTATAAAACCTCCTCTAATACTCATGACAAACTTAAAGCTGTCAACACTTGTAATACAATTCAAAAAGTAAATTACATATTCCAAAGATAAAAATGTACAAGTTAAGCATTTGCTTTCCAGAAGATAGCAATAAGTGGTGAAAATGAATCAGACAACAAGATGACCAAAACAAAAGAAAGTAAACATTGAACTCCCTGACCTTAAGTCTGGCATCTGAGCCTGTAATGGTGAGCTGTGAACTCCAAAGGGCTTGGGCAGCTCCACTGCATGACCTTGCCATTTGGAGAATACATAGCCGTCTCATGGGCTGGCGGACTGCAGCTTTCTTCTGCATCTGCCCCATATTCCTGTCCTTGCAAGTTCCTGGAGCATCCACTGAAGCCATGATCACAGTCTTAGCACTTCACACATAGCTCTCCCATGTGTTTCTGGCATGTCCTCCAACCTTGTCATACAACTTTTCCTGATATTCCCGGCCTCCCTTTGAAATGTGGCTGGAAGTCTCTATGACCTCACAATACTTGCGTTCTGCATTTTATGAAAGCACCATCACAAAGATGGTGCCAAAGCCTTCATAATACGATGCCAAAGTCAACATAAACAGTACTCATGTTTTTTTATACCATGGCTGCTGCAGCCTCTGAATGTATGGATGGATGAGTACTGTGAAATGAATACTGAGAACCATGTCCCTAGTCATTCTTTCTTGAGATGGGGGCCCAGGAGCACTCTTCTTAAATGAAAGTTTATAGTTGTATACCCCTAAGATAGGCATGGGCGTGGTCTTAATGATTTCTCAAATGGCCTCTAGACATCTTCCTTCTTTTTTAATTCAAATAGTTTCTTTTTAATAGCACTTGTCTCTTCAGCAAGTACACTTTCATTAACCCTAACTTTACATATGTTAATTTCTTACCAGAGTGTGATATGTCTGGCCTCTACTCCAGTTCACATATATATATATTCATATATATATGAATATATATGTGAATATATATGTGAATATATATGTGAATATATATATGAATATATATATTCATATGACACCTTCAAGGATATGATACATACTGTTCAGAGACCCATTAGCATTCTTGTCATCTTAGCTTAGACCAAAATCATCCATCAGGCTTTGCTTACAATATTTTAGGCTTTATCAAACGTGCTTCTCCAAATATTTCCAAACTTCAGCCAAGCAGCCTAAAGACTTCTGAACAGCATGATCAGGTACAGTCACAGGTATTACTCAGGCCCTCTTGTACAGATTACTGTACTGTACAGTTTTCCATTTGCAAGGAGGAAAAAACCCCTGATACTTGAAGCTTTAGAAAAGAGAGATTTATTTGGCTCACATTCAGAGAGTTCTGTTTATAGACAACTGGGTCCAAGATAGATTATATCATGGGAGAAAGCATGCTGAAGCAAAACTGTTTAATTGATGGAAGTCAGAAAGCAGAGTACAGGAAATACGTGTCATAGATCACACCCTCATGACTTACCCAGAAAAAAACAGAAGTGTGATTTCTAATCTAGGCATCTCTCAAGTCAATCAGGTTGACAATCAAGATTGATCATTGCATTTTCCTATGTTTCTTTAGTTGTATAAAAGCTCAATTTGTCAGGTATGAAACATGATTAAATGGTTAATTATCTAAAACAATGTATGAGGAAAAAATCTCAATCTGCACAATTCTATGATCATGAAATACTTACTTTGTACATAAATAGTAAATGATGGCTTTGTCAAATTGCCATGATTTGTTAATGCATGAATCATTAATATTGACTTTTCCCAAGGTGCATCAATCATAACCTTATTCATCAACCTCTATTTATAGATTTCATTTACCTAAACCTTTTTGTAATTATCATTAGAAGTGGAAATCAGGATTTGTTGGTTCTACTTACACTACAGGAAAATCTTTTAATTCATTAAGACAACACTGACAATCAAAAAAGCACAAGGTGAATGCTAAATTTCCAAATCAGTGGTTAAAGGGCATTTTGGCATATATTCAATTCTTCAAATTATGTGAGTTTATGCACACTCACACAGACACACATGCATTCACACACTTTGAAATACAATGTTCTTATTTGTTTAGACACTTTTGTGTTCTATGCAAGTTTGATTAATCCCGTTAACAAAAAAGCAAATGGAATTAGATCCAATTATTATAAAGATACAATCTATTTGGTATCAACTAACAGATAAGTCCTTCATTGTTACAAAGCAAAACACAATAATCAAAGCTGTAAAATTCCTCAATCAATTTATGTAGACATGGTAAATTAATGCTAGTATAAATAAGAGGTAACAGAATGTTTCTGTATATGACAGGACCTGGAAATTACACATTGTATAGTCTCTAAATATATTTTAATGATAATAATTATGAAAAGATGTTTATATTCACCAAATAGGGATATAAAATTAAATTTAAAACTCATAATTAATGTACTTAATTCTCACTTTAGAAAATGTGGTATTTATAACGTGTCAGTAATGCTATGAAAAACTGAAATGTATATGTTGCTGGAAGAAGCATAAACAATTGTACATAATTTTCAAATCTGTTTTAAATAATTAGTAAAAATAAATCAAACTTACATTCTAATTGATCAGTTTCATCAACAACAATACAGCTCCCTCAACAGTAGTTGACTATATAAACTCAAATTTATATAGATCAGTCAAAAAGAAAGTTCTGGGTCTACATATATCAATGTATGTGCTTAAATCACTGCTTAAATACACAATTTAAGTAAGACTCTGTATAATTCACTGCTTATTTAGGTTTTAAAATGATGAATACATTTTATATATAAATATCTATGAAGTAAATGCTTTAAATCAACTATGAAAACAAGTTTCTTTATATCCAGAGTAAGTGCATAGTAATTTGGAGATTGAGGTACATATGTGCTGTTTATAAAAAGTGAACATTAACATTTAGTAAAATTTTTAGCTATGAAAAATTTTATACCTATTGTGAGCAATATTTAAATATGCTGCAAATTTGAATAATAAGCGCTAAATTTCACACAGAATTACAATTTTTTCAAAGCTCATGTTTAACTATTCTGTATATACAAAATATTAATCCTTCAAGTTATTAATCTTCACTGAGTGCTGCAATCTTTTATACAGTAGATAACAATGAATAATTCTTCATGTATTTATATTACCATAGTAATTTTGAGAATATTATAATTGCCAATAATACACTCCAAAAGTGTATTTTAGTTTTAATTTTAGGTTCATATCTCAGTATATTTTCTCTCCTAAACTGTCTTTTGACTTTTTTATAATTCATTTTCCATGGGCATTATTTTCAATTATTAAGTGCTATTATTTAATATCACAAGCAAAAAAAAAACTAAAAAAATTATTTTCTGCTTGCCACCTCATAAGAACAGTAAATGTACTAGTGATGACATATTTATGAATAAATGATAAAGTATGAAAGAAAAAACTAAGAATGGCAAAGTATGTGTCTAAAGGATAAAAGATGTTTCACATTATTACCTGGGGAAGAAAGCAATCAAGCACTTCAGGAAAAAAAATCTAAAATTGGTTATTTTCAAGGCAACTTATTTACATAACTTAGAAAAAAAATTCTTATAAGTGTGTTATTTTAATGGTATACCCAAAGCTGTTCTTCATGGGTTATATATGTGCACACTTGTAAAATATTCTCTATTAAACACCCCCAAAATGTAGTCTAATCTGGATGTACCAGACAAGTAGGGATATGACAGGGTAAAATAAAAGAAGATGAAATTTTCTAAGTATTTGTCTAAAAAATAATGAAGTTTCATAGTATGTAAAATTGTAGAGAAAAGTTCTAGAAAAATAATAGGTGAATGGATCAAGAGAAACCAAACCTTGACATACAAAAAAGAAGAATCAAGTATATTATCAAGATTTGTGGCATACTTACTCTTATTAATTTATCTTAATCTTAAATGCTAAATAAAATAATCTTTTTGAAATTAATGTGCACAGACACTTTCCCCAAGCTCTGACCATAGACAGCTTCTTATATTTTTTAAAGTTAGGTATTTTTATCTGTACCATAAATTTGACAATTTTTTCTATTTCAGCTATTATCTGTAGCTTGTCAACATTATTATTTTTCTTTCATGATCATTTTGATCTTTTTCTCATATGAATCAGAGATAATAATTACTATTCTATTGATACACAAGGTAGTTAACATAAGTTTACATGAACTACCTTTTATGAATTGAGTTTGTTTTATTAGTTGTGGATAGAGTTGGTTTATTAGTCAGAGTGCTAGCCTATATGACTATAACTAATTAACTTCTCAGTTCTCAATTACCCCATAGCACAAATATTTAGTTTGGATCAGGGCATAAGATGACACATTTATCACACTCAATAACACAAACTTGGTGGAGGTTTTACTATCTTACAACCATAGCACTTGTTTGCCAAAATTGAAAATAAAAACAGAATTACTCATAGGTCTTTAAATGCTTTATTTCTAAAGTGACGGACATTATATTTATTGTTCACCAGCAAAACAAGTAGTATAAGTCATTATGAGAGATATTCATATACAATTTTTTGCCACAAAAATTTTTTGTGCTTTTGTACTCCTTTGCTTTTTATCCCAGTCAACCATCAGCAGACTAATCATTCAAAGGTTTAAGGACGGTTTATGAAATCTTACATAAATGAAACTAAGGTTTTCTTAGAACGACAGAGTTGAATCGAAAAATATCATGGTAACAATACAGTATCAGTTCACTTTTGGCATCCGATAATTAACACCTTCTTAGCTTCTATACTTAAAATTTTTGAAAGTGTCTTAACTTCATTGTATTTGAAATTTCCATTTGACACTCCTTACATAGGGAACCTCTTTTGACATCTGATTGGTCATTAAATTTTGTCATTGCTTCCATTATCATTTTTTTACATTATCCCTTTCTGAAGACTGGGCTTAGTGAGTGCTGAGACAGGCCAACACTTTATCAGGGTTGTTATATAGTCTTGGATACAGGGTTCTTAATAGGTGAAACCGAACAACAATGTCAATGTCCTGAAGTTCCCCGTGATTCTATATACTGATTAGACAATTCATACTATTTCATTGAAAATTAATATGCTAATGCAATTTATGTAACAAGTCATAGTATAGAATAAAAATAAATGGAAATTATATATAAAGGTTCATATCAAAATAAGAAATAGGACAATAGATAATACAGATCCCATAGATATTTCAACCAAATCAGTCAAAAGATAGTTATGTTTGTCTAAAGTTTTTCTAGTGTTAATATACTGGCTTCTCTAAGTATGCAGGCAAGGTTTAAAGTACATTCACATCAAATGTAGAGTATCTTTTTGATATAAGTATTGTAGTTATGCTTTTATTTTTAAAAATGTCTGACCTAGAAATGTCTGAAATCTACCACTAGGACATCCAAGTTGCTTCCCTGTCAGGTATCATAGACATGCATATGAAACACACATGGCTGCAGCTAGACACTTCATAGCCTATACTTAAGAAATAAACCCCACATTGTAAGACAGAAGGGTTAAGATTCTGTCTATAATAATATTACTATTCATGACCCCCAAAGTCCCAATTAATTCTTTAATTCACATGAGGCCAAACAGCACTTGGTTGTTTCACACATCTGGATCCCAATAAAGATGTAAAATGTGCTTCTTCAAATTAATAAAGATAATCTTTTTATTTTATTTTTAGTGTAGAACTTTTAATGTTTTCCTTAGTTTTTTAAATGAAAGCTTTGGAACTCCCTTATCATAGCAAATTATAAGTCTTATGCTACATCCTTTTGGCCAAACCGATTCAATAGCTTTCTAAACATGGAACCATTACATTAATTGCCATCTGCTTTCTCTATGAGAAGCTAGGCTTAGTAGCACTTAGCATTTCAGTTTTCCAAAAGCCTTCCAGAAAGTATTATATTTTTATAAGTTTTCACAGATGGAATAATTATCTTTATATAACCAAGAAGAGGTCATTGAAAAGGCAGTTTCTAATTAGATTCATTTTCAAACAGTGTAAGTGTATAGATTGTAATATTTTTCATCCCTAAAGTCATAATTAGTCTTCTTTGAAAACATAATTGTACTGAGTCACAGTGGGATCGTTTTCAGCTCATATACGTCTGTGGGATATCATGTGTTGCTTCAAGCATGACAATGTTTATTTGTTATAATCACTTAACCATGCTTAGAAAATGAATAGTGACATTCAAGTTTCCTAAACTATATTTATAGTAGTCATTTATAATGATTTTGCTTGTATTTGTGTGTTTGCATAGATAAAAGTAGCAAAATATGTCAAAGTTGAGGACTACGGATATTACTAGAATTTATGACTCACCTATCAATAGTTTGTTGAGTACATTTAACGTACTACATAATTTGTGTGAAGCAAATTCTGAGTGCAGCAACTCTGTCACTAATATCAAATTCTATGGAATAAGAACTACCATTATCTTTTTAAGTAGTTATCTGTGAAACCATTGTCTACATTCACTCAACTATTAGTGAAAAAGAATGTTTTAGCTGTCCAATCATTCAAGCTCTTTGTATGTTGCCCTTAATTTTCCCAAGCTGCCTTTAGAAAAATACTTCATTTCAACAAAGCTGTAGAATAACTCCAAGATCAGAAGAGAGTGACTGTCTTGACCCTCACTTTGGTGCTAAATAACCTGTACTTCTATACATAATTTTATTATGAAATAATGTACATTCAATCATTGGTTGAATAACTATTAAAATATCCAAATATAAATATGGAAAATTTTAATCACTTTATACTTCCTCAGTTCAGAAATGATTTCTATCTACATTTTGGGGCATAAACCTGTAGGTTTTCATCTCTGCATTTATTTAGTATATTTTTTTCTTAGAATAAAATAATCATTTAAAAATATTAATTCTTTACTTATTTTAACAACGTGACTTTGCAGCACCCAATATGTGTTAATATGCTCTGATAATATGAAATTTTGAATGTGTTTATTCACGTGTTTCTTTTTCAACTGTGAGTCCAATTTTGTGTATCTTCTTCAAATGAACAGGTTTAGAATATTGAGAAATAAATGTTTGGTAGCTTGTAGAAGAGTAGAAAAAGTGGAATAATGAATTCTTTAAATTTGAGACTTTGTATTTTATCAACTGGCATCTTTTAATTCTAGAATACTTTCCACATTCAGTTAGAACATTGGCAATGCGACAAATACATTAATCCACTTCACAATACCCAGTGTGGGGAGGCAAGGGCACGAGTCGCTAAGTAGCTTATGACAGAGCACAAAAATCGAAAGCAAAAGCTGTGCAGTTTCAAGGAGGGTAGCAGAACTAAAATGGCTCTCTGTTGCTTTAGCTGTAAGAAAGGACACTTTTGTGAAAGTAAAATTGCAAAATATATGCTTTCATGAGAGTTTAAAAGTGGGACATAGAAAGATCATTCACATTCTAATTATGTGGAGTGAATGTTCTTGGGGAAAGTGTTGCTACACAGTTTATTACAATTTTTGGCCCAGAATATTGCTTCCTTCTCACTTATGAATTCAATGTATTTCCATACACATTTCTTTCTGTATTTCCTCCCAGTGAGTCTCAAAAAGCCATTTCAAAGTCTTTATGTGTAGTGTCACTCTATGAGGCTGCTACATTTCCCTGGATTTTTAAAAGATCACAAATGGGATTAGGTTTCTATATTTATCTCATCCACTTTCCCCAGCTTCAAAAGTTATCTTCCCTCACACAGACACCAAATCCATCATGCTGATTTATATTTTCTCGTTTTTTGAGAGGGGGAGGCTTGAAAACTTTAGAACAAAGGGAAAATGTGGCTTCAAAGAAGATAATAGAAAATATTTTAGTATGTCTAATTTCAGGAATGGTCCAAATATTAAAATGCAGTTTACGTATCTTTTTCAAAGTAAACAACTTGAGATATCAATGACATATGTCACAATGTTAGCAAATATCTCTGTATTTCCATTGAGTGCGGCACAGATATGGTTTTTACTCATAGTTCTACTTATAAATAAATATTTGATATTTGGCAGGTCACATAAATTTTTTGGATTCAAATCCTTTCCTGTTTGATATAATACACTAGATTAGACTTTCAGTACTAAAATCATATAGCTCTACTTGCAGCTAACATGTTGATTATAATATTATTTTAATATTAATTCACTATATTATATAATAGTGTCATACCAATATAATTTTGATTTGTTTATTAATTTTAATTTAAAATGTACTACACATTAATGTACACAAATTAACAAAATGTATGAATATGTCTAGACACCAGAAATAACATAATATATTTAACAACACTAACATGAGACAATATTAACATTTATTTTTCACATTGAAAGTTTATAGAGGTTTTTATTCAAGTATTCACCTAATTAGAAAATATAACCAGAATTACAAATATGGGGTAGAAATGCCACTGCTTGTTTCTCCCAGGTTTGTTTCAGAGACGTCTATTTTGTTAGCATTTTTCCTTCTTTGCCTAGACTCAGACTGCAGTGTTTCTCATCCTAGCACTGTTGACAGCTGCCATCAGTTTTCACTCAGAAGTGGACTAGTATTTGAAAAAGCTTTTTCCTTCCCCTTAAGTGTATGTCTATTGTACAAAGTTAATAGAAGAGTATAAGTAAAGCCACAATATTTCATATATATAGAGAGAGAGAGAGAGAGAGAGAGAGAGAGAGAGATTAAAAGCTTCAAATGAAAGGGTTTTCATTCCTCTTTGATAAAATTCAGAATTCTGAAGTGAAGTGATGTTAGTGTAACTTGTAATTTTTGATTTAGTTGTTAAATACATCAACTATTAAATCAATCTGAAAAATATATATCATATAGAAATATGCCACTCATATATAATGAGGTTTATTATTTGACCTATTTATTTTAGGTTATTTTAGAGGAAGAGAAACGTGATGTGTATAGACTTCAGTTTTTAAAGCAGTTTCACTTTCTACTATTATGTTAATTCCCATAAAAAAAACTTTGGAGGTGAATTTTTATATGCCTAAAATAACATGATATAGAATCTCTACTGTAGAGAGTATTATAGGTGTTTGTTTGCAATTTGAAAAGAATCACATAATTATTTTCATTTGGCCCTAATTTAACTGTTATTTTTAATAATTTTTCAAATTGATCCAATTTATGCTTGCTCTCAGTGGTCAAACACATATTTAGGTGTAATACAGTAAAATATAACTGTTAATTTATAGATTAACACTTTGATAAATACACTATTTGTCTAAATTATATCCAAAGTATTTGTTTAAATTTTAAATTTTATGAATATTGTATAGTGAATCTATTTCATGTATACTTTCATCAGTAGCTGGTATTAGTGTTTTTAATAAATCAATGTTCAACATTTTGCTTTAAAATAGAACTTTGTTGTTATTTTTTATTTGTTTTCATATATAAATTTTGAACAGAAGTGAAAAACAATAAACTACTCACATATCTGTGACCCATTTTCAGCAATTATTATCAAGCTTTGGCTACAATGATATTGTTTATCTTCTTATTTTATTTGAAAGAAAATTTGGATATCATATTTTTTACATAACTAGTATATTTCAGTATTCATGATGACAATACAGAAGTGCATGTTTTTATACAACTGGAAATTTTTTCAATTAATTAAATTATCAATATATCTTCATCTCCACCTAGTACTCTATGTACATTTTATTTTCATCATTTTATAAAAATAAGTTAGTAAGAAATCATAATCCAGACATTATTCTCATTTTACACTAGTTTTGGTGTCTCAAACATATTTTAATCTAGAACAGCATCTTTTGTATGCCTATCTTTATGTAAACTTTGGAGATTTTGAATAATGTAGATTAATTTTGTGATAGACCAGTGCTCTTAGGAATTCCTTGAGTGTTTAGGCCTGCTGGGTAATGTGATGAGATGCAGACTCTGTTTCAGTGTCTCTGACTAAGATCAATACACATTCTTAACAAGGAGCTGATATTCTACAGGTCATATTGGGAGTAGTGAATATTTTAAAAGACTCAAAATTTGGATTTATTTAATTCTTTCCTTTGGCTTTATTTAGGTTTTGTTCTTATATCACAGATTAAACTTGGAAATTAGCTTTCAAATTCTTTGGTAAAATTACATAAAACATTTTATTCTTTATGGCACATTGTAACAAATTGGAAGCATATTATCTATTCTACCTCAAATAACTTTTAAATTTATTCTACAAGTTTTTGATAAATCAAAAAATTTAGCATCATAAACAAGACACACTAAACTGCATTTTCTTAAATTGAGTAGTTTTTTTTTTAAACATAGCGTTACTTCCATGAAATCATCAAAAAAGATAATATGTCACCCATTATTCTCAAAAGTTCCCTCATGTCCCTTGGTTATCTTCTTCTAACTACTCTTAACTCCCAACATCATTCCCTCTCAGATACTAACCTGGTTTTTGTCACATTTCATTGGTCCAGTTTTGTAGAGTTATTTATAAATGGTATATCATTCAAGTTTCTTGTTGCTAGGACACAATACCCAATATCTACACTTAAAGACATAAAAGTATAAACTGGTTCACAGTTTCAAGGAACTCAGTCCATGGTCTATTGTGTCCAAGGAGAAGCATCATGGCAGAGGGTGTAGCAGAAAAATGATGCTTAGTTCTTCTAAACAAAGCAAGGAAATAAGGCAACAGAGGAAAGGATCAGGGGCATATAGAGTATCCAACATCGATTCTCCATGACCCACTCAGAAACCCTTAGAACTATGCTTTGATAATTCCCTGGGTGTATTTTAAGAGAATTAAGTCATCATGATTATGGTTAACCATTACATATAAAAACAACAATCCAAGCTATTTTTTCAGACTTTTTAAATTCAGCATAAGTAATTTGAGATGCTGTTGTTTGTATTGTATCAATACTTCATATCTTTTTAATATTGATCATTATATTGCATATTGATCACATATATTTTAACACATTAATTTAATTTGCTCATGTGTATTTAGTTGGTCTCAGTTTTCAACTATTGTAAGTATACTAGCTTTAAATATTTATGTGAATGTCTGTGCATAGACATGATTGTATTTCTGTAATATAAATAGATAGTAGTGGAAAGATATGTGTGCTCAAACTGGTCTAACTATCAAGCTTTTCTGAAATGTCCACACTGTTTTATATTCACACAAGACATACAAGAAATATAATTGTTCTAAACTTTCTCCAAAACTAAGGGTGGTCAGTCTCTTTAAATACAATTATAGTATGAATTTAATTGTATCTCATTGTAACTTTAATTTTAATTTTCTCATTGAAAGAAAGGATGTTGTATTTATTTAATTCTCTTTTGTGATATCTCTTTCCAAATGTTTTGCTATTTAAAAAATTTAGTGGTTTTTATTAAGTTTTGGAAGTCCTTTACATTTTGCCTGTAGGTCTTTAATATATAATTACAAATACTCCTTCTAAGTCCGTGACATATCTTTTTCATATTGCCATTTCTGGTGGAATAAATAATCACTGCTAAAAGAACCATAGTCCTATTTCTTGGAATGTATGAACATTACCGCTACTGTGAAAGGTAAAATTCAGTTAAAATAAGGAGATTACCTAAATTGACTCTCAATCCAGTCACACAAGTCATCCTAAGAGGAGGTAGACAGGAATATGACACAAAAGCCAATGAGAAAACAACATACAAATGGAACAGAGAAAGCTTTGTGGTCATGTGTTGAAATACAATTGAACTGTAGCTTAGAAAATTTGGAAAATATGATGAAATTAATTCTCTTCTAAAAATTATCTGACAGAATAACCTTAATGACATCTTGATTTCATCTCAGGGAAAAAACAACACATTTTGAACTTCTGACCTATAGAACAATGAAAGAATAAATGCATGTCATGGAGTTTATAGTAATTTGCTACAGTAGCTGTAAGATCAAATAGTATCCTTTGAAGAGAATTTCTCTACTTTGATAAAGTCTAATTTGTTTAATTTATGACTTTTTAATAAACGTGCTTTTGAATTATTTGTAATAAATCTTTATTAATGATGTCACAAAGATTTTTCCTCAGTTTTTATGCATGATTTGTGACTTTGTATATGGTAAAGTGTAGATCAAGGCTATTTTTACTCCCCAAAATGAATCCCCAAGTGTTTTGGAATAAAGATAATTTTTTCTCCATTGACTTGATTTTTGAGTTGTGCATTTTAAGTAGGCGTGATAAACTAAAAATGTAAATAAGGGTCAAAATGTATAGTTGATATTTTGTAATAGGAAGAAAAGGTCTAAAGGTATTAGGCAAATGGGAGGGTAGGGGAAAGGTAAAAAGAGAAGAAAAAAATAAGAGAAAAGGAAAAAAAGTAGGAAGAAAGTCTTTGTAAACAGGGAAGGTTGGAGGGGGAAAGGGAGGCTAGGGGAATGGGGAAAAAAGAAGAACCAAGACCAGCCATATAAAAGTACAAGATCCCAATGATGCATGCAACTGTATTGTATATCTTTACTGTACAAATATAAATATTAAAAAAGAAATAATCTCCCTCCACCTTTCCTTTATAAAAGTTTAGGGGTTTGCTTCTTTTGTTTGATTTTTCAGGCTTTACTATACGCAAATGCTTTACTGGGCAGACCTCACTGAAAAAAGCTACTATGCCCACACCACTGTCGGTGCATGCCCAGTGCATTCTATTCTCGGAAAGGATTGTGATCAATGACACATGACCTTAGGTCAGGAGATTGTCTTCTAATTTTGACACCCCTACCACCAGTGCTTTAATTCCTAGATATGCGTATCTATGACCTTGATCAGATAGATGTCTTTCTCAAGCACCCCTACAGAAGCATCCTTTCTGGGTGAAGCAGTTAAAATACTGAATATGTTTTCTACACTGAGTATGTTCTCATTAGGTTTCTGCTCCTACTTTTTCCTCATGATCTCCTCTATTTTGGATTCCATGAAAATGACTAATTTTTCTTTTCTTTGTGCTTTGTTTCTTCTTTTTTTTCCCCCCTCTTAGTTTGTGGGGATGGAGATATCTCCCTGTACAACAAGATAATTTCTGAGTCTGTTTTGATCTACTTGACCTTTGGCTAGTGTGCTTGCTGTTCCTTGGAATATGTGGTCAGCACTTTCTGGTTTTTGGTTTTTCTTTTCTTTTTTTTTGTTTATTGGTACTTTTTAAGGTACACAGTACAGTTACATTCATCATTGGAATTTTGTGCCTTTACATGACAGATCTTGGTTCTTATTTTTTCCCACTACCCCGGCCCTCACTTTCACCCCCTGCACCCTTCCCTATTTGCAAAGAATTTGTTTCCATTTTTTCCTTTTCTCATATTTTTTTCTTTTGCCTTCTTTACTTTCCCCTACCCTTCCCACTTCCCCTACTCTTATAACCCTTTTCTTGCTATTTCACATTATCAATTATGTAATTTGAACCTTATTTACACTAAAAGCGTGCTGAGTTTTCTTAGGGCTCTCAATACACATGCTTATCCAAGAATTCACTCTGATCTTAATTATGTTTATGATGAATATGTGGTCAGCACTTTCTGGTTTTTGGTTTTTCTTTTCTTTTTTTTTGTTTATTGGTACTTTTTAAGGTACACAGTACAGTTACATTCATCATTGGAATTTTGTGCCTTTACATGACAGATCTTGGTTCTTATTTTTTCCCACTACCCCGGCCCTCACTTTCACCCCCTGCACCCTTCCCTATTTGCAAAGAATTTGTTTCCATTTTTTCCTTTTCTCATATTTTTTTCTTTTGCCTTCTTTACTTTCCCCTACCCTTCCCACTTCCCCTACTCTTATAACCCTTTTCTTGCTATTTCACATTATCAATTATGTAATTTGAACCTTATTTACACTAAAAGCGTGCTGAGTTTTCTTAGGGCTCTCAATACACATGCTTATCCAAGAATTCACTCTGATCTTAATTATGCTTATGATATGTAGTGCATATTTGTGAGCACTTTTTAAATTAATTTTATTGGTACTTTTTTTTTTTTTTTGGTTTGTTGAGACAGGGTCTCACTATGTAGTATTTAATGTATACAACATAATGACATTGATTGGTAGAAATTTGTATCTTACATAATCAATCTTGGTTCTTATTTTTCCCCATTCCTCTGTTTTCACTTCAACCCCTCCATCCCTCCCCATCTGCAAAGACTGTTTCTATTATTTTTCATTTTCTCGTATTAATTCCATCCCCTTCTTTGCTTTACCCTACCCCTCCTATTTCCCCTTCCTCCTCCCCCCCTTTTTTTTGGTTTGTTGAGACAGGGTCTCACTGTGTAGTTTAGACTGACCTGAAACTCACTATGTAGCCCAGGTTGGTCTCGAACTCACAGAGATCCTCCTGCCTCAGCCTTCTGAGTGCTGGGATTACAGGCATGGGCCACCACACCTGGCTATGTCCCTTTTCTTCCTATTTCACATTATCTATTATACCTTTTAGTCCTTATTTACACTTTCAGTTTCTCACAGTAGAGAAACTATTTGGCATTTGCACATGTATGTTTTATTTATATCACTTAAGAGCCTCAATGTGCATCCATCTAGCTATAAATGTCTCTAATTTCTCATTCTTCATAGATGAATAGTATTCCATTTTATAAAAAGCAATCCAAATTTTCTTTATCTAGTCTCCTGTTGTTGGGAAATTGGGCTGCTTCCAAGATTTAGCTATTACAAATTGTGCTATGAACATGGATAAGCGTATGTCTCTGTGGTATGATTCTTTTAATTATTTAGGACAGATACCCAGCAGGGGAACAGCTACATCAAATAGGACTTCTAATCCTAGATAGTGATTGTAATTCTTTTTTTTTTTTTTTTTTTGTAGTACCAGGGATCGAACTTGGGACCTTGTGCTTTCTAGGAAGGTGGCAGAACCACTGAACTAAATCCCCGGCTCCTATAATTCTTTCATTTTTGTGTTACTTTAATCAGCTAATCCAAAACTTTCCAGCTCAGGTTCTTCTCTTCCAGTTCAGTTGATATCAGTGCAACTATTTATTTTGCTGAAATAAAAACAACTTTACTAGCATTGTTTGTTTTAAATTTTACTTTTATTTTCAGTACTTTAGAAAGTAAAGTTTTACTGTCTTTTAGATTCAATTACATTAGGTATCTGGTGTCTTCCTTGCCCTCGCTCTTCTATATTATCTTCTCTTTCCACTGGGTAAATTTCAAATTTTCTGTTTAGTAGCAATTTTCAGTAATTTGATCATGATGTTCCTTGGTGTGATATTTTCCAGGTCTGTGCTCCAGTTCTTTGAAAATATTTTGATCTGTGGTTTTCTAGATTTTACCTGTTCTAAAAACCTGTGATTATTCACCTATGGGATATTTCAAGTTGTCACCAAACTTATCGATTTTTCACTAATTTTAATAAATAAATAAAATTTCATAATCAAATAATTTTTTATGTTTTAAGTTTCACTCTCCCTTTTCTGAGCTATGGACAATGTCATTATCATATACAATGCATTTTCCATTACCCAAATTTCTTCTCTTTAGTGTGAATCTTTATTTTGTTTCTCATTTCTGTTATCAGGCTTAATATTTCCTCTTACTTCTTGAGTATATAAATACCACTGTCTTCATATATGAAAGAAACTAGCCAGTGATTTAGCTCAGTGGTTCTGCCACCTGCCTTGAAGCACAAAGACCTGAGTTGGATCCCCGGTGCCAAATAATAAAAAATAAAAAATAAAATAACTAAAGTCCTAACTGACTAAATAGTTACCTGTATAATTTGTGGGTCGGTTTTAATTCATTAACATATCATTGGTCAAGTTTTCCTGCTTCAATGAATGTCTGGATAATTTAATTAAATGGTAGACATTAAGAATTTTCTCATATTTTGAGTTGAAGGTTTATTTTCCCTATAAGCACTCCTTAGATTTATTCATAGACAGAATTAACATTGTTGGAACATTGACTCTTTACTGTTATGCTTTTCAGGTTCCTGGAGAAACCAGGGAACTTTTCGTACTAGAATAACATTTTCAAATTGGTTGGGAAAAATCTACCAACACCCTACCCCTTAAACATGAACTACCAGTCTTAAAATATTTCTGCTTATAGTAGATATTATTCTTGGCTTTGTGGGCTCTAGGCATTTTTCCCTCTAATGCTTTCATGTGATTATTCCCACAGGTAGTGAGGTAGTATCTTCACAGGTATTCTATGAGCATTAATCAGTTGAATAAAATCAGTTAATTTTTTAATAATTTGATACTCAAATATTTGCATTATGTATTATATTGTTCATCCTTCCTGTTTCTGCAATAAAACATTTTCCAACATATTTTAGTCTGTTCATTTGTTTTGTTTCCATACTCTGGTTACTAAGAAAATATAGAATTGAATATATAAAAATAAAAATATAGAAAGGAATTTAATGTTAACGGAAGACTATTTTTTTCTGTACTTTAGCCTAAGATATTGAATTTCAGTTTTATATAGTTGTCATATATCATAATACTAGTGTGCTTTATCTACTGTTATGATTTGTCGATGGTGTTGTAATTTGTCAAATACTTCTTACATCCATTGAGATTATATAACTTTCCCCCATCATTTTGATGCAGGATTCTACTGATTTAAATCTGAAATTGAACCACCTTTCCATTCTTTATATAAATCACATTTATAAAACACATTTCTTTTTTAGGAAGAAACACAACATGGATTAATTTGCAATTATTTTTTCTGGATTTTTGCCTTTATGTTTATGAGACCTATTGCTGTTTTAAAATTGACATTCTTATCTACTCTTGTTAACTGTGTTTTATGGCCTCATCAAATTAGTAGGGTATGTTGACTCCTCTTTGTCTTTTGGAAGAATTTGTGTAAGATCGGTACTATTTATTTATTATTTTATGTATTATAATATCTCTGTGGGTATGGATCTTTTAAAATATGCATTATACAAAATATATTTAGTAAAAGTGCAGTTGCCATTTAAATTTTTTTATAACAGATTAATAATTTTTATTTTTACGTTTCATCTAAGTTGTCAAATATATCATCAAATTTTTTCACAGTATTATTCTCTTATACCCTTTTAAAACTTGTAGAAAACATACAATTATTCTCTTTTCATTTAATATTAATTTAGTCCACCTGTTCATGTTTTCCTTCACCTTGGCTAATTATTCATTAATTTTATGGATGTTTTCGAACAATGAGCTTATTCTATTTTTTTTTTGTCCTTTTACTACTTTTACTGACTTCTCTTAAGTTGGCTTCATGTATTTTTAAACTCTATAATACATTTGCTGAAGTTAAGGACTGTTAGACCTTACAATGAATATATTTATTTTATCTTTGTAAATATTCTTTGTTATTTCATGAGATGTTCTTTATTACAAGGTTTACTTGAAATAGTTATACTGCTTCAGCTAACTTGTATGCTTTTTTAAATTTTTATTTTATTTTACTCCATTCCCCCAAGTACCCTCCCCTCCCTAGTTAAGAAGCTTCATTTCCATTTGTCCTTCTATTTTCACTTTTTTTTGTTCCTTCCTTTCTCTCCACCTCTTTCCTTGTTCCCCTTTCCGTTTGAACACATTCTTCCCATTTCAATGTATGATGGATGATGGGAAATGGATATGATTTTTATTTATACCTCTTCTCATCATTTTTCTTCTAATCTATCTCTATATATAATTAAAGTATATCCCATTGTAGAGTACATAGTTGGGTTAAATTTTGACTGGTTATCTACCAACCTCTACTTTGTATTCATGAAGTTTCATTAGTTCCTTTCTAACAGTGTGGTTAATTTTGTAATTCCTGCCATACAACTTGAATTCATGGTTTCTTCCAACTTTCCATATGTTGTCCTGTTAATAAAGTATTAATATTATTTCTCTGTACATTTTTTATTTCTTTGTTGTTACTGTTCTAGTAATTTAAATGTGCATTTTATCACAGTAGTCTAGTGGAATTACTGTTACATAATCTTATACATAATGTAAGAAGCAAGTACACGCATTTCCACTTGCTATCTCTTCCATGTCCCATTATCATCTTGAATTTTGTTTCTTTATATCCCATAACATGTTATTGCATGCTCAGTTTTCAAAACCATTAATAAGTATAATAGCCTTTTATTTTATTTACATAATTAATATTTATCCATTATTACTTTTTGTAGGTGCATGTGTCTTTCAGTTGAAGATTTTTTTTAAAGCTTTTTTTTCCCAGCTTTAATTGAGTTTATTGGTACATTTTAGGGCAGGTACAAGGGTAAAAAATGAGAACCAGCTGAAGATAATTTTAACTCTTGCTGCTGCTAAACACTCCCATTTTTCCCTTATATGGCTCTGATTCTGTAGAAAATATAATTATAGGTTAGAAGTTTTGCTCTGAAAATTTCAAGTATGCTACCTGCTGTCATTAGTTTTGCATTACTTCTAATGAATATTGAATGGGCATCGTTATTTTTTAGATTTTCAATACTGATTTTAAGGTTTTTCTTTATATTACATTTTTATTTTATTTCAACATACTTTAACATACTTATCACGTTATTTTTGTTGTTTTCACTTTTCTTAGTATTTGTTGTTATTTGGGGGGAGATATTTTTCTCATATAAATTTTGAAAACTTACTCTCTTTTAAAAAATATTTCCCACCTTTCCTTATGTGATCCTAAGATATAGATTATCTCATAATAGTATATTATATTTTCTATTATATATTATGTAGATAGATATTCTCATGAAATAGTGAAATTCTTTACTGTTTAAAAAATTATTTTGCAACCATTGGTTTCCTTGTTGCACTTAGGTTAGTCTCAGCTGAAGTGTTTCAAAGCCAAAGGTATTTTCTTCTTCATCGTTTAATATTTTCATAAAATCAACATGTGATTTTTTTTCAAGTATTATGTTATTAAACGGTTCATTCTTATTACTGTATTTTACTATGTAGTCACTGAAATATTCAACTTAGGCAATGAATATCCAAATCTGTAAATTTTTAAAACGATATGGCTAGACAATTCATAATAAATGAATCTGCTGGCAATATATTAATCTACCAATAAATAGTAGTATCAAAATTGATCTCCATATTGTTAGACACAAAATATAAAATGATTTATGTAATTTTGAGCTTCAGGATGACAGGGAATAGGAGCTACATATTACCATTGCAGTGACTTTGACATATTTTAATTTGCAACTAATCAAACCTGTATCGATATTTGTGAAGTATATTAGATAAGGAACCCTATCAAATCACGCCATAATGATCCAGTTATCCAAATCCAGAATGCAGAAAACACGACGGAAACAAATGACTTTGTTCACTATATATTTGGAAAGTAAAGTAAAAAAAGAGAATGAGAAAGCCGATGCACTGAATGACACTTGATGAATAGTTTAGTATATGAAAATGTATTTGTAATTTCAATGATTGGTTTTGACTTTTTACTTTATTTCCTTTTGGTTTTTGGGATAGGGTCTCACTTTATAGTAGCCCTGAATTCACCATTTAACTCAATCTGGCCACAAACTTGAAGCAGTCTTCCTGGCTCAGCTTCCTCAATGCTGGGATTACAGGCATCTCCACAACACCTGGCCAATTTTCATTTTTAAAGTGTGTACATACACCCAAATATGGAGCCTTTATGGTATGTGTGTGTGCGTGTGTGTGTGTGTGTGTGTATGTATGTATGTGTCTTAAATTATTAAAATTATTGACATTTGAAATTTGTTTACTATCAGTAAGTGCGCCCACATGTGATGATATGAGATTGATTATATTGGGGGGGTATTTAGAGACCGGGTCTCACTGTGTAGTTGAGACTGACCCAGAACTCACTATGTAGCCAGGGATGGTCTTGAACTCACAGCAATCCTCCTGCCTCAGCCTCCTGAGTGCTGGGACTACAGGGGTGCACCACCATGCCAAGCTTATATATTGGTAATTTTTAAAACTAGGTAGTGAAGCATATGTTTTCATTATACTGTCTAATTATAGCTATATGAGAATATTGTTATAAGTCAACAGAAATGTTATCAGCTAAAATATAACACATATTTTTCATATCAGCACTAGTATAGTTTTCCAAATTTATAAAAATATTTTTCATAAATAAAATTAAAAATTAGTTACCAAAATACATATTTTAGTAACATTTAAATAATAGATGTATGCATTTAAAATATTTAATTTAAGGATGAATTTCATCCTGAATTTTCACCTTCTTCTGAATCTCTTCATTAAGAAAATTACTAGAATACATCCGCTCCAAGAGACTACAGAAGGAACACAGCATTCCTGAGTTCTTTCTTAGTGTTTTTAAATGACTCTTCCTAACAAGAGCACAAGTTCTAAAAACATTCTGTCAAGAGATGTTCATAAAATATTTTCAGCATATTCAAAAGAAGACTATGCAAAGAAACTTCTAACTCAAGATCCTATGGCTTTGCTGTTGATTACGTGGTAGTAAATGATTCTGTGGAATTCACTGAATTATTTTTCTTTATGAAAGCCAAAGAAATACACTCCATTTGCTTTTATGTATGTACTGTGTTGATGTAGGAAATGCAAAGCTATTCAATTACATATAAGGATGAGAATTACCAATCCTGAGAGAGACAATTGGTAAGCTCTCCCTTAAGTAAATGGGAGATTTTAAATGTAAAACTTTGGGGCGGGGGTTTAACTCAGTGGCTCTGCTGCCTGCCTCGCACATGCAAGGGCCTGAGTTTGATCCTGGGTACTGACAAAAAGTAAATGTAAAATGTAAAACTCAGTATGTCTGTTTTGTGTTTTAATATTTAAGTAGTAGAAGATAGTTTTATATCCATCTTACGTACTATAAACATTGATCCCTTTCCCCCAGACACCATACTTCTGTGTTTATTGTCTACAAATGTCTTTACTTCCTTAAGATAAATGCTTCTTTTCCATATCTAATTATAAAAAAAGTAAAAACATTGTACAGAAAGTCTAGTCAGAATATTTTAATCTAATTGATTATTAAATATCAGTTTTTACTCCTAATATTTTATTCTGTCTATTCAACTGCATAAGATATCACATTTTGTGAATATAAGAGAGAAAGTTTAGTTCTATTGAGTGAAAAAAAGAGACACGTATGACTTTTATTTCTCCTTGCTCGACTATTACTTTAACAATCTACCTTGAGTTTTTTACTAGGACAAAAAGAGGAAGTAAGCAAATTAAATGATAATAAAAATTCTATGTCAGTGTCAGCTGTCAATCAAGGAGACTGCTCCAATAACTTTTCAACCTTCAGGCAGATTTATGACTGCAGTTTAAAACAAATGATGCCTGAGCAGAAATTTGTAATTATTCCAATTAAATTACTGGCGAGCTACAAAATATAATTGAGTCACTTAATGGGAAGATAAATTAAATATATGCTTCTTATTCTACTTTGTCTTAGATGCAGAAGTTGTTACCTGTCTTTAGCAATTATGTAAGAAATGTTATTTCTTAAATATCAAATTTTGTTTTCTTATGCTTTAGGAATGTAAAAGATATTTAAATTTTAAATACAAAAGATATAAAGGAACACAAGATTTTTGTTGGCAACATCCGGTTTCCTATGAAGAGTAACAGCTGGAATCCAGAGACATCAGAATGGATTGTGGTATCTTCCTACCTTTTATGCTGGGAATTCCTCTCCTATGGCCTTGTCTTAAGGCAACAGAAAAGTATAAAACTGAGAAGGTTAAGCAACCAGCGGGATATCATTTGAGAGTGAAACGTGGCTGGGTGTGGAACCAATTTTTTGTACCAGAGGAAATGAACACAACTAGGCATCTCATTGGACGGGTACTTATTTTCTGAAAGTGTTTTACTAAGGGGCACTGTAACAACTTCACACAAATGAGTTAGCGAAGTCTTACTGTTTCATGATTTCCTTTCTTTTTATTTTTCCTCATGAATGTTGAAACCTCAAACATAAGCTGAAATTACAGATTTGGAAGCACTTTAAATAGTCATTAAAATCAAGAGGAAGAGAGAAATTACTAGATTCCACATTTTACTTTAGCATCCTTTGTGCATCCTTTAGCATCATTTACAAGCTTCTGAAAATTTAAATTTTTTTTTTGGTAATTGGTCAAAGAAGCCATATGGAGTCAAATACTATTTACCAACAATACCCTGATTTTCTGTTAAGTAGCTGTTGATCAACCTCTCATTCATTTTTACAGAAGCAAATTAATACAATATCCTTTTACATCCAAGGAGCTTCAAGAGCTTACATATTTCATTTGATTCGAGAAGTTGAAGTACAAAGGATAATTATTTTCATTTTCAGAAGAATGCATTTTCAGAAAGTTTTCTTTGGGAGATGATCTATTTATATTTTTGATTTTCATAATTATTTGCTTTTTTAAAAACATAGGTGATTACTATATCATGTCTTTTTTTTTTCCTTTTCCAGGAGGCTCTTTGTCTAGATGAATGAACTGAAATAAGTTTAATCGCTAATTAATTTGCATTAAAATTAAATTGGGCCCGAAGGGCAAAGTACTCAGTATTTATTAAGTGTCTTTTCCTAGCATGTTCAAAATTGCTGTAGTTAGGACGATGTCCAGATTCCATGGAATTTCACTTATCTTTTCAGCCAAATGTATATGAGTACATTCAACCAAATACTTAACTATTGGGCAAATGGATTGCGAAACACTAGTTTGTAGATGTGTGTGCACGCCTGCTACAAACATTACTTCTCCTCCTATATAATTTTTTAAGATGTCTGTAGGTAAAGCATGGGCACAGATCACAAAAATGTAGCTGCCATTAAGTTCCTGATAGTTATATCTGAGCCGTGCTAATCACGTTTGCAATGAGTTTCACAGGATGTCACTACACAGGGTGACAAGCAAGTAACTGGTAAATATGAGACTGGAGGAAAGTGCACCCACGTAATTTGAACAAATGCCGCCTTTGTGGTTGGCACATTTTCTAGTTGCTTTTATTTTTGCTGCCCCCTACACCACCCTCCATTTTGCTCCTGTAGTAGATGGATTTTGTTTATCCCTCTTTTCATTCTATAGCATCTGTTTTTGAAAGACAATGGTGGTGCCAAAATGGCACTCAGAGGGCAGGAGGGCCAAGGAAGAGAGCGGTGCTCAGAGAAATGAAGAGAAAGGCACATTTGTTCACTACGTAGCAGGCCAGGTGGAAGTCACCTTCCAGAGTCGGAGCCCAGTTTCTAAGTTTGTTCTCATATTTACCGGTTCTTTAGCCAAGGCAGGGAGCGAGCAGAATTTTACAGAAGCAGAACTTAGCAAAGGGAGGTGGAGATAATTTTGCTTTTGTAATTTTTTTGCGGTTTGTCTTTAAGACATAGGGAGATAAGAGGTACAGGCAGGTGGTGCTTCAGCAATTCACCTTTTGGTCACAGTGACCTCCGTGGGTTTAGCAGGAAGGACAAGCCCTGAGACCCTCAACAAGGAGACTGTCAGTCTCTGTTTTGTCCTTTGCTGCTTTCCATTTCTGCGCTCCTCAGTCCCAGCGCTGTGGGAGGATGAAGCATGGCAAGGGCTATTTCCAGCCCAGCCAGGGCAAGTTTGTGTTTTGGTGGGGCTTTGTCTCAAAAAATAAAAAAGGGCTGGGGATGTACTGTCGCTCAGGGTGAAGGCCTCAGGTTCAATTCACAATACCAAACCGATAAAACGTTTTAAAAATGTGGAAATACCCTAGTAGATTTTTGTCCTGTAAACAACTTCGTGTGCTTCAGTAACATACAGATGACTGGTTTAAAAATAGAGATCTGTAAAGGATATTTAGGTGCTCATAATGAAAAAGCTAGTAAAGACAAAATGTAACTGTAGTATCCAAGAAAACTTAACTTTTAATTCGTTTGTTAAAACTGGTTAAAATGGATAAGTACAATTAAGTGAAATTTCAAGTGATTCAGGTTTGCCAAATTGAAAATGGCTACTTAATTGAGAAAATATATTTTAAAGAGAAACATAATAAATTTCACAATATTTAGTAGGGTCAAAAAAAGTGTTTGACAAATACATTTTGTGACCTCAAAAGGCAAGTATTAAAGCAAACTTTTTAAAATCTGTCTGATTTTGAAAATTATACAGCAACTGTGCTTATAATACATTTTTATTATAAAATATAACAACATAATTTTAATGCTGAGTAAATTCTCATACTATATCACATGCATGTGGTACCCTTAAAAATATAGACCATTCATTCTTTATTTGATACAATGATTGGAACATACATTTATTTTTCTTAATTTCTAGACATTGTAACACAAAATATTTCTCTTTATGAATAATCAAGATTACCAAATTAAATGAGAGATAGGAGAAACTCAAGCTGAGTACTAGTTTCTTTGATTTCTTTTTGTTTTATTAAGGAGCACCGATACTTAATACATTAAGATTTAAAATTAGTTGTTATAAATATGAGTAGATTTTCTCCACAATCCCATATAATTTTTATTTGTTAGTCAAAAATAATAAGTTAAAAGTCAAGCCATTGGAAAGTTCTGAATTAAGATTCTACTTCATGGTTAACTTTGTACTTTGAGAAGCGCTCTTACTTTAAAAAGCATACTCAACTCACAAATGCAAGAACCTGAGTTCCATCCCTGGTACCAAAAACAAACCAAAAAAAAGCATACTCAAGAATAATGAATCTATAAAAGGTATATCTACAATGAGGGGGTCATTTTAAAAAGTGGGAGCTCTTTATATAAAAATAATTTATTCTATGAAAAAGGGACAATCAATTCACTATACCATGGTAAAACTTGTAGTTTTATATATAAATTTAAAATTCTAAATAATTCATCAACAAAAAAAGATGAACCAATTTATTTTCATGTTTCAAAAGGAAAAAAATGTCAACACAAGAACAAAATGCACATTTGAGAAGTAAATAGATTCTATTGAAAGACAAGAGTTTATATTTTTCATTAAAATTCATAGGCTAAAGAGTATAATTGTGATTTGCGAGGTTCTGGGATTGGTTAAAATAATAAATCTACACCAAGACATGTGACAATGAAAAATTTCAAAATATTTCATTCTCCCTTGCCTTTACTAAAGATATGATTGACTGCATCAATAATATGTGCCTTGATGTTGTGATTAATGGTGTGACTGAATACAGAGAAACTTGGGAATATTTTTCTGTATAATAAATGCCTAGTGGATTGCTGAGATCATTTTCCAATTAGCTTGCTTATTTTTTTTCCAATCATGACCATGTTTTCAATGTATTCTCAGCAAAGATAATGAATATCATTGTTTAAATGAGATTAAATAGTTGATATATTTTAAATAGCTCATTATTGCCCTCACTTTGTCTAAGTCCCGTAATATAAATATTTTAGAATATAATTTCACTGAAATCACAAAACAAACTTGAACCAAGTATGTTGTGCATAATTTATGAAAAAGACATTTTTTTCAGTTACTATATTTTTCACTAGAAGTATCTTCTGGTATTTAGAGTACTAAAGTTTCTGTAGTTATTTGTATGTTGAAAATGAAAGGACCGGGGATTCAGCCCAGTGCTGTCTCGCAAGTGCAAGGTCCCGGGACAAAAAAACAAAACAACAACAACAACAAAAAAAGTCTTCTCCCTTCTCTTAATGATAGATTTAAATATTGAAGTTTATAGTTTACTTGACTTAATATATTGTAAATATTACATAGAATTATTGACTTAGAAGTACTAGCATACATGAAAACAAAACAATTAAAACCGATTTGTTCTTTTCACCATAACTGGAAACTCACTCGTCCCTCTTTGTGTTTGCAGCTAAGATCCGATTTAGATAATGGAAACAACTCCTTCCAGTATAGACTTTTGGGAGCTGGAGCTGGAAGTATTTTTGACATCGACGACAGCACAGGTGACATATATGCCAACCAGAGGCTTGATAGAGAAGAACAATCCCTCTACATTCTGAGAGCCCAAGTAATAGACAGCACCACTGGAAGGGCTGTGGAACCTGAGTCTGAGTTTGTCATCAGAGTTTCGGATATCAATGACAATGAACCAAAATTCCTAGATGAACCCTATGAGGCCATGGTGCCCGAGATGTCTCCAGAAGGTATTACATATTAATTTACTTCACATATATATTAACAATGACAACAGATTTAAAGCATTCAGAATATGTTTGGAAGTAGCTTGTTTTAAATTCTACATTAGTGCTTCCTTCCTGCTTAAGTAAATTGTTTTAAAAATCAACTATGTCGTAAAATTTTGTAAAATATTGTATGTGTTAATATCTATGTTGTTAATTTTTTACTTCAAACTTGAGAGCGATAAGGTTTAGATATTTTTATTTGCAAATTTGATAACGTTCTATAAAATATACATATGAAATATAGAAAGCCAATTTATAAAACCTAAGCAATTATATGCATCAAAACCATACTATATAAAGACAAAAAAAATGAATCTAGGTAAATACCTGTATAGCTGCATAGAGGAATTTCAGTCACGTTTCTTCTTAAACCTAATGGTATTGTTATTAATATTTTAAATACAGTAAAAGTAGAAGAGGGTAATTTTGATAAGCTGTAAAGATTGACTGCCTTGGAAACTTAAGATATCATTTCACTGGGGAAAACACTTGTGTAAAAGACTTTCCTCTCATTTAGTCTGCCAAAACTTTTTGATAGCACAATGTATACTATAGTTTAAACCCCTAGTGTTTCTTAACTGTGTTAGACAAATGTGATTCAATAATGATCATTTTAAATTATAGTAAAATATTTAAAAACTGCTTTAGTTAAATATTTGTTCATTATGAAACAACTTTAAAATATATATGTATCCACAATATATTTTTATATTTAATTTTTTAACATTTCATTTTTTAACATTCACAATTTTGAAATGTCATTTTATATTAGAATATAATTATTTAAGTACAGCCTAAAAATTTTACCTTTGTATTATGTATCAAAACACATTATCAGTTGATATAAAAATGTGTTTAAAATTATTCCAAGTTGTTAGCTAAGCAAAGAATCAGTTTTTCTTTTCCCTCTCTCTCTCTGTTTGTCTCCTCTTATATGACAACTGATTAATCCTTTTTCCGTATACTCCTAGTTTTCCTACCTGCTTCTTCCTCATCAAGTGCATGTTATGGACCTACCATGGTAGGAATATATCTTTGAAAATAGGACAAAATTGTAAAGGATGTATGGGAGTTAATTTCTAGTTCACATTTAATTATATACATAAGGAACAAATAACAAATTTTTAATAAACAGGGTCATGACTAATCATGCATGCTATGACAGTTTAAAGTATAAGTGAAGTATTATGATTAGTTGCCTGAAGAGGCAGGGCCCATTTTTGGAGTGATGATAAAAGGAGGTCAGTTATATCATACTCTAGGAAAAGATTTCCATAATAAAGTGAACAGGATCTTATGTAGTGATGTGGGAGTCCCTGACATGCAGCAAGTTTATGTAAGGCCTGACTGTGGTGGGGACTCTGCTAGGAGAAAAGACAAACATATTTCAGGCTGACTCTATTGTTAATCAAAACAAGACTAGAAGAGATCCATTTTCTTTTTCCCTTCCATGTATTCTTCATTACTCCTTTGTTTGTGCTTTGCCTCACTTGAAAGAGAGATATCATACCATCTTTAAGCTGGTGTGTGGGGAATGGATCCCTTGCAATAAGGAAGATGTACAAGAAAACAAGGCAAGAGGTGAAGAGGAAGGGAAGGGGGAAAATGTAAAAGAAAGATATTCCATGCATGGAAACTCATTAACCTTGATGAAAGTAAACATTATATGCCATAGCATGAGCTGAAATTAATAAAATCAATAAGAACGAAATTTGGTATAGGGGAATTAGAGGAGGGAGGGAGGATGGAGAAATGGGGAAGGATATTTTATAAAAGAAATAAGCAGGGTTGGAGATTTAAAGAGAAGGAAAGCAAGCTGTAGTACCTATACATACCCACTCCCCAAGATAATTATAAACTGCATGCACTGCAGGAATGTACTAGTATTTTTGTTTAATTTAATAAAGGATTGGCTGGCAAATGAATGGGGTTTTCCAGTGATGTAAGAAAAAGACAATTTTACAAAAGAAGAGACACTTCTGCCATGTACAAGGCTGCTGTGAGGTTATATAAAATTGAGGTAAATGAGTGATTGGATTTGGCAAGTTGAAAACCCCTGGTGATTTTGCTAAGAACAGTTTGGTTGAATTTTTCTTTTGTAATATGTTGGAGACTCTTCTATGGCAAAAATGGAAAGGGAAGAAGAGATGACAAAGAATTTAGCAAATTTTAAAAAGTGTTCTACTGTAGGGAAATCAAAAGAGGCACTGTGAAAAGGAAAATGAAGTCAAAGGAGGATTTTTAGTTCATCACTAAGTCATAGTTTATTTACCAAATGATAAGAATTCAAAAGTTACCTACATAAATTAGTAGTTTCAAATAGTATGTATGTTTAGAAACATCACTGTACCTGCAAATATGTATAATTATTATATTTTTAAAAGTTAAAAAATGAGATATTTAATGAAATAGGTATGTACCAAGCAATATTTCAACAGATAAATATTTTGAAGCACAACATAAGGAATTTAGTATATGACTACACTTAAAATAAGAATGTCATAAAATCCAAGCACTTATAGGTGGGACACATTTAAGCATATTATCATATTGGTTCCTAAAAATTAGCTGCTAAGTGTTTGTTTCTATTTTGTCAATAAAGTATGACATAAAATCTATGACTAGAACAAAAAAATAGAATTTTATATTGAAGGGATACAAAACAGCTATTTTGCAGAATTGAATGCAAAGACTACAGAGGGATTAGTCAATTAGAGTATCAGTAACATTGTGTCCAAGTTCATCACTGCAAAAGATTGAAAGAGGTTCAAAAATATGATTTAGTTTATGCAATATCTGGTTATTGCACATTTCTTTTCATTCCAATTTGAAGTGCCTGTACAAATTATGTAGTTAACTGGGTGATTCAGTAGATACCCCAAATGTGCCAGTCGGGGCTCAACGTTTTTACAGATGAAAACAATAGGCCATTTTACAACTTTCCATGGAAGAAGGAAGCCAACATAGTGATGGGCAGTGGCTATCACAAAATAGTCTACAATTTTGTAAATGGGAGAATATTCCTATTGTTCTCTATGTGTTTCTACCAACATTTTTCCTCTGAACCATTACCGCATTACTTTAATTTGAAGTAAAGAAACTAATACAATTTTTATGGTTTCTGTTTCTCTCAACATTAAACTTGAATTATTTTACCAAAAATATGCTTAATTATTTTTTAAGACAAGATCTTGCCATACAGATGACACTATTACATATATGTGTATATGTCTATATAAAAAGAAAATTTAAAGTATGATTCCTGTAAACTTAGTTTTATATATTTTTTTTTTACTCGGAGAAAGGAAGAAGAATTGACTAGTAGTAATTATATTTTCTATCCCCACTCTTTGCACCTTTACCAGTTAAGTATAACACAATGAATTTTTATAGCAGCATGCACTTTGCACATCCCTTTCTTTCTTTTTTTTTTTTCTTTTTTTTTTTTCTTTTTTTTTTTTCTTTTTTTTTTTTCTTTTTTTTTTTTCTTTTTTTTTTTTCTTTTTTTTTTTTCTTTTTTTTTTTTCTTTTTTTTTTTTCTTTTTTTTTTTTCTTTTTTTTTTTTCTTTTTTTTTTTTCTTTTTTTTTTTTCTTTATTTTTTCTTCCTTTTTTTTTGAGGTACTGAGAATTGAACTCAGGACCTTGCAGTTGCAAGGCAGGGGCGGTGCCACTGAGCTAAATCTCCAGCCCTGGCACAACCTTTTGAACATTAGAAAGATTTCAGTATTTTTGTTGATCATATTATTTAGCATAGTCACACAGAGGATTCACTTTACTAATCTGTCATCAATAAGGTACAAGTATGTCAGTCCAGTGTTATAAGAACAGTTTAAATTCAACCTAATATAAAATGCATACAAATTTAAATAAGTTCAACCATTTCTTAGGAAAATAGAAATCTTTATGCATTGAAATTCTTCAGATTCAAAAATAAGATTTCAAGAATTTTATTCCTTTAGACACATGAGCTAAACTATGACAAATTACTTTTCTTATCCCTTCTGATAAGCTTTCTTAAAAACAGATTAATTTGTTTGACTTAAGTTCTACTGTATCAGGTTCTGAAAAGTACAGGTGCTAATATAAACCAAAATAATACCAGTGGCCTAGTTTCCAGGTGGATGTGGTACAAAAAGAAATATAGTGAAGAATAATTTGCATAGTTGTTAAGGTGACAAATAGGAAATAGCATTTAGTTTTAGAGTTGCACTCAAGGTTCTAAGTGATAAAGTAATTGTATATAAAATAAATGCAAAAATCATGGAACCATCAGGGCTTATAAATAAATAACAATCTTTACACTAATAAAATCAGATCTCAGACCGGGGATTTATCTCAGTAGTGCCACTGCCTGCCTCAAAAGCACAAGGTCCCGACTTTGATCCCCAGTACCAAAATTTTAAAAAATAAATTAACTAAATAAATAAATAAATAAAATCTGATCTCTTTAAGAATGAACAGAGGTGTGATGAAACTCAGTTTGATCATAGGATTATCTATCTCACCTTTTATCTGTTTCAATATTACCGAAATCACAGATTTAGATTGTAGGTAAAAACAAAGGTACAAATCTGGGTCTCAAGAAATTTATTTCAGATTAGTCAAAATGCACTTCTAAAAATGTTTTAAGACAGCTTTCTTATTAGATAATCTCTATCTTCATGCTAAGAAAGGCTTGTTAAATTTCATAGTACTGAATTTAAAGCCAAGAAAATATTACATACTAAAATAAATGAGTTATTTTGAAATCTATAGTTTGAATCTCTGCAGAGAAACACTAAGATAAACTATGGACACGTGTTTACTTTAGTGCTCTGTAATCAATGTAAGCTTTAATTACAAAATGACCTTGCCACCGGTTGCTGAGTTTCTTATTTTCTCTATGATATCTAAATTAGTCTGTACATAAAGATTTATAACTCTTTAATGTTTTTGTGTTTGGATGGCTCCCATAATTGCTGGAGGATAAAGGATTCTATGTGAGATGAGACAACATCACACAATCAAGTTTATTACTAATGTTAAGCTTAACATTTGGATGAAAATCATTCAGTGTTCAGTAGAACTCCTAGATGATAATAAAATTCAAATTACTCAGCATTCTCTGATAGCGTTACACATTTCCTTCATCAGGTTTTGCTCAGTGAGAACAAAATAAGTCTGAAAAATATTAGTAGTACTTTCTTCAAATATTTTATGTATCATTACATGTTAAAACATTTAGTAATGCTATCACAACAATCTAACTTAGATGTAAATTCACATATATAATAAGTATTTTACCTCATATTAACATACAGTTGCCTCATTATAATTTTCTGTGTTTCATAATAAATTAATGAATATATCAACAAAGCAGTTTCCAGAGAACACTACGTTGTGCCTTTTCACTGAAGTACTTGGGACAAGTTTACAACCTGTGTTTCCTTCATAAGTTTCTCCACTGTAAATAATTAAATGGTCAAAACCAAATGTCACATTAAACTTAATTTCACAAAAACTTTTTGTAATAGATAAATGTAAAGATTCAGGAACTAGCTACAAACACATAATGAATAATTTAAACTTACATTTATTAAAAGATTCTCAATAGTGTTACAGGCAAAGGACGCTAGATATAGATATAAAATATAACAGATTTATTGTATTCATTCTATATTTATTTTTATTTAGAGAGAAAGTTTATTGATTGGTAGATTACTCTTAATGCCATATGATTGAAAAAACTTTTTTTTCTTTTTTTTTTTGTTTTGTTTCAGCTTTAATTGAGTTTATTGCTACATTTTAGGGATACAGTACAGTTACATTCATTGTTGGGATCTTGTACCTCTGCATGACAAGTCTTGATTCTAATTTTTTCCCCTTACCTCTGCCCTCCCTTGAAAAAACTTTTTTTTCTATTTCCACATTTGTTAATCTAACAGAATAGACATTGATGTAAGAGGATCCTTAGGCTTAGGAGTCCAGTTGTTTTGGCTCTGAATTTCCTGTAGTTCAAGGACTGATCAAGCCTTAGTGACCCCAGTCAGAGATGCCTGGTGACCTTTGGTATTTAGGTCACCCACAGAAAGATTTTTCTCACTGTCTGCAATTCCTTACTGATTTGATTTCAGTGAACTGAAGAAGTCAAAATGTTAAGAATTACCCAAAAATACATAATTCTAATTACAGGATGGTGTCTTACAGTATGGTGTAGGAGTGAATGGTGAGGAAAGTCAATGTGCATATATCTATCCAGCCTGGATTATTCATTTCTGTTGCCCTGTCTAGATTTACTAATATAATGTTGCTCTGGAAACTAATTAATTAACAAATTATACTTTCTTTTAAATCATTCTAATTAATATAATTTTATTGATTTTCTTTATATATCCTTTTTTGTTGGTTGTGTGTTGGTTGCAGACAGCGTCTCCGTATGTTGCCCGGCCTGGCCTTGAACTCATTGTGTAGCCCAGGTTGGCTCTGAACTTGTGGGGATTCTCCTCCCTCAGCCTCCCAAGTGCTAGGATTACAGGCATGCACCACTACAATATATTTCATCATAAAAATATATTACCTCATTGTACTAAGTTTAGTAAATACTTACCTATGATAGGAAATAGTTTCTTTTTTTTATTTCAGTGAGAAAGTTTTAAATTCCCAAATAAATATGATTGCTGTAAAAATTTTTTAAGTCTACTATCGTATATAGTCACCTTTTATATAAAATATTCTTTTTACTGCAAATGAAACACAAGTATTTTTATGTATGTTTTTTGTCTAATTTTTTATATTTTACTTTTTTGTTTCATTAATATCTAAATGTATTATACTATAACATCAAGATATATCATAATAATATAATATCATAATTTTAAAACAACCTTTTATTTATGTAATGAACTCAACTGGCCCATACTCCATTAAAACTTAAATTGTGCTATTGAATTTTCACTTAATTTATGTGGAATTATAGTTGCATAATTTTCAGAATCTATGTTAGATCCTTTTCAACAATTATCTAGATTATTTATCTTAGGCTATATAATAGATATAATGCATATGTGACATATTTAGGCCTATATAGTATATATGATAAACTGTGCTATTTCCATTACTGTAGCAAAATACTTGAGAAAGACACCTTAAAGAAGGGCATGTTTATTTTGGCTTATGGTTTCTGAGGTTTCAAATAATGATCAATGGTACATTTGCTTTGGTCCCATGGCGAAGCAGAACTTCCCAGGGCAGAGCATGCGGTGTAATGTAGTAGCTCACTTCGTGAGAGACAAGAGGCAAGGGGAGAGTAAGAGATAGGAATAAAGTGCACTCTTCAGGGATGCGCTTCCTCCAATCATGTTCCACCTGCTAGAGTTTCCGTGACTCCCCAAAACACGATCAGCCTGGGCCAGCCTTTCAGTGCATAAACATTTAGTAGATACTTACCATCCCAGCCATTCCTTGGAGATAGCACAAATTGTGTATGAACATGCAATATATAAGTGTATATTTTAATTGAAAAATATATGTTCTATTCCTTCAAATCTCTTAGAATATCTTATAATCAAAACTATTTTCATGATTTAAAATTCCAAAGCACATTTTTCTATTGAAATAAAATGTTTTAAACATTTCCGTAAGTAGGTAGGAATGGATCAGTTCTTGCCTAGAATAGATGATGGGTGTAATCCCTTTTTCATAAAAAAACATTACTCTTGTATTTTCAGAACAGGAAGTAAAGTGTGATTTTGTTTTACATCATCAACTTATTGACTAACTAAAGAGTGCTTTACAAAATTGAATTCAATATTGAACCAAGTAAAAGTCTTAATTTCCTGTTAATACGTTTTGTTCTCTTCAGGCACATTTGTCACTCAGGTGACAGCAAGTGATGCAGATGACCCCGCCAGTGGCAATAATGCTCGTCTCCTCTATAGCTTACTGCAAGGGCAGCCATATTTTTCTGTTGAACCAACAACAGGTATTTATAAATGAGATAAAATTCAGTTTAATCTCATTTTAAAGTAGGCAAATGTCAGCAAATATTATCTACTGAGAAACATGTTTTACATTAGACCTAAATATTAGATCAATGAATCGGCATTAATTCTTAAACATTTAATTACCCTTAGAATTTAAGATGTTTTGTAAGAATAGAAATTGGATTTTCCTTTGACATTTTCATATGATTTACGTATGTTTTAAAACATATGTAAGGATTCTTAAAAATCAGTTAGAAAAGAGACAGCCCAACTGAAGAATACAAAAAAAAAAGACATTTTCAAACAATTATAAAAAATAGGAATGTGCAAAAGAACTCTTAACCACATTAGTCAATATGGACATATAAATTAAAATTATAGTGAGATATATGTTCATATCAAACAAGATGAATGAGATTAAGCATAAACATTAGGCCAGATGATTGAATTGCTATGAGCCATTCACTTTAAAAAGTCCTATATGTTATATATTTTGATTTATACAAATGCTATACTTGATTATGTCAGTGCTTCTTTAATACAAATATAAAACATAATTTATCTCTCTATCAAAAATATATAATGAATACATACAATTTGTAGAACAACATTTTTTAATACTTTTTATTGTGTACAAAATCAAGGTTAAACTTTAATGAGTCATGTATTTAGGAGCTAATGGTATTTAAAGATGAAAGGATGTCATAACTGATTATTTAAAAATATAAAAATTACAAAATTACAATTTCTGTGGTTGTTATTGGAAATAAATAGTTTCAACTTGTGATAAGAGAGGTTTAAATAACTAAAGTATTTCATTGAATCTTTAAATATTTAAATAGTATTTAAATCTTTAAATATTTCTTATTTATTCATTAAATGCTAATGGTCTCAGCCTTTCCCAATTAAGAGTTGTTGAGAAAGTCATATTTTAATGAATGTGATGAGTTCCTATGTTCTAAACTTTGCCAAGGATAATGCACACATTTTATTATTTTTTATGCACAGGAAGGATATTTTATTACATGCAGTAAATGCTTTAAAATATTAAGGCTTAGCCAGGACCAGTGGGACATTCTAGTCCTCTCGGTGATTAACGCAGGAGGATTGGAAAATGGAACTCATCCTGGGCAAGTTAGTGACATAGTAGCTCAGTGTGAATGTCCTGGGCTCAATTCACATTAGGGTAAAAACAATACCCCCACACACTGCTCTTTAAATTTTTCACACAGTCCTGATTGAGAAAGGATATATATATATCAGGTAAAAAAGTATACTGGATATTTAGAGGCATAATAGTACAATACTTAAAATAATAACAACTAAGAAAACCAAACATAAGCATGAAACTTTCACTCTTGGAACTCACAGATAGCAAGCATATGAATACTAGTAAATGGATACATTGAAGGTGTACTTTTAAATTGGAACAAAAAGACGCATGAGAAAAAAAGTGAGGACAAAATTATGATTGTGTTTCAAGGCAGAGCACAATGAAACCAAAATGCTGCACTGATCCTACAGCCAAAGGGAAGAGAGATTGGAAAGGCATTCCAGGGTCTGGATAAAATGTAACATCACTGTGTAGTGGTTCGATATACAGTAAAAGAAGGATTGTATAGTGGAATTTTGCTCTGTTTTAAAGGAATCATAAGAATATCTTCTAAAATGGACAGAGAGCTACAAGATGAGTACTGGTTAATTATTCAAGCCAAAGACATGATTGGACAGCATGGAGCACTGTCTGGAACAGCAAGTGTATTAATTAAACTTTCAGATATTAATGACAATAAGCCTATATTTAAAGACAGTAAGTAGAAAACAGTGTGAATTTTTATCATAATGTATATATAAGTATGTTGACTATAGACAGATGCTAGAGTTTGTGTTCTAAAAGTACTGTGCCAGCATAAGATTTGCATAAATTAAATCTTATAACTGTTCCAAGGTATAATGAAACTATGAAAGTCACACACAAATACAGGGATAATGCATCAGAGTTCTACTGATCTTTAACAAGTTGCTACACATTCCATGACTCACAACAAATTAATTGTATTGAAAAAGCTTAGTGTGGGTCTATCCACAATGGGGTTGTGGTGTCTGGAAGTGTTGTTATTTTCAGAAACTTGGTGGGGAGAATTCATTTCCTTGCTTTTTTGACTTGGTGAAATTCAGTTACTTATATTTATAGGATTGGAGTTTTTGTTTCCTTAATGGCCCTTAGCTGGGGACACTAATTCTTAGAGGCTTCGCTCCAGTTCTGGGCATAGCACACCCTCCTCAGAAGCAGCCAAATGCATTGAACATTTCTTTACACTGACATCTCTTTTATGGATGCTTTAGTCTTTTCCAGTTTTAAGGATTCCAATGATTAGATGGTGTCTGCATGGATTAACCAGGATGATCTCTCTATTCAAAGTCACTAATAAGTTGAATTCCCTGTGCAAGTTTTATTCCTTTGTGTCAGTTTAGATAACATATTTATGGTATCAAGGGTTAGGACATGGATTTACTTGCGAAATCATTCTGCACATCATATGAAATTATTTAAAATAACTTTTTAAATTTTTTCATTGTTGTAGCAAGAATAGGTCACACTTCCTCTGATTATTTTTTGTAATGAACTCAAATTAAACCACATGAAATTTCTCTTTAACAAAATGTCTTTTTCAGAAAATTGTTAGCCACAGAAATACATTTACATCCACTTGCCGAAAACATAAACAGTCATCTTTATAAAGAATTTAAAAAAACATTTAGGAAAGAAAGCAGCAGATAAAAATAATATATATGTATAAACATGTATGCATGTATACATGTGTATATATACATGCATACATACATACATTTTATGTGTTTATATACATGGGGTCCAGGGATTTAGCTCAGTGGTTCTGCCACGTGCCTAGCAAGAGCAAGGACCTGAGTTTGTTTGATCTCCAGTACACATACACACACACACACACACACACACACACACACTCAGCCATACTAGGTATGGGTTATTTTTTGTTTGTTTGTTTTGTACCAGCAGTCACACTTGGATTCTTGTGCTTGCAAAGCAGGTGTCAGAACCACTGAGCTAAATCCCCAGCCCTATTGATTGTAGATATACAGAAATACAACTGTCTTTTCACTGCTTTTTCTTCTTCTTCCTTCTCCATTGCCTTACCCATTCCTCAAAGTCAAGTGAAATCATAGGCAGTTTGATGGCTCGAGTGAAGTTGTATTTTCCCTGATTTCCTTCTAGTAGAACAGATGCATAATCAAAGGAAGTTGGCGTCATGTAAATTTGTTTTCAAATTCTTGGTTTGTTATTCATTAGGTGGATATATTTGAGAATGACTATCTCTGTGTAGACACACACAGAGACACTTGCATCTAAATGATGTAGACACTTTTCTGCTCAGATTAGTCAATTCTTTTCATGCTAGGATTGTCTAAACTCTTAGTTACTCAAGAAAAATAGTTGTGCACCATATAATCCTATTTTCGTCAGTAAATGAACAGTATGACATAGGTCCTTTCAGATTACAATGGACCTAAAAATTCCTATCTGTTAATATTTTAGTGTATTGTTTCTATGTTTAGATACATGAGTACCAGTCTTACAGTTGCCCAATGGATACATGGTAAAGCGCTGTACAGATTTGTAGCTTAGAAGCAACAGGCTTTCCTATAGAGACCAGCTGTTTAGTTGGCTATACAACATAGGTGTGTAAGGATAGTCTATGTTGTTTGCACACCATCAAGAGCATCCCAAGACACATGGAAAATATAGCCCTGTTTTTAAACAACACATGGCTATACTATAAATCTAGATTTTTGCTTCTGCTCTATCATTCAGTTTTTAAATTTTTAGTTTAAAAGTTAGACATTGATACGAATCCCTCCAAATTTGCTTATCTTTGCAACTTCAATGAAATGTGTGAGGGATTTTGCTGTCTCTGCACCAAGAATTTTATTTCCTAAAGAATATGACTTCTGGATTATTGCTGCTAGCACTCAAATGTTTGTGATTATTTTCCCCTCGTCTTTAAAAGAAATACAATCCAAAAAAATGCCTTGATATCGCTTCGATATTTATCTAATAACACTTTGTCCCAACCCCTTGGTCTTTCTCTTAGAGAAAATTTCTTAAAAGTGTTATGAACACTTTCTTCAGTTACTTTCCTTAACCCAAAAGCCAGTCCACTTGGGTTCTATCTGAATTATTTGACCAACCAACCAGATTTTACTTGTATTGCTAATATAAAATAATAAAAACTAATGTCAATTTCAGTTATAATATAGTTTTCTTGACTTGATTTCTTGACTCCTTTCCTGAAACATTGTCACTAGCTTATTAGCTTTTGCTTCTAGCATAGGTAGTTATTTTTTATTTCCTAGTTCTAATTCATCTCTCTATATTTAAAATTTTAAAGTATTTATGTGAATATGCTTCTGACCTTATTGGATGGTCTTCCTGTCATACCTATCGGTGATCTTGTCCACCCATATGGCTTTAAAAATGACCTCTGTGATGAAAATTTCCAAATATCTAACTCCATTCTGAATTTTTCTCATGAACTCCACAGATACACATATAACTTCCTACTCATCATCTTCATTATCATGGCATATAAAATTGAATATTTAATGTATTTTTATTGAGCTTCTGAGCTTAACTTCCTTCTTCAAACCTCTTCTTCCTGTAGACTGTCCCATATGGATCACTAACAAATCCAGGTTTCATGACATCTTGCTCAATAAAATCACCATGGTATGAGAAGTTCTAATAGTATGATTCAGATCATACTGGCCTTATCCAGGTCAAATGTAATCCCTTATTCAGCCTGAACTGGTGATCAGTTCTGCACAATTTCTGCTTTCTGTGTGTTCTGTGTGAGCACACACACACACACACACACACACACACACACACACACCACATAGAAATATGCACCCATACACATCCCATGTGAGAATAGAAAATAATTTTACTAGAGGCTCAAACATTATTTTTTGTTTTCCTTTTCTCCTTCTCCAATCAAGCATTCAATCCTTTGAAGGTATTATTGGTTCTACATTTTAAAATATCTGAACACTCCTCACTACTTCCATTCCTGCCGACTTGGAACATGCCACTACTTGAATTTGTTTCTAGTATCACAGTCTGCAGTCATCTAGTCTCTCTGCTTATGTCATCACTCTAATTTATTTCAATACAGCCTTAAGGATTGTATTAAAATGCAAAGTAAAAACATATCAAGTTTATGTCTTCCCATCTCACTCAAGACAAAGTAAAAATTTTAGTGTAAACTAATTGGTCCAAATTTTGCTACATGATCTGCCATTTTTCAGTTCTGGCCATGACTTCGGGAAATATATCTACATTGTCTATCTTTTGCTTCCTGAAAATGGGTCAGGCAAATGGTTACCCATTGTGTTTCTAGAACAATCTGATTTCTGTCTTTTCATCTTCACAAAATTTTATTTCTTAAAATGTTCATTCCATACTTCAGTTCCCATCCAACAATCCAATTCCACAATAATTAATTTCTATTATAAAAATTTTAAAGTCATTAAAGCATAATGTAGCATTAGTGCATGCCACTATCTTATTTGTTTTATGCTATAATTCAAGAATGTAAGCAGAGATAGGTATCTTTCTAAATACTGTTTCTTGTTATAGGGAGAGCCCCAAGAAAAGAATCTTGCAAAAAATTGCGTCAATTTACATATATGTATATATATTCATATGTATATACACACACACATATATATATTCTTAGTCACATATATATTCTTAGTCAAATATCTATATCTATATCTATAGATATATTCTTTTTATTGTTTGATTTTTTTTTTTTTTGAGACAAGGTTTTGCTATATAGTTCCGGCTGGCCTTTAACTCATTATATAACCTAGACTGACCTTGAACTCATGGCACTCTTCCTGCCTTAGCCTCCCAAATGTAATTACAGGCATACATCACCACCCCTAGCTTTTAAAAATACATTGAAAAAATAATTTGTGTTTAAAAGTGATTTTTGAATATATGAAAATCTGCACATACTAAGTAGTATTTGAAGGAACTGTTTCGGTTGTTTCTAATTCTGAAAGCTGGAAGCATAGTATAAGCTCAATTAAGCTAAAATATAAGGTATATGTATTCAAGTTTATTAAAGTGCCATTGCTTTGTCCAAATTACTGAAAATTTTTAATTTATACAAAGAAACCAAATTTTTTTCCTCACAATGGAAAACAATTACTGCACAATTAAATTATTTCACTCTCAAAAACTTGCCCAGCAAAATATTAGCAATACTAATATTCCTCTAATTTTAAAAAGAATTACATTCTCAAAATGAAATTTGTGGTGATCATATGCTTCTAAAGGAAACAATGATTTCATTGTATGTGTCTTATATTAATTCTAGGAAGTATCATTCTAGAGAATATTGATGTTATTTTTTTAACATAAATTACAAATAATATTTCAAGAATAACAATTGTTTATTTTTCTTGTACTTGTTACTTCTGGAAAAAAAAGTTCAATAACTTGTGGTTTTAGCCATATATGTTAAATATATTTACTGCTGGGTTTGGGCCAGCAAACTGCTGTAGAGAGACACATGAAGATTGAAGAGACAGAAGAAAATCATCCATTGGGAAGGAGTGAAGCCCTGAACTGACCCAAACCTCCAGATTTATTGAGGAGCAAAAAAGAATAGAGCTCTGCTGATTGTAGTTTTTATTTATTATTTATTTATTTATTTATTTTGTTGTTGGTAGCATGGCATGGTGACAGTTTAGCTGAGTAATTTTTATCTGGTTGTCGCCTCCTTGGGATCTTCCTTTTTTGCCCCATGAGGTTCATCTCTGAGCAAGTTAACAAAAATCCTGTCATCAAGATGTTCCAGCTCCTTGGGTTTACTAGTCTTCAGACTCCGCAGTCAACTCCAGCAGCCGTGGACCCACTGGGTGCTGCAAGAAACTCCACAATTTACCATCAGTTTCTCATTACCGAATTGTTGTGTCACTTCAGCTTCAGCATTGTGTATCTCCTACATGCACATACTAACACCCTTCCATCATTTTTCTTTATATTTCCAGTATGGGTAATGTAATTCAAGCACACAACCTGAAATTCTAACTATTAACTTAAAACTCACCTATGTGTCTTTTATCTCTCACACCTTTAATCTACACTTAAATTCATTATCAACCTCAGATATCAAGGAATATTCAAGGAAATTGAAAAACTATCACATTTAATACTGGATAATAGACAATACAGTACAGTGATGATGAATCAAAAATCTTTGAGACAGTTTGTATGAATGAACATTTGGGAATATATGCTTTGGTTTTAAGATTACCTAGGATATTTGTGTTTTTGTTTTTGTTTTTGTTTTTGTTTTGTACTGGGGATCAAACTCGGGTGATTGCACTTGTGAGTCAGGCTCTGGAACCACTGAGCTAAATCCCCAGCCCTACCTAGAATATATTTAAAAGCAAAGCTATTCAGAAAATTCAGGAAGTTTTCCTTGTTTTGATAAATAAAAAAATGTACAGGTACGTAAAGACACACACTCTAAGAGATATACTGAAATTTAGAACAAGAAACTGAAAGAGTAGGTATAAGCTTTCCTACAGATCATAAAAAGTGAATGCTATAATTAGAAATTTCACATATTACTGTTTTTATACAAAATGAGTTGAAGTTTTTTTTTTATCTAAAGGCTTTTATCGCCTAACTGTCTCTGAATCTGCACCCACTGGGACAACTATAGGAAAAATTACAGCATATGATAATGACATAGGAGAAAATGCAGAAATGGATTACTTTATTGAAGATGATGATTCGCTAACATTTGACATCATTACCAATAATGAAACCCAAGAAGGAATAGTTATATTAAAAAAGGTAAATATATTAAAACTATTTGCTTTGCAGCATAGTGTAAAATTAAATCAGAAATATGCATAATTATTTTGTGTACTTGGTTGGTTTTTTGCTTCATTAAGTAATTGAAATGAGAATTCATGATTTATGGTTTAGGGAGGAAATGAGTTTAGAGACCAAATCTTTCTTTTTTAATAATTTCTTGAATTGTATGAAGAAATGTTAAAGAAAATGATTTTAAAATAAAGAACATTTTCTTAAAATGATCTGAATACCAAAAAATTAATTATCAATTCCATAAGATATGTATGCCCATAAAAGTATAATTTTAAACCTGAATGAAAAGAGAGAGATCATTTGCAAATCAGAAGAGGATTTAGAAGTATTGGGATGGGGAAGGTGAAAAAAAAAGGAGATGTAAAAAGAATTTAAATGTATCTGTACATGGGCCGGCTACTGATAACAAAGGTGTTCACTACGTGTTGCAGAGATACCAAATAGGAAAAAATAGTCATTACACACCACTTGAAGAATAGAGGTATGTGATGAAATATAATATTTTATGCCTGTTTAAGGATGATATCAAAGGAATCTTTGTACCTGGAGTGCAAAACCAAACTAAAAATTAAGTGACAGTTGGGCCAGGGATTTAGCTCAGTGGCACTGCAAGTGCAAGGTCCTAAATTGGATCCCC
>NW_022900942.1:19346599-19407865 GCF_012274545.1 Fukomys damarensis
AAAAAAAAAAAAAAAAAAAAAGACAAGTAAAACTTTTCCCCTTTTTTGTAGAATTTTGAGTTACTAAGGTCATTAAAAAGGTCATTAAAGCATACTGCTTTCTTTGTAGGAAGTGGATTTTGAACAGCAGAGTCATTATAACATTCGTGCCAAAGTTAGAAACCACCATGTAGAGGAGAATCTCAGGAATTACCATATGGAAGCTTCCAGCACTTTCATTAGGGTCCAAGTGGAAGATCTTGATGAACCTCCGGTTTTTCTTTTCCCATATTATGCATTTAAAGTTTTTGAAGGAAACCCGAATGGATCATTCATAGGCATAGTATCTGCCATAGATCCAGATCAAAAGAAATCGCCTATCAGGTAAGCCTTTCTGTATTAGTAAATGAGTAAACACCAAATGGTGTAGAAATAAAACTTCATGAAAGTGTAAACAAGGATATGCCTTACCTATATTTATTTGTATGATATTTAATATGTTTGAAATTTTTTTTATTTTTAATTGAATTTATTGGTACATTTTAGGTATACAGTACAGTTACATTCATTATTGAAATCTTGTACCTTTACATGACAGGTCTTGGTTCTCATTTTTTCCTTCACCCCCTCCTCCCCTCCCCATTTACAAACTCTTAATTTCCATTTTTTCATATTTTCTTCTTTTCCCCTATTCCCTTTTCCCTACTCTTCCCACTTTCCCTACACCTTTAGGCCTTTTCTTCCTATTTCACATTATTAATTATCTCATTAGGATCTTATACTCCTAAGTGAAATAAAAAAGTAACACAGGTGTAAATACCAAATAGATTCATTGTGTGAAAAACAATAATAGTACATAAGATCTTAATAAGATCCTAATGTTTGCAAGGCCCAGATTCAGTTCCCCATCCTTCTGAATGGTTGAACTCCACAACATTCTACTACAGGTTTCCCACACTCTTTCTTTAAAGATGTTAAAATTTGGGAACTCAGAAAAATACCCTTGATGACCACCTCTGCCTCTGCAGAGTGGGTCCAAAGACTGGCACAGTCAGGAGGTCTGAGAGTGCAGGGGGGGTGCGCAAAAGGAGTTATGGGATTTCAGGGGCTCCACGTGGCTACCTCCAGGGCCCTGGAGTGATGGCTGCTGGGGTGGGAGAAGGCGGGTCCATCTGCATCATGGGGTTCAGCCATCAGCTAACTGAGATCAGGGGTCTTGTGTCTTCGCTCTGTCTGAGCCATTAAATGGTAAATATACTATATTGCAATTTTGTTCACTGCAGACATGTTCTGGACTGCTTCTTGATTTCAATTTAATTCAAATGATTTAAGGGTGATAGACTAGTGACTACCACAGGTGGTCAGTTTCCAAGTTGGGCTTGATCTTAATGTGTTGCTGATTGTATCAGTTGGGATAAAGCATTGCAGTTGATTTGATGAGCTGTTTTCTCTAATGTTATGATGATGAGAATGTCTGTGGGTCATTAGAGACACAGAAGCTAGGGTGCAACTATATCAGGAAGATTTGGGGATAATCCAGAGATTAAACCAAGGACAGCCTGGCAAGAAAAATAAAAGTGAGAAAACATTTAAGCAAGATACAAATACAGACTTCCAGTACACCAGAGGCAAACAGTAGGGCAAATGAGGATGAAAAGGCTGATAGCGAACCACCAGGACATCCTGAACTCAAAGCACAGGACGTAACAAAGCAGATTAATCAGGCTCTAGAAAAATTGAAAACAGAAATAATTTCCCAGAAAACCATAGAGATAGTGAGCAAAATGGAAGTCGTGATTCAAGACTTTAGAGCAGAAATTGACAAAAAAATAGATGAGCTCAGGACCATGAGAGAAGCCATGAAGGCCCAGCATAAGAAAGAAATGGAAAAAATAAATGCCCAACATAGGAAAGAAATGGAATCCATAAAACAGATTCAAACAGATATCTAGGAGATTAAACACTCCATTGAAAGTGTACACAACAGAATAAAAGTATGCGAAGATAGACTCTCAGATATAGAAGATAAGATTGCAGTCAGTGACCATGAAAAGATAGGTCTCTTAAAAACAGTAAAATTGATCCAACAACTCCTAGGTGATGCAAAGAAGAATAACATAAGACTGATAGGAATAAATGAAGGTAGCAGGAGAAAATACAAATGACTTAAAAAAGCTGTTCGCAGAATTAGTGACAGAAAACTTCCCAAACAGAGGGGAAGACTTTGACATTCAGATAACTGAGACATATAGGACCCCAACTAGCTACAATAAAAAAATCTACACCTAAACATATAATAATCAAGACTCCAGAAACCCAACAGAAGAACAAAATACTACAAGCAGTAAGTGAAAAGAAACAAATCATGTGCAAAGGAAAGCCCATCAGAATCACAGCAGACTTTTCAACACAAACCCTTGGGGCAAGGAGAGCCTGGAATGAGATATTTGAAGGACTAAAAGAGAACAACTTCCAACCGAGACTGATGTATCCTGCAAAACTCTCTTTCAAAATGGATGGGGAAATAAGACACTTCCACGACAAAGAACACCCGAGAAACTACATGAATATCAAACCAGCATTACAAGCAATTCTAAACAAGATCCTAGAAAAAGACAATGAAGGCAACAACACCATGAGGCCCAACAGAGCAAATCAAATAGGCAAGGCAAGAAATTAAAAGGAGAAGGTGAAAAAGTAAAAAGAGTCAACAAAAGGCCAATAACATGTCAATAATAAGTCAGTACATATCAGTTATAACCAGCAATGTCAATGTTTTACTGGCAGAATGGAGTAAGAAGCAAAATCCAACAATATGTGGTAAACAAGAAACACACCTAGTGCAAAAAGAAGCCCATAGACTGAAAGTGAAAGGATGGAAAACAATTCTCCATGTGACAGGAGCCCAGAAAAAAACAGGGGTAGCAATCTTATTTTCAGACAAAGCAAATTTCAAACCAAAACTGATTCTAGTAGTATCGATGTAGGACGGTACTGTATCATACCTCTGAATGTAAAATATCTTGTACCTGCTTTATGACACATAGTAGTGACTGTGCTTTATCAGAGCTATATTTAATGATATTACTCTAGAATATTCTCTTTGCAGATGATTATTAAGATGCTAATAAAAAAAATGGTGCCAGGTACCACAACAGCAACAGAACTTTGCTGTTTTCTGGATATTATTCTTTTCTATGTTTTTTATTATTTTTGCTTGGTTTTTTGTTTTGTTTTTTGTTAATGGAATGTGCTGAATGTCTATAATTTTGTTCAGATGACTGCAGAACCTGGAAAAGCTGTTGCTGCTATCAATGCATACCATACTGCTATTAGTAGTCTTTTTATATAAATATAAATAAATATATACACACACACAAACACACATATATATATGTATATATAATTTTGGGAAACTTTAATAGTGCTGTCAACTTTGGAAAAAGTTATCTCAATTTACTGTGTTGAGTTGGCATGGTAAAGAAATGGACAGCCATAAGGTCTAGAAATGTTAATTTTTTTAAATTTTTAAATTTTTTTTCTTTCCATGTGTACAGGGGTAACACATTGTACTAAATATGTAAGGTCATTTCTATGTGGGTTGATTACAGAAACTAATAAAATATTCTCAATAATGAAAAAAAGAATAAGATAAGAATACAAGAGCAAGAAGCAATTTAAATATGTTAAGGGACCATTTTCATCTTCAGAATTAAGGATTATTTTAATCTTACATCATTGCCTTTTCTCTTTTACTTTCCTTTTTAGTTTTATTTTAGGATTCCCTATTTTTAATGTTCATACAGAGATTTCTTTAACTGAAATACCGAATAATTTCTCTGGTGTGGAAAACTATAATAGTACACAGGATCCTAATGAGATAATTAATAATGTGAAATAGGAAGTAAAGGGCTAAAGGTGTAGGGAAAGTGGGAAGTGTGAGGGAAAGGTAATAAGGGAGAGGAAAAAAATATGATAAACTGAAAAAATGGAAATAAAGTGTTTGTAAATGGGGAGGGGAGGAGGGGGTGAAGGGAGGGCAGGGACAAGGGGAAAAATGAGAATCAAGACCTATTATGTAAAGGTACAGGATCCCAATGATAAATGTAACTGTATCGTATACCTAGATTGTACCAGTAAACTCAATAAAAACAAAAGAAATCCTAATGTTTGAAACAATTTAAACAAAAAATTAAAATATAATAATTGTTGCTTAAGATGCATTGAGGTAGGTAATTGCAATCATGTGCCAGAAATAATCACCAACTAAAAGAGAATATAATTGATTTTCCTTAGGTGTCATAGTGACTGACACTTTAGGTGAGAATAAAAATCAATGCTAGTGAGGCATGGGATTTAGCTCAGTGGTTTCACCACCTGCCTTATAAGCTCAAGGACCTCAGTTTAATGGCCTATTAAAAAAAATCAACACTGGTCAAGATGTGACTTATTTAGTTAGTATTTCATTGAAAGTTTGGACAAATTTCAAAAGGTTTCACAAGACTGAAAATGAGTAAAAGTGATATAAGTATAATGACATAAAAATACATGTATTACAATAAAAATTGCTATTCATTAACATAGTCTTTTTTTTATACTGTTTTTCAAAATATGAACAATATGAATTGCATTCTTCTTGGATGTAAAAACAATTTTTTAATGTATTATCACCACCTTTCTCATTCACCTACTTTTTAGAAATCAGAATTGAGAAAATTATAGAAATTTTCAGGTATTGGCTGAGATCTCATTATAGTTTGTTCTTTGGAGACTTTGCTGGTACACTGAAGGAGTGCTATTCACATTTGATATTTCTGCTATTCATTTGTAATCTCTATTCATAAGAGTCTTCCTTTCAGTATATAAATGATTCTTACTTGGTAGTAGTGCTTTTAATAATTGTGTATGTTTAATTGTATACCCAAATCAATTATGCACTTAAAACTTTTATCTATGAAACTATTGATTGTTCTTTTTAGAGTACAAAGTGATATAGACTCGAAAATCCTTGACGGGTAAGATTTTCAGTGTTACCCTTTATAATAATAAAGTTGGGGAAACTAATATAATGTGATTAAGGAAATGAATTATGAATGATTTGTAGTGATAATCATAAAGCTTAATTTAAAAATATAATATGCAGTTGTAACACAGAATTGAGTTGCATTATCTACTGTATGAAAAAATTCTATCCATAAATGTGAAAAAGAAGCAGGATAGAACAAAATACACATAACAAAGTTATATGTTTTGTGTTGTCACCACTGATAAGTGCTTAGCTTTTTTCAGCTAAAATAATAATTTCCAAAATTATTTTCAAAACAATTTATGACTACCTATCAAAGGAATGCCTTTGAATAATTTAATAATTCTGAAATTGTCCTTTAAATAGAATATATATATATATTGAGATCACTGAGGATCCAGGAGTTTCTACTGCTGGGATTTTCCTTCATATAGTATAGCTTGGTTTACTCAATATACAAGATATATCATGAAAGCAAAACAAGCACATTTCAGGATATCTCTCTCTCTCTCTCTCTCCCTCCCTCCCCCCTCCTTCCATTCCTCTCTCCTTCTTTCTCTATCTCTCTAGAAAATACATGAACAGAAACTGTAAAATGATTTCAATTTGAGCTATAATTTCACATTGTGTCTTCTGTAATTCTCATACCATAGTAAAAGGATAATACATATAAACAAAGTAAGTTTTTCCTAATTTACTTATTACTTCAAGCCTGAAGATGGCCCTTTGCCTAATCCTTACTCCTTCATAGAAAGAATAGACTGTGTACACCTTGAATGGAACAGCCCCAAGAGACAGTTCTATTGTATATCCTTTATCCTTGATCCTTTTCTGTGCATACCCCACTCATGAGACAATCACACTGTGTTAAACCCAGACCATGTAGGCCAAGTAGCATGAGTTATCTTGCCTTCTTTTTTGTTTGCCTTACACCGTAAGTAAGGAGCACACTGGACTCCAGTCATTAGCTCATGAGGCTATGGTTCCACATGGTCCCAGCTTTCAAGCTTAATCTTGTTATGTATCTTTCTTTCTTGTTATTGTTCAATTTTCTTCATCTCCAGGGCTCTCCCCAGCTTCGGACCCTACACTGTAGAGGTTACAACCCCTATTTATTTCAAATTTATTCAATTTTACCTGTAAATAATCACTCGATATTTGTTTTGTTTTGGTTTTTTGTTTTGAAAGTATAGAAATTCCTAGGTTTGGTTTCAGTAAGTCCTGGATGAAATCAATAAACTAATTGAACAAAATGTTCTTGTTATTTGTTAAGGTCAGGAAAACTTTAGAATAATATCTGTTCTGGATGAATAAAATTAAGCTGCACAGTATATATATATATTTTCTTTTGTATCCAGGATGGAAATCGGGAACTTGCACTTGCGAGGCAGGTGGTGGAACCACTGAGCTAAATCCCCAGCCCCACAGTAAATATTTTGAAAACAGTGATTATGCATCTCCCTATTAAGACTTGAAAGTGAGATGATAAAATTGTTTTAAAGATCCCAGGGACACCTTTAACAAAATTATTATCATGAAATTGAAAAGAACTTTTATGCTCTTATAATTTTCAATTTATCCCTAATATAATGTATTACTATATGTATGTCCTCAAATTTATATATTTAAATTTTAAGCCCTGATATAATCACATCAGAAGATAGAATTAACTCAGAAGGGCAGAGCCCCAAGGAATGGGGGTAATACCTTTACAAAATGCATTCTGGAGTGTATTATCCATTCTGTGATTTATGGATAGAGTTGCAGTTTGCAGTAGGATGGAAGAAGGTTCTCACCTGGACCAATTCTTCTGGCATCATAATCTTGAACTGCCAGCCTCCATATATATTGTTGTTTGTAAGAAATGCATCCTACAATAATCTGTATTAGCAACTGACCTAAGACAATTATCAAATTTTACAGACACCATACACAAGAAATATGGTAGTCTTTTGTCATTATTGCTATAATTTATTTTGTGCATTTTTGAAATTTCCTTTTAAACTAAGCCTATAGTCAAAGTTTGAAGTATTTTCTGAGTGTAAGAAAGATGATATATCATTATTATTTATGTTTGTTTGTTTGTTTATTTTTTGAGACAGGGTCTCACTATGTAGTTGAGACTGACCTGGAACTCACTATGTAGCCCAGGCTGGTCTCAAACTCACAGCGATCCTCCAGCCTTAGCCACCTGAGTGCTGGGATTACAGGCATGAGCCCGGCGATGTATTATTATTCTACTAGGAAAAAGGACCAGGTTAACCCAAAACAAGTAAAAACTAAAAAATAAAAAAGTTTCAATCAGAAAGATGAAATTAAAAAAAAAACAAAAAAACAGCAAGACCATGTACAGAAGCCAATTCTTTCCAAAACATCATACACTTTAAAAAATATATTGATCTCTACCTAGGTAAATTGAGAAAGAGAGTGAGAGAGAGAGAGAGAGAGAGAGAGAGAAAGCATCAGCCTGACAAACAAAGGTGGGGGGAACAGAGATAGAGAAACAGGAATAGAGGGGACAAACATTAATTTTATCAGAAATGAAATAAAAAAATGACTATACTGTTGTTATATGCAATACTATGAACTCTGTATCCAAATATTCAGATGAATTTCTTGAAAGAAATTACAAAAATTTGCATGAAAAGATGAATAGTTTCTTTAGTCACACATACATAAGTAGCAGTATATATATGTATATACACACATATATGTGCATTTATACATATATGCCACAGGATATATAATTACACACATACTTAGTATAATACTTTTCAAAAATGAAACAATCTTCTAGAACCAAATAATATTGCTGTTGGTAGTTTCTTTTAAAAAGACTTTCCAAGTAAAAGTGTTCCAGGTCCTCCTTGCCTGGAACAGAAAATTGGACGAGCAGTGTCAAAAGTTTATTTTTGTAATGAGAGGTGAAAGGGTAAGAGAACAAGTAGCTCTGTGGAGAAAACTTGGGCCAAATGAAAGAAAAGATATAAACAAAAGTAAAAGTGTGCTCTGCTTCTGGAGGTCACAGAGTAGGCTTCCTTGCAGAGTCATAATAGTGGGCTCCTTTTGGGGTCTGGTCTTTTTATGCCATCCGTATCTCAAGGGAGTCCACAAGATTTACAGAGATTCTAGTAGTACTGAGCAAGTTTATCAAAGTAGAACACAAGATTATCCTAAAAGTTTACACTTACAAGGAAACCTAGACATCCTCCTCTGAGGCTTTTGCTAAAGAAAAATAAAAAATTAATGGTAAGGATTTAATTGTGTCTCCAAAATGATGCACTGGATACTAACACTGATTACTTCAGAATGTAACCTCATGTATATCAGAGTGGTAGAGATTAATTCTTAAGATAATGGCATAGTGGAGTACAGTGGATCGTCCATCAAATAATCTTTATGTCTTATGAGAAGACAGAAACAAATAGGGAGAAGTCAACCATGTGACATTGGAAGCAAAAATTGAAGTGATGTATCTACAAACCCAGGAGTATCTAAGATTGCCAGAAAACACCCAAAGATAGAAAGGACAGGGAATTATTACACTGTGTTGCAGAGAAGACATGACCTGAGAATAACTTCTGTCATTTTTGGTCTGGAATTTTTAGTGTTTTGTTACCGCAGATCTAGAAAACCATTACCCTTACACTGACATGGAAACCTATGCACAGAAAATTACAGCAGTTTTATTTGTGTTCCCTTAAAACTGAAATTATTATTTCAGCAACAGAATATTTGATGGGTGAATGGGTTAAAAACTAAAAGCAAACTGAAATTTTCTGTGGTCCAGTTGACTGCAAAGGTATGAGAAAAGGATAATACTGATATGATGGACATTGCAGAGTTCAGCTGTCCAAATTTTATGGATTCTGTATCATGAAGGTAGCATGTATGTAAATTTGGGGAAAATAAGATATTCCTAAAGTGCCATGCAAACTATTATAAATGTACTCTCTTATACTATAAATAAGTATATTGGTCAAAATGAGAGGGATTAGAAAGGAAAATAATAACCAATGAATTGGGAAAACAGCATTTTACTTTTAAATCCACAAATAAAAACATCTATGTAGAGTCATTACGCTATACATGAATATTTTTTAACATGTCTGTTGTTTAGCAACTTCAGGGCTACTTGCTCAGAATATATACCCTACTTAAATAAAAAAGAAAAAGGTGCTGCAAATAATGAGAAAAAGATTTGCCATTGCCAAAAATAGGATAAAAAAAAATCAATAAATAGAAGGCAAAAGGGGAAGTCTTGGTGAAGACTATGGTGTTGGACTTAGAGTCTGAGAAATCTTTATGTACTAATGCCTTCTTAATACAGTTATACATCAATGTGTCTGAAAAATTCTTTCTAGAATTCCATAGATACTAAAATCTGTGACTGCTCAAATTTCTTGCATAAAATTCTGCAGACCATTCGTATATTCTCCCATAATTTTATATTATCTCTGTACAATTTATAACACTGTATGCAATATCCATGCTCCATGAATAGCTGTTGTAATATATATTTGTAGAAAAAAAAAGTTAAGAAGAAAGGTCTGTATATATTCAGTACAAACACAATTTTTTTCCAAATACTTTTGGTCCACAGTTGGTTGAATCTGTTGTTGTGGAGCCCACAGATATTAAGGACCAGCACCATAAAAAGAGACAAAAGAATTGCTATAGAAATGAATATAAGTTTGTATTTTCACTTGCCATGAATATCCTGCTGATATTTTATCAGGGGGCATGAAAGCAACAGAGAACCAGAAGCAGTGGAAACTCTTTGCACCCAGAGCTTTCCTTCTCATACTGTTATGGATTCAAAAGGAAAGATTCAGTGGAGAATTGAATCTAGAGCTGGTGTAGGCGAAATATGGTGACTCCAAGAAAGCCTGCAGATTCAAAAGTAAGGAGAAAAGTTTTTTAAAGAGAGAGAGAAAAATAGTGTATTGAAAAGGTCTGAGAATCATGTTATGATTACTACAAATGTAAAAACCTGTGAATACTAAGCAACAAACAAATAAAAATATTTGGTTTATTATTCATGGAAAATATCATGGGTCAGTGTTTATAAAGATACATAAAGAAATATATTATTTCATAAATCTGAGAGTTATTATAACTGTAGAAAGAAAATAATAGAAATCATCATTAATATACCAAAGTGGTAATTGTTGTAGTCACTGTTCATCTCTGAATAATAAGATTATTAGGTGCATGTTTGAGAAGAAACCAGAAAATTTCAAAATATTTGAGATTTTATTGATTATAAAAGGAAAGACATTAATTTTACAATGGAGAAATCTCAGACACTGCCTTAATCAAGTGACAAAGGCTAATATCACAATTGAAAATCCAGTCTCAATATCATGTACCACCAATATATGCTTAAGATTCCCTAATGAACCACACTTACCAAAATGTGCAAATTGTATCAAATTTTACAAAAAATGTAAAATCTTCATCCAAGCATAATAAAGCACAAGACAAACATGAACTGAGTTGTATTCGATAGCCTCTCAATACTATCATTAGCAGAAAGAATATGAAAGACAGGAAGATTGAAATACTGTAGAGCAGAATAAGGAGGCATGAAAATGAAATGCAAAATGAATTCCTGCATTTGATCAGGAAAAGAACAAAGAGCCAAGATGGAAACGCTAGTGAAATCCAACTGTAATTTGTAGTCTGGTTAATAAAATTATAGCAATTAATTTGTTAGTTCTGATACAATAAGAATAATATCATTTAGGTGCACCACCAGATCCAATAAGAACCCAAGGAGCCCGCAGGAGGTCTCTCCAGCTGCCTGCCTGGGACCACCTGGAGGGTGCACAACGTCCCGGACTGCACACCACCAGATCCAATAAGGAAGGTAGCTGCACGGGCGCCCTTGAAACAATCCCATGACCTGCTCCCCCTCCCCCGTTCTCAAACCTCCTGATTGGGCCAGTCCTTGGACCCACTCTGCAGAGGCATAGGTGCTCATGAAGGGTAGTTTTCTGAGCTCTCAACTTTGAACATCTTTAAGGAAAGGGCAAGAGAAACCTCTAATAGAACTGAGTGGAGTTCAACCCTGTGGGTTGGGAAACTCAAGTTAGGCCTTGTGGACTGAGACCTCAAGTTAGGTCTCAGTCTTGGGGACCTGCTATTGGCTAGCCAAGAACAGGGGATTTGGTTCTGCATATGGCTATACATGTGGTATAATATGACAACAGAGACATAGTCTGAAAGAGGCCCTTCAAATTCTTTTTTTTTTCTTCTCCTCATTCCATTCTAAAATTTCTTTGTTTTTTCTGTCCTCTCTCTCCAACTCAGTCTCTTGCTCCACCATATTATCCCTCATCTCCCTTTTTATTCATGCTCCTGCCCTAACTCAGACTTCTTTTTTCATTATTTTTCCTTTTTTTGTTTTTTGTTTTGTTTTTCTTTATGTTCTTTTCTCCAGTCATTTTACCTCACTCATGGCTCTGTAGCTTCAAGGGAAGGCAAGTGCCTGTTAATGTTAAGGGGATATATTCTTGTCCTTATTAGTCCACTCTGTCTATCCCCTCTGAAGTTATTAGCTTCATAAAGACAGTAAGGTCATTCTACATCCTCTTGTTTCACTTCACAACTGCTCCAGTTCTTCACTTATCTACTCCTCTCATCCTAAATCAGTCTAACCCCCATCCTGAATGGTAAAGATGCTGTACTGAAAAGCATATTCACTGCAAACATATTTTGCTCTGGTTTAAAGGTGATAGTTTAATGGCTACCAGAAGTGGTCAGTTTGCAAACTGTGCCTGATCCTATTGGGCTGCTGAATGTATCAATTGGGATAAAGGATTGTGATTGATTTAATGAGTTGCTTTCTCTGATATTATGAAAATGAGGATGTCTATGAGTCATTGGAAACTCAAAAGCCAAAACGCAACTATATCAGGAAGATTTAAGTAATACCCAGAAATTAAACCAAGGACAACCCAACAACAAAAATAAAAAATGAGAAAACACTTAAGCAAGACACAAAGACAGATTTCCAGTTCACCAATGGCAAACAGTAGGACAAATGAGGATGAAAAGTCTGATAGTGAACAAGCAGGACACCCTGGACGCATACCACAGGAGGTAACAAAAACAGATCAATCAGGCTCTAGAAAAATTCAAATCAGAAATAATTTCCCAGTTAACCATAGAGATGATGAGCAAAATGGAAGTCATGATTCGAGACTCTAGAAGAGAAACTGACAAAAAAATAGAAGAGCTCAAGACCATGATAGAAGCCATGAAGACTCAGCATAAGAAATAAATGGAAACAATGAATTCCCAACAGAGGAAAAAAATGGAATCCATAAAACAGATTCTAACAGATATCCAGATTAAAAACTCTATTAAAAGTGTAGGCAATAGAATAAAAGATTGCAAAGATAGAATTTCAGATATACAAGATAGGATCTCAATCAGTGACCATGAAAAAAGAGGTCTCTGAAAAACAGTAAGGGATCATGACAAATCAATCCAACAACTTCTAGATGATGCAAAGAAAAATAACATAAGACTGATAGGAATTCATGTAATAGCAGGAGAAAACACAAATGACTTAAAAAAGCTCTTCACAGAATTAATGACAGAAAACTTCCCAGACAGAAGGGAAGAATTAGACGTACAGATAAGTGAGGCATATAGAACTCCAACTAGCCATGATAAAAAAAAATTGCACATAGACATATCATAATCAAGATCCCAGAAATTCAACATAAAAGAAAAATACTACAAGCAGTAAGACAAAAGAAATAAATCACATGCAAAGGAAAGCCCATTAGAATCACAGCAGACTTTTCAACACAAACCCTTAGGTCAAGGAGAGCGTGGAGTGAGTTATTCCAAGTCTTAAAAGAAAACAACCTCCAACCTAGATGGATGTATCCTGCAAAACTCTCTTTCAAAATAGATGGGGAAATAAGATACTTCCACAACAAAGAACACCTGAGAAATTTCATGAACACCAAACCAGCACTACAAGGAATTCTAAACAATATCCTAGAAAAGGACAATGAAGGTCACAATGCCATGAGTTTCAACAGACCAAATTAAATAGGCAAGGCAAGGAACTAAAAGGAGACGGGAGAAAAAGATAAAGAGTCAACAAAAGGATAATGACATGAAAATAATAAGTCAGAATATATCAGTTATAACCATCAATGTTAATGGCCTCAATTCACCAATCAAGAGAAATACATTGGCAGAATGGATTAAGAAGCAAAATCCAACAATATGTTGTATACAAGAAACACACCTAATGCAAAAGGAAGCCCATAGACTGAAAGTGAAAGGATGGAAAACAATTCGCCATGTGTCAGGAGCCCAGAAAAAGCAGGGGCAGCAATCTTATTCTCAGACAAAGTAAATTTCAAACCAAAACTCATTAAGAGAGACAAAGAAGGACACTACATCCTTGTAAAGGGAACAATTCAGGAGGAAGAGTTGACAATCATAAACATATATGCACCAAATATAAATGCCCCAACTATATAAAACAAATATTAAGTAACATGAAAAACCAAATAAGCACTAATAAAATTTTAGTGGCAGATTTAAATACCCCACTATCACTAACTGACAGATCATCTAGGCAGAAAATCAGCAACAAAATAATAGAGCTGAACTAAGCTTTGGAACACATGGACTTAATATATGTTTACAGAGTATTCCTCCCCACAAAATCAGCATATACATTCATTTTGTCTGCACATGGATCATTCTCCAAGATAGACCACATATTGACTCACAGAACGGTTCTGAATAAATGCAAAAGAATTGAAATCATCCCCTGTATGTTATCAGATCATAGTGCAATCAAGCTGGAGATCAATAGCATCCAAAAAAATGAAGTACCTAGGAAGCAATCTAACAAAAGAAGCAAAAGATCTCTACAATGAAAACTGCAGCACTCTGAAAAAAGAAATTGAAGAAGATATAAAAAAAGGGGGAAAGATATCCCTTGCTCCTGGGTAGGAAGAATCAACATAGTGAAAATGGCCATACTACCAAAACTTCTATATACATTCAATGCAATACTAATTGAAAGTCCAACACTATATTTCACAGAACTAGAAAAAAAGAATCCAAAAATTCATTTGGAACCATAAGAGACCTAGAATAGCAAAAACAATTTTAGGCAACACACATGGCACCGGGTATAACAATTCCCAATTTGAAACTATACTACAAAGCCACTGTGATAAAAACAGCATACTACTGGCAAAGAAACAGGCCTGAGGATCAGTGGAACAGACTGGAAGACACAAAAACAAACCCAGATATACTCAGCTACCTCATCTTTGACAAAGGAGCTGACCATCCTCAGTGGAGGAAACATGCCCTCTTTAATAAATGGTGTTGGAGAAACTGGATTTCAACCTGCCACAGAGTAAAACTAGACCCTTATCTTTCACCATGCACTAAATTAAAATCCAAATGGATTAAAGATGTAAATATTAAAAGAGAAACAATAAACTTTCTGGAAGATAAGTTAGGCAGAACTCTAGAAGACATTGGCATAGGAAAAGACTATACGAACAAATCCTCAATAGCACGGGAAATAGCAGATTGAATCAATAACTGGGATCTCATCTTATTAAAAAGCTTCTGTACTTCAAAAGAAACCATAAGCAGAACTAAGAGACAACCTACAATGTGGGAAAAATCATTTTTACCAGCTGTTCCTCAGACAAAGGACTATTATCAAGAATATATAAAGAGCTCAAAATAATCTGCCTCCCCAAATATAAAGACTCGATTCAAAAATGGGCATCTGAAATGAACAGATATTTATCAGACAAAGAAGTAAAAGCAGCAAGTAAATATATGAAAAAATGTTCCACATCACTGATCATTCGAGAGATGCAGATGAAAACAACACTGAGATTCCACCTCACCCCACCAAGAATGGCTGCTATCAAAAAGTCACACAATAACAAATGTTGGCGGGGTTGTGGAGAGAAAGGAACCCTTCTCTGTTGTTGGAGTGCAGACTGGTGCAAGCACTATGGAAATCAATACTGAGATACCTCAAAGAGCTTGGACTGGAGGTTCCATTTGACCCAGCCATCCCTGTGCTGGGTATCTTTCCAAAAAACTAAAAGAATCATATCACAGAGAGATATACACACCCATATTTATAGCACCACAGTTTGTAATAGCTAAAACTTGGAAACAGCCTATTTGCCCATCAATTGGAAACTAGATAAAGCAAATGTAGTTGTTCTATAAAATGGAATATTACTCAGCCATATAGTATGAGAAAATAGATTCGTTCATAGGAAAATGGATACATATTGAGGATATACTCCTAAGTGAAATAAATAAGGCTCATATGTGTAAATACCGAATAGTTTCTCTGGTGTGAATAATCTGCAATAATACAGAAGATCCTAATAAGATTACTGACATTTAGAAATGGGAAGAAAGGAGCTAAAGGTGTAGGGAACATGGGACGGGCAGGGGATGGGTAAAAAGGGACAAGAAAAAAATGTGAGATAATGAAAAGATGGAAATAAAGTGTTTGTAGATGGCGAGGGGAGGAGGGTGTGAAGGGAGGGCAGGGACAAGGGGAAAAAATGAGAGCCAAAACCTGTCATGAAGAGATACAGGATCCCAACAATGAATGTAACTGTGCTGTATCCCTAAAATGTACCAATAAACTCAATAAAAGCTGGAAAAAATTTAAAAAAAAGGATAACATCATTTATATAGGATTTTTTCAAGGAATTAAACCCTTTATCCAGGTATACTGATCTCTAAAAAGTTATATATGATTAAAATTCTTTCAAAATGTTTTTATTTGAACTGGTTAGAAAATTACTAATGAAAAAAATGTGTCTGAGATTTATTATGTCTGTTTTCTTATTTTAAAAACATGAAGTGAGCTAGGTGTGGTGGTGCGGGCCTGTAATCCCAGCACTCTGGAGTCTGAGGCAGAAGCTTTGCTGAGTTTGAGACCAGCCTGGGCTGTATAGTGAGTTCCAGGTCAGTCTCAACTACATAGCAAGACCCTGTCTCAAAACAAACAAACAAATAAATAAACAAACATGAAGTGAAGGGAAGATACAATTAAAATTTAGTACAATATGTGTCAGTTAAGTACAACTTACATCAAGGCCAACTATATTTCATGAATAAAAGTGGAGTGCATAACTGAAATTTTTGGTTCTAGAAGGAAACAAGGAAAGTAATGCATGTTGCATATCATTGCTCTTCCTATAGGCCTATATCTGTTTTAATTTCTGTTTTAATATTTTAGTAGGATCCAGAATTGTAGCCTTGGTTCTTCTTCCTAATTTATAACAGATTTCTATTAAACTATGAGAGACTATAACTTTTATCAAGCCATGTTTAGGATTTAGTTGGAAATGTGTTTAATGAAAACAAGATTGGATTTTTAGAATAGGAAGTGCTAAAATATTATTTAATTTTTGCCAAAAATTAATCAGTGGGTAAGGTGACCACTGGTGAATATTAAGTAAAATTCTTCTAAATGTTTAAAATTGAATATATTAGAATCTGAACTCTTCTAAAGTTTCATTTCATTTTAATACTCTCTTGAACTCTAAGCTACAACTTAGTGTAATATTTTTAGAATCATGTTGATTTAGTATTAAAATATTCTCATTTTGCCACATAATTATGGAAAAATCTCATTGGTGTATCATGAAAGTCTAAAGGAGTATATCTGAAAGAAGTCATTGCAGAAGCCTACTTATTGCACTTCTTTAATTTTTATTATTAATCATCTGCAAGCTGATGAAACATGCAGAGCACTTCAAAGGTGTCTTTTCATTGTACATTTCAGATAATTTTTCAGACTTTTGCAGGAGGGTGTTTTGTAAGCTGGTTTTGTTCCATCTGTGGTGTGATATGTGTGTGTGTGTGTGTGTGTGTGTGTGCAATCAACATGCACATAAAAAAGTAAAAGGTAAGACATCTAAAATGTTTCTGCCATCTAAAATAAAATGTATTTCCTGGAAGAATTTAAGCAATATGTTACATAATGGCAATCTACTTTTATTGAATACTATATAAGTATTTCATGTATAGAAACAAAAGCAACATATCTTTTGTCAGCAGTCAAGTAATTGTAATATAATGCACAGAAATGCAAGTGGTACAGAGAAGAGACCACTAGCAGTCTAGGTTGAAAATATGATTTTTTTCAAACAAAAATAAGAAAAAAGTGACAATCATTCATTTTTAAGATGACTAATTTGTAATTCACTTTGCAAAAGTCTTTTGGCCATTTCTTTTTATCAAGTCATTCATATGTTAAATTTCTCTCTTGTATGTGGGATTCAGTAACATATATGTTAAGATTTAGCATAGTTCAATTTAAATCTATAGTCATTCAATTTTTCTTTTCTTCTCTGCTAAATTGAATTTTAAATATATAAATGCAGGATTTTTACAATTGTTTTGCATCATATTATCTATGTAAAGCAAGCATTTAGCAGTTTTATTGCTTAAAATGTGTTAAATCTGTACATATATACATATCTATTTTTGTACATTCATATATACAGTTACTATAAAAAGAAAACAGTGACATTAAGAAATATTTTCCTCTTAATCTAGATATTCTATTACTAAAGGCAAAGTGTTCAGTGTCTATGATGATGGTACAATCATTAACACTGGCGAACTTGACCGGGAGATCAGTGCATGGTACAACCTAAGTGTCACAGCCACAGAAAGAGGTAAGTACTACCTTGGGAACCACACGGTGCTCACTGTATTTGTTGAACCATTACATAATTTTTATGTGTGACGGTAATGATAATTTCAAATGTTGTTGAAATTAGGGTTAAATAATACAAAATTTCTTCTACCTGCCTAGTTTGCTAGAGCATAAATTAGTATCTTTTTTTTTTCTACCAGGGATCGAACTTGGGTCCTAGTGTTTGTGAGGCAGGTGCTGAAACCACTGAGCTCAATCCCTAATCCCAGTTAGTATCTATTCTTATCAGAGCTTACTAACACACTTACTTCTAAATATCCTATTAACTGTCCTTAGTATAACAGTGAATGTTTAATGAAAAAAATAGTGGAAGAAAATGCAAGATATAAAACAATAATATCACCTGTTATTCTAAAACATAGTCATATGTAGTTATGTGTTCTTATAATCTGTCTCATGGACATATTATCAAATCTACAAATTAAATACACATTTTGAAGTTTTAAAATACATATTCTCTATGGATTCATTTTTATATTGCAAGTTTAATGTGAAAAGGTCTTGTGCACTTTCTATACAATTATTTAGCATAAATAATAGGTAAAGAAGAAGAAAATCTATGATACTCATTTCATAGCTGTACCTTTCCTAAATTTCAATTTAGACAATTGTTGTTATTTTATATATTAACTACTCTGAAAATGGTAATGAAATCACATGAGACTTAAAATTCTAAATTTAAAATATATTTATTTCATTTCATCATAAGCAGCTTAGAATGTCAATACATAAGTAACTATTATGGAAGCCATATGCAGATTATCTGTGCTTTATTCTGGTTTAGAATAAAGTAGTAGAGTTAATCTTGCACATCAAGGAAAAGTTAATATCCTAAGTTGACTCTTTAAAATGTAGGCAGTTAGAACCAAGTTACATCATATAAAGGTACAAGATCCCAATGATGCATGCAACTGTACTGTATACCTAAAAAAATACCAATTAACTTAGTGGAAATAAAATAAAATAAAATGCGGGCATTTAAAATAAACCATATTTTGGAATAATTGTAGTATAGAACATGAATAATTTAAGTAACATTCACTGGTTGTATATCACAAAACCAATAGTTCATTTTCAAATTAAAGTAATAGTTCTAGCTTGTACAGATAGCTCAATCTTAATCAGTAGTGACCAGATGTTTATTTTAGTGACAGAATGATGACTTCTTGGCATTATAAAGGCAGATAAAATCAGATGCTTTACAATTTAAATATTGTTCTTGAATTTACCAATTATTCTAGCATTCATATTAACTAAATGTAAAGAAATAGACATAACAGGATATAAAATATTATCAAAATCATCCCATTACTCAATAGAATTAAAGGATTACATATGAACTCCTCTCTGCACTGTCTATTTTCTTATAGCTGAGTTTACTTAGAATTCTAAATTTTCATGGCTTTCTTGGTTTTTGGAGGTATTGAGCATTATTCCTCACTGCATTGAATAGTTAGCAGGTAACTTGGTAGCAGGTAAAATGTTTTTTGCAGTACACTGAAAAGGTCAGTGGAAACACGGCAGGGGATGGGAGTCTAGAGTTTGAATTTTCCACCTACACAATAAACTATGGAGCACCAATGTGGCCCATGGAGCAACTGCTGCAGCAGAAAAAACATGCCAAGTCTTTCATGTCAGAAAACACAAAGATGTTTATTCTAAGAGCAAAAAGCTTTTATTCATTGTGTATTTCTAAGAACAAATTATTTATAATGTCACTCTTTACAAATCTACGGTAAAAAAAGAATTCAAGTCAGTTCAAAGGAAGACTGGGTGTCCTTGAAAAAAAAGTACATATATATATAGATCTATATATATCTGTAAAATAGCTTTCAGCTATCAGAACATTATATTTTATTGAATTTGTAGAAATTACACTTCACTTTATGCTTAACTTTACCCATTAGATTTTTTTAAAGTTATTATTTACTTTTTTAAATTAGATGCATAACAAAGAAAACTGTTAAAAATTAAAAATTTATAATTTGTTCTTTGAGATATAAAATCTTCTAATCTTTTATTAATAAAAAAGAGAGGAATCAATGATACAGAACTTGTCAGATAATTTGTATCCTTACCATTAATGGAATAATTCTTTATTTTTAATTGTTTATTGGTACATTTTAGGTATAAAATACATTCGTCATTGGGATCTTATGCCTTTACATGATGGATGTATCTTTATTATTATTATTATTATTCGGTACCAGGGAACGAATTTAGCCCCTTGTACTTGGGAGGCAGCCACTGGAACCACTGAGCTAAATCCCCAGCCCCATGATGGATGTATCTTGATTCTTATTTTTTCCTCATTCCACTGCTCTCCCTTCACCTCCTCCACCCATCTCTATTTGCAAAGGCTCTGTTTCCATTTTTCCTTTTCTCGTACTTTTTCTTTTTCCTTCTTTCACCTCCCCTAATTTTCCCAGTTCCCCTACTCCTGTAGAGAAATAATTCTTTAATCAGATGAATAGCATTCTATGAAAAGATCTCTAGAATGAAATCAATGAAATATGTTTTGTTTTAACTTTGTCAGTTGAGTGGAAAAAAGTGCATTTCAGCATTGTGAAATAAAACAAAAACAAAATAATTTTTTGAGTTGAAAGCTATCTTCTACTCATAACTCTAATTTTTTTCTATTTCTGTTGTTCGTTTTAGGGAAGAGCTACCTAGAAATAGCTTTAATAAAATTAGGTGACTAGTAGGTTTATGAATCTTTTTGTCTTTGAGTTTGTTTACAATCCACATCATTAAATCTACTTTGGATCTCGGCGGAAGAAAAATGTATATAAACACTACTGTCCTTCTCCCATTATATCGGTACCAGAATCTATACGTTTGAACATTCTAGCCCTGAAAGTACTAAAAATAAAACACGTAACCAGAGAAAAAGAAGATATTCCATCAAATCGTTTCAGAAAACATTTGCTGTATGTGATCAATATTGTGAAATGTTTGTGACATAAAACAATACTGATTCCTGGCAAGGGATGATCCACTTTTAACATTTGTTTTTTCAGCAAATGAAGTTCAGTACGCTTTAGTCTCTTTCCTGGAAAGCTTCCTAAATTAAGCCCAAACCATTTATCAGTATGCTGCTCAGTGAATAAAATACTGCTTTAAAATGAAGCTGTGAATGTACGTATACATTAAGACTTCAGTTCATGAACGCTTCTGTTTGCAAGCAATTCGGTAAGCGTTCGGCAAAATTCTGCTTTTGTTCACAAACTCAATATAGGGTGATGAAAACAACCAAGGCAGTCTTCTCCAACAAGCATAAAAGCAGCTGTCTTCACCGAAATCACAAAGAAAACTAGGTTAATAAGCCAAGGTACTACTATGTATATTTTGTACAATCATACAAGTTTTTAAATAATTTAATGACCCTCCTATTAATTTTTTTCAATTTTTTCATAGCTGAAATACATTCTACAATTTATTCACTGAAGCAAGAATTGTTTTGTTGTCGTTATGTATTTAAATCAGAACAAATCTGAGCTTTCATTTCTCAACAATACCATCTTGAAGTCTTTGTTTTATAAATGTAACACAACAGAAAAGAGTTATCAAGCTGACAATCTCTAACAGATTTTGTATTTCATAAGGTCCATACAGTTTGTGTAAAATATGTGTACAATATTCATGTGTAATTAATTGAAAAGCTGTTTTCAGTATAAGTGCAACTGTTTTCTATTTGGGTAATATAATTAAGAAAGTATAACCCCAACTCAGAAAAACTGTCCACCAAGGTGCACAGAAAATTGTTTCATTATTGAAAACATTAATCCCAATGTCATATGCTTCATAGATAAACCACTAACAAATTGCAAAAGCAGAAAAAAGTGACTTTTATTAAGTAAGATACAACCTGTTGTCTATCTGTGTTCAAGATAAACATGTAGATCTCAAGTAAAAAAATTGAAATCATTACTTACATATAATTCATGTGAAATTCACTAGCTATTTGAAGTAACCAGCTCTGATTGCTAATTGATTTATCAAAAAAAAAAAAACCTAAGTTTTTTTGTGTATTTTGATGAGATAATTTAATGACTTGGAACAAAACATTTGCTGAAATTAGCCCCCTATCCTTCAGCTTTTTATTCTTGAATGATTACATTTCAAAAGTTGGACCCCGTACTTGAGGGGAGATAATTTTGTGTTGTAAATTCAGGAAGAGGCTTGGTTTTAAAAATTTGTATACTTTTGTAAAAAATAGAAGAAAATGAGATTATTAAGCAAATGTTTAAAGAAAAAAGGATGTCTAGTGTTTTCCCATTAGCAAAATCATATTTAGTTTCTAAATAGAAACATTAAATTACATTTTTAGAAGTTCCAGAGTCCATTTGTCAATCTCTGAAGATGATCTTAATAGTCACAAGGGGCATGGGTATATAATTAGAATTTACTGATTAGTTGTCAGTGATCCTATTAAGCATTGTACAATGCACAGTCAGCTCCCTACCACAAAGAATTATTCAGTCCAAAACATAAATGCTAACAAATTTGAGAAATACTCAGTGAGACCACTTGAATTTTCTGTTTTGTGATACTATAGTTGATACTTTTTCTGAAGTCTTGTATATCAATTTAAATATTACAAATTAGAACTATTAATATCTTGTCTTACTATGTAAACATTTTCCATAGCACTGCTTCATTTTTAATACATTATTTTTACAATTAAAACTATACTTGATCATAACTTTCTTCCTTTATGATTTATGGATTTCTTGACTTAATATTTATATAAATTTGCAGCTACATTTTATTATAGTCACTTTATTTAAAAGCATTTTATTAAGTAGGGCACAGTGGTGCATACCAGTAATCCCTGAACTTAGAAGGTTAGGTAGGGAGATCATTTATCAATTTAGAAGCCAAAATGGGCAACATGGTGAGTTCAAAGCCAGCCTGCACTATATACACAAAACTTGTCTCAAAAAAATATTCAATATATTCCAAACTCATTTTCATTTTTAAGAGCTATACTCCTAATGTTTTAGTAGTTCAGAGTACTGATTACTAATTTCTTAATCTGCTATTTACAATTCAGCCAGAACCTTGGGCATAACATTTAATAAGAAATGATTTCTCAGTTCTCCTGTTAGCAAAGTTGTTAGGGTAATAATGCCTCTATTGATCAGAATTGAATTAAACTAATACAAATACTTTCAGCAGTTCCTAGAGTTTCCAAGAAGTTTGTCTACCTGTTACCTAATTTTGCTGATCACTTAAACTCATATTAGAAAGTGCTAAAAGATTACTTGAATCAAACACATTGAACAGTTTTTTTAAAGCTCCACTGTTAATAAATGTGTGAAACATATAGAGATTCTCTTCTCAGCTTATTTCAAGTAAAATAAAAATATTCTACATAGCACTGAATGTGATTTTTTGATTATTTAAAGACAGAATTATTTTTCAATTTAATTTTCAGACAATGTACAACAGATCTCTTCAGTCCCTGTGTATGTACAAGTGCTTAACATTAATGATCATGCTCCTGAGTTCCTGCAATACTATGAGACTTACGTTTGTGAAAATGCAGAGTATGGTCAGGTAAGAAATAAGAAAGTAACAAAGTTTGAGAGATATATAATTCCCTCACATATTACATGTTATAGATTATAACATAGAGCATACATAATATCATATATATTTTTTACTAAAGACTTATAGGTAATTGATTATATATTATGATTCATATAATAGTTATGAAATAATATATGGTATGCTATATATTATTTTGTGATATATTTATCTCATTTGGGAATATTAACAAATCTACTTTAAACATATGTTCTAATGTGCATGTTCCATGTAATAAAATACATTTCTTTTTATATAAAGACATAATTTTTTTCTTCTTTAACACTACTAAAATTAAAAATAAAATCTTCTGCACACACTAGAAATTCATTAGTAAGTTATTGACACTCACTTTGAACTATACTGTCATTACCTCACAGTTTATTTTACATACTTTCTCCATCTAGAGCTCATGTTATTATTTTTAAAATACGGAACTAAAACTAGCTTGTGTTTTTCAAACTAATTTCTTAGCTCCAGGACATGACAACCTAACATAATTCCTATGATTCTCTGTTTAATATACAATCCTTTTAAATATCTTCAGATATTTTCTAAAACAATCACTAATATCCAAATTTGTATAATTGTTTTATAATGTATTTCAAATACACTTGCATCTACCAATGAACCTAGTTGTAGGCCATTTGAAATCTACAAAGGCAGAGATTACTTTTCTCAACAAATAAATAGTAGAAGCCAACATTTTTCTCTATTTTCAATTTTCTAAAAATGTGAGAAAATAAGGCTATAATAAATAAAGGAATATCTTAATTGAGTATGCAACTATAGTACATTGGAAATTGTAAATGGTTCTTATAAGGTCTTGTGAACATTATTCAGGTTAAAGTTGGATTCATTGTACACTTTCAATAGTTTGCAAATCTTGCTTTTAAAATGGTCAAATATATTTTTCTAAATAAGAATAATTTTGAATTTTCAAATTACTTAAAAATTTAATGGTCTGGGGATTTAGCTCAGTGGTTCGGTGGCCTGCCTTGCAAGCCCAAGGACCCAAGTTCAATCCCCTGTAACAAAAAAAAAAACAAACAAAAATGAGCACTTATATATGGTATGTATATTACAATATTCAGAACAAAGACATTGTCAAAGGAAACTCCAACTTGATAACTTTGCTTTTATTTGCATAACTCATATATAGTACTGCAAAGTATAATTTAACATAGTATAATCAGCAAAAACTAAAGTATAAGCATGGTTTATTGTACTATACAAAAAAGACATTGGTGCTCTAAAAGCAAGATGTACAAAACAGTACAAAAATAAATAGATAGGTCGTAAGTCTGAGTAGCAGGTCATAAGTCCAAATAGCACACCTCAGGAGTAAATTAAGCCATTTAACAGGTAAGTCATTAAGCAAATAAGGTATTTTAAAAAGTTTGATTAAAGCTTTCCAGTTTAATTCAACTTAATTTTAACTGATATATAATTTTAATTGTACATATTAATGGGTACCATGTGATGTTTCAATAAATGTATATGTAGTGCAATATTTAAATCAGGTTAAACATATCTATCAAAATAAACATTTAACATTTTATGGTAAAAACATTCACTATAATTTCTTCTAGTTTTCTGAAATATGCAAGAGCATTATTTCAAAGCATAAATAGTACGGAAAGTCTTTATAAATTTTAAATAGTTCAAATATATTTAATTTATCATATTTATTTATTTATTTTATAATGAGTTTTTTATTGAGTTTTTGGTACTTTTAAAGTATACAGTGCAGTTACATTCATCACTGGGATCTTGTACCATTGCATGACATATCTTGGTTCTCATTTCTTCCCCATACCCTTGCCCTCAGTTCAATCCCTCCAACCTCCCCTATTTACAAAGACTTTGCCTCCATTGTTTCATTTTCTTATAATTTTTCTTTTCCCTTATTTCATTTCCCCTGCTCTTCCCATTTCCCTTACATCTTTAGCCTTTTTTTTCTTCCTATTTCACATTATTAGTTATACAATTTGAATCTTATTTACACTTCTCGTTTTTCACACCAGAAAATATTCGGTCTTTGCACATGTGTGTCTCACTGATTTCATTTAAGAGTGTGGCCTCAATGTGCATCCAATTTCGTATGAATGACTCTACTTTTCATTCGTTATGGCTGAGTAGTACTCCATTTGTAGAAAAGCCACATCTTTATCAAGTCTCCAACAGATAGTCAATTGGGCTATTTCCCAATTTTAGCTGTTACAAACTGTGCCACTGTAAACATGGGTGCACATATATCACAGTGGTATGATTCTTTTAACTTTTTTTGAAAGATACCCAGAAGAGGGATAGCTGGATATAATGGAACCTCTAATCCTAGATTTCTGAGGTGTCTCCATGATTTCCACAGTGTTTGTACCAGTCTTAACTCCCGCCAACAATGGGGAAGGATTCCTTTTCCCAACAACGCCACCAACATTTGTTATTAGTTGATTTCTTCATAGCAGTCATTCTTTATTGGGTGAGGTAGAATCTCAGTGTTTTTTTCATCTGCATCTCTCTAATTACCAGTGATGTCAAACATTGTATTTCACATATTTATTTGCTGCTGTTAATTCTTTGTCTGAGAAATGTCTGTTCACTTCAGATGCCCATTTTTGAATTAGGTCCTTATATTGGGGGAGCCTGATTTTTTGAGTTCTTTATGTATTCTAGATAATAATCCTTTTTCTGAGGAACAGCTTGTAAAATTTTTTCCACTATGTACATTGTCTTTTAGCACTGTTGGTGGTTTCTTTTACAATACAAAAGTTTTTTTAATAAGATGAGATCCCAGATGTTGATTCTTTGTGCTAGTTCCTGTGCTACTGAGGATTTGTTCGTAAAGTCTTTTTCTGTACCAATGTCTTCGAGCGTTCTACCTAACTTATCTTCCAGCAAGTTGTGTCTCTATTTTAATATTTATATCTTTAATCCACTTTGATTTTAGTTTAGTGCATGGTGAAAGAGACAGATGCAGCTTTAATCTTGGCAGGTTGAAATTCAGTTTTTCCAATACCATTTATTAAAGAGGCTATCTTTTATCTGCTGAAGATGATTGGCTGCTTTGTAAAAGATGAGATAGCTGAGTACATCTGGAGTTGTTTCTGTATCTTCCAATCTTTTCCTTTGATCCATGGGTCTTTTTCTTTGCCAGAATCATGCTGTTTTTATCACAGTGGCTTTGTAGTATAATTTCAAGTTGGGGATTGTAATACCCCCTGTCATGTCTGTGTTGCCTAGAATTGCTTTTGCTATTCTAGATATTTTCTGGTTCCAAATGAATTTTTGGATTATTTTCTCTAGATCTGTGAAATATACTGTTGGAGTTTCTATCAGGATTACATTACATCTGTATAGCAGTTTTGATAGTATGGCCATTTTCAATAGGATGATTCTTCCTATCCAGGAGATGTCTTTCCATTTTCTTATATCCTCTTTGATCTCTTTTTTTTCAGAGTGCTGTAGATTTCAGTGTAGTGGTCTTTGCTTCCTTCATTAGATTATTCCTAGATACTTCATTTTATGGATGCTATTTTGAAAGCAATTGTTTCCCTAATTTCTTTCTCAGTGAGTATGTTATTTGTGTACAAGAAGGTTATTGATTTTTTTCTCATTGAGTTTATTGGTACATTTTAGGTATGCAGTACAGTTACATTCATCATTGGAATCTTGGTTTTTGAGTGTTGACCTTGTGTGCAGCTACTCTGTGGAAAATATCAATTAAGTCTAGAAGTCTTTTGGCAGAGTTTTTTGGGTCTTCTCTGTAGAATATCACATCATCAGCAAATAAAGACACTTTAACTTCTCCCTTTCCTATTGCTATTGCTTTAATTTCTTTCTCATGTCTAATTGCTGTGGCTAAGCTTTCCAGCACTATATTGAACAGGAGGGGCGATAGGGGACATCCTTGTCTCATTTCTGATTTGAGGGTGAAGGTTTTCAGTTTTTGGCCATTTAATATGATGTTGGCTGTTGTTTTTTCATAGATAGCCTTTATCAAGTTGAGATAAAGACCAGATGGTCTTTCCAATTTTCTGCAGGTTTTTAAAATCATACATAGGTGTTGAATTTTGTTGAATAATTTTTCTGCATCTACTGAGATGATCATATGTTTTTTGTTCTTGACTCTGTTAATATAGTGTATTACATTTATTAATTTACATAAATTGAACAGTCCCTGAATATCTGGAACAAATTCAACTCAGTCAGGGTGTATGATCTTCTTGATGACCCTCGGTAATTCTCTTTGCCAGTATCTTATTGAGGATTTTTGCATCTATGTTCATTAGGGAGATTGGCCTGTAGTTTTCTTGTTTTTTGGGTCTTTCTCTGGTTTTGGAATCAAAGTAACACTTGCTTCCAGGAATGAATTTGGAAGTATTGTTGCCCTTTCAAGTTCATTGAAAAGTTTAAAAAGTATTGGCAGTAGTTCCTCTCTAAATGTCTTATATATTTCAGCTGTGAAGCCATCAGGACCTGGGCTTTTCTTAGTTGGCAAATTTTTAATAATGTTTTCAATTTCACTGATTGTACTTGGGTGTTTCAAATATTTTTGTCTTCTTCATTCTACTTTGATAATTCATAACTATCAAAAAATTTGTCCATTTCTTCTGTGTTTTCCATTTTATTAGAGTACAGGTTCTCACAGTAGATATTGATGATCATTTGTATTTCTGCTGGATATATTATAACTTTACCTATTCATCCCTAATTGCATGGATCTGAGCATTTTCTTTCCTTTTTTGATAAGGTTGGATAAGGATTTATCAATTTTATTTATTCTTTCAAAAAACCAACTCAGATCCATTGATTTTTTGTATCATTTCCTTAATTTCCATTGACTTGATTTCTGCTGTGATCTTTACAATTTCCTGCCATGTACAAGCTTTGGGTTTTTCTTGCTCTTCTTTTTCTAGGAGCCTAATGTTCATCATTAGATTGTCTATTTGAGTTCACTCTGTTTTCCTAGCATTCACTGCTGTGAATTTTCCACATAAAATTGCTTTCATTATGTCGCATAGTTTCCTGTACATTGTATTGACATTATCATTTATGTGTAAAACTGAGTAATTCCTTCTTTAATTTCCTCCATGACCCATTGATTGTTCAGGAGAGTGTTGTTCAATTTCCAAATGTTTTTGAAGTTCTTACAGTTTCTTAGGTGATTGACCTCCAGCTTAATTGCACTCTGGTGTAAAAATATGCATGGGACATCTTTGATTCCTTTTCATTTATTTAAACATGTTCTATGAGCTAGTATATGGTCTATTTTGGAGAATGACCCATGTGCAGCTGAAAAGAATGTGTTATCTGATTTTGTGTGGTGGAACACTCTGTAGACTATTAAGTCTACTAAGTCTATTTATTTACAAGCTTGGTTCAGGTCTAGTATTTCATTTTTTATTTTTTTGTATAGGTGATCTATCTATTTGTGACGATGATCTGTCTATTGGTGATAGTAGGGTATTTAGGTCCCCTACTACAATTGTATTAGTGCTTATTTGGTTTTTCATGACCTTTAATATAGATATATATATATATATATATATATACATATATATATATATATATATATTTATTGTCCTCTTTTTCTTTTTTATTTTTCCCTTTACAAGGATGTAGTGGCCTTCTTTGTCTCTCTTAATCAGTTTTGCTTTGAAATTTACTTTACCTGGGAATAAGATAGCTACCCCTGCTTTTTTCTATGTTCATGTTGCATGGAGAATTATTTCCCCTCCATTCACTTTAGGTCTATGAATTTCTTTTTGCAGTAGGTGTGTTTCTTGTATACAACATATTGTTGGATTTTGCTTCTTAATCTATTCTGCTCACCTATTTCTTTTGATTTGTGAATTGAGGCCATTGACTTTGAAAGATATAACTGAAATGTATTGACTTATCATTGTCATGTCCTTGTCCTGTTGTTGGATCTTTTTAATTTTTCCATGCTTTATCTAACTGATTTGCTTTGTTGGGCCTCATAATATTGTAACCTTCATTGTCTTTTTATCAGGTATTGTTTAGAATTGTCTATAGTGCTGATTTGGTATTCATGACATTTCTTAGGTGTTCTTTGTCATGGAAGTATCTTATTTCCCCACCCATTTTATTTATTTGTGTTTGTTTGTTTGAGACAGGGTTTCACTATGTAGTTGAGACTGACCTGGAACTCACTATGTAGACCAGGATGGTCTTGAACTCACAGCAATCTTCCTGCCTCAGCCTCCCAAATTCTGGGATTACAGGCATGCACCACCATGCCCAGCTCTCCCCACCCATTTTAAAAGAGAGTTTTGCAGGGCACATCAGTCTAGTTTGGAGGTTTTTTACTCTTCAGGCTTGAAATACTTCACTTCAGGCTTTCCTTGACTTGAGGGTTTGTATTGAATAGTCTGCTGTGATTCTGATGGGCTTTCCTTTGCATATGATTTGTTTCTTTTTTGCTAGCTGCTTTCAGTTTTTTATACTTCTGTTGGGTTTCTGGGACCTTGACTATAATATGTCTAGGTGTAGATTTTTTTTTAAATCATGTCTAATTGGAATCCTATAAGCCTCATTTATCTGGATGTCAAATTCTTCCCCTGTTTGGGAAGTTTTATGTCATTAATTCTGTGAGCAGTTTTTTTTTTTAAAATCATTTATACTTTCTCCTGATACTTCATGGATTACTATCAGTATTATGTTGTTCTTTGCATTATGGAGGAGTTGTTGGATTGATTTCCCATGATCTCTTACTGTTTTTAAGAGATCTCGCTTTTCATGTTCACTATATCTTCTATATCTGAAATTCTATCTTCACATTCATTCATTCTGCTATAAATTCTTTCAATAGATTTTTTAATCTCCTGGATATCTCTTTCAGTCTGTTTCATGGATTCCATTTCTTTTCTTTCCTATGCTGGGCATTCATGGCTTCCATCATAGTTCTGAGCTAGTCTTTTTTTTTTTTTTCCACCTGTTTTTGTTCTAAAGTCTCTAATGTGTTTCATTATGTTTACTATCTCTAGTTATCTGGGAATTTTTCTTTGTTTTGAATTTTTCTAGAGCCTGATTGATCTGTTTTGTTACTTCCTATGGTATGAGTTCAGAGTGTACTGGTAGTTGACTGTCACACTTTTCCACCTAGTTTTACCTAGAATTTGCTGTCAGTGAGCTGGAGTCTGAATTTACACCTTGCTTAAGTGTTTTCTCATCTTTATTTTTGCTGTTGGGCTGTCCTTGGTTTAATTCCTGATTTAGTACTTTGATATTGCTGATATAGCTGCTTTTTAGGTTTTGAGTCTCTAATGACTCAGAGACACTCTCATTTTCATAAGATAAGAAAGGACAACTTATTAAATCAATCACAACCCTTTAGCCTAATTGATACAATCAGCAACACAATAGCATCAAGCACAGCTTATAAATTAACCATATGTGGTAGTTATTAATCTATCATCTTTAACCATGTGAATTAAATCAAAATTGAGGACCAGCTCAAAATATATTTATAGTGTTTAAACTCTTCAATATAGCAATTTTACCCTTCAGGATGGGGACTTAGAAAGAGGTGGGAGGAGAAGAATAGATAGGTAAAAGAATAGGAGAAGGTTTCAAATGAAACCAGAAGACACAGGATGATCAAACAAACTATAGGAAACTGTTGAAGACAAGAAGGAAACACAGAGTATAAGAACAAAGACAAGGACAAAACAACTTAACAGCAATAGACAAGCTATAAATTTTACTCACTTTCCTTTGAAACTAATGACAATTGATCAAAAAGAAAAGAAGAAGAAATCTGAATTAGGGCAGGAACAGGAACAACAAAGGATATGAAGAATAACATGTGGAAGCAAGAGACTAAGCAGGAAAAAGAAGAAAGAAAAAAGGAATAATTTGAATAATGGGAAGAAATAAAATTTTAAAAATTAAAAATAAGAGGAAAAGAAAGAAAAACTATTTGGAGAGCCTCTTTCAGGGTATATCTCTGCTGTCACAGCAATGTGGGGAAACAATGTGCAGAACTAAGTCAATTAATCTCAACTAGCCAATGGCAGACCCCTAAGATTCAGGCTGAATTCTGGCTGCAAGGCCCAAGCTGGGCTCCCTGACCTCCTGGAGGGTTTAACTGTGTATGGTTCTACTGCAAGTTCCAGCTGCCCTTCCCCTAAAGATAGTCCAAGTTCACAGGGTGGGGGTGGGGGCTATGGAGGATGTTGCAGAGGCATCCAAGCAGCTGGGCAGTTCTCGCCAGTCTACTCGAATGAAGGCCCAGAATCTATTTTTAAACTTTGAAAAACTGCTTAGTTAACTTCATCTTATGTACACTAATTTCTACAAACGCTCAAATGATAAGTACATTTACAAACAAAATTGCATACACTATGGTCTCAATTGTGCTGAAGATACTGAATGGATTCTGGAATACACAATTTATAACAATAGAGAATTGAGGTCTAGACCAGAGTACTAGATTTGGGCTATAAATATTTCTAGGATTAAGCTACTTGACGTCAATGAGCATACCACAACAGTTTATTTTAACTCCTCAATTCTTTTTCACAATGACAAATATAAGTAGCAATATTTATAATAACTTTACTACTTTTTCATGATGTGAAAAAAAGAAATATATATTAACTGTAGGAAAAGCTTTTCCTTTCTGTTGCGTTAGAGTCCATGCTTAACTTAGCCAACAGTTCCACCTTGTTCAAAATAAGTCTTCTCTCAGATTCAAGCAAAATCTTAGCTGTGGACCCATATAAAACAAAACAAAAGAAAAAATCTAAACTAAAATAAGCTAAGCAAAAAAGAAACAAGCTATTTAATCCCAGAATAAACTACTGTAGAGTAAGTCTTACTATTCTAACATAGAAGAATGGGAGAAATTAATTAGAGCAAAGGAAGACTGAAACCTGGAATCTTTCCATGTCTGGAAACTAGGACACATGGTAGTGATGTGTAAATTTCAGAAGGTTTGGATGCCCCCCTCCCATGGCCTTAATCAGTCGCAATCTACACAGCTTCACTGTTGGGTTGGCTCCACTTGCTGCCTGCATATCTCATCCTGAATCTTTCCATGTACCTGGCCTCTCAACTTTCTGGAGTATCTACCACACCTCTGGCTTCATTCACACAGTTCAATGAACCCTGATTTTCAAGGTCAAATTGACTGGTCTCTTAAATTGTCCTTTGAATCCTGGGTGGAAGTCTCCTTGATCTCACAACTTTTGTATTCAATATGCATACAACAATGGTACTGCATGGACAAAGCCAAAATCTGCAGTCAGTAAAAGCCAAAAGTCAGGCCCTATGTATGACAGCTGCAGTGGACTCTGAATGCCTGGATGCCTAGGCATGGTGATATAAATCAAAGAGGACCAATTTTCTAGGTGGCTTTTTTAAAGTAGGGGTTCCAGGGACTCTCTTCTCAAATGATATGCTTATACTTACATACGAGTCTGCAATGGATGTGGTTTATGTATATTGTTGAGATGCTTTGAGGCATCTTTTTTCTTGTTACAACTCAAACTTTTTAAAATTACACTGATCTCTTCAGCAATTATGCCTCCTTTGGTTGCAATTTTATCTTTGGTTCTTTCTAGGCCAAATTTTGTGTTCTTAAAAATATATTGGCTGGCTTGTTTTGCTCCTGATTCTCAGTATTCATCTGGCTAAAAGCAGCTAACATTATCCATGCCACAACCTCCATATTGTATATTGTGTCACCTTAAAATTTACACAGCTAGATCAATAAGTCTACCATTCATAAACACAGAGTCTGAGGACATGAATAAACTGTATTTATACTTTTTACCATAGTATAACATACACTATTTACAATCCAATTCACAAAAATGTCCTTCTTCTCAATTGACATTTTTGAGCCTGACCTTTACAGATTGCATTCCTATGTTCTGGTATTAACTCAGAAAAAAATCATCCATCAAAGCTTGCTTACAGCCTTCAAGATTTTCTCCGGCCAGACTTGCCAACGCCTAGCTCATCCCAGTACTAAAAGCTTCTGAAGCACTTAGACTCACAATAAGGACATTTCTACTCTGGTACCAGTTATTTCTGTTAACTTTCATTTTGCTGGGACAGAAAAACTATTCCTGCAACACAAAGGAGACACTAAATGGTTTATGGTTTCATGAAATATGGTCCATGGTTGGCTGGTTTCTAGGCAGGAGCTTCATGGCAGAAGAATACAGGTGAGAAAATCTGCATACTTCCTGGTTTCTAGGAAATAGAGTAGCTGAACTGCACCAAAGAGGAAGGTGTGAGGCCCATATATAGACTCTGAGGTCATGCCTCCAGGACTAAAACATGCCCAGAAATATGCTTTACTAATCCCCTGGGTAGCTTTCAAGTCACACTAGTTGACAATTCAGATTAATTGTTACAGTCAATCATAACTTTGTACATTTTATTCACTAATCCTGCTTCATAAGCCACACGTTAGAAGTCAGTATACTTGCGATGCAAAGTATTAATCACTTGCTCTGAAAATGACTTCCTGTTTGGTGACAGTAGATCATACTTCTAGACTTTTAGTATCAAGCCAAGGTGAATTAATGGTAGACAACAGATCAGATGAACTGTCTTATAGCAGCTTACTAATTTAAATCTTCAAAAAGTTAATTGGTTTTCTAATACCAATGTAGAAAAATGAGGAAATAAAAACCATATAATCTGGTATTTACCATAGTCATTGATTTGGCTGCAATTTTATGTGTTATTTTCAAATGTTTCTTCTCTTAGCTATCAAAGTGGACATATCATGGAGACCCCTGGGGACCAGGGCTACCAATCTAGTGTTTAGGGTAGAAGCCCTTGCTGGACATAATAAACTTGACTTTGTTAGTCTGATATGTGATATTTGAAAGCTTGTATATTGAGATTCTTCCAAAGAGTGAATGTGAACAGAGAAGGAATAAATCTAAAAACTAAGGCCTGATTGAGAGTCCTGGGAAACTCCAGGGGGAAAATATAAGTATCAATCCAGGGAATGTGGTAACATGAAAAACAAATAAATAAAATGCTTCAAGGGGAAGGGAATTGATATTAGTTTTATATTATTTTTTTTAGATCAAGTAAGAGCAGAAAAGTTCCTATTGTATTTTACAATACATATCTCTGAGATAATGAAATATTCATAGCTAACAAAGATTGTCATCCAGGAAGAAAATACAGAGTAAAAATATGAAAGGGCATAGGACAGAATCTTTAGGGAGAATGATATTTATGGATCATGTAAAGGAAGAGCTGACTGTAAAGTAGGCTGAGCATGTCTAACCAATGTAGGAAACAAGAAAATACTTGACAGAGACATACATTCAGATAACTCTTTTGTGAAGGAATTATGAATAGCCTTAACTCACAGTATTCTAAGAGGGAAAGTCTCTCAGTTTATCTAATAGTAAAATTTATTCCTTGTAAAATTTTCCCATTGCAAAAACATTTTGCAGACATATAAATGAAATGTTGACAGGGAAATGACTTAATAAAATCTATGAACAACAACTTATACTGGATATTTGTAGGGAATACTAAGACATTGTTCAGAATTAATTGGGTCAAGAACAAAATGTATTGCCATAGGTGACAAAGACGAACTCATATTTTGTTAAAACAAAGTCTCTTCTTTTTTTTTGTTGTTGTTCTCTTGTCCCCACCCCATTGAGTTTATTGAAACTTTTTAGGTGTGCAGTACAGTTATAGTCATCATTTGGATCTTGTACCTTTAAATGGCAGGTCTTTGTTCTCAATTTTCCCCTTACCTCTGTCCTTCCTTCACCCCCTCCTTCCTTCCCTATGTACTAATACCTTATTTCCATTTTTCCATTTTCTCATATTTTTTCTCTTCCTTTATTTTCTTTCCCCCACCCTTCCCACTTCTGCTACACCTTTAGCCCTTTTCTTTCTATTTCACATTGTCAATTAGACAATTTGGATGTTATTCACACTTTTAGTTTCCTTCTTTTTGTGTCAAAGTAGTCCTGTGTGGCTGGCCTCACAGTAAATTTCCTAGTCTTAAGCAATCCTTCTACTTTAGCAGGGCGCACACCATTTCTCCTAGCTTCTGGAATGTTTCAATTGTTGGAGCAAGCTGGTGAAAAAGCGCCAAAGGACGTATTAGTGGGGAGTTTTGTTGGTCCACTTGATTAGTCCATCTGTGTTTTTAATTGGCTTTTTAAATGGAGGTTAAGCTCTTACTATCCCAGTGAGTCCAAGAGATATGGCCTTTTTATTTCTTGATGGTCACATTTCAAAGCAATGAATGTTTCCCAAATCTTTGAGAAAGACAGTTAAAGATGGAAAATGAAAAGTTTTGCTGAGAGAAAATTAGTCTACATTATAGAAGATTAGAGAAAGTCTATATAAAAAAAATTTTAAAGTAAATTTGTTAAGAAATGGTAAATCAACAGGATCTCCTCTAAAAGAATTCACTTTATATTTGCTAAGCTAAGGGAATTTTTAGGTGTTACTAGTCAATGGTTAATAAAATGTAAACATGAGTGATGCATATTGTTAATATGCATTACTTAAGGAAATTTTAAAAATCTACTTCTCATATGCATTTGAAAAGAAAATGGCTCTCTTTAGTCCAGGATTACAATAAAAATGATGTTTAGTTTTAGTATGCTTCACCTGGAACAATCAATTCCTTTTTTTTTTTTCTATTTCATCTCTTTCTAGTCACATTTGGATATATGTGGCCTTCTGCAATATTCAGTGCATAAGATGCATCAGTATATTCTGAAAATATCATTAAAATACAATTTTATAGTGTATGCCTGTAATATCTGCACTCTGGCAGGCTGAGGCAGGAGAATTGCAACTTCAAGTCCAGGCTGGATAATTTAGTGAGACCAAGTGTCAAAATTAAAATTAAAATTAAAAATACAAAAGAGGGCTGCAAAAATACAAACTATAGCTCAGTGTAAATGCCCTGGATTCAATAATTAGTAATCACACCCAGAAAATATAAAAGAGATGACCTATTAAGTTTATAGTTAGCAAAACAGAATGACCCAGATTCTTGTTACAAGACACTGAGTGACAAATTACTGAATAACTTACAGGGTGCTTACCACATTTTCACATTATGCATAGAATTATATTGTTCACCTATTGATTTTTGAACTGAGGAAATCATCTGATATATCTTCTTCTGATATCTCATGTCTGAATTTTTGCTTACATGGTGAATTTCACTGGCATCCAGAGAAGACCACAGTGTTGGCTTTTGCATTTGGTATTCATCTAAACAATTGTGAAATATTTTCTTCAATCAGTTTTCTTTTCTTTTTTATGGAATTGAAATTTCTCAAAATTTTGAAATTTCTCAATTTTGAACTGTGTTCAACAAAAGCTAAAATCAGAATAAAATAATAATATGCCAGTTGTATTTTATAACTGTTTGAAAATTGAAGTTATAACTTGAGTGATATAATTTTATATTATTATTTTACAAAAGAAGAATGATATGTTGGTGAAGATTCTTTCTTTCGTTCGTTCTTTCTTTCTTTCTTTCTTTGATACTGGGGTTTGAACTTAGGACTTTGTGCTTGCAAGGCAGGTGCCGTGCCACTGAGCTAAATCCCCGAGCTAAGATTTATTTTTATATCATCCCACTAGGCCATTTATCATACAAATTTTCAAGTTATAGAACTCTTAAAATCATATTTTGAAAAATATGAGGAATGATGAAATACTTTTGTGATGATGTGACTGTGTTCAAGGCAAATATATCAATAAAGTTCAAGACCTAAAGAAAGAATCATATCTGTTTCCATCATATATTTACTGGACTTGTAAATGTCTCCAGTGTACTCATATAATAATTGAAAATAGAGTTACGGTTTCTTAAATTGTAAAATAAGATAATATTTGCTTATTCATTGGAATGCCTGTAGGATTAAAAAATAACAAAATAGCAATCTCCACAAATAGGTAGAATTGCTAAACAATAAAACTCAAATAGTCATGTTTGTTGCACATAATATGGAAGTATACCCAGCATTAAACTCTGCTCTTCAAGGAAATTTTTTTTGGATTTCATTGCTTCCTGCTAAAAGTTTAAATACAAGACATATGGAGAAGCATAAAATAATGCAATTTTTATAAAAGTATTTATTAGACTTCAAAAAGTTTAACCAATTTTCTCAATGTCATATTATTTATAAGTGAGTAAAGATTATATTTTGTATTTATCTCCAACAATAGGATGATTTTAACTTTATGTGCCCCAATAGCTATCCTTCAATTGTCTGTATAACCAAGAAATAAATATGATACCAGATTTTCTCTGTCCATGTGCAGAAAGGATTTTATTTATGATTTTAAATGTAAAGTGATTGGTCTTCACCTCTTTTCTGCGGTATCCACTGCTCAATCTCAGAATGTCACATTGGTCAGTCTTATTTCACACTCATTTTCCTTAAAGAAGGAGAGCAGATATCACAGAATAATTCTTTGGGAGACTAGAATACATCACTATTACATTCTAGAAGTTTGTCTAAGTCCTATAAGTTTCTGAAGATATGATGCATACCTACCAGTTATGCCTCTACTGAAATCCAAAGGGAAACCAAAAATGTCTTTTTTCCTGTTGCATTCACTACACTTCATGAATTGAAATCCATAGATCTATGATTAGAATGCTGCCAACATTAAAGATACTTAATTCTTTATACATAGAGATGCTTTATTTCAATAATCTAGGCATTAGAGTTATGATGACTACTAAATTGCCATTATTTCTGTCACACATTTCTTCACAAATTAATTGTGGATTCTAACAAGATTTCTAATTTTATTTGCAATTTATTGAGGTTTTCTTTAAGAAGAATGAAAACAAAGCACTTAAAATCAAAATATACTTTCCAAAGCATCATTACCTACTTTCAGATGCACTACTGATCTCTTACTTGCTCCTAAAAATGAGATAATAATATGAAAACCTTAAAACTTAAGTGGAGTAAGCTTTCAAACATATTTGTTTTAAAAGGTAATAAATCATTACTTCTGAAACTGTAAGTTGTTTTATGCATGAACTTTAATTATCTTTGTGACTGTTTAAATGTTTCATAGAGATTACTGCAAAGAGCCATAAAAGTTATGTGACTAGGTTTTACTAAATCCTAACCAGAAAACTAAATGACACCATGAGCTAAATAAGAGCTTTTATCTTAAAAATTTGTAGGGGAAATGTTAAAAATAAGGAATAGGCAGTATATCAAATAAGGTAATCATTTTATCATTCAAACACAAACAATGAAGTGAACATGAAACATAGTGTAAATCCTTGACTAAGTCAAGGGAAATCCAAGAGCTAGCATAAACTTTCTCAGATCTTAAACAGAGAATTTGAATGGTAAAAGCAAATGGGAAAAATAGCTTTGACAGCTCTGCACTGTAGAAAAAGAAACAGAAATATAGAAAGAAGAGAAACTTTTTCTTTGAAGTAATCTCTTAGCCTGGGATTTCCAAAATGTAAACAATAGGCCAGAGTAAAACACCAAGCATATATAATTTAGAGAAGGTAGGAATAAGAAATATAAAAATTCTGAAAATTGAAGGAAGAACATACAGTACTCCCAGAATGTTAGATATCTGCTTTTGTTACTATTAAGAATCTCAGAGTGAAGTGTACTCTTTCCTCCTCATAAACTACTTATTTATTTATAAAAATGTTAACTGTTTTAAGTTGACAAATAAAGTACGATGAAAGATGTCTTGATCTATGCATACTGTCACAGTTTACAACCATGAAACCGTGCAAAGGATGAGAGGTTACCTAGAATCTATATCCCATGGAGCCTCTAAGAGGACCCAGAGGAGGCGCTTTAACCAAGACCCCTCATAATGAATGGCCAGGGAAAAAAAAGAAAGAAAGAAAAGAAAAGAAAAAAAAAACCCTGATTTGAAACTTCTATGGCTTTTTATTGATAGAACCAGGAAGCAAGGATAAAGAACAAAGAAGGACACCTATGTAGCACTACATGTAGAAAACAGGGAAGGACAGGGTAGTGACAGGATGGTCTGCTACAAGAGTGAATTTAGGACCAATCAAGTAATAAAGCAGAGTTTGGGAATGATGAGGCGGCAGGACGTACAGTCCTTACTGCAAAGTGTTTTGATCCTATTTGGACTTGTTGCCCTGTAACTATCTTATAGTTAAGCTCTAACAATGCATTACAGGAGGCTTTGGGCTTGTGGTCCCCAAAATCTTTTATCTTTGCATATTTATCTGATACATACCTCTGGCCAATGCTGCCATAGCATACCTTATAGAATTTCTAAATCATGTTAATGAGCATGTGCAGTACTATTATTTTGTGGTGAGAACATTTAAAATATTTCTTCACAGTTACCAACTATCAAATGTATTGTTGTTAACTGTAGCAACAGCGTTGCTTACAACTAGGCCTTTCTAAGTGTTCCAGCAAAATAATTTTTAATGCTAAAGCAGCAAAATAACTTTTTAAAATGTGTATATGTACCTGTATGCATACACGCATCCACAAAAACACAAATAAAACAGAAGAGCGTAAACAATCTATATCACAAAAATGATTATGGAAGGACAAAGAAGGTTTAGAAACAAAGATGACCACACATTCATGCCATTTTTTTTGTTAGTTGATTCACTGGTCATGTAGTTTCTGCTAAAGCAGTGTGTTCTGCACTCTGCTTTTATCAATTTAGTGTTTCTAGCTACACATTCATTCTTCAGTACCCGCTTAACAGTGCCCTTCGGGAGCGTTTCTTGTTCATAGTGAGACGAATCTGACACTTGTCAGTAGATGGCACAGGATGAACGTGAGGGTAGGAAGAGGGCTTTTCTCCTTGGTTCTGATGGATGATACTATGTTTCTTACATCGAAAATCGGCCACTTGCACATCCGATGTCCCAGCCGTACAAACATAGAACTTCGGATTGTCCTGGAAGGTACCTATTTGTGGTCTGACAGGGTTGAACTGTGCTGCTAGGCCTCATGCCCCTGTCCTTCGGACTCTGTATGTTCTTTTTTTTTATAGTAAATAAACTTTATTCTTCTGCTTCTCTGAGATGACATTGACAACTGTTACAGATTTGCATACAATAGTTTGTATTGATTATTTACAATTTATAGTAGTATTTATTCATCTGAACATATATAAGTACCAAAGCTAAGCAAACAATGAGGTACTCCCATTTCGAATTTATCATATGTCATAGCTTAAAGAACTAGTTTCAGCAAATATTCAATAAATCAACTTGGGTAATAGTCAATTAAATGCTATAATTTATTAGAAAAAATCCACTGTTTCACCTCAATGTATCGCCCAGATCTTTAGAAAAGAGAAAAAAATCACCCTAAAATTAAATAAGGCAAGCAGTTATTTAAAAAGAGGGACAAGAATGAAAGAAAGGAACATTAATTGAACCCATATATCAGGTTGTTATTCAAAATATCTTTCAAACAACATAAAATTCTTTCCAACAGAAAACTGAAGAAAAAAAAAAAGAAACAACTATCACCATTTCTCCACTGATGAAATAAAATCTGTTTTAAAAGCAGTCTGCGATATATCTATAGGCCGTTGTCAAATTTTTCTTTGTCTCTGCCTATATGAAGGTCCCTAAATGACAGCTTCATTCTCAAAGAAGAGCAAACATGGACAGTTTTCCAAGCTGCAGTTGCCAGTATCTCTCTCCCCTATTTAATCTTTTATAATCCTTGGGAGTGATTGCTTCTTCCTCCCTGTGAACTAGCTGTAACCCAGGGAGCCTCGTGACCACCTTAGCCGCACAGATGCTGACCCCAAGTCCTGGGAGACAGCCTCCCTCTGCCACTTGTCGGCCCACATATGTTTTCACTGAGCCTCTGGAAACCCATTAGACTCTCCTCACATCTACGTAGTTACTCTTGTTAAGTCTTAATCATTCCTACGATTAAATTTTGTTTTACTTGTATTTCATTATTAGTGTATTCCAAAACATCTTGTAATATATTGTCCGTTAGAACAATTTCCAAAACTGGCTCAGAGTGTTGGCATTCTTCCCAATAGGTTTGATTGCTGGCAAAAACTTAATAACATTTTCTGACCTACTTCTAACGTTGGATTAATTCGTGTATACGTCACCATTTTGTAGCATTTTGACTATGCAAATATTTATTTACATTTCTGCTTTCTTCCTCAGGTGAATGAAGGTCCTCATTTTGTACTTCTCTGTCTGTGATATCTTTCTAATAACGTCTTTGGCTTGCATGATCAAATCATTATGGTTTTCTGAGTCACTTGATTCAGTTTCAACCTCTTCACAAAGTAGTAAAAGCAGATTTTCCTGGCAACATTTTACTGAATTGGGCTAATTCTACAAGAAAAATCAAAAGAAAACATTGAATAAAAAATTGCAAATATGCAAATTTTTAACACGGGATATAATATGGGTAAAATTCATTCATTACACTGACAGATGTGTAAACACCTTGCTGTTCATCATATCAAACACAGATTGCTTCCTGTACTTCTCAAGTACAGCTACTGAGGAGCAACGCTGGTCTTTGTTAGGCTAACTACATTGTTTCACTAGAAAAGAGTGGTATGGATGTCCGTGACAGTATGAGGAACTGATTAAATTTGCTCGATCTTTGTCACTCAATTGGACTCAGCTTCCACACATAATTACTACATAAAAGTATTTACTTCACCCAGACTCATAACCTCCCCTTTTATGTTTCCTGCCCAGGTCTGGGAAGACTTACTTCCCCAGCATCCTTAATTTTTACTGAGAAATTACAGAAAGTACAGCTGCCATGATCAGTAAATAACTATTTAGATATTTGTCTAAGAAAACTCCATTCTCTCCTCTATTTCTATTTTAATAATAGTGAAGATCACCCTAAATAAATGCCTCACTTTTGTTTTTTCTGACTTTTTCTTCAGTTATTTTCAATTAATACATTTTAGAAAAAATATAAAAATCTTTCAGAGGGCATCTTTTTATTACAATTAGTGCAAATACATATCAGATAAATGAACTTTCTAAAACACAAATAGATAATTCTACATATATTTCACAACTAGATGAGGAATCTATTTAATAATATAGAAATTCATGCAAAGACATTTTTTGTGTAAATGTCTAAGAGACATGTGAATCCTAGGAGCAGTATAGGAGTCTGTAAACATAAACTTAGTAGAATTAATAAGGAAAAGATGAATAGATAACAATATCAAATTGAGAGAAAAATATTTTACACATTGAAAGATATGCACTTTAAAGACTGTAAAAGTAAATTTAATAAAAATAAAATGTTTAAAGTTAGTGTAAAATGTAGTAAAACTTTCAGTTATAAATAATTTTTAAAAATCTATTGATTTTTGGTGAATCAGTTAATTTAAAATAAAGGCAAAACTTCAGGTATAATCATTATTTGTACCAGGAAAGTAATTTTGTCATCAACATATAAGATGGCTTGCTGACTGAAAAGAACTTGTCTTATTTAAAACTTAGTTCACAGGTACTGATATAGTAAGTGATTTTTTTAAACATACTGTGAGTGAGTTGTCAAATGAGAAATATCCGGGAACATCATCTTTTAAATGGTAGATTAGTTATTTATTAATGTGACTACTTTATCCAGGATAGGCAGATACTTCTGAAGATTTTTCCACTTGTTTTCTGTAAAATGCATTCATAGAAATTAACATACTCTTCATTTTATCAAGTCTAGAAGCAATATTACATTTAGGATCATGAGCTACCTAATGACATTTTAGACAACAACAGATTGCATGTATGCTTGTAGTTCCATTATGCCCAAGGTGTGTGTTAGGTTATACCACCTATGTTTGTGTGAATACATGATGTTTCCACAATTATCTACTTGCCTAGTGATGCATTCTTCACAATGTAAGCCTGTGACTATATGTTATTTTAAATTATAATATTTGTTACTAATATTCATACAATGACTTACAGAAATCATGTTTGATAACTCATTTATATGAATAGCAATTCCAATAAAATATATAAAGCACATGTATAAAATGATGTGTTTTGATGATTTTTGTTAATTTAGGAATAATAACAGTAAAGAGGGCTTTAGAATAGCATTTACCTTACAAGCATCTTAACAATAAGAAAAGTAATTTTTCATATTGGTTTCTAAATTAACATAGCAATCAAATTAATGAGTCCTGAAATAACACAATTTAAGGCAATTAGATGCTATAATATTCAATAAATCATTCTAGAAATGAAACATATTCCCTTATTAGTCTTATGTTAAATCAAAATGATCAGATTTTTAAAATTTATATTCAAAACTTGTATTAAGGTGAATTCTTTTATAGGGAAACCTATTTTTTAATTGTGATGTGACTGTGTGTATGCAATTCTTGGATGCTATTAGCAGTGCTGTTCATTTTTGTAATGTGAATCCATTGGCAGGGCAAACAGTATTTTAAAACAATTTAAAATTTTTCAAATGCTTTTTAACTGAGTTTTAAAACCATTTTGCACTATATGTATTTATTGACTGTTGTTTTCAAATAAATTTACTTGTTCCTAAAATAATTCATAATTTGCTATTGATTGATTAATTTTGAAGTTTTGGGGGTTGCTCAAATGTTCTGCAGTATCAGAAATAAAAGCTTTTGTCTTTCTGGTTAATGGTTACTCTTGGTCATAAAGTGAAAACAGTCAACCAGAGAAAAGTATTTCAGGTATTTCTGTTTTTTGCATTGTCTTGTTTTTTTAGTGGAATCAGTCATAATACTTCTCATTTACTCCTAAATAATACATAACACACAGCTTTCCAGTACTGCCTGAGTACATCTGCAAAGATGATGGGTTGGCCTGGTCCACTCTTCGAGAAAAATGAACAGCAGAGCAAATTAACTTTTGTTCCCTTCAAGTACTTTTAAATTTTTATATTTTTAATTTAAAAATCTTTTTAAATTTGTTTTTATGTTAATTTATTTGATTTTTCATATACAAAATTTTTGAGAAACAAATTGTTTCTTTATAGAAGATTGCAGGTCTTTTCTAGTGTTAACTTGGGGACCTTGTATAGACTTGTTTATCTGCTAAGATTTTTAGGTTTTAATTCAACACATTTCCTATCTTAGGGGATCAAAACACGAAAAACAATAGTTAACAAAACTAACAAAAAGATTGCTACAATGGCAAGAGATCTCTACTGTCACTCCTCCACTCTGCCCAAATTAGATAATAATTTCCTAAATCTCCAGAATCCCTGTTTTCTCATTTGAAATATAATGAGGGAAAATAATAATGTTCTACAAAACCTGTCTTTAAACAATTTGATAAAGATAAAATGTTATTAAATGAGAAAATGGGTAGAAGAGAACTTTGTTAAAGGTAATGTTGATATTATTAGCAGTTACAGATAAGAGTCATGTTGTACATTCCAAGTTCTTAAAATGAAGTTCATTCCCTTCTTAAAACATTTGAATGATGTAAAGGTGCCTAGGTATAATTAATACTGCTTATAAACACCACCATGCATGCCTGTGGCAGGTGAGAGTGGGAGCTAGAGGTTTAATGTCATTCATAAGATTAGTAAAGATATCTGTTGTTCATGAAAGTTTACAAGTTAAAAACTCAAATATAAACAATACTGAAGTTGCATTTATTCTTTTATTGGATGGATGTGGTTTGATTATATACTATAATTATGTGACATATAACACTTGGGTTAACTAAATTAAGAAATCTATGCATTATTTGCTTGTGAATTTATACTACTTTTAAAGTATAACATTAAAAAATGTATTATGCTGCAGTGAAAACTATTTCAAAAAATTGTATATGAAATAAAAATGTATCGAAACAATAGTCACTAACATTATTAAGATTGTGTCATAAGAAAACTTCTAAGGGATATTTTAGGTCAAGAGGCTCACAATTAAATATATCTAAAATTGTGAGTTTCAACTACCTTCATGCTATATGAACTTTCCCTGGCTGTCCTAAGTATCTTTGTTATTAACAAATATATATGCCTGTGTGTTACATAAATACAAAATCAGACACCTACATGTGCACATATAAACCCATAACAACCATTATACACATGGATCTAAAAAGTATATGGAGTATTGTTAAGAGCAATGTCTGAAAGAATTACAAAATGAACAGCAAAATGCTTTCCTTAGAAGGACTGGAAAACAATATTTTCACTTTACTAATATTTTACATTGTATCAATATGTCAAAGAAACAAAATAATATACACAAATTTTCATTTGATATTAATAGCCTTTCGGTGAAATTAAACCTAAATTCTGGGTTATAAATGAAGCATGCAGAATTAATGCAAAATAATAATTATGGAAGTGTAATACAGTTAGCACTCTAATGAACAGTCAAAATGTCATTAATACTGATACCCATAGGTAGTGCAAATTGAAGCAGTTTTGAGAAACAAATATGCTCTTTCATGCTATTCTTTCTCAGGGTACTAAAGCTAAGCTCATTAAACAATTTATAAAATATATTTGTAATAATGTTCCTGATAAGATGGAAAGTTATTTTAAAAGATAAGATTATCTAGGATATTAGACATAGATGATATGATAATTTTTTAAAATTTCTTTTCTTCAAATTTAAAAACCTAAAAAAGAAAGGTCTACTCAATTTGAATAGTTTTTTTGACAATATGTAGTCAAAATATTATAATATCCACATATACTTAGCATAAAATCATTAATGTATCTTATACTTTTTCATTCCATAGACTTAATTCCATCGCCCAAATACCTAACAAAAATAAATTGTCCCTTGATAGAAGTTACATTCATTATAGCAATTAAAAATTCGAGGTCATCTCTAGAGGAAATCAAGCACTTTTTCAATTACTCGGAATCTTTGCTTTGTCTCTAAATGTTTAACAAGCAAGAGAAGAGAGCAGAAAGGAAAATTTTCAGTGTGTTGTAATTATTAATATTACAAATGAGGTAGAATTGGGCTAATTTTACTTACCTGCTTGGTATGGACAGTTACTTTTCAATCAATGATTATCATGATCTTGACTAATACTAAATTTTTTTCCAGAAGTAAAATATATTATTAATGACTGCTACATTTCTGTACATAATGAACAAATTCATTGTGGGGGATTTCTACATGTACATAACACATGTCATTTTCCCTTTCTCTCCAATCTCGCCTATCCTCCTCATATACAAAAGCTCTAATTCCATTTATTCTTCAACATTTTTCTTTCACTTCTTCAATTCCTTTTTTTCTTCCTTCTCTCTCCCATCTCCTGCTTTCCTTCCCACTATGGCACAATGGATAACACACTGGACTGCATCAAAAGAGATTTTTGATTTTTCCCTGAAATTCTGTCTTATTGGAAGACTTTCTTATCTCCATGTAAAAATGTTATCTTGCCTACGTTTTTTTTTTTGTTTTGTTTTTTTGTACCAGGGATCAAACTTGGGACTTCACACTTGCAAGGCAGGCAGTGGAACCACTGAGCTGAATCCCCAGCCCTATCTTGCCGAAATGTAACTGTTCCTACATTACAATTACTGACTTTCTTCTCAACTTTCTACACACTTTGTTTTTATCTTTTAAATTTTCCCAAACTCACTCTATTCTTCTTTCATTGACCTGCACTTAATGATATTAGTATCTAAATGACTTCCAAAACTAAATTTCCACCAGTTCATTCTTCTACTTTTTATTTCCATGTCTATGAATCTGCTGAAAAGTCAGACTCCAAGTTTCTATTGTTTTACCATTTTTCCTCCCAAGACTACCTCTTTTGAACTATTTCTAGCAAAATTATTATAATTTATCAGTTTGAGCAAGAAAGAGATGTGGGCACCATCCCAGTTCTTTCTGCTCTTTATTATTTAGATGCAATAAGTCACAAAGTTTTCTCAGTATCTCCTTAATGTGTCAATTTATTTCCACCCTCACTCTTCCTGTCATACCCTGGAACTAGCTTGTCCTCTGGAGTGGACTTTACTTAGTTCTGAAAAGGAGTGTTCATATAAAACTGGACTTTGCTTCAATCTTACACCATTCATTTATTAATAAAAGCCAAGCCATGTTGTTTTTAAACAAATTATATTTATTTTTAAGTAAGCATATATATACACATAGACAATTTTCAAGTCATTCAGATTTTAGAGTTGAGGTAGCGGCCAGAAGAATACAAAACTTGTCGGAAATGATGCCACTTTTGTGAAATTGTGTTGAGCTTTGCGTAGTCTTAGGTCATTGTGGGTTTCAGCAGTCATACCTATCTGCATTATGTTGGAGCATCCTTATTTATACAAACTCTTCCATAATTTGTGTAATTTTTTCATAAAATATGAGTTACAGTTTATAATGTGATTGTTATGACCTTTGTGTGTCACATCAAGACATTTTAAATACCAATAAGTTTCTGGGAGCATGACGACACCTTGCAGACTGTGTTCTTTTTTTTCCACACCTGCCTTAGGGGAGTCTTCAGAAGAAGCATTGTAAAGACTAAACCTTTTTTTAGGCATCATGAGATCCCAAACAAAAATAATGATTGTGTTTTTCCCAACCCTGTCCTTGTGTTGTTTTCTTTTGTTTTGAGATGCTCTTGCTTTCCCTAGTGTCTTGCTGGTCTTGAACTCACTATGTAGATCAGCATAGCCTTGGGTCATAGAAATCCTCCTCTTTGAGACTTCTAAGTGCTGGGATTGCAGGTGTGCACCACTATACTCAGCTTCGAACTTGTGTCTTTTAGTATAAAGTCTAAGTGCTATAATATCATCTCCTAGAACATTCATAATATATGCAAGACTTACATTGAAGTATGATTTTCTAATTTCAGCAGTGATAATAGAATCTCTAATATCTGCTTAGCTTAGGTATTTTGTCCTTTATCTTTTTTTTACATACTTCTTAAAATGTACCTTAAGTATTATTTATTTCTCCAACCCTCTTTAAATGCGAAGTTTTATCTGTCTGCTATATGCCACTAAAATGTGAAGAACAGTGTCAGAGAGACCTTTCTATTTTATTTAAAAATTTTAACGTGTTTAAAAAATTAAAGAAAATCAAGTATATATTCAGACGAAACATTTGGAATATATAATTTAAACTAAATAATGGTATATTTCTATAAGAAATTGACAAAAATTATATATTTGCATAATACAATTGATGAAATGTCCTTTAGGTAATTTAGTGCATCTCCATATTTTTGTACAGGACCAAAATATTAGATCATTACCTTGAATTTCTCAAAAAGTTTCTCCTAATATTAAAAACAGAGAGAGAGAGAGAGAGAGAGAGAGAGAGACACAGAGAGAGAGAGAGAATATATTTTATTGTCTCTAAAACTGTTGGTTTATTAATTACTTTGCACTTTGACGTTTTGCAGATTTTCAAGTCTTTTCCAATCTTGTAGATTTATTTTGATGAAGCAGTTCTATATTTATATCACTCTTTTCAGTAGAGTGGTATAAAATTGATACTCATTGATGTTTGTTAACAGAAATTCCTTAATATGGGAGACAATTTGCTTTTTGATCCTAATGTTAGATAAAAATATCAAGAATAACTAAACAGATGAATTTAAATGCCTTTAACCTATTTATAACAATTTCTGTTTTTCTTCTAACATATTTGTATTGAATGGTTCTCAATACACGGGTACATTTCATGAAATTGTGTATAAAGCACGTTTCAATAAACTGATAATTCCTATAATTAGGAGTATCTATTAATTCACAGTTTATAACTCAAGTTACAATTTATAATATTCAGCAATTTTTGTAGACTACATCTCAAAATACACTTCATTGTTGCCTGCTTTGCAGAAAGGAAGCACACATAAAGGCATTATTGGTTACAAATCCTACTGTAATAATAGCTTCTTAGACTAACAACCAAAAAATTGAATGCTCAGTGAGGTCTGTATGCACAGTTTGTAGTGTGAGTATTGCATTTATTTTTGTACCAGAATAATTAGTAATGTAAAATTTTCTTAAAAAGATGCATAGTGAAATGTGATTCATAAAAAAATGATTCTTTCTTCCTGCAATTATTTACAGTCAAATAATGTTTGTAATTCTATAAAATTCAGCTTAAACTATGAAATTGTCAGTAATTGACAATATTTTACCTACAAATATAACTTTATTTATTTTCAACTATTATTTTATATTTCAGGCATTGTTTCCACCTTCTATTCCTTAATCTGGACCATACTGTAGTCATTAATTCATAGGTTTTACTCAAGAAATAGATACTTTATCTCATACTAAAATATTTCCATTTTCTCCCTGTAAATCAGATTATTTTTCTCCTTTAACTAATTATTATTTCTTCTTTATATCTACCTTATCCTATGGTATTATTTATTTCTTAGTATAAGCTTTTATATGGTGTGTTTTTTATTTTGCATTTTCCAGGCATTTTTTTGTGCTTATGCTTTCCTTTTAAATACATACTTACACAGGTAAGGGGCAGTTACCCTAGGAAACACATGTGCCAGTAATATTTTATACCAGCCATAGCATCAGATTTTGTTCTAATTCTGATCCAAACATTTTAATTATTAAAGCTCAATATAAATATTGTAAAACAGGAGCAATAGTAAAATGTATTCCAGAGGATCATGGTAAAGATTATCTAAGAGAATGTACATAGCACTGTCTATCTCACAAACATGTTTTTATTAAAGGACAGGGTATTTCTAGGTGCTCCAGGCTAAAAAATAGAATTCAAAGAACAGTGTATAGAAAGTTGATGATACTGTGTCGGAAAGAAATTGTACAAAATTTTAGCAAGAGAGCAAAGAGACAAAAAAATAATAAAAGCACCCAAACATTCCATAATTGAAAATATTTCAAAAAAATTTTGCATGTCGTATATTTTAAATATGTATTTTCTTTTATAAATTAAAAAGGGAATTTGTGGGTCTCAGGTAATTAGACATACAATAATAGCCCAGGAATAAAATTAATGCAATAAATGATTTATTTAGAATTTAATTTGAAAATGAATACAAAGTCCTTTCCATGTTTTACATTGAAAGGTGAAATAAATATCTCCTTTCAAAATTAAGTTTGCAGCGATATTGTTCCTTATTGAGATATTTATGTTTTCATGAAAGTAGTGCATGTTCAGAGTTACTGAGTAGAAGTCTAAGTACCCCACATGGACTGATGGCATCATGTTAGTAGTAGATTCCTATTTTTTTAAACCAATGCAACGAAATGTTGCATATGGAAATTCAGCTTATAAACAATTGCAAGTGGATGTATACTTGTTGCAAAATTGGCAGAACTTTGAAATTATGCTCAGCTTACTTACACTGTGTATAGAACAAATACTTCCACTGTGTATAGGGCAGTTTGATTAAAAGGATTTCAAAAAACGTCCAAAGTCAAAATCTATCTAATCTTCTTAAGCCTTCAAACACAAGGCAGAGATTTTCAACATTTATGCAAACACTTGTGTTTAATACAGAAACTTTGGTGTTATTTTTTCTTATATGAAAATTAAGAATGTATGCCAGAGTTTATACAACAATAGCAGCACAAACATGAATTTTACGAATTGTTATCAATCTTATTTCAGTAAAGGATTTGCTGGTAATGCTTACAAAACCATCCTATGTACACTTCAACAAGGGAATATCTTCATGAACAAAATACTTGATAGACACTTCCCATGTGCAGCACAGTCATTTTAAAACTAAGTCATACAATCTTAAGGAGGGTTCTGAAAATTAAGCATTAGTACCTCTGTTTCAAAACTTGACATCTTCGTAAGCCAAGATTCAGATCATTGAATTCTGAGAATTTGTCCTCACCCAACCTATAAAAAATTAGATGATTGTCTGAAAGAAAAATTTTACCTGATATGACACAGCATTCAATTTTATTTCTTTAAGTGTGGATTAAGTGAAAATGTTTTTTTTTTTATTTCATCAGTTAAAAGTCATTATGAAGAAAAACATGAATCAACGTAGTATTTCTCTACCATTATTTCTATGTAAGGATAGCATTCATTTCATAATGTTCCTCATGCTTATGGAGATATATTTGTTCTTTGATATAAAATTTTATAAATTTGGATCTGTCATCTTGAAGTTGAGGGTGGGTTTGTTTGAGGCATTGTTAAAAGCACTTTATTCTAGAAAATTCAAAACAACTTTTGTAATGAATTTACTTTTATTTCTAGAATTAATCACAATCTCACTGTGCGATCTTGTCGAGTATATTTTTTTACCATAATGAACAACTTGACTGACATATTCATGTCTTTAAATAAAAGACTTAATTCAGAACTGATTTGTTCATATAGCTATTAATTCACTATTTTATGATCTGAGATACAGAGTATAACTTATTTGATGAAGAATTTTCTTATAATCTTTTTGAGTAAAGGGAAATCCTATACATCGCCCTTATGCTTTACAAACATTGTTGCTTCAAATCAATTTTAAAATTCATTACTTTAGAAAATTATTTAGTGAATTGAGTAACTTTACCAAAATTTTTCTCTCAGTATAAACATGAAATATATAACTTCAGCAAATCATGATGGCTGGCATACAGACTAGAAAGCAAGAATAGAATATGAAAGAAGGAAAAAAGGAATGTCAGAAGATGGATAGGAGGACATTTTAAAATATAAAAATTATGCTTTGAGAACTTTCCAACAAATTTAGTTCATGAAATCTACCAGAACCATCTACAATAATCCATTATTATGTGATATTATAAACATCTTTTGAAAGAGAAAAGTATAAATAATTTTATCCTGGAAAATATTTTAACATTCTCCATCAATTTGACAGTTACATTCCTGAGAGTCTTTTGGTACTGTGTTAATTTTAATAAAGGCTAAAAATAATAAATGATCATTAGTGTAAAGCCATACAGCAAAATGACCATATTCCATTTTTTCTAGATAATCCAGACCATCAGTGCAATGGACAGAGATGAATCCGTAGAAGATCACCATTTTTACTTTAACTTATCTGTGGAAGACACAAGCAACTCAAGTTTTACAATCACTGATAATCAAAGTAATACCATTCCCTCAGTAATTTTTTACCCATCGTCCATAAATCATGTTTGATTTTAATTGGATTTATAGCATTGATTTTATATTGTTCTTCCAATATGATAACGTTGAGAAATACAGCAAAAGAGAGATAAAATAGAAACAAAACCCAAAGTCAAATCCTGAAAATTACAGGCTTCATTTCTCATGTGATTTCTTCAGAGTGGAACTACTTTTCAAGTTATTTTAAAGTCTGAATGGTCGTGCATATATGATTGTATTTCTGATATTATGGTTTTTTTCACATCCTCATTTGTCTTTATCTTCAACCTGTGTCTGAGGAGAAAGTGATCTATATGTTTAACTTACAGTGATATTAGCATGGTTGATTCACATATATTTTAAGTCATTAATTGGAAGCTAAAAATACATGAAATGAAGATTTTTTTGTTGTTGTTTTTTGTACCGGAGATTGAACTTGGGTCCTTGTGCTTGCGAGGCAGGCCACAGAACCGCTGAGCTAAATCCCCGGCCCAAGTTTTTTCTTTTTATAAAAAATTATTTGTTGTCAAATGAAGGGAAAATTATTCTAAAAGATTCTGTGTGGCGAAACAGGTTTTAACCACCTTCTCAGTGGAAGTAGATTAACTATATTATACAGCCATTATATTTCCTTTGGTTATAATATGTATTTGTATTTTAATTTTTCCTTATATATTGAATGCAAGAATTAGCCAATAATTCGAAATCCAATGTTTTCTGCATTGGATAACTTTTGTCAAATTCCCCAAGAAAGGTAGCTCTAGACATACTCATGATAAAGAGCACATATATCAATATATAAAACGCTATAATTTAGGTTTCTTTATATTAAAATAAGTTACTGATGTAAGATAAATATAACAAAACAAATAAAATATGGTCTCTTTAATGTTTTTACAAATAATAACACATGTAATGAAAAATGTGAACTATTTCTTAACACTTAAACATGCCTACTGCATCTGCTTATCAGGGTTTATAGACTTTAACTGCTCTGTCTTTTCAGCTTTAAAAAGATGGTTTTTGTTAATGCTATAAGTATGCACACACTTCAAAAAAAAATCTATATTTCCATTTTACTGCTTGAGACCTCTGAAGTAGGGCTGATGGCTGCAGAATATACTTTTGAGCCTATAAAAGTCACTCCAAAACAAAAATTAACTAAAACACCGGCATAGAAACCTATAGGGAAAACATAGTGCAAAGACAAAAGAAACCAAACAAAAAAATGTCATTTAGGGTTTTCGGGAATCTAAGGAAGAGCAATACCATATATATTGGTGTATATGCTACATTCTCCTTAGTATTTTGAATTATTTATTGAGATGAATGAATTAGTGTGGTTTGTGTTTAAGAATACTTAGAATTTTAAATGGAAAATCAATTACTAAATTCAAAGTAAAAGCAAATATTTTTACAGTGCATATACCACCAAGTAAAATTATTTCCTGTTTCCTAATAAGAAAACGCATTGTCATCTCAGTGACTTGGAAGGCTAAGACAGCAGGATCACAAGTTGAGGAGAGTCTGGGAAATTTTCAAGAACCTTAATTCAAAAAAATAATAATAATTAAAATGGGTGGAAGATGTAGCTTAGTGCTACTAGGATTCAATCATCAGTATCAGAAAAAAAAAACACAGAAAATACTAAGCAAAACAAATTATATAGCATCGTGTGTTGTAATGGACAACAGAAAATTCTGTGAATTTCCAGTTTTTATGAAAATAAAAGCTTCTTGAGTAGTTGAAGTGGTAGTGTCTGGTACAATTACCCTGCTTAAGATGACAGCATTAGTATAAATTAAATGCCAGCAGCCTGATTACTTTTAAATTCAAACATCATTATTTAAATTTTGGAACTGATTTGAATAATTCATCTAATTACATAATTTAAAATTGGGGTAGAAGGTTCAGCTGTCTTTTGGTGAGAGATTTTTCTCTTTTTAAACATTTATTTGAACACATCTGTATGCTGTTGCCTCTAGTACTTATGATGTTTTAATTTCTTTCATGTGGTTGAAAACATTACGTGCATCATTTTTGTTTTAGATGACACAGCTGTAATTTTGACTAATAGAACTGGTTTCAGCCTTCAAGAAGACCCTGTCTTTTATATAACTATCTTAATTGCCGACAATGGAATTCCACCACTTACAAGTACAAACACCCTAACGATATATGTTTGTGATTGTGATGACAATGGGAGTGCCCAGACCTGCAGTAATAAGAACTTAATCCTTTCCATGGGATTCGGGATAGAAATCATTATTGCAATTCTGATCTGCATTGTGCTAATAATTGGTAAGTACTGTTGAACTGCATAGATCTTCATTTATTTAAAGTAACTTGGTGAATATATACCTAATTATGTTATAGCAGTATTGTGTATGTATTTAATTACTCTTGTAAATATATTAAAATTGTTAAACTAAATGGATTAAACAAAATATAGAGTAGATAAATGTACATTTGAAACTACATACCAAATACCAAATGATCCTTGAATTGTGTGAATATGGATGTGTATAATTATTTAAGAACATTTTTGAACAAACATGCTTTATTAAAATTAATAGTAATGATGATGTGCTCATTCCACAAGACAGTCTCTTATGCTTTGGGTATATAAGACAGTTTGACCCTCACAATAATCTTGTGATGAATCAATGGCTATTGCCTATATTCCATACGTAGAACTACTGGAACTCAAAGAGTTGAATGTTTTATCTATGGCCATGGATGTAATAAGTAACAAGCTGAGATTCCATAACCACAATGAAACACTTTGCAGCATTACACCAGAACTGGCTAGATTACATAGAGCAGAATGTTGATAAAATGGGGAACTACTCTTGTACCAATTTTTCATTACACAATATATTATTGTTAACTGTAATTATCATGTTTTAGAGCAGATCTCTTGAATTTATTCCTAATGACTGACTGAAGTGTTGTGTATATTTGTTGAGCGATATCTCCCCCTCATTCTTCAGTTTTAGATCCTGGTAAAAACTTTTACCCCCTGCCTGTACGCTCTGAGGTTGTACATTCTATATATGATAGGTCATACGGAAGATGTCTTTCTATGCAAGTCACATACCACTTAGAAAAATGTCCTTTCGGCTTATTCATGTTGTTTTAGAATAAACATTTCTTCTCTTTTAAATTGAAATTTACTGTGCATATATACTACGTCTTCTTTGCCATTCATCCATTGGTGAACAGTTAGGTAGATTCCATACGTTGGCTATTCCATACCTTGGCTATTTCTTTGACATACTTATTTCATTTGTAAGTATTTGAGGTGAAGGAAACAGTCTTTTTATTGTTTCCATTTTTTTCTTTTCTCATAGTTTTTCCTTTACCTTCTTTCATTTTGCCTACCCCTCCCACTTTCCCTATGCCTTTAGACCTTTTCTTCCTATTTCACACTGTCAATTATACATTTTGATGCTTATTTACATTTTTAGTTTTTCATACCAGAGAAACTACTCAGTATTTACAAGTGTATGGCTTATTTATTTCATTTATTTACTGAGTATGGCCTCGATGTGCACACATTTACCTATAAATGTCTTTAGTTTCTCACTCTTTATGGCTGAGTATACTCCATTTTATAAAAAAATTCACACCTTCTTTATATTTTGGAGATACAGTGTAATATTCTGATACAGTATGTGTGTGCATTGTTTAATAATCATATCACAGTAATCCATTATCCATCACTTTATCATTTCTTATCTTAGGGACACATAATTGTTTTGTGTGCTTTAAAATACACATTAGTGTTAATTCATTGCTGTGCCCAAAATACCAAAATTTATTCTTCCCCTCTGACCTTGCACCGACTGACTATCATCTTCTCTTTGTCCAACCAGCCTCTGTCTTCTTTGCCTTTTGTGGAAGGATTTTACATCTTTATTTATCAGGAAGATTTACCTCTATTTTACATTTCTGGGGAGTCTTCTCTGTTTTTTGTGCCGGGGTGATGCTCTCTTCAGAAACAAATCTAAAATTATTTTTTTCCTTTTTTAATTTGAAGTTCTGAGAAACATTGGTATTAGTTGTGCTTCTTTGTCTGTTAGAATTCATCTGTAAAGCTATGAGATCCTAGAATTTTCTTTGACTGAATATTTTTATTCCTAATTTATTCCCCTTACTATCTTAATAGATAAAATTTCCAATTTCTCTTCGGTACACTGTTGCTAGATTATATTTTTTACCAATTTATCCATAGTTTCCTGGTTCTTCATTTTGTTGTAAATTTTTTCACAGTAATCTATTGTGACATTTTGTCTAATTTGTCAGTTATAATGTTCCTTCTTTTATTTCCAATATATTTACTCTGGTCTTCTCTCCTTTTGTTGGGTATATGAAATATTACCCAATATATTCCTATGCATGATAATTTTAACATTACTTTCATTTCAAATCCAAAGGTCAAGTAAGGGCTGGTTATCCTCAACATAAATGCACAAATCAAGAAAACAGAGATACATACAGGTATTTAGATACATAGAAGAAATATTTTTTAATTAAAAAGTGTACTGAATTTTTTCTAACATGTAAAACATCCCATTCTTCACTTTTCTCATCTCCAATAGGATATCATAAAATGTTTTTATAAAAAGTTCTTAGCACTTTTAGAACAATGCTTGATGTATAATTTGCATTCAATAATTTATCTCAGATTTTGCCTCAGTGAAGAGTATCAAACTGTATCACTCTGATCTTCTGCTAATATGGATCATTGATTGTATCATCTGATTGCTCAGAGCATTCAGATTATAAAATGTTTTGTTACTGCATTTTATTCTACTTGAATATTTGAGAAAAAATTGAATTTGAATTTTAGATGGAGCATCATCAAAAGCAATTCACTATTTTTATGGTGTCTTTTTCTATAAATTATCATCCAGAAAGATGATTATATTTCCTTATGTCATTTTTGCACATTCTGGTTCTAAAATATTCACCAACACATGCATATTTTTGTATATAATCATCAAATTAAGCCCTGTCTTGCTCTTGTACAAAAACAGTACTTTAAAATATGTTGCATTTTTACATTTTAATTCATATTCTGGTATGTTTTCTTCATCAGGATTTATATTTTTGATGTTGGCGCTAAAACAACGAAGAAAACAGACTCTATTTCCAGAAAAAAGTGAAGAATTCAGAGCGAATATATTCAGATACGATGATGAGGGGGGTGGAGAAGAAGACACAGAGGCCTTTGACATTGTAGAGCTAAGACACAGTGCCACCAAGAGGGAAGGAAAGGCTCGGAAAACCACCAGCTCTGAGATCCGGAGTCTGTACCGGCAGTCTTTGCAGGTTGGCCCAGACAGTGCGGTGTTCAGGAAATTCATTCTTGAGAAGTTGGAGGAAGCCAACACTGATCCATGTGCCCCTCCTTTTGACTCACTTCAAACCTATGCCTTTGAGGGAACGGGGTCATTAGCTAGTTCCCTGAGTTCCTTAAATTCAGAAGTCACTGAACAGGATGAAATTTTTGATTATCTCAATGACCTGGGACCTCGCTTTAAAAGATTAGCATATATATTTGGTTCTTCAGTGCAGTCAAACAAATAAGGCTTCAGAGCACCAAGGTTGAAAAAGCGTGAATGATTAATGTGTGCTTCGGCAAAATGGGAGTCTTGCTCTACAGAGCTGTGTGCTTTGGCGGTCTAGAGGTGTAGTCTCCTGCTTTATAGTTTTCTGATAATATTGGAACAAATACCCCAAGATTATTTCAAGTTACCTCCATACTGTCTGAACAAATTGTTGGAAGATAGGATAAAAATGAGATCTTAGATTCCAGTGCAAATCAGTTTGAGTATGACGCAAATATTCCCTCAGAAGTTTTCGATGGGGCCAGGGATTTAGCTCAGTGGTTCCGCCTACCTTGCAAGCGCAAGGTCCTGAGTTCATCCCCGGTACCTAAAAAGACAGAGAAGTATTCGATATTATCTAATAAAAATTCTTGGCATTTTTGAAGGGCTGATGTGAGAAAGTCTCTAAATTAGACCATTTTAATATTATTTAATTTATCCATATTTTTATTCTTACATTGTAAAAATAAAGTTTTTTATGTAGATTAAATTGCTGATACTATGCAGAGAAAACTTTAGTACCTAGAAGAATCTGGGTGCTTATGTAAAAGTGTGAAAAGAATTAAGTAATATGAATAAGCAGGTTTGTGAATGAGATTCTATGAATCATGTTTGTTTGATATTTTAAAATCTTTGCCAAGATCACTGTTTAAAACATTTCAAATTTGTATAGATATTTGGAATATATGAATTAACTAGAATTATATACTATAAATTTGTATTGTTTTGATATATACCTTTGTATAAAAGAGAGAAGAAAATATGCTCATGAGTTTTTCATAGATTATGTACTTATGCAACCCAAAATACACGTTTTACATGTCAACATACAGGGCTGGGGATTTAGCTCAGTGGTTCCTCTGCCTGCCTAGCAAGCACAAGGTCCTGCATTAGATCACTGGTACAAAAAAATAATAATAATAAAAAACTAAACCTGCATGTCAACATACAATGAAAAGTTACATGTTAGCATTTACACATTATTAAATTAAATTTTATAAAATTGGTGAAAAGTGTAAAAATGTCAAAGTTTATATTTCTTCCAAAATTGGATAGATAAATCAAAGTACTATTGGATCCAGAATTGACAATATAATTATGAACTGTAATGACCCAACTTTCATACGAGGAAACAATTATAATTCTCTGCATTTTCCTTTCTATTTAGAGTATAGGATATAATTTATGATGCATCAATAATATTTGTTTTTTAGTATCACATATAAAATTAGGTACAGTAGTTGTTTTCATTGTAGTAGTTTGAAAGAAGCAAATGCTTAGTGATGGGACATAAGCTTTTGATAACATTAAAATATAAGATAACAAAATGCCTTAATTTTAATTGACATTTTAATAGTAATTCTATTAAGATTAAGATGGACTTCAAAAGAAAGAGCCGAACAGGTAATAAAACAATGAAAACAATGTTCCTCAAATTGTTTTATATGACCATTTTTATTAATGGCAATGAGACTAAACTGAATCAAACCGGCCATGCATATTTCAATCAAATATTTCAAGCAATATTGAGCTGTGGTTTGTCAGTTGAATGATTTCAAATTTAAATGTTCTTACTATATAATAAAGTTTTACATCAATATGAACTGTGAATGATAGTGTTGGTAAAACAGACCTTTTCGCTTTATAAAATTTGAGAAACTCAGATTTGTAATTCAACAATTTAGGAAGACATTATAAATAGGAAGATATACACTGTAGTAAATTCTTATGCATTAATATCATTGTGTACTTGGGAAAAGGTTAAAATACTGAAAAAAGTCTTAAAAAGAAAAAACTTATAAGTAATATAAGAGATTTGAGGTTGAGGAAAAGTTTATATTTCTATTAAATTGTTTTAAAATCCAAGAACATAGAGAAATTATAAAGAATTATTCCACAAATGGCTTCTCTCTGTATTAAAAAAAATGCTATGAAATTCTCATTGAACAACAGGAAAATATGAAAGTACAATGAACAGCACTTGAATAAATACATGTAAAATAGAGTAGAAAAAGGAGATAGAGCACTGCATATCACTGCATGTTCTCTTAGAAATGATACCTTGAACATATGATAAACAATTTGCTACAGTTCAGTATCTGAAGCTAGATGCTTAATGTTTGTGATCAGTGGCACTGAATAGCTATGTTAAAATATATGCTGATTTATTCAGTGATAGGATTGTCAATCATTCATTACATTGAGAAAAAAAGCATACATTTGCTAGTCTAAAAAGTAAGTCCCCTTTAAGCATACCCAAAATATTTTCTAATTCTAGGAGACAGTTTGTAACTTCCTAAATAACTATGCTTGGTGATATTTTAATAACTTTATCTTTCTTTGATAGTTACAAGGGTTTTGTAAAATGTAGCCATTTCCTAAGCTAAATGTATTTACTTTATGTTTGTAAATTGAACAAAGTCTAAGTGAATGCAGATGATTATGAAAATGGCACAACTTCACAACAATATCCATGAAACTTAAATATCACCCTCACCTGACTCACAGTATTACAAACTATTAAATTATTAATGATCAAAATAAAAGACATAATGTTTTGCAGCAACCAGAAACATTAGCAATAATAATAATTTGTTAAGTGCATATACTTGAGCCTCTGATGTGAATTTATTTAGTTCCTTTTTATTTGAATATCTATGTCAACTTTGTCAAAACTACCTATTTTTTCTGGATTTCAGCATGTAATCTATAAAATAAGATCCAATCCATTCATTTCATATGATTGTAATGGAGAATATACAATTAAATAGTTTTAGAAAGTAGCATATGCAATAACTGACAAAATGTAGACTTAATAATAGTGTTACATCATTAACCCCACTGACAGGATTCACCTGGAACCTGGTCCCTGCTTTACAAGCACTATTTGATCCCAGTGGCTTCACAGCACATTTGAAATATAAATCAACTTCTGATCTGACTTACACACCATGGAGCATTTTCCTGTCTTACATATTTTTGCAGTCTGTCCTCTGACCTCTTTCCTCCTGTTAACTTATTTGTGAGATCTCTTATTCTATGTTGGGAACAATCTTCTCCCAACCACTTTTGTTTTTCATTCTCACACTCCATTCGGCTGGGTCTTTCGCAGAAAAACATACCTGCTACTGTTTTTTGTCTGTAGTCTTTGCTTTACCTTTCTAAAATCAAATCATGTAGGCACCTGGTAATATCCCGGATCGTATAATAATAATAATAAA
>NW_022900942.1:19407910-19417470 GCF_012274545.1 Fukomys damarensis
ATATATATATAACAAATCATTTATTAGAATGTGATACCTATGTGGACAAGGAATTGACTGTCCAATTTCTTTAGCATTGTCTAAAATGGTTTCTAGAAAATAATGCTAACAATATTTCCTGACCGAATATAATTATACCAATTTAGTCTGTATATAGAAGCTATATTGTTTTCCATTGACATTACTATGGGATATTAAAATAATTAGCATAGGATAGTTATTGGTACAAGAAATAATTTTCAAAATTTGTCTAGAAATTTGTTGAAATCAGGAAGAAATTTTCAAAATTTATGATCATTTCAAAATTTAGCTCATTATGATTATATTGACATTTTAGATACCTTTTAAAGAAACATTTTCTAACATATTCCACTGAAAATTTCTTTAATATTTTAAAATTTAAATATTTCTCCTACTTACAATGCATTACTCCCTTGTTTTATAGTTAAATTTATGAACTAACATTAATCATCAAGTAGTTCATGTAGTGTATCCTGGAAAAGTGTTCTGATACATAAATACACATGTACCACACATTCATACTGACCCTGTCAAACAAAGTACTTACTATTGCTATCTCCTACTTGTAACCAGAAAATTTCTATGTATATTTTGTCTTTTCATTTTAAATATTTACATCATTGATAAATTAAGTAAATATATCAAGTGCAGATACTCTCACATAGAGCAGCATCTATTTCGAAAAATGACATGAAAACATTTATGAAAATGACAGTTAAATTTCTTTAAGAGGTCACTTCAGGAATGGGGATGTAGCTCAGTGGCTCTGCTGCCTCCCTCACAAACACAAGGTTCTGAGTTTGATCCCTGGTGCAAAAAGAAAAAAAAGAAAAGAAAAGAAAAGAAAAGAAAAAAGTTTATTTGTTCTTATTGATAAAATACCTTGAGTGGCTGGGGATTTAGCTCAGCGGTTCAGTGGCCTGCCTTGCAAGCGCAAGGAACTGAGTTCAAGCCCCAGTACCAAAACAAAAACAAAAACAAATAAGCAAACAAACAAAACCTTGAGTGGGGTTGATATCATGCAATTGACATTATGCTATTCATAAAAAAACAAGTCATTTGAAGACCACAGTAGAAAATCTCATATGTATAGTCATGAAGTATGAGAAATATGAAATTACTGTGCATTAGGATTGTTTCATACTTTAGAGTACAATATGGGAATAAATATCTTGTACAGTGCACAGAGCTACTCAGAGGCTCCAAGGTTGATTAGAAGTTTGTGTATATAGTTTGCAGCATTATTAGATAGCAAATATAAATAAAGCAAAGAAAACAATTAGATAAATGAGGGAAAATAATATGTCTTTTTATTTATTTGAATATATCTACCTATTTAACTAGCTAGATATCAAAGTTGTTGGGCTTGGGATTTAGCTCAGTTGCAGCACTGCCTGCCTCGCAAGCACAGAGTTCTGAGTTTGGTCCCTGGTATCAAAAAAATAAAAAAAATAAGAAAGAAAAGATATCAAAGTTGTTATTTCTTGGACAAAGAAACACTGGCATTTCAATCATAAGTGAGTATTTTTGTAATTCCTAGATAATTTTCTGTCTTTTATACCTAGAGAGCTCTGTAGAGAGCTGTCTGACCCATCTGAAATGGCAAAGGAGGGGCAGGAATGGAAGAACATTTCCTAGCCTTTGAGGAGGCAGGGGTTAATGCTTCTGCATGAGTGCCACTACAGAAATTTTGCACACACAGTGGAAGCTGAAAGCTTCAATCAGCCATGCAAAGACTGTCACGTACGTCATCCAACAACAAAGATCTCAAGTCCTTCAGATGTGTCTGGAGAATTTACATATTGTAGATTACTCTCGACATATCCCATGCCTGCATGTATTCTAGGAAAGAGGTCAGGCATTGGTGGCAGTCATCACAGAGGACTCTGGCCATGAGAGTATAATGGCTCCAAGATGTTCACAATAGCACTCATTTTTCAATCTTCTGGTGCCCACCTGGGGAACAGAAGTAGCCAAGAGAGTAAGAGAGGACAGGACACAGATTTGCCCCTTAATATGCAGTGGAGGTTTTCTAGTAAATGGAAGACACACTTTTGACTCAATATTTGAAAGTGTATAGAAGCTGTGGAAACTGTCTGATAGTTGACCAGAGGATGTCAGAACGATCAATGAATATCTCCAGAGTTGAGTGAAAGGAAAATTTTCATGCTGATTCCTTTCAGTTAAAAACTAATTAAAAAATCAATGCAGAAACATATCAAATTAGTTTGTATTCCATATAGTTCTAATAATATAAAATTGCATTTTAAAATAATCCATACCTAAATAAACAAAAGTAAATCATATGTAGTATTGTTAGAACATTTGCAAGATTATAAAAGTAGTTTATACATCTTTGAGAAGCTGTATTTATTCACTTTAATATTTAAAATATGATACACATCATTGATTTATAAGTGATTTATCTTAGCTATAACTAAAACTGGACACAGTGATTGGAATATTTTCATGATTACATAGAGATAAAAATCAATAGACTATTTTGCCTATAAAAGGAAGCATAGATGATGTATATTATCCATATATAATGATGTTAAGCATTTTCACAATCTTACCTCATTTGTTAGTGACAATAAGTGGTCTATGAATTTCAAATTTTTATTACTTTTCCATTTGCTAACAATTTTGGTGTGGATACTTGCATAAGTAATTTAAAATCTTTTCTTATGATACTTTCCCTGTATAAGGGACATATTACTAATACATAAGACATAATATTGTCTAAAAATGACTGAAATTTCAATATATAAATAATATATTGTGCTAGAGTAAACATTCAACACTTTTTATTACTAAAATAATGATAATCATCATATTACTAACTTTAACTTTAGAAAAGTTTATAAACCTACTTAGCTCAAATACTAGACTTAATATGAGTAAGAAAATAGGTGAATCTGAGGCAGCAATTAACTAAATGTCACTTACTGCTTTCTTACTTTGACCCTCCAAGAGTAATTTTCTGTTATTACCAAAAGAAGAAATTGGTTGTTCAAGTTATATATGGAAGATTCTGATTGAAAATCATTCCTCTGTGGAATTTATTTGGGGGGAAAAAGCTGTAAGTAGCAACCAATTTTTCATGGCAACTTTTTGTCGATATACGCAAACAAAATCTGACAGAGTACAGTTGATTTTGCTCACTTTGCAACAAAAGGGGAGAAAAATTATTACTACATTATATTAGAACTACATGAAATAAGAGAAAAAATAAGCCTAATAATCCAACAGAAGTTTGCCAATCATTTTAATATCTAATAATTGTAGTTTTAATTTATATTAAGATATAGAATTCAAATTACAAAACAGATTATTCATGTTATCTCTGATTACACAAATTTAAAAAAATGCATCTTTAATTTCCCAGTACTTTCCTTTGTCTTTCTTTTAAAAATAACTTACTGGTATATTGCCATACAGTCTATAATGAGTAAGGTTTTGTTATTTTGCTATCTTGTATCAGAGCAAAGCTTAGGGATCAGGCAGTTCTAGGCATATGTCCAGCTCATACTGACACCTCAGCTCGCAGAAACTTCTTTCTCATCCCAGATGACCTCCATGTTATTGTGAAATCTTCCTCTGTAAAGCTAATCATTTATCTTTAACTCTCTAAAATTTACATTAATTATTGCTTGAAATGTTCAAATTATGTGTAGAGGATTTTACCCAGGGATTTGAAAATGTTTTCAGTTTTATTAGTTATAGTAACAAATTTAGAAGCTGGTGTGTTTATAATATATTTATCAATAATAACTTACTGATAGCACATTTTTTTCACAGCAAAAGTCATTCACTGTTTGTGCCATAATGGGTAACCATGTTAATTTTTCTCTTAATTATCAGAAAAGGAAATAGCAAAAGACATATGAGGAAAATGTGTTAAGTGAAAATTTTAAAGTTGTACTGTTTGTGTTCGCTCATCTTAAGTAATAAGTAAATAACAAACACAAAGCATGCTATCCTACTAGATCTACCAAGTAATAAGTAAATAAAAAACACAAAACATGCTATCCTACTAGATCTGCCAAGAATCTCCCATGTTGACTTCAAAATCAAAAGTCCTAAACAGAACCTCAAGAAATACCTGTGCCCTGATTGAAAAAAAAGCAAAGTACAGGTGGAGGTAAAGTGAGGGAAAGCTGTCCATGTGAGAGGTTACAGCTGAATTTGGACTCAGAAGTAGCCCAGTTCCCCTCTGTACTTTGCAAAAGCCTAGCTGCCTCTCTTTGACTCTCAGTGAGTTATCCTAGTGGCTTAAAGAGGAATTTATTAAAAATGCAGAGATCCATATTCATTTCATTTTTCCCCAAATATACCCAGAAAAGCTCTTCCAAGTTGAAGTAAATTAGACACTGCTTAAATATCACATAGATTCTCTTATATGAGAAACCCAAAGTATGAATAGAGCAAAATGAAAGAGATGATAGGAAATAGGATAATAGATCTTTTGCAAATGGAAAGGGGACCAAAAGATGTAGGTAAAACGAAGGGGATTAGGGGATGAAAAGAATGCAGCTGTGTTTGGTATGTTTACTAACTCCCTGTGAGGAATTTGATCATTATGTACTGCAAATATATACTAATAAAAAACTAAAATAAAAACTGTTCCAATCTTTCATTCTATCTTTAACAGTTTATTTCAAATTCTGTAATAAATTTTATTAATGTGTTGGCTCATTTAATGATGCTGGGATAGTTATAATCTTCAATGTACTGATCAGGAAACTTGCAGCTGAAAACTGAGTAATTGATTCAAGTCATGCCTTATTCTATACAAGTAGAACAGCTGAAATGTAAACTCACACAAGCATATTCTAGCTTATAGGGCTTTATTGGCTGTCCATTTCCCATAGCCTTCTTAGCAACCTAGGGATTTTCACTATTTTTGGTGTCTAATTATCTTTTTTTACTTTAAATATCATTGCATAAATATTTTATGTGTGTATGAGAGTCGATTAACATTGTTTTCCAAAACAGTTTGCCACTCACAGTTTCTGCATTTTTCTTCCTTGCACTACTTGCCATGTGACACCTCAAAACTATTCTCAGTCCTGGTCATATATAATGAGAATGCCAACTACTGTTCCTTCTACTCAGTAAAGCTGATTTTCTGCTGCTCACACCTCTCAGTGAGTCCATGATTAACCCTCTATCTATCCATTACTGTCCTGTGCAACCATCTCCCACACAGTCCACATGGCAGGGAATGCAGAGGGACATGTGAATTTGTGTCTGTTTCATATCTTTTGCTCTTCAGTAGGATTCTATCCTGAACAGTAGGATGCCCCTTAAGATTACTCCTGAACACAGCCCTCTGACGTATTGTAGGACAGAAGATTGAATTTTTAATTTTTTCTGCAGAAATGGCTGGCTATGCAGGGGAAGTCACTTCAAAGAAAATCCCTGAACTGGATTTGAAATTTGTGTGCACTATAGATTTCATCCCTCATTAGAACTCTTGGTTTGCTTTATTAAGAGTTTGTTGCACTCTTTGGCAGCTTACCTCATACTTGCAGAGAAAATCTCCACTACTTGTTCTTCAGAGACACTGAAACTCGCTTACTACTTTCTTCTCATTTTCTTTCTGATTCTCTGTGCTATTCGTACTTCCTATAATGTATTTGTTGCTTTTCATTTTTTTCCTCACTTTCTCTCTAAGTAATATAGTCTGTCTTTTGTTACCTCAAATCCTTTCAACTGTAGAATCATGAAGAGGCTAATTGCTTTCCTAGGTCTTGCTGCCCAAAACGGTGATTGACTTTCATTCACAATTTAATCCTCAATGAACTATAATAATTAGTTATTTTATAAGAAATATTTTTCAGGATCTATAGATAAGCCTCAGGAATCACAAATTTTGCAAACTATTTTGATGTGATTAACACAATATAAGCTTACATAAAGAAACAAATTTCATTTCAAATTGTAAAAAATAATCTAATCTTTGTCTCAGAACTAAAGAAAAATACTAAATTCCTCATTCTGTTTCAACTTTCCCCTCCTGTTAGAAGGAATCATAATCACTGTCATAAGAAATACAATTCTTCTTGGTTAAAGGACACAGTAGCTCATACACTGACAATTTAAAATGCCAGATAATAGATATCACTACTACTGAGAACTAGGTCAAGTATATTGATTTTTTAGCACATTTTTACTTCCTTGAGGATTACCAAAAAAAATTAGACAGGTTCCAATTTGTTGAGAGGAGTGTGGGCATTGTGTGGTAGGATGAATGTATGGCTGTAGTATAAAGTTATTATGTCAATAAACATACTGTAGGGAGAGAGAGGACCCTTAGGCAGGGTTAAAGAAAGACTCGGTCCTTTTCAGAGGGTAGATAAAGCAGCTTCTGTGTGGCTACGAGCAGCAAGCAGTATTCAATCAGTTTTGCAGTTTGAAGATGACAGGTTGTAGTTTTGACACCTTCCAATTGTGCAGGCAACATGGTCTCTCTCTCCTAGTGCAGTCTCCTATGCCTACCCAAATTCCCCTATTACCCCACAAGAACAAACCTCTAGCAACAAGTCCAATATACAATCAATCAAGCACTGATCTTCAGGGAAATAGAGACAAGGAACCCTACCCTGTAAAACAAGTTCACAGCCCCAGATCCAGTGATGTCCCAGCTCTGAGTCCAGCCATTCTTCTAGGGTGGCTCTTTATGTCTTCCTCTTCAAATATTTACAATAAGTTCACTTTCTTCTTCCACTAATTTTCTCTTCTGACTCCTCTTCATCTTTCTACATTAGGGAGAAGGGTGGTGTGGAGTCTTGGGAGACCCACCAGCTATAACAATAGTAATCATTGAACTTCCAGGAGATATTTGGAATTTTAATCAATCAGACTTTGATGTTGATTTTTATGAATTTGTAGTTTTAAGGAAAATTTTATACAAAGGAAAAATTTTATCAGGTTCTCAGTATAATTAGAAGAAATTGATTTCTTAATACAGTAAAATATTGGTTTGTGGGTATAATTCAGACGAGACATATTTGTAATCAAAGCACTTATATATCAAAGCAAATCTTTCTACAAGAAATAATGTAAACCCAGATGATTCATTCTATAACTCCCAAATATTCATATAAAATAATTACAGAACTGTAATGTAATACAAATAAATAAAATGTAAAATATGAAGAAAAATAAATTAAACTGCACTTACCTCTGAAAAATTTCATAGCCGGTGTAAGGGAGACAAGATAGATGAGGGTTATTGTATAGAATGATTTTCACTCTCACTAATGGGATCATTGCTATCTATTTGTGCAATTGAATCTTTTTCTTTTTGTGCATTTTAGCAAGGAACTCATTCAATGACTCTTGTTTTTGCCTCCCTTTGAAGGTTTCTCAGACATGTGACATATCATCATCTTTAAACAGATTTATCGTTCATACTGCTAATGCCTCATTGGAACATTATTTTGGGCATTCATTTTCTACAAAGTCTTGCAGTTTACCATACTTTTCACACTCCCTTATCTCATTTGAAGGGAGGGATTCCTCTATCTTTTTCTCATTCTTCTATGCAGAACAGATCTCCTCTATAACCTCTTGCTGTGGGGAGACCACCCCCCTCAATACCACAGTGACAGAAAGGCAGAGAAGGGGAGGAGACAGCCCTAAAACCGTTAGCTCAGTTGTGACCATGTGACATTCAGCATCAGATAATACTCATATTGAAAGACATTAGTTGTTTATAAAGTTAAAAAAATATTATAAATGTTTATTCATCTTCCAGAACACAGAACGAGGTACTCAAAATCCAAGGTTTTACTCCGTTACTTAAAAAAACAAAAAAAACAAAACAAGACAAAACAAAGCTCCTTTCGAAGTCTGAATTAACCAGTAACCTCCCCTGATGTAAGTCGTCCTTGCTTTGGAAACAGAGCAACATGTTCTATATATAATGATCTGAGGAATGCATTTGTGCATATTTTTCCATATATATGAGCAGAATACATTTTTAACTTAAATAGGAGAGTACCTTACACTACTAAAGCTTCTCTAACAAAATATCATATATTTGGTAGCTAGTAAAGAGCAGAAATTTATTTCACAGTTTGGATGCAGGTAATTCTAAAATGAGGCACTGGTAGATTCAGTGTTTGTTGAAAACTTTCACATATTCTTGATTTCAAATGGCACGTTTTTGCCATATCCTCAATTAGTTATAAAAGAAAAGACAGTCCCTAGGGTCTTTTTTATAAGGTGATCAATTCTATTTCTAGAATTCTACCCTCATGACCTAATCACTCTTAAAGACCCCACCTTCTAGTACTATCTCTTTAGTAATTATATTTCAACATATGAATTCAGGAGGGGATACCATTTTTTCGGTTTGTTTTCTGGAGAGTTTTTGTACTGAGCATTGAACTCAGGACCTTATGCTTGCAAGGCAGGTGCAGTGACACTGAGCTAAATCCCCAGTCCTAAAATAGAGACCACTGAAGGAAGCTAATACATCAGTAGTAAGAATGAGAATACATTTCTCAAAATTCCCAATGAAGATCCAAATTGCACAAAATGTGTCCACAATATGATATACATTTACAATTTTCTTAATTTAATAGACAAAAATATTTAGTGAGCACTTTAACAGCCCTATGATATAAAGTCTTTTCATCTCCAGTAATTGAAACACATATTTCTTCAGAGACTTTTTCTGAAAAGGAAGCAATTAAATTTTTGTTTCTAATAAAATATTTGCTTAAATTAATAATCTTTGGGAGAATTATCTTAAAGATATAGACAGAGTCTGGGTACTTAAAGGCTTTATAGATAAATATAAGATTAGCATTATTTTATTATGAGTAATATTCTCTATAGTACCCACACATGAATTTTAATATACTTTTAATATTTATGTATTGCAATAAATATATATAAATCTGATTTATTTTTAAGACAGAAAACGCATGTGCTTCTTTTGGCAGAGGGAGCAATTTTTTTCCAAAGGACTTTGTATATACAAGTTTTATGTATTTTATACATTCCCTTTTTTCTCTCATATAACAAGATTCTTTTGTGCATACCAGCATGCAAATAATGTCTGAAAATTATTAAAAAATTATGCTTTTAGAAACTAAATTTTAAATATTTGGCCTAACATTTTCTGAATTATAATTACATGGAAAAGTAAAAATAAAGATGAATATAAAATAATATTCTGATTCAGATCACACAAAATACAAACAATCAGTCTAAAGTTATTAAGCTGGTGATTAAGAGGATATTTACCTGGTCAAACTATTTTGGTTAGTCTAAGTACAAACTAATTTTAAAGAGGAGAACAGCAAAATAAATAAGTATTTATTGGGATTGAATTGATGTTTTAAATTTCAGAATCAAGAAATGGTGTGTTTTAGAATGTTCTCTTATTTTTAAATATAAATACAATAAATGCAAAGAATGTTTCTATATTTTGTCAAGAGATAATGTGGCACTTTAAAGGTGGTGTGTGTGTGTGTGTGTGTGTGTGTGTGTGTGTGTGTGTGCTACTCATCCTTTGAGAA
>NW_022900942.1:19417559-19548206 GCF_012274545.1 Fukomys damarensis
GTGTTTTAGAATGTTCTCTTATTTTTAAATATAAATACAATAAATGCAAAGAATGTTTCTATATTTTGTCAAGAGATAATGTGGCACTTTAAAGGTGGTGTGTGTGTGTGTGTGTGTGTGTGTGTGTGTGTGTGTGTGCTACTCATCTCCTTTGAGAATCTGTCTTTAAGGCAGCTGCTTACAGTTTTGTGGCTGGTGCATTTTCTACAAAACACTTTATATCTTGCTAATATCAAATTTACGGCAATTTTCCATGTAGGTCAAGAACACACTGTTATTCAAGATGCTCCCATAAGAATAGCTTTTATTACTTCATCAACCTGGCTATCAACTACTTGTCCTTGATAATGAGAACTAATATCAAATATTCTAGGAGTCATTTTGGATCCATAATTTCGAATTAAAGACATATATCTATTTACCTCGGGGTGTGTGCACATCTAAATCATCATATTTTTTCATATACTCTTTAGTATTTTGTTGTTACCTTTTCACTTCTCATTAGAAGATGAGAAATGTAATCACACAACTGGCTTTTATTTATTTTTACTTAAACTCCTTCCAAAATACCTGCGCTTTAGCAGGTGCTTTCTCTATATCACAAATGGATGTTCACACAGACAGACACCCCCCCATCTGTAGTGGCTTTCTTTATCTGTGAGTTCTACATCCAGATTTAACTGAAGGTGAAAAATATTTGAAAATATTGTGCTGAATATGTGCTAACCTTTTTCTTGTCACTCTTCTCTAACCAATAAAACAAAGCATCTCTCTATAAAGTATTTACATTGCATTAGTTATTATAAGTAATCTAAAGATGACAACCTATATGGAGGGATGTACTTTTAGGTTCTACTATTTCTATGTACTACTCATAGGGGTATTTTGCATAAGAGACTTGAATATCTATAGATTTTAATATCTGGAAGAGGTCTTAGAAATCATTTCTCATGGATGCTGAGGGGTGATTGTAAATACATTCTCACAAATCTCTCTGTATAAATACATTTCAATATAATGGACAAATCAGGTGCGTCTGTGTGTGTGTGTGTGTGTGTGTGCATGCATGTGTGCAAGTACATGTGTGTACTTGACATAAAATCATGTGCTTTTCTTTGGCACTCTTCTTCTATATGAGACCATCAAAAAGTCAATGGACCAGAAGGAAAGGTTGAAAGAAATTTGAGTTATAGTAAAATGAATGCATGTAAATGGCATTAAATTCATCTGTAATTTTTTTCCAAATGTTTTAAAAATACATTTCTCCTATCCCACACACACTGACACTCAATTACATGGAAGGTTTAGAATGCAGGTGGTGGTGCTGAATGGAAAAAAAAAACAAGATAGTTAATTTTATGCTCCAACTTGACTGGGTTAAAAGATACCTGCAGAGCTGGTGAAATTTTTTGTAGTTTAATATGTCTATAAAGTGATTTTAAAGAAAATTATAATTTGAATAATTAGGCTTGGTAAGGACCAAGCCAGTCTCAATCCAATACAATGGAGATATAACATGTCTGACAAAGTAAGTGAAGGTCATTTTCCCCCTTTTATTATCAGTTAGGACATCATCCATTTTCTCCTATCCTCAGATTGGTGGCCTGGTCCTCAAGACCACAGACTTCTAAATTTATTCCAGGAAACCTTCCTACACAAACACATCTTTAGGCCTTTAGGCTCTGAATTAAACAGATGACTTTGTTTTTCAGCTCAAAAAGATGTAAAATGTATATCTCTGTAGAGTTTTGACTAACAAAAATGACCTTAGTGACTAAGAAGTATCCTGGCTGGTAACTAGGCAAGATAATGAAAGAACTGTGGCCTAGGCTGGAATCACTTTCAATGTCAGTGGAAGCTGAACCAAAATTGATTTGCTTCCAGGCAATGGGGGTATCTTATCCAGTGGCCCGGGGTTTGGAGGAGGTGTTTTAACAGAGGGGAAATGAATGAAACATGACCCCGTATTATACAAGAGAGACTGAGTTACTGAAAAATGCTGAAGTGAGATTGAAGAAAAACAGTTATGAATGAAAAAAGCAGCAATGACATTCTATCTACTTTGTGTTTTTGCAAATCTGAATTATGATTGATTTTATTTTTACTATCAGGCATATCAATATTGAATCAAAAGACTATGAATTTTAATATGATCAACTTAAAACAATATAACTGATATTTTAATTGTTTTTATGTGAAATTTCCTATTAAAATTATTATAGAATACACATTTTTTTCAGCAGCACATGGGACTTTCTTCAAAATAGTCCACATGCTAGTAAATATAGCACATTTAAGTAAATGCAAAATATCAAAATTATTCCATGCATATTAGTGGAATATAGTTCATTGAAACTAGAATTCCATGGCAAAAGGCACCGTAAAAACTATACAAATACACAGAAAATAAATAATACCCTCATATAATCAATGGGACCCAGCTCTACAATCAAACAATAATTCTAGTATGACATACTGAACACAATGAAACTAGTCCTAATAGGGAAGTTCATTAGCACCGAAACCCCACATCAAGAAAACAAAGTAAGCTCCAATAAATAACCTAATGATGCACCTCAAGGCCCTAGAAAAACAAGAACAATTCAAGCTAATACAAGGAAGGTAATTATAAAGATCAAGGCAGAAATTAATGAAACTGAGACTAAAATTTTACAAGCAATGGATTGAAAGCTTGGTTCTTTGATAGTTTAAAAAACATAGACAAACTCTTAGCCAGTCTTACCAAAATAAAAAAGGACAAGGCCCCAATTCTTGCAATAAAAAATAAAAGAGCTGAGATAATAGTGTATTGGGTTGAGATACAGACAATTATTGGTAACTAATTTGAATACCTGCACTCTAATAAAATGGAAAATTCAGAGAAAATTAATACATTCCCGAATACCTATGACTAACAAAGCTAGTCCAAGAAGATATAAAATCCTGAATAAGCCAATATCAGTTACTGAAACTGAAAAGCAATTAAAAACTAAAAACTAAAAGAAGCCAAAGTCCTAATTCACTGCCAAATTCTGAGAACTTCAAAAAAGATTTAACCCCAGTATTACTCAAACTCTTTAATGAAACTGAAAGGAAAGTAGTGTTACCAAAGTCATTCTTTGAAGCAAACATTACCCTGATTCCAAAACCAGAAAAACGCCTGACAAAAAAAGAGAACTACAGGCCAAACTCCTTAATGAACATAGATGATACTGGCAAACAGAATGAAGCAAAACATCAAAAAGATCATACATTGTGACCAAGTAGGATTTATTCCAGAGATACAGGAATGGTTCAACATATGCAAATCAATAAATGTAATGCACCACATAAACAGAGCCAAGGACAAAAATTAAATGATCATCTCAATAGTCACACAAAAAGAATTTGACAAAATTCAATATAAATTCATGACAAAACACTGAACAAAATAGGAAGAGGTACTAAACTGAGAAAAGACATCTATGACAAATCAGTGGTCAATATCACACCACATGGAGAGAAACTAAAAGCTTTTCTTCTAAAATTAAGAACAAATGGGCTGGGGATTTAGCTTAGTGATTCTGCCACCTTCCTAAAATTAAGAGCAAGATAAAAATGTCTGCTATTACCACTTTTGTTCAAAATAATTCTCAAAATATTAGCTGAAACATAAGACAAAAGAAAAAAATAAAAAGGATATGCATTAATAGTAAACACTCGGGCCAGGGATTTAGCTCAGTGATACTGCCAACTGCCTCACAAGTTCAAGGTCTTGAGCTTGATTCCCCAGCACCAAACAAAACAAAACAAAAAACAAAACAAAACAAACAAACAAAAAAGTTAACAATCAAAAATCAATAGTATTCCTATATATCAGTAAGAAACTCACAGAGAGTAAAATTACGAAAACAATACTCTCCACAATAGCATCAAGATAAATGAAATACTTAGGAATATTTTCAGTTAATAAAGTGAAAGGACTACATAAAACTGTAGTACTCTGAAATAGGACACTGAACAGGAATCATAAAAGGGAAAAATATCCCCCATTCCTGAATAGGCAGAACTAATATAGTCAAAATGGCCAGACTTCCAAAACTGTTAAATAGATTTAACTAAATCCCAATCAAAACAACATTTCTTATAGCACCGGAGAAAGCAATTTTTTAAAATCACATGGAAGCAGAAGATACCTGGAAGAATAAAAGCATTTCTGCCCAACAAAGGCATGGATGGTAAGAGTCATCAAATCCTAGACTTTAAGACATGTTACAAAACTAAAGTGATAAAAACAGCATGATATTGGAAAAAAGAAAAAAAACAGACTTATGAATCAATAGAATAGAATAGAAGAATAGAATAGAATAGAATAGAATAGAATAGAATAGAATAGAATAGAATAGACCAGAATGGCCAGGTACAGTCAGCTATGTTATTTTTGAAAAAGGTTCTAACTTGCTTTGCTGGGGGAAAGTTAGTATAGTAAACAAGTGGTGCTGGGAAAACTGGCTATCCACATGCTGAAGGTTCAACCTGGACCCGTGTCTTTCAACATGCACTCAACTAAGATTAAAAATGCATTAAAAATCTAAACACTAAAGCAGAAACACCTAATCTGCTGGAAGACAAAAAAAAAAATAAAAAAACCAACTCTAGAAGACATAGTTGTAGGCAAAGGCATTCTGAATAACACTCTGGTTGCACAAGAAATAATACCAAGAATGAAAAATGGGATCACATCAAAGTAAAAAGTTTATGCAAAGCAAAGGAAATAGCCACTAGGATTAAGAGAGAGCCTACAGAATGGGAACACTTTTTTGCCAGCTACTCTGAGATAGAGAACTAATATACATAATATATAAAGAACTAAACAAAAAGGAGAATTTAAAGGCCCAGTTAAAATGGGCATGTGAAATGAATAGACACTCCTCAGATAAACAAATATAGGTAGCTAATAAATACATAAAAAAAGGTCAGCATCATGTAGCATTCTGGAAATGTAAATTAAAACAACACTGAAATTCCATCTCACTCCAGAGAGCATAGTTTCCATCAAGAAATCAACCAATAACAAATGCCAGCATGGCTATGGGGAGAAAGAAACAATTTTCTGTTATTGGTGGGACTGTAAACTGATGCAACCATTATGAAAATCACTATGGTGATTCCTTAAGAATCTACAAATATAAATTCCATTTGACTCACTGATTTTACTTCTAGGTATCTTTCCAGAAGAGTTAAAGCCATCATAGAACAATCATGTATGAATAATCATGTTTATAGTAGTACAATGGCTGAATTTTGGAAACAGCTCATATGTCCAATAGATTAATGGATAAAGAAAATATGGTGTTTATATACAATGGTATACAAAATTTATAATGTATATATAATAATATATATAAAGATATTAGGTTATATAAACATCATATTTTTTATCCATTAACCTGCCATAAAGAAGTATAAATGAGTCAAATCTTGGAATATAGATGCATCTTGAGACCATAATGTTAAGTGAAGTAAAGAATAAACACAAACTTAAATATTACATGGTTTCACTTTTATGAAAAACTCATATATATAGAAATATGAAATAAATGACATCATAGAGAGAAAGGGAGAGAGAGAGAGAAAGTTATCATAATCCAGCAAGAACAACATACCTAAAAGTGTACCTTGACTTAGTACAATGGTGTTACATGTTTCATATTTTCTTTGGCCTACAAGTCTGGTGATCTGCACATATCTGGTTTCTTATTTTTCCCCAATCCCCAGTCCTCCCCTTACCCCATCCACCTTCCCTGTTTACAAAGACATTATTTCCATGTTTTTCCTTTTCACATACTTTTTCTTTTCCTATTTTACCTTTCTCCTACCCCTCTCACTTCCTATGCTCTTTTAGACCTTTTCTTCATATTACACAATATCAATTATACATTTTAATTCTTACATACACTTTTAATTTTTCACACCAAAAAACTATTAATTATTTACACATGTGTGACTTACTAATTTCACTTAAGAGTATGGCCTTGATGTGCATTCCACTTATCTATAAATATCTAGTTTCTCATTCTTTATGGCTGAATAGTATTCCATTTTATATAAAGAACATATCTTCTTTATTCAGTTCCCAGTTGATGGGAAATTTTGCTATTTCCAAATTTTAGCTATCATAAAGTGTGCCACTATAAATATGGGTGAGCATATATCTCTGATATGATCCTTTTAATTCTTTTGGGAAGATTCAAAGCAAGGGTATAGCTGGTTCAAATGGATCTCTAATCCTAATTGTCTGAAGTATCTCCATATTGATTTCCACAGTGGTTGCAACAGTCTGCACTGCACTCCTACCAACAATTAAGAAGGATTCCTATCTTTCCACCACCCCTCCAGCATTTTTTATTGGTGATTTCTTGATAGCAGCCATGCTTTCTGGGTGAGACGGAATCTCACTGTTGTTTTCATCTGCATCTCTCAAATGAACAGTGATGTTGAACATTTTTTTTCATATATTTAATTGCTGCTTTTAGTTCTTTGTCTGGGAAATGTCTGTCCATTTCAGATGCCCATTTTTGAATTGGGTCTTTATGTTTTGGGGGTCTGATTTTTTTTAGTTCTTTATATATTCTAAAGAGTAGACCTTTGTGTGAGGGACAGCTGGTAAAAATTTTTCCCACATTGTGGGTTTTCTCTTAGCTCTACTTGTTATTTCTCTTGCTGTGCAAAAGAAAGATTCTAAATTTTGCATAGTTTTAAGATTTTTTTATGTTACTTGTTTACAACATTAATATAAACATGAATAAGTTTATTAAGTATAGAATCATGGTTATCACCAGGAATCATCACAGTTTAGGCTCTGTTGTAGATTATTTCATATTGCAGAAGGATTTGTGCACTTGAAAATCACCTGCTACCTCATATTATGTTCACTTTTCTAATAAAATTAGTGAAATCTTGGAATTTGAATGCAAAGAATAATATGAGCTGAGCTATTCAGTCATACTAACTTTTGGTTTTGCCACATGCCTCATGATTCTAAAAACCAAATGCTACTTTCCCTGGGTTATGCATTTTATTTCTTGAGGCAAATTTTAGCACCAAATTTCTCCCCTACCCACTTCTACTGATTTTCATATTGTATGTATCATCAAGTTAATCAGAGTGTTGCATAATGACCTCTAATTTTCTGAGCTGTGGAATACATGTAAGTATTAAGTATCTTAAAAATGGACACAGAATCTCTGAGACATGTAAGATGTAACAACATCATCAGAGTTCTAAAATAATTGTATGAAATTTTCTTCTTCTGTAGGTTCCTTAATTCATGTTCAAGTGATCTGAGATTTTGGCCTTTACAATTAGACTTTGCCTTAGTACAATGCCCCAGATTTGAGAAGATTAGGGTATTAATGAATTTCTAAATTGATATACATAGGGATATTGTTTAGAAATACTGCAGTAGTAGTGTTTCAGGCTATTATGTGGTTAACTTTCTTAACATTTTAAAATATTATATCTTACATGCTTAAACTACTGTTAAGCTACTTTATAAATCAATATCACCACAGTGCCTCTCAACCACCAAAAGAAACAAAATAATGTGAAAATGCAAATTTTAATTATTTTGCTATCTAAGCAACGATTTGCCTCTAAAGTTCAATTTGAATAATATAATTATATTTCATTAAATGATACACTGGGTTAAGAGATTAGGACTGGGGCAAAACAAGTTAGATAACTGAATAAAATTTGTCAAAGTTGTGAAACCAGGGCACATGTGCAGACCACAAGATTTTAGATGACTCTGCAATTCCTGAGCACTGAAGATGAAACCAGTTAGAAAAGTGCTATTTTCAGTTCTTCATTTATATCTGGCATGAAATCAAGTGAATCTTTGATAGGTTGATTTAAATCTTCCAATAGGCCAAGTAATTTTTTGAGAGGATAACTGTTACAATGCCTCATTTGCCAAATGAAAAAGCCAGTTGAAAACTCCAGATACTGAAGACTCCTTTCCCCATATCCTTGGGGCAACTGTGAGTCTGTTCTAACTCTGCCGAGTGTGATACTTTTCTAACTTCAATAAATGTAAATTTTTTTATTCATTAATCTGAAACCAGGGAAAAATTTCACCGGGACCCATGATGTGATAACATTATTGAAATGATTTAACAGTCTTCCAGATTTTAGAATGATTTTGCTTTATTATTGGAAGTTGTCAAGCACAGACCTATTTTATCGTAGTTTCCAGCACATTATCTCATTTTTTTGGATCAATTCTATGAAGGAATATGGGTAAGTTTGAATGAGTGTATATGTGTGTATATATATCTGTGTGCTGTCATATGGAAAATTCACACCATAAGATAGGGAAAATCTACTCTGTTATACTCTCTTCACAGGTTCTTTTTAATTCAAATGAAACAAACATATTTATTCTCCATTTATGAAGTCACCCAGTGAATAAATACTTGTGGAATATTTGATATGTTAAACACTTTAGTAATTGCTAAGAAAACCAAGAAGTATAGCCATCCACCTTCCGCCATCTTCAGCACCAGAAAGGTAGCCGCGTGGGCACCCTTGAACCCCCGCAACCCCCTTCACGCTTTCAGACCTCCTGATTGTGCCAGTCTTTACACCTACTCTGTAGAGGCCGAGGTGGTCATGAAGGGTATTTTCTGGAACTTCCAACTTTGAACATCTTTAAAGAAGGGGTGGGAGGAAGCTGTAGTAGAAGTGAGTGAAGTTCAACCCTTCAGGAGGTCAGAGAACTCAGTCTGGGCCTTGCAGCCCGAGCTCAGTCTGTGTCATGGGGTTCTGCCACCAGCTAGCTGAGATCAGGGGACTTGGCTATACACATGGCATGCTGTAGATTATGACAGCAGTGATATAGTCTGAAAGAGGCCTTTCAAACTCTTTTTTCATCTTTTTTCTTTTTTCATTCCACTTCTTTTTTTTTCTGTCCTTTTTCTCCAACTCAGTCTCTTGCTCCACTATATTTTCCCTCATCTCCCTTTCTGTTTCTGCTCCTGTCCTAATTATGATTTCTTCATTTATTATTTTTTTCACTTTTCTTTATGTTCTTTTCTTATGTCACTCTACCTCATTCAAGGGTTATTATACTTCTATTTTGTTTGTCCCTTGTGAATTTAACAGTTTCCTGATGATTGTCTGGTCATTCTATGTCTTCTGGCTTCATATGAAACCTTCTCTAATTCTTTTACTTATCTACTCCTCTTGTCTTAATTCTGTTTTAAGACTCCATTCTAAATGTTAAATATCCTTATTGAAAAGTTTATTTGCTCTAAACATATTTTGGATTGCTTCTTGATTTTAATTTAATTCACATGGTTTGAGGTTGATAGACTGAGGACTACCACAAGTGGTCAATTTGCAAATTGTGCTTCATCACATTGTGGTGCTGATTGTATCAATTAGGATAAAGGATTGTGTTTGATTCAATGAGCAATTTTCTTCAGTATTATGAAAATGAGAGTGTCTATGAATCATTAGAGACCCATGGGCTGAAGCTCAACTATATTATGAAGATTTAAGTAAAAACCTAAAGGTTAAACTAAGGACAACCCAACAACAATACTAAAAATGAGAAAACGCTTAAGCAAGATACAGGGACAGACTTCCAGTTCACCAATAGCAAAGAGTGGGGCAAATGAGGATGAAAAGTTTGATAGTGAATCATCAGGACACCCTGAACTCAAAGCACAGGAAGTAACAAAACTGATCAGTCAGGCTCTAGAGAAATATAAAACAGAAGTAATTTCCCAGATAATCATAGAGATGATTAGCAAAATGAAAGTTATAATTTGAGACTCTAGAACAGAAACTGAGAGGAAAATAGATGAGCTCAGGATCACAATAAAAGCCATGAATGGCCAGCATAAGAAAGAATTGGAAACAATAAATGCCCAATAGAAGAAAGAAATGTAATCCATAGGACAGATACGAACAGATATCCAGGAGATTAAAAACTCCATTGAGAGTGTTCACAAAAGAATAAAAGAATCTGAAGATAGAATCTCAGATATAGAAGATAAAATTGCAGTAAGTGACTGTGCAACAGAGGTCTTTTGAAAACAGCAGGGAATCATGAGAGATCGATCCATCAACTCTTAGACGATTCAGCGAAGAATAACATAAGACGGATAGGAATTCAAGAAGCAGCAGGAGAAAATGCAAATCAATTTAAAAAGCTATTCAGAGAATTAATGACAGAAAACTTCCCAGACAGAGGGGAAGAATTTGACATATAGATAAATGAGGCATATAGGTCTCCAACTAGCCATGATAAAAAAAAAAAATCTACACCTAGACACATAATAATCAAGATCCCAGAAACCCAACAGAAAGATAAAATACTACAAGCAGTAAGAGATAAGAAACAAATTACATGCAAAGGAAAGCCCATCAAAATCACAGCAGACTTTTCAATACAAACCCTTAGTTTAAGGAGAGCCTGCAATGAAACATTTGAAGTACTAAAAGAAAATAACCTCCAGCCTAGACTGATGTATCCTGCAAAACTTTCTTTCAAAATGGATGGGGAAATAATATACTTTCATGATGAAAAACACCTGAGAAACTTTAGGAATACCAAACCAGAAGTACAACAAATTCTAAACAATATCCTAGGTGGGAAAAAAAAAAAAAAGCAAAAAACAGTGAAGGTAACAACACAATGAGGCCTAACAGAGCAAATTAAATAGGCAAGGTAAGAAACTAAAAGGAGAAGGTGAAAAAAACATGACAATAATAAGTTATTATATATCAGTTATAACCACCAATATCAATAGCCTCAATTCAGCAATCAAGAGAAATAGGCAGAATGGATTAAGAAGCAAAATCCAATAATATGTTGTATACAAGACACACCTTGTGCAAAAAGAAGCCCATAGACTGAAAGTGAAAGGACAGAAAACTTAATTATGTAACAGGAGCTCAGAAAAAAGCAGGGGTAGCAATCTCATTCACAGGCAAAAAAAGTTTCAAACATAAACTGATTGAAAGAGACAAAGAAGGTCACTACATCCTTGTGAAGGGAACAATTCAAGAGGAAGAGATAACAAATAATTTATTTTTAATCTGTTGAGTATGTTAGAAAGCACATATGCTTCTTTTCTCTTTTCTTCTTTTTTCTTTTTCTTCCCCTGGTGCTGGGGATTAAACTCAACACATTGTTCTGGCTAGGCAGGTGCAGCACTACTGAGCTAAATCTCAGGCTTTACAAAAATTCTTTTAAAATTTATCAATACATTAATCTTTGTCTTTATGTGTTGGTCTACCAAATTGATGAGTTATTTTGGTTCTCATTTTCTTTGCTTTTTCATTTGAGAATTTATATAATCTGTATATATGAGTAGTATGAAAAGTATTAAGGTCCATCCATCATTCTCCTCTCTCATCTCTGCCTTCTCCAAACTTCCTTTTCTGTCACTACAGTTTGTTTGGTTGGAAATTTGTTGACAAATTTTGTTATGTTATCAATATATCTTTGTACCTATTTTTATTGATAATGAATATTATTTTTTAGTAAATTTTATCATAACTATACTTAAATAAATGAATATTAAATCATTAATATCATTTAGTATCTGGTACATATTACAAAGTCTCCAACTCCCTTAAAGATATCTGTTTTTTCTCAAATCACTCAACTCACAAACATTCCACACATCACTGCAGTGTTTTATTATACCAAAGCATATATTGTATTGTAGAAAACATGCATTGTGTATATGGGTGGGGGTATGTTTTTACACATATGTGTGCACTATTAAATGAGAAATATGGTCATAAGTGTGGTAGAATTTTGCACATTTGGCATATTGATAGTTCCTCTGGCAACTTTATGATTTCTCTAAATTGCATGCTTGATTTAATTCATAGTCATTTGTTTGGGAAGAATATTACATATATGTTGGTGTTAAGTTCTATCATTATGCTTATAAAAACATAATAATAATAATAAGTATGGGACATAATAAAATAGAAACAGAAAAATATGATCTTAAAAGTGTGAACTCTTTTAGTAGTTTTTGGATTTCAAATATAAGTATATTTCTTTTCTGTGGGAAGTTTTGCTAGAAAATGTAAGTGATATAATCAACAAGCATATGATATTTATCAAATTAATAAAAACAAGGAGTTTATAAATCATAAAATTTTTAGGATGGTTTCTCAACTATAATATGTAACTGTTTTATTTGTAATTACATTATTTCAAAGATATGTGAAAAGAAAATGAGAAAGAACATATAATGTTTGAAGATCATATCAAACTAATAATGTATTTTGATTATCAGTCTGTGCTGCATAAATTTTTGTTTATTTCATATCCTTTTTTGGCTGACATATGTATGTATATTGGAAATTTTTATTTAGTATCTTCATTTCCTTTTGTCATGTATGTTTGCAATCTTTAATTAAAACAACAAAAGATAGGTGTGGAAATAAATATTTGTCATTACTGAAATGCTAACTGAGGTTAACTTTAAGCTTTTTCATGAAATGAGAGAGAAACCTCTCCTTGACTAATCACACCCAGCAGGTTATGTGGCAGTTAGGTATGGTAAGGAAAACTGTTATAGAATGTAATAATTGAGCTGAGTTTAAAAAAATCTGATAAGGAGATTGGCATTGATGTGAATTTCCTGGTCATACATATATACCTGCCACAAAATGGAACTTCTTTGTATATTGAGTAGAATCTTCGAAAACATGTTGATCAGCTCGCCAGTACAAGGGCATTACCTCAAGAGTAGACTTCTACCAAATAGGCAAGTAGTGGATGTCAGATCAGTGGATCAGCTGCTGTAATATGGCATCCAACCAAGTGCAAACATGTAAAGAAGGGAAGATAAAGTGGGGAGAATATACCACAGTACATAGCTCCAGGATACCACTGATTTTGCAGTTAATATTATATATATTATATATTATTGTTGATTTACAAGAAAACATCAACTTAAAACTTTTCTCTTGCCCAAATTTTCAATCATCTTTAGCTTTAAAAACAACTTTAATTTTAGACAAAACTGTGAATAGTACAGAATTCTTATATATAATATTGTAATTGTCCTAGAATTATCATACATTAAGTTGGTTCATTTATTACAGTTAATGAATCAATAATGGTGCATTGTTATTTTTAAAAATAACATACAATATCACTTAAGGTATGCCTAATGTCTCTTCTGTTCCAGCAATCTTTTCAGGACACTATTTTGCTTCTAAGTATGTTTAGCATTCTCATGGCTGTGACAGTTTCTCAAAATTTGTATTAGTTTTAATAATTTTGACAATTTTGAATAACATGGTCAAGTTATTTTGTAGAGTGTTTCTGCATTGGGATTGAATAATGATTTGCTAATGATGAGAACAGGGTTATAGATATGCACGTGCAAGACCACAGGGTAAAGTGTCAACTTCATTATTGTAAATCAAGAGTGCAAACTACCCAAATGGTTTATTGCTGCTTATGCTGACCTTAGTTTCTTGTTGACATACTGTTTGACAGTTTTCTTCCCTGTAAAATAACAATTCTTCCCTGTTTTTATATATTAGTCTTTGTGAGGAGGAAACTAGGTGAGGACCAACTCTCAGATGTAGATAATTATCCTCCCTTTATTGAAAAAGGAGTACATCACAGTTGTCAAAAATTCTTTTGCAGGGATTGGTATATTCTCTACATTTATTTAATTATTCAATCACTTATTTACATCAGTATAAACACATACATATTCAGTTGTTCAGTTATGATTCAATACCTTTCTATTTTATTTCTCAAGTAGTTCTAGCTCTCTGATTTAAGCCCCGTATCACCATGACATAACACTATAAGTGTGTGTTTGTGCGTGTGTGTGTGTGTGTGTGTGTGTGTGCTTTCATTCAGCACTTTCTTACTTTTGATATTTTAAACTGCACTGAGCTCAGGTTGCCCTAGTTCTAGAATCAGACATTTTTCTGAAAAGTACTGACACACTTTAACAATGAATAATATTAGAAACCGATGTGCATACTTGGTGTGCTTATCACTAGAAGATAATTCTTTCTTTTAGAGCCTCTCAGCTGACAGAATGAGTGAATACAAATGCACTGATTCCTCCATGTGTATATACTTGTTAACATTTCTATGAATGGTGACTGTACTTTCATTATTCAAAATGAGTGTATTCTAATGTATCTAACATGAATCTATCAGCTCATAGATCATTCTAGCCTTGCTTTCCTCTAAACCTTACTCAATGAAAACATTGGTTCTTAACATCTGCTATAACTTTACTTAGTATCTGTAGCTTAATAGACAGCAATAACTGTATCAAGATTGTTCAGCAGAAATTCTGTGGGGGAAAATCTTATCACATAGATATTGAAACTATGTATATTTTCTATCACCTTAGTTTTACTAAACCTATTCATTTCAACAGTTACTTCGATCAGCACATTTTCCCCCACTGCCTTAGTGAGCTACTTCAGGCATTTGAAAAATAGGTCATTTTTTTGCTGTTCTGCATTGAATACTAGGATCTCCTGAACTCCTAAATATTTCCCAAATCTATTTATTAAAATTAAAGTCACGAACTTTTTGACAAAGGGGTTAGGTAAATATTAGAGCGACATATTTTCAATTACAACTTCATATGATAAATTTCCATTGTTTTATTTTGTTTTGTTTTAATTTTCCTGGTTCTCCATCCTCCCTGCTTTCACATATACCTTGGCATTTATTGATAATTTTATTTTCTTCAAAGGTTTGTTCTTTCTAAATTGTCATATAACTTGAATCATATAATATATACTCTAGGCTAGATTAATTCACTTTACTGTATTTTAAGTGAATCTAGGGCTGGAGATTTAGCTCAGTGGTTCTGGCACCTGCCTTGCAAGAACAAGGACCCAAATTTGATTCCTGGTAAAAAAACTAAATAAAGTGAATCTACCTCTAATTTTAGGTTATTATGCTGTTATAGTATATAAATTTAATGCTGTATATTTAACTATAAGAATGGATTTTGTTGCTTACCATAAATTTTTTAAAAATTATAGTGCTATTTTATTTGGTTCAAGTATTTATTAATAATTTTGGACTTCTTTGATTTGTGAGAATTACAAGTGGGTTTTTAAATATTTGGTATCATTATTATATTTCTGTGTTCACATCTCTTTAAATTTTATTTTTGCATAAGAACATACTTTGTATAATTCTTCTTTCAGAACTGCTTACCAATGCAATTATTTAAATATAAGATGACAAGTAATTGCACATTTTTCATTAATTTTATAAGATAATATAACAAGATATATAAAAATTATAATTGTATACAATTTTTTAATTAAAAAATCAACATTTAAATGACACCTGCTGAGTGCATCTAGGATAGTCATCACATTATGTAAACAAATGTGATGCCTGAATGACACTAGGGTTAAAATGTTAAGTGATTAAAATTTGGCTTATATTGGAAGATTGTGGTCAGCTTCTTCTGGTTAATATTTCATGGACATTTGAGATGACTATATACAGCAATACCTAATTTCATGAATGCTTCTGTTTCCAAACAACTCAGTTCATAAACAAAACCATTGGGCAGAATTTTGCTTCTCTTCACAAACTCTACATTGGGTGCAAGAAACAATCCTAGGCATCTTCCCCTCACAAACACAAACATAACCATTTTCACCAAAATCATAAAACAAATTATTTTCATAAACAGAAGTACCACTGTGCTTTGCTATTGTTAAATGACATAATCTATAAACGTCATTTTGATTAAATTGGATAATACTCATCAAATATATAGCAATTGATATTATGTCTGCTTGAATTGTTGCTAACAAAAAGTTTATTGATTTCTCTAATATATAGGTGTCTGATTTATAATTTCTTGACTTTATGAATATGTGAAATTCTATAATCATACAACTATTTTTTTCACTTTCAGTTGGATAGTCAGTAGATATCCTAATTTACATGAGGCTTTAAAACTTTTTATAAAGTGTTAAATGCGTGTAGTAAAGTATAGACTAATGTAAATACTTTGACTATCTTTGAGGTAGCCTATGCTAAGCAAAAATATCTAGTAGGTAAATATGTTAAATGAATTTTTTACTTACATTTTTTACCTGCAAGTTCCACTATTAGAATTTAATCTCATTATAAGTCAAGGAGCATCTGTCATCTATTTGTCTATACCTTTTCATGGTTACTAATTTCTACCTCATCTATTTTTATATTATCTTATTAGATGAATAAACATTTAGAATTATTATATCATCTTAGATAAATTACCCTTTTGATATTATATTCCCATAACTATATTTAACAAAACTTTCTCTTTTCATGTGATATGTACGATACTATATTCTTACACATCTTTTTATCCCAGTATGTCTCCTTGTTCTAAAGTCTACTTTGTCTAAAATTAATAGACCAGCATTATCTTATTTTGATAAATGCTATCATGATGTATCTCTCCCCATCCCCTTACTTGTAAGCATTTATATCTAAAGTCAGCTTCTTTTATAAAATATATGGTACATCTTTTATATCCACATTCACAATCTCTGTTTTTAATTAATATATTTATTCATTCACATTTAAATTAATGATGGATAAGCTGTAGAAGTAGTTTAGTGAGAACATTTGCTCATCATGTCCAAGACTCTGGGTTTAATCAAACAGCACTGTGAAAATTAAATAAATTAAAAAATAGTAATGAGCTGGAAATGCTGATACACACCTGTAATCCCACCACTTGGAAGCCTAAGCAAGAGGATTTCAAGTTGAAATAAGCCTATATAATTTAGTGGTTTAGTGTGAACTTCTTTCAAAATTTAAAAAGGGCAGGGCCTATAGATCAGTAAAAAGGCCTTGTGCTTCATCACCAGCAACACCTAACTGGTGACTGATATGGTCAGAATAATATTTACCTTGTTTTTCATTATTATTCGTTCATTAATTGACATTCTTCAGATGTCCTTATGTACTCTGGCAAAGTCTGTGCCTTGCTATTCTTCTATCTATGACTCACTGATTTTAATGTAAGGAAGGAGGGAGGGAAATGTTCCATAACACTATAATTAAATTTTAATTTATGACTAATCTTTTTAGAGAGCCAATGTGCCTACGGTGACACTTTCACAGGTATTTCTGCCCTACAGCTATCAAGAAAGCTTTTGCGAGCTGGAATGAGAAGATTTCCTTCTTCCCTGGATAGTAGGTCTCAGATGAGTGATTTGGGCTCCTGAAGATTTGCTATTCCTGGAAAACATTCTGTTTATATATTCTCAATGGTTACTTTTCCCTCCCAACTAAAAATATCAAATTATAGTTTGTTGTTGATTTTTTAGTTCTTTTTCTCAAAAGCCTGCTAAAAAAAAGTGAAACATATATAAAATTAGAGCCCCAGAGGTTTCTTTTATTCCCCTCAATGAGTTTTTTTTTATTAATAATGCTTTTTTATTCTTGTTGAGTTTATTGGTACATTTTAGGTATACAGTACAGTTACATTCATCATTGGGATCTTGTACCTTTACATGACAGGTCTTGGCTGTCATTTTTTCCCCATACCCCTGCCCTCCCTTCACCCCCAACTCCCTTCCCTATTTAGAAAAACTTTGTTTCCAGTTTTTCGTTTTCTCATATTTTTTTCTTCCCCCTTATTTCCTTTCCCCTACTCTTCCCATTTCCCCTGCACCTTTAGCATTTTTCTTCCTATTTCACATTGTCAATTATATCATTAGTATCTTATATACCATTATAGTTTTGACCTTTTAGTATAATGTTGTTGGTTTATCACAGATGATTTTTATTAGATTAAGATAAAGACTATTTCAACATTCTGCAGAGTTTTATCCTGCTTGGGTATTGGTCTTTGTCAAATGATTTTTATGCATCTATTGGGATGATCATGTTGTGTCTGTCCTTGGTTGCACTAATATGGTGTTTTAAATATATTTATTTGCATTTGTTGAACCATTCTTGCATCCCTGGGGTAAATCCTACTTGGTATATAATCTTCTTGAAGAGTTGTTACATTCTATTTGCCAGTATCTGAAAATTTTTGTGTCTATGTTCATTAGGGAGATTGGTCTCTAATTATCCTTTTTGGTTGGTTCTTTCTCAGGTTTCAGGATCAGTGTAATGCTTCTGCTTGGGAATTAGTTTGGGCAGAATTGCTTCCCTTGCAATTTCACTGAAAAGTTTGAGGAGTAGTGGCATTTGATGTTTTCTAAATTTCCTGTAGATTTCAGCAGTGAATACAAGAGGACCTGGTCTTACCTTTCTTGGTATGTTTTTAACTGCATCTTCAGTTTTATTGACTATTATTGGTTTATTTAGAATTTGTATATCTTTTATATCCTTGGTAATTTATATGTATCTAGGAGTCTGTGCCCCTCCTTTTTTTTTTCTGTTTTCCATCTTATTAAAATTCAGGTTCTGGAAGTAGGCATTGATGATCTTCTGGATTTTTATGCAGGACCTGTTGTAATTTCACCCTTTTCTTTCCTAATGCATGAATTGGAGTCTTTCCTTTTTTTTTTTTTCTTTGTTCTTTTTTTGTTAAGTTTGGCTCAGTGGTTGTTAATTTTGTTTAATCTTTCAAAGAACTGACTCTTTGAGTCATTGATTCTTTACATTGATTTCTTAGACTCAATTGCATAATTTCTGCTCTGATCTTGATAATTTTCTCCCTTGTAAGAGCTTTGGGTTTGACTTACTCTTCTTTTTCTAGAAGCATAGGGATCAAGATTAGGTTATTTATTTAAGCTCACTCTGTTTCTCTGATGTGGGAATTCACTGATATAATTTTCCCTCATAGAACTGCTTTTATTATATCCCCTAAGTTCTCCTATGTTGTATTGACATTGTCATTTAATTATAGAAACTCTCCAATTTATTCTTTAATTTCAACTGTGACCCATTGATTATTCAGGAGACTGTTAAATAATTTCTGTGTGTTTACATAATTTTTGTGAGGGTTTTGCCATTGGTTTACAATTGTATTGCACTATGGTTTATTAGTATGCATAGGATAATTTCAATTCCTTTGCATTTACTTAAGAATGATCTATAGGGCCAGGGATTTAGCTCAGCGGTTTGGTGGCCTGTGTTCAATCCCTGGTACAAAAAAAAAAAAATTATGAACTAGTATGTGGTCTACTGGAGAATGTCCCCATGTGCAGCTGAGAAGAATGTGTATTTTGATGCTGTGGAGTGGAACACTCTGTAGGTATCTACTAAGTCCTTTTGTTCAAAAGTTTGTTTCAGTTCTGCTATTTCTTTGTTGATTTTTTTGTCTAGATGATATGTATATCTGTAATTATGTTAATTCTTATTTGATTTTTATGCTCAATAATATTTTATATAATTGGGTGTGTTGGTATTTTGTGCATATGTACTTATGATTGTTATCTCTTCCTCTTGGATTTTTCATTTAACAAGGATGTAGTGACCTTCTTTTTCTCTCTTGACCAGACTTGGTTTGAAATTCACTTTGAAAATAGAATAGCTACCCCTGATTTGTTCTGAGTTCTTGTCACATGGAGTATTGTTTTCCATACTTTCACTTTTAGTCTATGAATTTCACCGTGAGTTAAATGTATTTCTTGTGTGCAGCATATTGTTGGATCTCATTTTTGATCCATTTTACCAGTCTGTTTCTTTTAATTGGTGACTTGAGACCACTTACATCCATAGTTATAACTGAAATGTTTTGACTTATTCTTCTCATATAATTTTCATGTTGTTGGATCTCTTTTTTTCCCCTCTGTTTAATGGCTTACCTTGGCTGGTGGATTCATTCTAGTAAGGGTCATGGAATTGTAGTTTTCATTATCTTTTTCTAGTATAATATTTGGGAGTGTTGGTTTGGTAGACAAAAATTTCTTCAGCTGTTGTTTGTCATGGAAGTATCATATTTCTCCATCAATTCTGAAGGATAATTTTGTGAGACACATCAATCTGGGTGAAAGTTGATTTCTTGTAGGGCTTGAAATATTTCACTCCAACCTCTCCTTGACTTAAGTGTTTGGGTTGAAAAGTCTGCTGTGATACTGATGGGCTTTTGCTTATAGGTAATTTGTTTCTTTATAATTTTATTTGTTTTGTAGTAGTAATAATAATTTCTTACATTTACCTGAAAATTTTCTTTATTTAAAATTAGCAAAGACATATGATTCCTTACTTTTGAAACATATTACACCTTCTAAATTATTATGATCACCATTCTATATGAAATGTGTTGAACAGCATATTTAAATGTGATTTAACATGACAATTATGTGACTGGAGATGCAGCTTAGTGGTGCAGTTCTTGCCTGTCATATTGAAAGATCTAAGTGTCATCTCTGTCATTGCTAAAATAAAATAAAATGACTACTAAGTAAAGCTATACTTAAATTACTGTGAAATGGATACCTTGTCAATAATAGACATCAATAAAAATATGCATAATTCTTAAGCTCATGAACATAGTCTTTCGCTTTTTATCCAGTGGCTCGTCATTATTGTACAGTTATTTAAAATCATTTCTGGCTAGGGCCAGAAACTTAGCTCTGTGGTTCTGCTGCCTGCCTCGCAAGTGCAACGTCCTGGGGATTTGATCCCTGGAACCCCACCAAAAATAAACCACCAAACAAATAAAAATTTTTTTTCTGGCTTATATGAATTCCAAGGCTGTGGCCAAAAAAACATTTTTTTAAGGTTGAATAATGAATATTTTTAGGTTTGTTGTCCTTATCGTATTTGTTGAAACTAATTAATTCTGTTTTTGAAGCATTACAGAATCATAGAAAATGTATAAATAAATAGGCATAGTTTCCAATAGAACATCCTTTATAAAGTCAGGCAGCTGACTCATATGTAGTGCTTAAAAAATAATTATTTTTCATTGTCCTCAGGATTTTCCTGGGTTATTTCCTGGAGCACAGGTTCTAGTACTGTCTCTATTAATAGAGGTAAATAACATAAAATACCTGTTTCAGTTTATTTATGCCCAAAACTGATTAAAATAACATTTATCTATGAGAGCAATTGAGGGGGGAAAATTAGGTTATCATATCCCCACTTCAGTTTGTTTTCAGGAATTTATTAAAATTTCTCAAATACATGATATGGGTTTGAAGATAAAGTCAGAAAATATACCTGAAAATATAAATTATCAGACCTTCTAATTTTACTATAAAATATAGAAATAGTTTCATAAATTGCATAGAAATCTTTTTCTTATTGTTACAACTAAAGCATACTATGATTCTATGCAGCTCGGTATTGTTTAAAAATCTGGTTAGTTGTATGCCAGTTAATTGACTATTCAATCAATCAATGATTAACAATGAAATGTTTATCCTTTGTTCTCTGGCATTTTCAGACTCTTTGGTTTCATCTTCACTTGGTTAACAGAAGTGTATATGACTTTGAAGTAACCTAGATTTTTAGCATATAACTCCATATTTCATCCTGAATTTCTCCCAAAGCTGCTGTTCTTTGAATGGACACTTTCTATAGAGTGATTATCGTATACAATAGTTTTCATAAGATACAGATCTTCCTTTAGTAGTGGCCATTCCTGCAATTTCTTTAAAGCAAAAACTTATAGTTCAATTTTTTTCTTACATAATTTAACAGACAGGTGAGTTTAATGCTTTGCTAAAGAATTAAGAAAACTTTTCTAAAACATGGATTGCCAGGATGCAACTGCAGGACCCTTATGAGCAATTTCATTTTGAAACATAGTGCAGTATGAATCACTCTACTGGATATCAGAATTAATACTAAAAATTATATTCTAGAATATTTTAAGGCACTTTCATTCACTTGCTGTTTTTCTGAAACTTCTAAATGAATCAAGAAGTACACTAGGTAAAGAATTTAATCACTTCAAGTACAGTGTCCCATAGTGACATTTTACAGGACATATGAAGAGACCCTGGTCTCTTATCTTTTTATCTCTACTTGGCTTTGATTATTTTATTAATATCTGATATGCTTTGGTGAATTGATTCTAATTTATCATGCCAAATCTTCTCTCTTTAGTAATCACAGAAATACCATAGAGCCATATAATAGGTGATCAATAACATAATAAAATAAGCATTTAAGGCAGGTATAAACTATCCTGAAGAAATTCACATATCCAAAAAGAAAAAGGGTTACAGTTGGACTGAAAGAGATGAAAGCTATTTTGGGGCCATAAATGACTCCTATTTAAAGTTAATAAGAATAAAATAAATTGTAGCAGCCTGAATGTTACCACACACTCATACTACATGAATTTACAATGACATTATTTTTATATAGTCTTGTTAAACTTGTGGAAATGTATCAAACAGGTGAAATATTCTTTATTATCTTAATAAATTACTAAAGATATGCAAAACATGTTAAATAGTAAACTGTTTAAAAACATAAGAGGAAGAATATCTATAATAATATATAGTTTATTCTTGCAATCTCTCAGGTTTATTGCATGGGATAAGTGCTAACCTTTTTCTGTATTTTAATCAAAGTCATGGACAGTTTGAAATATAAAATTCAAGGATGGCCTAGTAAAACTCACTAGGACAATACCTAAAAAAATCAACATATATTCTACTTAGGTGCTTATATACATATATACACTTTCAAAAACACTATCATTAAATTTATATTTCTAAAAAATATTCCCAAAAATATAGAAAGAAAAGTGTCAAGGCTTGTACTACTGTTGGTTAAAATTCAGATGCATTGTTTTTCTATTTCCTGATCTTGTAATTGATAAACATACATTGCAGGGCTGAGTAATAAGCTTTTTAATTTTTTTTAATTTACAGAATGAAATGCATAAGAATTACTGAAAAACTTCATAAATGCAAGTCTAGGAGAAATTTTCAATATTGTTTGTTTGATTTTGTGGTGTGGGTACATGTGTGTAATTTACAGTGAATCAAAATGTTATCACTTTGGCAGGAAAATGTCAATGATCACAGATGACTTACTGCACTAAATAGGAAATGTGTAGAAAAAAATAATAAAACTCTGACTCTACAGAACATTGCTTCCTCTGCTGCTCATCATTCTGCAAATCATCATGGGATTAATCACTTTTGTTATTCTTCACCTTCTGGATTTCACACAGTTCCTTCATTTTGTTAGAGCTATAACTGAAGAAAAAAGGTGAATGTATCAGAAATTCAGAGCATTTCTGACATTAAGCAAAATTTTTTCATAGTCAGTAAAATTAAAAAAAAAACACTCTGTCCTAAAAACAGGGGCACATGTTTAAAATTCCTTTAACACATTGGAGATGTAAAGTCCAAGAAGATATATCTCAGTTTAACTATTTGATTTTGTAAAATCATTGATTTGCAGAAATACAAGAAAACCTAACAATAGCTTCAACTGCTTGTACTACCAGACAGCAAAAATTTCAAAGGAGCAACAAAAGAGCTATACAAATTTGTATCTAAAAAATTCCTGATTAAGCCTCAGGCCAATAAGGAGGAACAGTAGTGTGCCAATACTTCTGCAAGTTGACTTTACCTTCTGTGTATTTCAAAGCTTTTCATTGGCAAAACTCAACTAGAAATTTGTTGGCAATGTTTTGTTTCTGAAAGACAGTAGGGAGTCCCTCGTAACAAAGAGCATGCTTCTGGATAATTTATATAAATTTTCTTTTTTATTTATACCCATATCTAGCTCATCAGATTTTGTCAAATCTATTTTTCAGTAGGTGTCAAAATTATTCACCTATCTCCATATCTACCATTGTTGTCCATTATAAGCCTACACTTTTTCACATGGACTGCTGCAATGTTTTTGCCTGTTCTCTAATTACTTTTTCTTTTTGTTTTTTGGTACCTGGGATCAAACTCGGAACCTTCCACTTATGAGGCGGGCGCCACTGAGCTAAATCCCTGGCCCTGTTCACTAAATACTTTTAATGTTATATTCATCTCCCTCAATATGTTTGGCAACCAGTCATTTCACTAAGGTTCTTATTGTATTGTGTTCATGCTTCAAAGATAACTATTTCATGCTTTATGTTGGATTCAAATATATTCAAACTTTTAAAAATAAAATCTGTGATTAAAAATTAAAATTTGTTACGTGGTTACTATGTGCAAGGAATGCAAAGCTTTCTCTTTGGAACCTCATAAAAGCGTGAGGAATAATTTGGATGGTAAATGTTCACATTATATCTATTTTATCAATGAGGACATGAAACAGAAGTGATCAATCAACTAATTTATGGCCACTTGATAGCAATAGAAGTGCTAGTAATGGCCTTTACAGCATTCCTGAGGTAGGTGCTATTCATTTTCACAAATTTTAACAATGTAGCAGACCTAATTTGCTTACACATACTAGCATGTAGGTTTATATATTTCTTGGAATCTATTTTTTCATCTTTGTAAAATTATTCTTCTGCTGCTCTATATGTGGCTTAATTTTCCCAGTCTAGATTTAAATAACTTCTCAAAGACGGATTTTAAGATTATTCTCTATAAACCTCTGATTATTTCATTATTTTCTGTATACTATTATTGATAAGTAATTTACACAGCATTCATCAAATTTCTAATCACTCATATTTTTCAATGTATTTGTTTTCTATCTACGTCTTTTAGGTATTGTTAGACAAAATAATTTTAAATTAAATTTTGAAATTCCTGCAATATATATTTATAATATATATGTATATATTACTGGGGGAAATCTATGCTACAAGTTCTATTTTTTCTGGTGAATTCTAACATGATTATTTGTAATGTTTATAATTTCAAATATATTAATGACAACTCTCTTTCCAGCTGTATTAGAGAAAATATGCTACATGTTATACAAAGAGTCTTAGAGGTTAGCTAATGTGACAACACCTAGGAAAAAATTATCGCATTCAATTCAGGAATTCTATATGTGGTATTTAGAAAAGAAAATGTCTGAAAATCTTTTTTGCATGGAAATGATTTATGGTAGCAAATTTCAAGATAGAATATAAGTGGATGGTTATAGTAAAGAGGATGTGTTACCTCTAGTAATATTTTATATCTACAATTAAAATTAGATTTGGGTAGAGTAAAAGGTCATGTAAAACAGGGAACAATGTCCAGAAAACTGGCTATTGTAAGAGGAGTAGAAAGTCAAGTTCCCACTTCTCATAAAAGCCCAGTGTAAGAGCAATGTGAAAGATAAAATTCAGCACACATGTTAGGAGCCAGGGAAGTGATACCTTAGTCAGGAGTTAAATATCAATGAGAGGAAGAAGTTTTTGCGTGCAATGTGATGACAGATTTAGTTTATTCAATGAAACAGGTGTTAAAAGGAGACTGTGGACTTAAGAATGAGAAAGCTAACACATGTATTTGTACCTCATCATCTTGAATAAAATGGATGCAGATTTCATGAATCAGTGCTGAACCAATATTTCATGAATTAATAAGTGAATGCATTTTACTGGCAAACAGTTCCCTCTTTTAATTTAATAATTTTATGTGTAGATATATTATATTTGGAACACCATTGTACTCATGACTGCAAAGATCTGAATGTAGCCTGACTTAAGAGACTAACAGTTCTCCAGTGTGCAAGGGCCAATGTGGGATATTCTATATTTGAATGAGGGTTCAATTTAAATTGGTGTTCAAAGTGTGTTACAGGAATAAATTGAAAATTTCTTGAATTATTTAACAGGCTAAAGAATTCTTCATTCCTTCCCAAAGATATTGAAACCTCTAATCAATGCATTTTCATATGTGTAATAAAATGTAAAAAAAAGTCTTAGTCAAAAAGCTGAGTTGATCTGTACAGATTTCACAAATTCAAAAATTTTATGCCTGGGCATCACATTTTTAAACTTATAAGATATCTCATAAAATTTTAAATAAAAAAACATATTTCTTCCTATTTCATATTGTTAATTATACCATTAGGACCTTGTGTACTGTTATAGTTTTTCACACAAGACAAACTATTCAGTATTTACACATGTGTGACTTATTTATTTCACTTAAGAATATATCCTCAAAATGTATTCATTTTCCCATGAATGACTCTACTTTCTCATTCTTTATGGCTGAGTAATATTCCATTTTATAGAAAAATCACATCTTCTTTATTCAGTTTCTAACTGATGGGCAAATGGGCTGTTTCCATGTTTCAGCTATTACAAACTGTGCTGCTATTAATATAGGTGTGCATATGTCGCTGTGATATGATTCTTTTAATTCTTTTGAAAAGATATCCAGCAGAGGGATAGCTGGGTCAAATTGAACCCCTAGTCCCAGCTCTTTGAGGTATCTCCATATTGATTTCCATAGTGGTTGCACCAGCCTGCACTCCCACCAACAATGGAGAAGGGTTCCTTTCTCCCCACAACCCCGCCAACATTTGTTATTGTGTGATTTCTTGATAGCAGCCATTCTTTGTGGGGTGAGGTGAAATCTCAGGGTTGTTTTCATCTGCATCTCTCGAATGACCAGTGATGTGGAACATTTTTTTCATATATTTACTTGCTGCTAAAGGTGTAGGGAAAGTGGGAAGGGTAGAAGGAAGGGAATAAGGGAAAAGAAAAAAATATGAGAAAATGAAAAAATGGAAATAAACTTTTTGTAAATGGTGAGGGGAGAAGCGGGTGAAGGGAGGGCAGGAACAAGGGGAAAATATGAGAACCAAGACTTGTCATGTAGCGGTACAATATCCCAGTTACGAATGTAACTATACTGTATACCTAGAATGTACCAATAAACTCAATAAAAAGAAACAATTAAATAAAAACATATTTCATACCTTCCATAAAGTACTTTATTATGATGAAATATGGGCACATTGTGGAAATTCATCACCTGAATGTGAAAGCAGGAATTAAAAAACAGGAGAATAAAATATTAGTAGTTTCCTTTAATATCCTAAACCTATCTCAGATTTATATAAAACAGAACCAAATAAAAACAATAAGATAACTTTTAAAATATGTTTACCGTTTATTTTATATAAAACTTTAATTTAGTTCTGCTTTGAAAATAGTACCTATTTTTAACATTGAATGTAACACATGTTAGTAGTATTCTTTAAATATTTCTAATAAACTAATGAATAATTCTGGATATAAACACTGACAACTTGCAATTATTATCCTTTGTCTCAGAGATGTTCGTTAAGATGTTAAAAGGTTTGAATAACTTTAACCGTGCCAAATGCTTATAAATTCAAGAGACAGTATTAATGATTCTCTCTTTTAATTGTGAAGAATAGAGCCACATAGAGCCAATATGTAAAATTTGAGTTTAGCAGTTTTAAAAGTAGTGTAATAGTTCCCAAGAATCCATGCTGTTAGAACTTTGAATATGAGAGAAAAATAATATATAGTCACATGATTTGCTGAAAGATAAATTAAACGAGGTATATGGTGTGGGGGTACATATTTTTTTGGCATGTGAATGTCCTTCATATATTTAGATAGCTTTATTAGCAACTGTATCCCCCATCTTCCTACTCCATCTGCTTCAAATTTTATGATTTGGCAATTAACACTCTACCTTTCTCTAAGTAAATTACAATAATCTCCCTCCAAAGTGTATTGTACAAAGTTGAACGTATAATACACAAGCTATCAGAACATTAGCTACATTTCAATATGTAGTCAAAGGCTAAAATCACTTTAGTTTTTTTGTTGTTGGTGCTATTGTTCTGTCAAATTTTACCATCATTTTATTTGAATATTATGTCAGTGAAAGTGCTATGTATTTGTATGGGTAGACAAAGACATGCTTCATTTAATTTTAGAGTTATAATTAGTAGTCATTCAAATTAATTTTCTTGACTTGCTTTAATCTACATACTTTCAGATAATTTTGATTCCCCAGGCAATTTGCTTTCTGAAAATCTGCAGTCTCTACATTTTAAATAGAATACAAGTTCAACTTAAGATAGGGATCAAAAAGATAAACTGTATTTGCAAATGGTGTGCTCATTCATTGCAAATCCTACGAAATTTAACAAAAGGCTAATAAAAATAATAAAAAGTTGGGAAAGGATTCAGAATTTAACATCCATATATAAAACAACTGAAAACTGTATTATTATGAACAAATATAATTGGAAAACAAAACCATTTACAATAGTATAAAAATAAGAAATAGAAATTTTCTGATAAAATATTTGTAACACCTGTAGATTGAAATATTGAGAAAAATTGAAGATGACACAAATAATGCAGTTATAGATCTTTTAAAAATTTCAGAGATTAGGGGCTGGGGACTTAGCTTGGTGGTGCTGCCAGAGTTTGATCCCCGGTACAAAAAAAAAAATTGAGATCAAATATTGAGATGTCAAATATACAATAATTAAATGTGTGATGGCAATATATGTGATATTTTAAATTTTATACTTAAGGATCATTTAAACTTTCCATTTCTGTTTAAGAATATTTTAAAGAAATCATGCAGAAATTCATGATTTAAAAATATATGGATATAGCCGGATTTAGCTCAGGTTCCACCACCTGTTTCACAAACACAAGGTCCCAAGTTCGATCCCTGAGGCAAAAAAAAAAAAAAAAAAAAAAAAAAAAAAAAAGGCTATCAAAATTTCAAAGAATGGAGTCTGGAATTCTTGACTTTGAAGAATTGTTCATCATATTAAATTTTGTATTATGCCTTCATAGTACAAATCTCTTCAAACATGACTATTATACTATTTAATTTTTATTTACAGAGAAATAAAATATTTTAGGTATTATTAAATTTGACAAATCGTGTAAAACCTAATATAATTTTATTATGTAACCTAACTAGAATGTACTTACAGTTTAATATATGTGGAATTTATTTTTTCTTCTTCCTCCATTATTTTTTCTAATATCTTTCTTCATATTTTATTTAATATTGTTTATTTATCTATAATAAAGAACAAACACTTTTGTTTATTCTTGTTCCAAAATCACACATTTGGAATGTACCTGTGGTTTATCCTCACTGTTATATGTAACCTTTTTAAAAATATATCTTATCAATCAGTACTTGAGAGTAACTATGTACCGATAGGCAGTAAATAAATGCTACATTTACCAAATAAAATGTTTTCCTCTGAAATGTTACAAATAAAAAATCACCATATGACAAATGGGATTTTCCATCTACAGAAGCTCTGATTTGGAGAGACAGAAATGTTCTGCTTATGCCTAGTGTTAAAATGACTAATAAACCTGATAACTTAAATTAATAATTACATTTTCTTTAGATGAAATCCCTCATAAATCATGGTATCTAAAAATTAGATATAATTTTTGAAGACAAAAAATAAAATTTCTTCATGTTTTTAAAGCAGAAAAATAAGCTTCAGTGTAGAAAAAACAGTGTAAATATCATGGAAACATGAAAATATTATTAGTAATTTCATTTTATAGTTTATATTTTTATTGATTAAGCAGTACTCTACTCTTTAATTTGAAATTCATTATTACTTTCTCCCAGAAGATAATAAAATTTATCAAATCAAGAAAATTATTAGTTAATCATTCTAAAAAATGAGCATATTTTGGTATTTTAGTTTGGCATGATGGTCCTTGTGCTTCTTCAACACAGTGTAATAGACAAAATAGGATAAACTGTAAATATATTAATCACACTTGATTTTGGCTTAGACTAATACATGTAACTCAAGTGACAATGCACTTTTCTCTATATGTTTTTTTTTCTCATTGAATTTATTGGTACTTTTGATATTTATTTAATTCCAAGAGAATGACGTTTAAATTGAGATCCAGGTATTTTCACTTGTGTGCCATATTTCTTTATATCTTGACTTAGACTTGGAGCTCTTATGTTTGAAAACTACTGTACGTGTGTGTGTGTGTGTGTGTGTGTATTAATCTATAAAGGGAAATAAACCTATAATGTCTTATTTGTCTTCTCAAGCTGGGTGACTTCATTCTACTAATATAAGAAAAGACTATATTTACCTTTAATAGTGAAAACTAAGGTGAACCAGTTTCTGATATCATGATGCAGATATTTTATTTTATTATCTCATGGAACAGTATGCAAAGTAACAGAGTTTCTAACCTTAACTGATTTATTTTACCAAGAATTTTGTCTTGGACTGGGAATTTGGCTCAGTGGTTCTGCTGTCTGCCTCACAAGCACAAGGACCCAAGTTCAATCCCTGGTACCCCCCCAAAAAAAGAATTTTGTCCTGAGTTCCCTGATACTTCATTCAATATTGACATCTTTCTATTTTTCCCATATTATCTTCCCTCCTGCAGAATAATGAAATTATTTTGCTAATTGCAAGAAAATTCTTAGAAAATCACTAACACTATCCCCTCAATCTATCTCCTTGATTGCTTTGCACATAATAAACTAATGGAAAGTTGAAGAGATGTTTATATATTTATAAAGTATGTATGCATCAAAGTTATTATTCACAAGCAAAGTTAAATATTCTTCATCAAGATAAATATTTCCAAATCATGAAATTTACATTAACTTTAAGTCCCAAAAAATTGTAACATTAATTCCAGAAAGGGCATAATTTTGCCTCTTGAAAATTCAATTTTTATACTTCCTCCTATATAAAATTTGTCCACAAATAAACAAATTTTAAAAGTATTATCTGAAAATAGTACAAGTAAATTGCAACATATTTGCAACCTGTCAGATAATTTTACTTGGTTTGTTGTGTATGCTGGAAGACAGGGCATTTGAGCCAAAACCTCCAACTATTAAATCCAAAAGCCTTCCAAAGTCTCCACCTCTGAACTCACCAGGTTTTGGGGAAAGATTCTAGATCTAAATTATATCAGGCCCTTGTCCATGTTCCTAATCTTGCTATTACTTCTCTCTATCCACTCTGATAACATAGCCTTTAGACTGGTGACTACCAGAAATGAATGAAAGCAAAAGGACAGTGTTGTACAGAACAGTGTCGATATATGTGCAGACTGTGCCAGACAAAAAAGTAATACGTCAAAGTCAGTGAATCCATTTTCTTTTGCCTCACAAGACGTTATTTGTGTAGATGTGGTGTCACCTTTTTAAGTCATATAATATAATGTACTGTACATTGTGGTTATATCTAGGATTCTCTAATGGAAAAACATATATATATTTTTTTTTGAAAGAGGATTTATTAAATTTACAAATAAGTGGTGGGACATTCCACTATGGCCCCCTGACCAATCAAAAGGAGGAGAATCCACAATGGCTTCCAATATACTGCAAAACTAGAAAGCCCTACAGATACTCGGACGGAAAAGATCACAGTAGTGATGAGGGATACAGCACCGGTGCAACAATGAAGGTTTGGAAGCTCAGTGGAGAGTCACCAGTGAGAGTCGGCAAACTGAAATAATCGGAGAAAGTTACCTAATGGTGATGGCAACAAAGACCTCACCAAGTTGGGAGAAGCATTGGTCTTCAGAAATGAGCAGACCTCCTTCTTCTTTCTATTTTTTATTCCAACTGGTCTACAAGGCTGAGTTGGCACCACCCACATAGGGTTGAATATTCCCTCCTCAATTTGCTGGCCTATATATTAATCATTCGCAAACATATTTAGACCTGTGCTTTACTAATATGTTAAACATTTATTAATGTGGCCAAACTGACACATCAAGATTAATCACTACAATTTGTATAAATTACTACTGAATATTGGGACCTCATATTCTCATTCTCTGGTTTATCACTAAATACTGACATTTAACTATATAAATTGATGCAGAAGATAAAAGTGTTTTTGAAGATAATCTTTTTATTACTGGAAAATTTGGAACCAAGACTAAAAACATAAACAAAGCAAAAAAAAACATTGTTTTTTATAAGAAATATATAAATATATATGTAGATTTCTTTATAATTATACATATATGTAGGTTATATATATGTGTGTGTGTGTGTGTGTGTGTGTGTGTGTGTATATGTAAAATGAGGGGGCAAGAAATGAGTAATCATTAATCATGCAGAAATAATCATGCAGAAATAATCTTATGATGTTGACACTGTACTTTCTTGAGTTTTCTGTGGAACTCAAACAAATAAAAATATACCATCACTTTTGTATTATATACTATATTAGTTTTATTTCATGTTAATTTTCCTTTTCTTTCAATAGTCTTGCCTAATAGATCAAAGACTAACAAGAAATCCCTTTTGAAAATCATATATAATTAAGTTCTTTCATGTTTCATGATATTAAAAATATTTTATAAGAATGTGGAAAATTCAAATATGTGATGTGTAATTAGGTATTTTCAAATATTTCTAAAGTAATTAATTGTTATGGTGAAGACTGAGGTAATCTTTGATTATTAGAATGTCCAGTTATATGAGAATTATAAATAATTTAAGAAAAAAGTAACCCTTATCAAATATTAACTCAAGCATATTTGCTGACAAAGAAAATTTCATATACCGTACATATGTTTTTCAACACTTTCTATGATCTGTGTTTTATGAGTTGTATTGCTAATGTCTTCCCTAGTCTTTAAAGTCTAAATACTTCATCCTTTTCTGAACTGGTTTTTACTTCTCGTGGTTGTTGAGGCCAGAAAGTCCAAGATAGAAGAGTTAGCAGATCCAGTATCTGGTGAGTGTGCATTCACTGGTACATAAATATTGCCATTTTCTTGTGTTTTTACTTGGTAAAGTCAACTCTTTCTGAAGTATTTTAGTAAGGCAGAAACCCATTCATGAGGGCTTTGCCTCCTTGCACTCCTGTCTCCAAATGATGAAGATGTCAACATACGAGTTTTGTGAATTCCGGCCTCACCAACCATGAGAAGTAAATTTCTGTTGTTTATAATCTATCCAGGTCAGTTTTGTGTAGTAGCACGGATGGAATAAGATATATGACATTGAAAGTTTGGAACCTGAGGCTAAGCATACAGGAATGAATAAAAATCTAGAATTAACTTTTTTATTATTCTAATAGCTGATTTAGTTATTGTTCCAGTCATGTATGTTGGGCAATTGAAATGTACAGAACTGAAGGAGATGTTTTATTTCTTGTCAGAAAATAGTTGGTTGTTCTATTTTGCAGTATTTTTCAGCTCTTTCTACAATCACAGTTGGATAATTTTGTTTTTTAGCTAAGTAAATTAGAACAATGTTTTAGTGGAAGTGCTACCTGAATACTTCAACATTTCTGAGATTTGTTCAGAAAATTAAAACTAATTTTCTTTTCCTTTAGTATCAACACTGAATTTCACAAATATGTGTCAAGGAATTGATAAATCATCCTGAAATAGTTTTATTGAATCCACAGTCAAGCTTATTTTTTGTAATAGTGTGAAGCTTATTTAATCTGAACATTCATGCAATAATATTGAAAACCAATAAACTGATTATTCTTTGGCAGTAAATCATTTTGTGTTATATTTGTGGTTAATGGGATAAAATAAAATTTGAGTATTTTTTCATGACATGGATCTTCAGATTCTATTTTAAAGAGCTACATTTTCCCTTTGATTTTTCTTTACAGAAAATTAATTATGGTCTAAGAGAAATAGTATGCAAAAGTAATTGGTATTAATATTATATAGATAATAATTGCCATTTAGAGTCTACTTAATAATAGGAATTAAAAGATTCTTAATTCAGTGTGGTTGAATAAGCTTCTATATCTTAGTCCTGTAATTTGACAGAAAATACAAATTTTACAAAATTGTAGAAAAATATTTGAAGGAATTTATCAAGAATAAATTGCAAGAAACAGGGAGTTATCAGTTTAAAACAAAAGAAATCATGTAAAGAAGTTTCTTGCTTGTTATCGTCTTCAGCATATAAGAATGTCCATGGCTATGCAGAGAGAAATTAGTGGTTACAAAACTATAATAAAGAACTTACATACTTCCTTGAAGAATGAAAGTACATACTTCAAGGCAACTACAACTACTGTGATGTATAAAGGGAATTCTTGTAAAGAGATGCCAGAGATGTATGGATATAAATTTAGCTCAAATTACTGATCCTGGCTGAATTAGATATGGGTGAGAAAAGATCCAAGAAAGCAGGCTAAAATTAAACTAATTCCAGTAAAATAAATCACCATTCATTTCAGAAGAGTTTTGAAACTTTATTTCAGCCAAATTATCTACCTACCTTCAAAAATAGCTGTTACTGTAGGAATACGACAAATCTTTTTGTACTCTCTGGGATACAATCCAGATTCCCTCTCCATGCAAAGGAACAGAAATGCAAGAGCAAAGATTATCAGTGATGAGAAAAGAGACAGTCTGACATTATACATAAAGAAAGATGTTATTTGTCTATTGTAGCAATAATAAAGATTTGCAGATCATGCACATCATGGATAAAAACTTTGTTTAAGGAATGGGGTGAGACATGATATAATTAATCCAAAAAGAAATGCTTAGAATTCAGAAATGTTTGAAATATTATAAAAGTACTTCATTATCTTTAGATTGTATGGATAAAAATAAGTCAGTAATTAGACAGTAAATGAGAACAAAAGTTGAAAATAGAATACTTAAAAAGGATGATGTGAACAGTGTCTCACGTACATAAGAGCAGATAAGAATAGATAAACATATGTAGAACTGAAGTCCAAGAAAAGAATAAAGCAAGAGTGGAGTAAAAAAACTGACGAGAATGTTTCTGGATATCCGCACTTATTAAACATATAAATCTCCAAATTCAAAATCTCAGTAAAGGAACAAAAGAAAAAGTACAAAATGATATAAAAATAAAAGTAAATATTCTTAATGAAAGTATAATGAACATACATTTCAAAATTTGTGCAATGATGATAAAAATGCTTTTGTAGAAAAAATGTACTGCTTCAGATGGAAATTACAAAGCTCAAAGAAATGTGCTTCAGTAGAGAAATAGAATTTTTAGATTTTTGTAATTTTTTTAGCTCAAAATTTTCAGATTTTTAAAAATCTAAATCTAGGATTTGATGCACTACCACATGTAATCATAATAGGCTATTCTATCAAATTTTTAAAGCTGCTTGTAACATATTGAAATATAAAATAACATAAATATTCAAAGAATTATTGGAAAAGGTAGAAATAAAATGATTTCAACTTAACATATATTAAGAATTATTATCTCACCAAAGAAATCAAGAAAGTATACGTTTCATTTAAGGAGTCAAAGAATGACTAAGTAAACTGAGATCTGAGTATTAGCCACTAACATAATACAGTAAGACTATGATAGTGTTTTAAACAAAGGGATGGAGACTGAATATTAATAAATCTCAACTCTTACCTCACAAAATAAATAATAACAGAACCATACATGAAAGCAAAAATTATGAACTTTTTGAAGAAAACTTAGGAAAATGTTTTGATTACATGTTAGTAGAGAAACATATCTCCATAAAACATGGAGAGCAGAACCATAAAACAATTATAGAATAAACCTATTACAATGTCTACATTCCCTCACCTATTACTTACCAACAGTATTTTTTAATTCCCAAATTTTAAAATTTTTATAGATACTTCATTTATTTGTAATTTTTAGTAGCCTTGCTCCTTTATCTGGGGTTTTGTGTTCTATAGTTTCAGTTACTTGTGGTCGGCTATGGTCTGAAAATGGTACTTTTATTGACTCTTTAACAAAGAGGATCTTTGAGAAAGAATCAAAATTAACATGACTTTTATTACAGTATTTTGTTATAGTTTTTCTTTCATTATTAGTCCTTTTCATTAGTCTCTTACTGTGGTTAGTTTATAAATTAAACTTCATCGGGCATACATTTACAGGAAAAACATTGTGCAGCCTTTCCTATTGCCCATGCATTCAGGAATCCAGTGTGGGTCTTGGGATTGTTTTCCCACAGATAAGGGGAAATAATAAAAATTCATTTTTATCAAATATCTTAAAAGTATGTTATATTGAAGTATGGTTTGTTCTCACATTGTTGTTTCTGGTGAAGCACAATCTTTTTCTGATTCATCTCTTCTAAAAGTCATAAACAAACAATAGAAATAAGTGGAAGTGTTCTACAAAGGATATGAAGACAGAATCATTAGTCAACAAGAGTAACAATCTACACTGCACTCTGCTTTAGCACATGGTCATTCATCAGACTCTACACATGCATCCTGGCCTTGTAACAAATAGATTAGTGACTGAATCCCAGAAAATATCAAAGTCTTCAAGAAAGCAAATACAATATACAAATGAGACCACTGTCTACCTGTAGCTTGACAGTGCTATGGTCTCCTAATATCATTTCCATTAACAGGAAGAACAAAAACAAAAATATTGTCACTTGTATAAAGGATAGAATCAGATTTTATTATGACACAGAAATAGCACCAGATAAAGTAACACAGTAATTCAGACAGGAACAATCAGTCTGTAACCCTGGGAGTAGAGAAAGAGGTCCTACGCGTAAGTACTGGTGAGACTGACTCCTGGGCATTTGTATGATTGTGTTCCTCTGTGAGAGCAGGGCTTCTGGACACCTTCATCAGAATCAAAGTATACAGTTTGTCACCTAAAATATTGCACAAGTGAATATCATATTTCACTTTCCAAATAAACAGGATTTGTGTTACGTAGTAAAAAATAAAGTTATCAAATTCCATTATAGATGGAAAAGTTTTTTTTTCATGTGTTCATTAAACTGATAAGTGGTATGTATTTGCAGAGATCACTATAGAAATCTTCAGAATGAAGTTATTTTCCTCCTCAGAGAAACTTAAGAAAAAGTTATGCTTTCATTTGCTTGTAGCCTGGTGTTTGATGATTATTCTTTTTTCTTCTGTTTGTTTGTTTGTTTTTTGCATTTATTACAAGATTTATTCTTTTCTTCCTGACTCCAGAATGTCATGTGCTTATTCACAGTGATGATACAGGCAGATGTGAGTTTTTCCTTTTAATTTATTTCTAGATCTTTTAAAGCAATTTGAGATGGACAATAAGCAACTCATAAGAATATTTTTAAATGATGTATTTACAGTGCATATATGTTCATTTAAAATTTTCAATAGCAGGTTTTTAAAATGATTTAAATTTATACTTTTTTTTTCTTTTGCTAAAATTTTGCATCTTAATCATATAAAATGACCAATTGCTTTAGGTTAGTAAGAATATATATGAAAAATAAGATTGTTAGCTTGGGATTTAGCTCAGTGGTGCTACTGCCTGCCTTGCAAGTACAAGGTCCCGAGTTCAATCCCATATATATATATATATATATATATATTTCCAGCCATGGAAGTTATTATTGTTGATTGTTAGCTTGGGATTTAGCTCAGTGGTGCTACTGCCTGCCTTGCAAGTACAAGGTCCCGAGTTCAATCCCATATATATATATATATATATATATATTTCCAGCCATGGAAGTGTTATTATTGTGAATTAAGACACACGAGTAGGCCTTCTGCAATATCAGTCTGAAAATCTTGCCCAAACATAATTATAACTTTAGTTACGTAGTTTGATTTAAAATGCCTGTCCATCAGGGATCAAACTGTATCATCTAAGTAATGAGTTCTTAGAATTATGGGTTATAACCAGGCAACTTGGAAATCCAGAGTAAGGCAGGGTCAGGAGAGATATGAGCTGACAAAAATCAAACTTATCAACTTGCCTGTAATAATCTTACAGTCACCTGATAATAGACTTTAATCACTAGTGCACAATTCTTTCACAGAAGATCTACAGGCATATGTGTTTAAAGAAATAACTATAAACTACCAACTGCACACATAGGAAGGTTATCTTATTCTATCCCTGTCTACCTGACACTTACATAACCTTTTCACCCCCACTGCATTTGAAAAGAAAAAGCAATGACAGAATTTCACTTACTGCTTAATATGACACAGTAATCGCTTGTACAAGTGGAAGCATGTGTGTCATTGCTAGAAGAAAACATCAAGTCCCTACATGGTATCACTTTGTTCTTTTGGTATATTGAATTGAAACACTGTGATATAAAGCTTACTATTATTAATGTATTTATTTCAATGATAAAGGAGCAAGAAAGAAGAAAATAAAAATATGTAAATGTTTGTATATGAATATATTCATAATGAAATAAAGAATGCTTATTTTATTTCATTTTTGTCTGTATCTCTATTATACTGAAAGATCAAGATGTAGGTAAAGACACAGACATGAATAAGTCATGTGGTCACAGCTACAACATTAGTACCCCACTGTTGAGGTCTCCTTGAGAGGAGGGGACTTGGGGAAATGACCATGGACACAATTAATGTACAAAAGCAGATGGCTAATGTCAAAGTTCATTTTAACACAGGGTCTTAAATAGTAGTTTCAAGGCCACACACAAAAGCATGATCGCAGTGGTTTGAAGATTAACCTCAGTCACAAGGAGGCACGAGTAAGATAAACAGCAGTCACAAGAAACTACAAGCAGATACACACTGCTCAAACTAAAAACATAACATTAAGATAAAACAACATCTGTTTATGACCAGAAGGGAGTGGAAACTCGGAACAAGAACAAAGAAGGAATTAGGGGGTTGTTTGTAGGCCAAGGGACTTGGCTCCAGCACGTCGCCTTTGGGACACCTGTGCCCCGGTGAGAACCAGTATTCTGGGACTCAGGGTCAGCTCTTCGGCCATCCGTCTTCTCATGCCCCAACAATCCCCCCTATTATTTTTTCCAAAGGGCCAGCATAGCAGTGAGATCATGCCCAGAGGGACGTGCATCCATCCATCATTTGAGGAGAAAGTATCCTGTAGAAAACAATATGATAACCAAAAAGAGAATAATAAAAGCACTGGCTACAGAGTGTGTGAGGCTTTGAAACATGCCACGAGGGTCCAGCCCTCAGAACTGATCAGCAATATAAGTAGCCTTATCTTGATAGGGTACAGGTACCAATGATTTATCAAAAGTGTATGAAATATCTTGTAACAAGTCATCCACATTGATCGACAAGTTGTTATGAAAGTCTTGCAGATGATATTTAATCTGATCCCACTTATAACAGGAGGGATTGTACAGATGGGGGTAACACAATTTTGTGAGGAATTCTAATCACATTGTAGCATAACCTGATGTTGAAGGAGAACTATCTGGTCTTCCAGCCATTTCACAGTTTGTTGTAAGTCTTTAAATTTAGAATTCAATTCCTGATCAATAGCATATTGTTTCAACCATAGCTGGTGTGAATCCTTCTGCCAAGTATGTACAAAATCATGTGTTTGTACTGTGGTCTGTAAGGCCACACCAGCAACCACAGCTGTGGCTGTCACAGCAACGAGCCCTAAGACTAGCAGTACCAATTCAACAACAAAATGCTTAGAGCAATGATGTAATTGAGACAGAATCTGATAGGCTAAGCCCCCATAGGCATCAGCTTGCCAGGGTTGAGTAAGATTGACTGGCAGCCAGATGCCCATCCAGGCCTTTAATATAAAAATGGAATCATGAGTGGCATTGAAAGGAACAGAAGCATTAAGGCAGGTATACAATCTACATTCAGAACAAGTTACACTTTTTTCAGATAAATTGAAACTAGCAGATCTTATCATAATAACAAATGGCAATTTTACACAACAGCTTATACAAAAACTAGAATTATAAGTAAAATTATACTCAGAGTAGGAGTAGGAAGTGCCAGCAAACTTTTGTTTCCACGTTATCCAGTGGTGGAGGGCAGCAGGAAGCTTCCAAAGGTCCCATTGCTTGGGGCTCAGTGGAGTAAGGAGTCATGGCTGAGGTGGTGCAAAACCCCCTCATGCCAGGCAAGAAGTTTGCCTTCTCTTCCTGTGCACGTAGTCCTTTTAGTAACATTCCAAGAGACATTTCCAAGATAATCACAAAAGGTGGAATTAATATCTCCTGAATAGTTAGGTAAGAATTTACCATGAGGTCCCCAATCTACCCATACCAGATCTGTGCCGTTTTTACTGATTAATTTACATGAGGTCCCTGACGTCTGGAGCAATGAACAGGTGTGTATACATAATGTAATAGTAGGAGAGAGAGGATCAAAAGCTTTCCCGCACATCTTTGTAGTATTCCATCCAGATATGGCAAATGCATGAGCTTGTAATAAGCCCATAAGAGTGCGGGTAGTCTGAAGGGCAAGCAAAATATAAGCCCAAGATTGTAAAGCAATATCTAAACACAGCATGGAGTTTCCTACACATAAGGGCACTGTATTATACCCCAAAGTAAGATTAATGATTGTAAATTCTTCTTCTGGAAAAAGGGGATTGCCTCTGCCCCCAAGGGCCAGGAGTGTGAACAGTATCATTGCGGTACAATGGAGGTCCAGATTCAGTCGGTTCCACTAGGCCAAGTAAAGGCGGATAAGGTACATAAGCCCCATAAGTATGATTATACCCCATTACCTGGGAAGTGCAGTTAGGGACAGCAAGCATAGCGAGAAACAGGTGCTCCAGCGTATGAACTTTTCCAGTAGTGGCCACGATTTGTTTTGCTTTTTGAGTGAGGCTTTTAACCTGGCCCTACATTGTCGGGTTAACACCCGTCTTTTCTTTCACTTGTTTCTGATGGCAAGGGCAGCCACACGATGAGTGATGTCAGGTTCCGCCCGAGTTACAACTTCCATTCCTGGAGGCAAGCCTGGTTCAAGTGGTGGAGGTGTCCACTTGAGAGCAAGGTGCCGGCTGGTGGCACCACTTTGGGATCCAGACATTTTCAGAATCAGCAGAGACGTAGGCCTATCCTGGTCCCATGGCAAGGACTTTCACAGGCACCCAGTCGCTCCCCTCCTGTAATTTGGCATGAGCAAAAAATGGGTAATTGTAAAGAAGAAGAGAGAGAAGATTGTAAAGTAGATGTGAAGTGTCTTTGTGCTCTGGATAGTGGATTGGCAGTGCAAGGCAGGTTAAGAAAGTTAATGACATACAAAGCAAGATGCAAGCATATAGTCAGTCGGGGAAGTACACACCCCCCCCCAGGGCAATCCCCCCTTTTTAATTTTTTCTAGCTGTAATTTGATAGTTTAATGAGTGCGCTCAATGATAGCTTGCCCTTGGGGATTGTGAGGTAATCCCATCACATGGGTAATGTCCCATGTTTTGCAAAATTGTTTAAAAGCATGTGAGTTATAAGCAGGACCGTTATCCTTTAAACTCAGCAGGAACACCCATAATGGCAAAGGCAGAGTACAAGAAGTTTTTCACATGAGAAGTTTTCTCTACTGCCATGGCTGTGGACCACACAAATCCTGAAAAGGTATCAATAACAATGAATATATTTAAGCCTGCTGAAAGGAAGAAAATGAGAAACATACATTTGTCAAATTTGATTAGGAACATAGCCTCTAGGATTAGGGCTGGGAGGAGCTTGTCTCAGATAGACAAACAGGACAGTTCAGCACAATCTGCTTGGCTGTGGCAAAAGGAACTTTCCATTTCTGATGTACTCATCCAGTATTAGAATGTAACATTTGATCCCCCCCCCCAGCGGAAACAAAGGCAACAGTTAGTAATTTATCAGCACAATCATTACCATAAGTAAGTGGACCTGGGAGTCGGGTATGGGAGTGAATATGGGTGATGAACACAGGATTAACTCTCTCTTGAAGGAGCTGTTGAAGAGCCTGTAACAATTGAAAAGCAGAGGAAGAAGAGGCACGGAGTACGGCTATGGGAAGCAGAGGGAAAACATGGGCAACATACAGAGAATCTGTAACCAAATTCACAGATTTAGAAATATTGATTAGCACACAATACTCAGCAAATAATTCATTTTGTTGAGTAAATGAATATGGAGTAGACTGTGTGAAGAAGAGTTGTTGATCTCTGAAAACTGATATCTTATTTAATTTAGTAGCATTAGTAAAAATGGTTTTTGCAAGGAATGGGGGATGAAGAAACAATAGAAGAAATAATCCAGTAACATTGGGATCAAAAGGACAATAAGGGATCACGAGGTAAATGAAATATAATTTTTTCCATAAAAATCAGCCAAAGCAATCTGAAAAATTAGGAGAAAAATCGCTATAAAGTTTGAAACTGGTGTGAAGTGAGAGGCAGATGAATAGCATCAGGATCAACACCTTTTAACTGTATTATCCAAGTTTGTCTTGAAACAATGAGAGAGGCGATTAGTTTAAAATATGGCATGACTTTGTGGGAAGGCTGAACAGGAAGATAAATTCATTCAATAGGAGAGTTTTTGATAAAGAAGCCTTGTGGGGCTGTCAGGAGTGTTAATAACAAGAAAAGAAAGGTAAATCATCAGGAATACAAAAAGTGAATTGAGATTGCAAAGCACTTTTAATAAGCTGTAGTTTTTTAAAGCCTTTTTAGAGAAGTTTTGTGGGCTGCCTAAAGCAGAGGGTCTTGATAATGTAGAAAGTAGGTCAAGCAACTGGTAATTAGGGATGCCTAATATGGGATGAATCTAGTTGATATCTCCCAATGATTTTTGAAAGTCATTTAGAATTTGCAAAGATTTTTTTTGAAGAGTAATTTTTGAGGTTGAATCTGAGATGCCTGTAACCTGAATTTTAAATAGGAGTAAAGGTCTTTAGTTTGAATTTTGTTTGGAGCAATTTGAACCCCATGTTGTTTTAAATTATTATTATTATTATTATTTTAATTGTTGTCATTCCTCTTCACCAATAACAATCTGTTTAATGGTGACCTCCAGGTGGGCAATGAAATCTAAGTAGGCCTCATCTGGCTGTTGAACAATTTTTATATAACTGAGACTAGACTCGCCAGAGGGAGGAATGTGATATCAAGCTTTCAGAACTCTTAAACAAGGGGGCCATCCCTTTGCAATTGGATCCACATTTTTAGTTAAATGTATTATTTGCTGATTTTATGGGCCTACTCCCTGAGTAAGCACCCCTAAATCAGTATGATTTCTTTCAGTCATGTGCAAAGTAAAAGGCAGGTCACATTTAGGATCCCTGATATAGGGGGCAGCAGAGAGAGTTAGTTTTAGCTGTTTAAATGCTGACTTGCTCTTTACCGTATAATAATTCCCGTCCTTTTTGGACCCTTTAAAGCTTCATACAGAGGTTTGGCTAAGTCTGTAAACACTCGAATCTAGATCTTGCAAAAACCTGTTATTTCTCAAAAATTTTTTATTTGCTTTTGAGTCCTTTTATCTCTCAAGCAGCATATTTTATTTTTTTGGTGGGGGAAAATTTAAATCTTAGGTATCCGATTTGTTGTTTGTAAATTTGAGCCTTTTTTATGAAACTATAACCTGTCTCTTGAAGCAGCATTAATAGTTTTTTAATACCTTGTGAAGTTTTTATTTATTTAGCACATCAGAAAATTAACAATAATAATCATAATTATATGTATGAAACTTTATGCCCTTTAGTTTAGTTTGAAGTTAAAAGCATTTTTAATAAAACCTCTTAATAACTCTGTTTTCCTATACAACATAGCATATTTTGAAAATGACCATTATAAACATATCACAATAACATATTTAGAATGCAACCTCTTGATGATAACCAATGTAAACATTTTATAACAACATAGTTGATGAGGCATATGTTTTCATAAGGCTATGAAAATTATTGTGGCTCTCATTAGTGAAGACCAGAATATTTTTTTGAGCAGTTGCTTCTTTATTCACCAACAGAAGTGTACCCAAAAGTTTATATTTAATTATCTTGACAAATTTTTAACTTATAAAACTTGATTGTAGAAATTAACAAATTATTTGTATCCTCAACAGCATTTTAATAAAAATATAATTGGACAAACACTTTTCAAAAATTTGACAGACACAGACAAACATATACCACAATTTATGAAATTAGAGTGCCTTCAATGTATTTGACTAATTGAATTATAAAATCTCTTTTAGTTACAACTAGTCAAAATGTAGGTCAATTAATAGAGATCTCTTGTAGAATTAGAATCAAAAGGAGTGAAAGCTCTTTATGACTGTAAATGTAAACTTTTATAACAAACTTGAAAACAACAAGCAAACATACATATTTTCTGTTAAATCGTTTTTTCACACCTTTTTTATATACTTAGGCCTTCTCATCTTTATATCTTTTTTATCTCTTTTAACATGACAAACATACAAAAAAAACCCTTTCGTGTCAAAGGTATATCTTTCATTTATAGCTTTCCTAATATTTTTGTCTCATTTACTTTTAACCTTTTATAACAAACTTTAGTTGTTAATATCTTAAATTTTTCCTTTTTTAAATTGTTCCATCTTAAAATTTGACTGGCTGCTAAAAGAACAGTATTAACTTGAGTTTTTTAATCAACAAAGTATAAAAAAGAGCAAGTTAACCCCATAATCGCAATTCAAGAATTTGCAATGTACAAGAAGTGTTTTAAGTACAGCAATTAAACTCAATTTAAGTTGAAACAAAGATACATTTATCAAATAGTTAAAATTTTGTAATGTGATTTTTCTTGTAATATTTCTTGATATCTGCTAAAATACTGGTGCAGTTTCTCTGGCTTTGTTTTAGATTTTAGACCTTTGCAGGCAGCATCAGGCTGATAACACAGTGTTTGACTCTTTTTTTTTTTTTCTAAAAATATACAGTTGCAAATATGCACTTTGATCATCTGGTCACTTCACTGCAAGTAACTGGGATGATTGAAGTGTGTTGGAGCCTGTAGAGCCTATTCCAGATATAGCACAAGGGACCTGGCGATAGGGCCATGTAAAAAGCCTGTGCCTCTGTGCCTCTTGGCAGTGATGGAAGCATCAGTGCCAGTTTCTGCAAGTCCAGCAAATTTTCTCACAAGTGAGGAAAGTTCCAAACTTTCCTTGAGAATCCCAGGGGTTGTGTCTGACTCACCACTTGGGTCATTCCTGATTCCGTTTCCTGTTTCTGGGTTCTGCCAAGTCCCTGTTTGGGTGCCACTTGTTGAGGTCTCCTTCTAGAGGAGGGGATTCGGGAGACGACCACCGACACAATGAATGACCAAAAGCTGATGGCTGATGGCAAAGTTTATTCTGACACAGATTCTTACATAGTACTTTCCAGACCACACACACAAGTATGATCACATTGGTTTGATGATTAACAACAGTCACAAGGAGGAATGAGTAAGATAAATAGCAGTCACAAGAAGCTACAAGCAGATACACACTGTTCAAACTAAGAACATAACATCAAGATAAAACAACATCTGTTTATGACCAGAAGGGAGTGGAAACTGGGAACAAGAACAAAGAAGGAATAAGGGGGTTGTTTGTAGGCCAAGGGACATGGCTCCAGCATGTTGCCTTTGGGACACCTGTGCCCCGGTGAGAACCAGCATTCCGGGACTCAGGGTCAGCACTTCGGTCATCCAACCTCTAGTGCCCCAACTCCCCACATTCAAACAGGGTACATTCTTAAACCTAGAGTTGATGCCTAAAATTGAGAAACTAAATAATCCCACCTAGGATATGTTTTTGTTTTTGTTTTTCCTATGCTGTGGTACCTCTTTTTTTTTTTTTTTTTTTTAATATTTTGTGTTTTTGGTTTTTTGAGACAGGGTCTCACTATGTAGTTGAGACTGACCTGGAACTCATCATATAGCTCAGACTGGTCTTGATCTCACAGTGATCCTTCTGCCTCAGCCTCCCAAGTGCTGGGATTATAGGCATGAACCACCACACCTGGCTTGTGGTACCTCTTATCTACAGTTTTGTATTCCATGGATTCAATTACTGGGGTGAAACATCCAAAACTTCAGTATTCCAGAAAAGATGTAATATTACAGAAATTAAATCATAACTTTTAAACAGTTTTTTGATTGCCTATACATTGTTTTATTGTGTGGTTACTAAATTTGTTGTGTACATTTATAAAGTTCATGCTACAATAGATATGCTTTATAACTGGAGGTATATATAGGGAAATAAGGTTATATAAGATTTGGTTTTACGTGTAGTTTTTGGCAGTTGCTGAGGTTTTCAGAACATTAAACCTGTTGGATAAGGGATAATGCTCTATATGCATGCACAAATTCTTTGACTTTCAATCTTAACTATCATACAGTATGGCCATAGCTTTTGCACTTTGAGGTGTGACAGCAAAACAAGATTGAGCTTCTTTTCTCTTCTTTACAGTCTCACTGATAGAAGATGCATTCTTAGAACTTAGCCTGGCATTGGGTTTTTTATTTCTAACTGAGTTGCTAATTTTTATCATGTTACTTAAAGGAAGCACTTTACATATCCTTTTTGGTCTATGGGAATTGCCAGTATCACTGCTGTTACATTTTGGACCCTGATCTTACATCTACTTCTTTTATAAAACTGATACTTTATGACTTGAAATATGCATGCATATGAAAAGATAGACACATAAAATATAATTTTTATTGATCATCACAATATTGACAAATATGAGTTATCTTCGATGTTTTAATATGCAATGGAAGAAGAAAGAAAAGAAAGAAGGAAAGGAGGAAAAGAGGGAGGGAGGGAAGAAGGGAGGGAGGGAGGGAAAGGAGATTTAAAAAAAGGAATTGTGATGTGTTATATACAAGTACCAAATCTACACCAGGAATGTAAACATATACTATAAATATACCTTCCAGATCAGGCCCCAGTGACCCACCTCTTTCAATCTGACCTATCTCCTAGCATTCAGAAATAGCACCCCCATGATCCAATCACTTTTTGTTTTGAAATAGGAAGAAAAGGGCTAAAGGTGTAGGGAAAGTGGGAAAGGTAGGGGAAAGGTAATAAGGGAAAAATATGAGAAAATGAAAAAATGGAAATAAAGTGTTTTTAAATGGCGGGGGGAGGGCAGGGACAACGGGAAAAAGTGAGAGCCAAGATCACCTGTCCTGTAAAGGTACAAGATCCCAATAATGAATGTAACTGTACTGTATACCTAAAATGTACCAATAAACTCAATAAAAGAAAAAGAAACATACACTAAAATGTTAAAATAAAAAAGTAATATTTGATATTGTTCCAAATAATTTTCCAAGTTACTTTTTCATGTGTGTATTAATCAAGGGTTTTCAAACACAACCAATGAAATATATAGAAGGATACATGGGTAGATCTATGTCTGTATGTGTGTCTATATCAGTGAGAGAGAAATACAGAGATAGAGACAGAGACAATCAGACAGAGACAGTGAAAGGCAGAGAGAGATGGTGACAGTGGACTGAGTAACTGGCTCACACAATTGTGCATTTTGGCAAGTACCAATCATAAACAGCACATTGGTGGTCTGAAAGCCCAGGGTAGAGTTTTGGTGACAGCTGGTATCCAAAGCCTAAGCTGCCAAATCTGTAATATTTTTTCCTTGATGGTGATCATTACTTGTTCCACTAAATTCTTCCACTGATTGAACGAAGTTCATCTACAGTAAGAAGAACAATGAGCTGTACTTAAAGTTGAGTTACTTACATGTTAATCTTACTTTAAAAATACTTTCACAGAGTGTGTAATGTATTTTAACATATATCTGGGTGTAGTAGCCTAATCAAGTTCACACATAAAGCTAATCATCATAGAAATAATTTCATATTTTCATTGCTATCATATCTCATGAATTACTGTAGTAAGTATGAAAACAATTCTTTTTAAAGTAATTAAAAATAAAAGAAAGATGTGATTATTCAGGAAGAGAGATAGCTACTTTAGATTTTTAGTGGCTGTTTAGCCAGTACTCTCCAGGGTTCTTGCAAACAAAGACATTATGTTTGAAACACTTATATTTTATAAATTTTCAAAATTACAGTAAATTAACTTCATTGAAGCTCATGATATTTCAGGTGCAAATTAATTTAGAAAAATTCAAATAAATATTTTTTCATTTTTTCCTTTGGCATTTAATAAATGATAGTTTGCATATTAACCTTTAATAACTATCATTCCCAATAAAAGCAAGTTTTATAAAACCTGAGCAAAATAAATGAAGTAGATTTACTTTATTTAACCTACATTAACTATAAATTATAAGAATACATTGATTTACTATAAAGAAAAGCAAAAGGTAAAGTGAAAAAATGTTGATATACTTTGGCCATGAATTTAAGCTGAACTGAGCTTGAGAAAGCATTGTAACTTTTCATGTTTATTTTTATAAATAAATCCATTCTTAGAGACGGTTTTGAAAAATATAGCAATTTCTATTATTTTCTAAATGAAAGTGTCATATAATTTACACTCTAAAATAATTTTAAGAAATGCATATTATGTATTTTCTGTAACTGAATAATTCCGTATATACAATCATAAATTAGTTGTGACTTATACTGAATATGATAATCAAAAGAAAATTGATTAGCATATTGCCAAGACCTTAGGAAAGCATACATTTATTTGTTCGACAAACTTTAAAAATGCCAAGCACATCTCTGCTTAAATACCTTTAGACTAATGAGAATAAAAAAGTGGCAGAGAAATTTCAATCCATTATATGTGATAATTGTTTCTGGAATATTATAATATTAATATAGAAGTTTTCTCACTATAATTTCTCCACTTTATTCTTAGTCTCTTATCTGGAGGTAATTTCTGCACAGCAGCAATTCCTCTCACAAGCGGATTATTTCATTTATTTAAGAATAATTCTCATATTTCCCTTATTTCTCTCAACAGGCAATTAATTTCTTATATATAAGCTTTTTTTTTTAATAGTGGTCATATATTTGAGGGCATACTTTACACTAGAAGTCCAGATATTCAGATTTCAATCTAATTTCATTCAATGAACTTCATTTCAACTCTTTCTCTGTCTCTCTCTCTGTGTCTCTCTCTCTGTCTCTCTCTCTCTCTCTCACACACACACACGCACACACACACACACACACAGACACACATATATCAGCCACAAATATGCATTGATTTATCTCTCCTTTTGAAATTTTTTCTATTATGCTTTTTGCACTGAGTATCCATAAGTTTAGATAATGAGAAAAATAGTGTGATCAAAGCTCACATGCCTTGTAAATGATAGAAATGGGATCCAGAAAAAGTATAAAACATGAGTCATACTGCATTACTGAAGTGAGGATGTTAACACTGGCATTTGTGAGTGGATATGTAACAGTGTAGATTCCTGTTCATGAATCATAGTGAGTCGTTATTTCTAAGCTTTGCTGGCATGAAAGAAGTTCTGTACCAAATGGATCAAATACCAGAGCTACACTGATAATTCATTAATATGAAAAATTAAGGGTGGGTAGGGACAGCAGGTTTGCAATTAGATCATGATATTTTCTGATCAACAAGAGACAAATATAATATGGATAGAGGCAAAGTAGAAGGACTTTTCTCTGTTTTAGATTGTTACTTTCTGCTGCACCACAAAGCATAATAAATTATGAAGATGATCTTGGGAGCTGGAGAATATGATGGCTCTTTTTTTTCTTTCTGTTTTTTTTTCTGTACTAGGAATTGAATCTAGGGCCTTCACATTAAGCTACACACTTAGCATGCAGAAAGATGATAGAATGAATCTCAGTCACTGAGTTTTCCAAAAACAGATTGAACTTCTTCTTTTTTGTTAATCATCATTGAGTTTATTGGTACTTTTTAGGTATAGAGTGCATTTACATTCATCATGGGGATCTTGTACCTTTACATGACAGGTCTTGATTCTCTTTTTTTCCCCATACCCCTTCCCTCCCTTCCTCCCCTCTACCCTTCCCTATCTACAAAAACTTTGTTTCATTTTCTCATAGTTTTTATTTTCCCTTATTTCCTTTCCCCTACCCTTCCCACTTCCCCTACCTTTCCCACTTCCCCTACCTTTAGCCCTTTTCTTCCTATTTCACATTGTCAATTATAAAATTTAGATCTTAATTACACTTTTAGTTGTTCACACCAGATAAACTATTCTGGATTTAAACATGTGTGTCTTATTTATTACCCTTAAGAATACGTCCTCAATATTCATCCATTTTACTATGAATGACTCTAGTTTCTCACTCTTTGTGACTGAGTAGTACTCCACTTTATAGAAAAACCAAATCTTCTTTATCCAGCTTCCAAATGATGAGCAATTGGTCTTTTTCCAAGTACCAGCTATTATAAATTTTACCCCTATAAACATGACTGTGCATATATCACTGTAGTATGATTCTTTTAATTCTTTTGGAAAGATACCCAGCAGAGGGATAGATGGGTCAAATTGATCCTCTAATCCTGAGCTGGAACTTCTGATTCTCTTCTGCCTCAGTCTAAAAATGTGATGGGTTTATTATCATGTACCACCATGTCCAGTCTGATACCCTGTTTAAAATAACTGGAGATAAAATAATTGCCTTCACAGAGTTAGGAGAAAGTAGTGAAAAAAATTCAGAATGTTTGTATACAAAAATGTATCTATTGTGTGAGAGATTCTACAAGGTGATGGTTCCTTGCAAAAGTCAAGCATCATTGCATTCATTGAGCAGACAAGAAGCATGCTTCTGAAACATTCACTGACATCACTCAGGTCAGGAGTGGCTTTACTTTAAGGCACTGCTGAGAGTGGGAGATGCCCTTGTGAAATCGTGCTCCTTTTTTTCAGTTGGAATAATATAATTCTAAAATAGCAGGTGATTTGTTGTAGCACTTAACCTTTAGACACAAGGCAATTACTATAAGGGTAGAAGATGAGACAGAGATTAATAAATCATCGTGTTCTAAGGGCTGTGATGGATGAAATTTTTCAAGGTATTAATTTTTTCTTTGCAAACCTCTATATAATATATTATTTGTAAACCATTTTTCTCTTTTTGTGACTACTGCAGTAGAACAGTTATACTATTCAAATATTAAAATTAACCCAATTTGAAACTATACTACAAAGCCACTGTGATAAAAACAGCATGTTACTGGCAAAAAATAGACCTGAGGATCAGTGGAACAGATTGGAAGACACAAAAACAACTCCAGATGGACACATATTGAGGATATACTCCTAAGTGAAATAAATAAGTCACCCATGTGTAAATACCAAATAGTTTCTCTGGTGGAACAAATTATAATAGTACATAAGATCCTAATGAGATAATTGACAATGTGAAATAGGAAGAAAAGGGCTAAAGATGTAGGGGAAGTGGGAAGGATAGGGGAAAGGGAATAAGGGAAAGAAAAATAGGAGAAAATAAAAAAATGGAAATAAAATATTTGTAAATGGGGAGGGGAGAAGAGGGTAAAAGGAGGGCAGGGACGAGGGGAAAAAATGAGAACCAAGATCTGTCATGTAAAGGTACAAGATCCCAAAGATGAATGTAACTGTACTGTATACCTAAAATGTACCAATAAACTGAATGAGGAAAAAATAAATAAATTAAATTAAATCTACAGTGATGACAGAAGAACACATATGAGAGAAAACACATTTGATAGAATTTCTCTATACTGTATTATTATGAAGGAAATATAGATCAGTACTTAGATATAGGTTATAATTCTACTCGGCCGGTTATGAAATATAGAAGGTATTTAGTACTTTCTTCATAGAGTGTGTAGTTCTAAATATTGAGGAAAAATACAGCAGAAAGATGAAGGAAGTAGAGCATAGAGCTGAAAAAATGCTGATAAATACATTCCTGGAGTTCTAGTATGGTACAGTTTTTTTTAAGTGAAGAAACTTTGTGGCATTCAATTTGTTAATGATTTCTTGAGTATGATACAAAAAGCCTAATCAACAGTGAACATAAATGAGTAAATTAGACTGCAACAAAATTAATAATTTCTGTACATTAAAGAAAATAATTGATAGACTAAAAGGCAATCATGATTTTTTTTTTTTTTTGTACCAGGGATCAAACTCGGGTCCCTGTGCTTGCAAGGCAGGCTGCAGAGCAAATGACTTGAATTGATATTTTCCCCATAAAATATGGAAATAGTCCATGAGTACATAAGAAGATATTCAAGATCACAAATTATTTAGAAATAAAAATCAAAGCCACAGTGACAAACCAGCTCACATCCATGAGGATGACTACTGTTTAGTGAAATAATGAGTATTAGGAAGAATTGGAAGAAATTGGAATGGTTGTAAAATTTTAGTGATAGTGTAAAATGATTCAGAAGCTGTGAAAATTAGTATGATAATTCCTTAAAAGAGGTACACATACAATTATTAAATAGCATAGAATTTACAGTTTTGAGTATATACTTCCCAAAAATCAAATGTACAGTCTCAAAGAGATATTTGTACCTGCATGTACTTGCAGCATTGTTTGCAAGTGCTCAAAGAAGAGAATCAATTATTTATTTATTTGAGGATAAAGAAATAAAATGTGGTATATACATTTGTGAAGTGGAAAATTATTCAGCCTTAAAAGAACATTGTGACCCATGCTGCTAGGGTAAATTTTGCATACAATGTCCTAAGAAAAATAAAATCATGAAAAAAGAACAATTAGTATATGATTATATGATTCCAGCTTATATAAAGTACCTAGAGCAGTCAAATTCATAACAAAGTTTTTATTTTAATATTACATTAAAATAATATCATTTTATCAATAATAAATCCTTATTTTTGAGGTTGCTATATAAATTAATAGAACCTTAATTTTCCATGGGTTTATGTAATCTAAATTCTGTACATATAATTACATATAACTACATATGTATATGTATATGTATATGTATATATAAAGCTGTTGCCTTAAATTCCAAGGACTTTTTCAGGACCTTATCCCCTAGATTAAAAAAAAAATCTGGAGGTGCACAACATCATTAGATAGAATGAGATATTATTTGAATATAACCTAAGCACTTCCTCTTGTAGAATATCAATCTATGTTACTTATAATGCTGCAGTGCGAATATTATGACATAGTATTTGAAAAAGTTGTTATAGTATTAAGTAATAGTTGTTATATAGTATTACAGAATACTGTAAAGAACTGTTATTTTATGTATATGAATATTTCCAGATGTTTTGTAGATATACAATGAGTTATGCTTACATCCTGTGAAAGTCAATGTAGAATTGAACTCTGCAGCTAATCTGTGAATAGTATGTTGGAAACTAGGGGTACTATTTTTTTTTTTTTAATTGAGTTTATGGGTACTATTTTTTTAAGTTGCTCCCATTTGTGTACATATTTTACTTGTATTTTATTTATGTTGTTAACAGAAACTCACCTTTGAGTGTGAAGATCATTAGAAATACTTGAGACTTTCATTATTTCCAGGAGCACTGGAATATAGGAGCTCTGGCAATGGTAAGTGCAATATAGTAATATAGCTCATTCATTAAAATTTTTCTCATGCTGCTGTAACAGAGTGCCACACACTGAGCAATTTATAAAGAACAGTCATTTAATTTGTCACAGTTCTCAAGGCTGCAAGATCCAAGATCAAGGCTCTGCCATCTGGCAAAAGCCTTTGCTGTGTCATTACATGGCAGCAGGCAGAAGGACAAAGAGCAGAAGAGCACTAAATGCCCATTATAACTCATTAATCCCACCTGTAAGAGCACAGTTCTCATGGCCCAATCACTTCTCCAATACCCCATCTCTTAACAGTGTTACAACGGCAGCGAAATGTCAACATGAGTGAGGGAGGAGACAAATATTTAGACCAGAGCAGATGTCTTATCGATTACTTTATGATATTAAATTTAAACTACAGAATGCTAAACATAGCATTATTTTAATATGATCTGCATTTGTCTGTTTGCCATGATATCCCCTTTCATTCAACATAGCAGCCATTGCTAAATTTTAGATAATTGGAAAAATGTGTTGGATTCAGACTAGTGTTGAAATATGTTTTCTACAATATAATTTTAAGGGAAGACAGTGATTAAATTTCTGATACTTTAGAATATCATGGACATTAGGTAGCTGTAAGCTTCACAAATCCAGAGAGCTTATATCTTTATTTTGAGGAATAATGTGATTTTAGAAAGAAAATGTTAGTGACCAGTTAGATTTATAAAGTGGAAACATTATGCAGAAGGCTCCCAACACAAACTCCAGAGCCTAGATGAGACTTTGGTGTAAAATCCTCTCCAACTTGTAAAACCTCAATACTGTCTTCTAATACATATTTAACTAGTAATAATATTTCATTATGAATTTGAAAATGTAGAATGTACAGTAAGATATTTTATGAGTCATATCCCCTAAATAACTTTGTGAAGGATATTGCCTTTATTCCTTGAGTGTTATATTTAGTATTTGCATTTTTAGCAGGAATTTGGAATTAAGTTATGGGGATATGTGTTCATAACAAAATCAGGTTTGCAGCAATTTCATGATTTTAAAATCCTTTATCTCCAGAATGTGAGCAGTATGAAACATTTTTTCAAAGAAACCATATATGAAATAGAGTGATCCTGAAGTACACATATTTAGAAAAATGACAGCCCTATGGTTTACCTGAATTTAAAGGACTTAGTCAATTTATTTGCTTTTTCAAAAATAGCAGGGCCCTTTCATTATAATAATTATTTAAATTGAGCTAAGAACTTCCGTTTAAAATATTTAGAATTTGAAGGACCAAAAAGAGCAATGTGTACCTCTTTATATTTGAAACAGCTGCTGCTACCTCATGTATCTTGCTCTTCACTTGATCTTAGCCAAAAGACCGAAGAGCAACATATCTTGTTCTTTCACCCACAGTTTAGATAGTCTTGTATCATCTATCAGTTGTAATAAGATTGCACCAAATTTCTGGTTTCTCTGGGGCATACTTTACAAACATCTTTTAATTTGATGATATTCTTGTTTCCATATATACTTAAGTTTAGAGTCAGAAATTAGTGAAAACTCACGAGTTACATTATGAAAGCAATGTTTGTAGCATTTCCCTGTTTTTAGGTTATAAGATCATATTGTTAGAGTGGCTTATTTTCCTTCCTATGAACTTATAGTAATAACTGAAATGCTATGTAAGTATATTTATCTTAGTAAAATTTAAGAACAAGTGTGTCAGGTGGCACAGACATTTAGAAGTCTATAAAAAATTTTCCACCCACCCGGTCATCAAGTGTACACAGTTGGATTCATTCTGCCATGGGTCTCGTCCTCAGGTGTGGTCACTTAACCAGCAAACACATTATGGGAAGAGTACATGTTTCTGACCAAAGACTCTGGTCAGAAGCATCTGATCTTCACACACATTCCTTTCGTTTCTGCAACCTAGACATGGCACGCAAGAGTAAAAAATGTAAATGATGAAAAAGTATAACAGAGCAAGGAATGTCTAGATGTGAATGGATAGGTCTGTATTTTCTCAACCAACAAAAAGAAAAGAGTTGCTCACAGATCCACAGCATCTTCCCTGAAGCACTATGAGGGGAAAATCAAATTTGGATAAAATGCAATGTTTTCATTGAGTGTCTCACTTCAGAGCACCTTACCTTACGACATCTTTGCTAATGCAATAGAAAAATAATAATTACATGCTAAATTTGTCAAACAGTAGTTTCCTAATTCATGGTTGAAACATTAAATAAGAGGATTAAGTAATCATAGCTTTGTCTACTAGAGTTTCTCTAGCATAGGTCCTATATTTCTTTCTGGAATCTCAACCCCACATATATATTTTAATTTTGTATCTCTACCATGGAATTTCCTATAAAAATATTATGAATACTGAAACATGAGTTAATTTCATTTATCTTAGATTAAGAAATAAAAGCCAATGGGGCTGGGGATTTAGCTCAGCAGTTTGGCGGCCTGTGACCTGAGTTCGATCCCCGGTACCAAAAAGAAAAAGAAAAAAGAAAAATAAAAGACAAATTCTGAAATGGAATTGTATGGCAAATGAAGTAGAAATACATAGCATTACATTTATAAGTAAACTAAAAATAGCCATGTTGACAGTCCTCACTGGGAAAAAAAATGACTCTATGATTACACTAAAACTCTCAGTAGAAACGATAAATACAGTAAAAATATAAGGAGTTTTGAGCATAGCATTTTTCATTTTTATCAATATTTTGACAGTTTTTCTAAGAATATTTTCTGGTTAACATTTTTTGAGGGACTCACTCCTGCAACCACTTTGAAGCATTATGTCAAGTTTCCCCTTAGTCTCTTCTGAGATTCAATTTGATGCTTCCCTGATTTCCTACTGTTAAATAATAAAATGTGGTCTTCTAAAACATGTATGGAAATTGACTTGACCAAGTGTATGGGTTTGCAAGCTATGATCCATAAAGGTAAAGGTTTTGTAACCATAATATTTTTATGTAGCTTTAATCAATCCCTTAGGTAGCTAAATTAAGTTATTTATTATTTAAATGGTGCTGTATCCTATGCTATATACTAAAATAACCTTTTTTTGATATTTTGTTTAATCTGTTAAGTGATCTACCAGTTGATGTCTTTTAAAACTTTAGACCTAAGTATTAACACAATGATTCATGATACCATGGAATATGCATAGAAATACACTTTTATTCCACTAGTTTTAGAAACATCAGATTCACTGCCTAAACAGATTCTAGTTGGAAATAACTAGACACTAACTCCTTTGAGTTTCTCATTCTACAAAAAAAAAATTTTAGAATCTTATTTTGAATCATTCCACATTTATTCTGTAAGAGAAAGACTTGGAATATTCCCTACTTTTCCAAGATGTACATATCTAATCCTGACTACATATTTATCTAACTTCTGTCATTTGCAAACTTACTGCTTAAGTGCTTGGTTCAAGGGGAAAGACTCTATGTTAGGCATATAGCTGGAGTTATGGGCAGTGGTCCAGAGGTAATTGGCCTACCAGTTTCATAATCTTTGGAGGACATATTTATTGCCATTGTTTTTAGTCCTCTTTAAAAAGTGGGATTCAAAAAAAAATTTTTTTCTGAGTCGAGTGTTCTGTTTCAATTATTAAAATAGTAAAAACATCTACTCTCAGTACTGTTTTGAAATATTTTCTGAGATCAGTACTGAAGCAACTGTAATGTTGAAGGCTGAAAATATGTTTTCTTTTAATGTTGAATGTGTATGTGTTCCTTCATCTATATTCCAGCTATTTGAGAGTTGGGTTCTTGTTAATCCTACACAACTATCCCTAATGCTTGAACAGAATGGCTTCTCTCTGTCCAGGACTCCACCTACCAGAGTACTACAATGACTCTGTTACTCACCTTTCTCTGTAATATACAACTTGCCTATTCCAGCTGTCTAAAAATGAAATCGCTTCAGGTTTGGGGCATGTGGTGAAGGAGAAACCACAAAGTTAACATTGAACTCCACTGACACGTTCTTCTCAAGGCATCATTACCATCGATCCCAGCATATCTTACAAAAGCAGAAAAAGTCATTTTGTCTGTCATCACCATTTAGGTCTAAATTTCTAGGATTCTTCATCATCAAATTGATTCTTTATTGGGGGGGTACCAGGGATCAAACTCCGGACTTTGCACTTGTGAGGCAGGTGGCGGCACTACTGAGCTAAATTTCTGGCCCCATCAAATTGATCCTCCCCACACTGCAAAGTCTCTGGATGGAGAAATATGATTTTAGTTTTTTTTAATTAATTTTATTGATGCATTTAATGTATACAATATAATGTTATTCACTGTTGGAAATTTGTTCCTTTACATAATCAACTTTGGTTCTTATTTTTTCCCCATCCCCTGGCCCTCCCTTCAACGCCTCCCTCCCTTCCTATCTACAAAGACTGTTTCAATTATTTTTCATTTTCTCATATTAATTCCATTCCCTTCTTTCATTTTCCCTACCCCACCCATTCCTCCTTCCTCTTTGTCCCTTTTCTTCCTATTTCACGTTATCTATTATACCTTTCAGTCCTTATTTACACTTAGTTAATTCTTATGCCCACATTGTTCCTCAAAATATCCAGAAGCCTTCAAATCTAATGTCTTTCAAACCTGCCAAACTTTTCTTCTTTGTCTCAAACAGATGACTTGCAAAATTCCCTTTATCTTTTCCTAAGTGAGTTTTATCCTTTCTCTTGTTCACTCTATTCTCTTTGAATACTTCCTGTATTATATATAGCTTTATCAAAAATGCCCTTTTATTTTTACTTATGATGTATGTGTGCCTCAAGTACATTAAAGATAAAGGCAAATGTCCTATTTCTTCTTTTGTGCTCTTTCCAAACTTAAAAGTTTTCTGCTCTGCAATACACACACACACACACACACATACACACACACACACTTCATTAGATGTTGCTTACTGCATCAGTGATGCCAATTTTATATTTCATCATTTTCTATCTGCCTTATTTCTTTTTTTATTGAGTTTATTGGTACTTTCCAAGTATACAGTGCAGTTTCATTTACAATTGGGATCTTGATCCTTTACATGACAGACCTTGGTTCTCATTTCTTTCCCATACCCCTGCCCTCCCTTCACCCCCTCTCTCCTCCCCTATTTATAGACTTTGTTTCCATTTATTTCATTTTCTCATAATTGTTTTCTTTTCCCTTATTTCCTTTCCCCTTATTTCTTAAATTTTTTAACAGTTAAATCTTCTTAAAAGCCAAATGGGTATATTTCTATTCTTTCACTGACAGAAAAATCACAATAGAAACTAAGACTCAGTTATGAACTGCATTGTCCTTGGTGTGTGCTTCAGAAGCACACTTGAGCACAACTTTTCATATTATGTGTTTTGGACAATTGCTAATAAGCACAATGCAAATAAAGATTAATTGTTTAAAAGTAATTCAATCTTCTGCGAATTCTCAAGTTTTGTTGATTTATTCTTTGTGTTGTTTCAGCAGTTCAAAATGTAAAAGAGTTTAGTTACCTTTGGGAACTTGTTTCGTCTTTCATCCTTTATTGGGTATTGGACATGCATGTTTCTATCTCACTAAGCACAAAAGGACTCTCATTTTAAAGTAATTTTTCAACTTTAATGTACTTTCATAGGAATATAAATGTTCCTTATACACAAACTGATTTTAGTGCTGTTATCTGCGTGCATTCAGGTTAACATGTTGAAACTGAGGTATTTAATTGTTTCTATGCTTGGAACATGTTGTAAATACATCTCACACAAGCCAGAAGGGACCCAGGCTCATGTACCGACACTGACTCATAAATACACAGCTCTGCCTCTCAAGCTATCCAAGCAATTGTAAAATCAATTTGGTATTTGACAGAGAGCCTTGCAGTTCCCATAGGAAAGCAATGACATGTTGAGGCCACTTAGTGTGAATAAAATTTTGACAGCAGCATTTTGCTGAAGTTGGAGGTTCTATGGCTTTTTTCCCCTAAGAGGCCATTTTTTAAAATAATGGTCTAAACTTAGAGGTTAAAATAGCAAAATCTATTGTCTTAAGATCAGCGGAAAGGAAGTTAGTTATGGTTTCTTTTTTAAAGCAATAATAAAATTAAATAATTGTTGAATACCCCAAATTAGGATACAAAGGCAAAGGATTATTCAAAGTTTGCTATCAAAGGTTTCGAAGAGATAGAATGACCACTGCCCTTAAACTGAGCAGAGATAAGAAGCTCTAGCACATAGCATATACTCAACAGCAACTTTAATAGAGCCATTCTGGTATCATTCCTATGTCATTTAATACAAATGAGATGATGAACGATTAGATAATAAATGTATTTCATTCTGTATGTTTGTAGGAATTCATTTGAATTTAAATCATTACCTATATATTTCAAAATCAATATTATCAGTGGTAGTATTAGTCCACTCTTGTGTCCATACCTAATTTAGTAGAATGTATATGATAAAGTTCATTATATTCATTAGTGTGTGCAATCATGTTAAAATAGTAAACACTATCTGGGCATATATTTTAAATCTTTGATTTTTATTCTACATGGTGCTATGGTTTGTGTTTAGATGCCCCCGCTCATGTGCTCACAAGTGAGGTTTTTGTAAGGTGATTGGACTATGTGGGTGTGATTACGGGGTGTTAGATTACAGCTAAATGTGATTTGGACAGGTGAAGCCTAGTCAAAGGAGGTAGGTCACTGGGATGTGACCAGGAAGGGCATATCCTCCCCCAATCTCTCTCTGCTTCTTATCTGTCATGATATGTGCAACTCTTCTCCCTTTGAGCCAGCTGACTATAGAGTGAAACCTCTATAAACAAAGAATCAAGATAAATCTTTCTTCCTTTAGGTTGTGGTGTTGAGTTATTATGTCCCAGTGATGAGAAAGTAACTAAGGAAGATTTTGGTACCAGAGAAATGCGGACATTGTTGAGACTATCTGACCAAGTGGTTCAGCTGCTTTTGCAACCAGATGGTGGGGGGAATTTGGAAAGGTTTGGAGAGGCTGGATGGAGAAGCAGCCCTAGAATATTCCAGTCTGAGCATGATAAGATATTCAGGTTTCCAGCTAAAGCCCAGAAGATCCAAATACTGATAAAGCAATCTGAAAAGACTAGGCTCAGGAAGTTTCAACTGGTAACACGTATTCCATTGGCAGTTGGACACTAAACCATGTGTGCTGTCCTCTGGCAGAAAATTTGTCTGCACTGTGCTCACATCTGAAGACTTTAAGGGAGACTGAGATTAAGGAGAGTGAACTAAATAACCTGATAGAAAAAATTTCATGGTAGCTCAATATTCAGACAGTGTCACCGGTAATGGTGGGGCATTCAGACAGATCTACCCTGAGAATTAGGAGCAGAAGGTACACCTGAATAATGTAAAAAGTGTTCACTCTGGTCAGAAAAGGAAGTCTCACTGAAATAGGATGCTACAAAGATGGAATAAAAGTGAGATTGATGGCTAAAAAGATTAGCAATAAAAACAAGCCAAGTATTTTGTTTCTGGACAACACAAAGGATTCCTTAAGGGCACAGTAGGAAACTAAATGACCCTGGGTTAGAGGATTCAAGCTTGCTTTGAGCAGAGAATTCTGTGCTCCATAGTAGTGGCAGCAAAGGGAATGGAAATTAATTCTCAAGCATTCTGCTCACTGTGCTCAGACATTTAGGCACTCAGAGGCCTTTGAAATCCACAGCAAAATGCAAATGGGCTTGGCTACTGTTTAGACTGGTGGCAGACCTTCATGTCATCCATGTGGTGCTGCTTTTACAGAAATGTCGGATGCATGGGTTGTTGAGTCTGAGAGGCTCTTACACGGATTTCAGAAAACACCTTGGAGGCAGGGCCGTATGCCCTGCTCAGTGTGAAGCTATGAGTGTGAAGATATAAGTGCAGTGGAGAGCCCAGAAACTGGGAGAAGCCAGGAAAATGGAACTTCTGAAGAAAGTCGCAAGGAGTAAGCAATGTCAGCCTAAGAGGGGTCATAAGGGCTACAACCACTGGTAGTGCCATAGAGGCAGCATCACCCCAGCCCTTTAGAGTTCAAGTTCACCACAGTTTGTCCAGGGTTCTGGAGATGATCTACAGGATTTAATGTCCACCCTGCTGGATTTTGGTCTTTCTTTGGTCCCATTTATTTTTAATCCACCTATTTCTCCCTTATAGAATGGGAGTATTTATCCTGTGCTTTTGTATGTTGGAAGTATTTAACTTTCTTCCTAGTGTATTACAGGGTTAACAGCTAAGAGTTTGCCTTAAACTCGGAGGATATTTAAAACTTGGGATTTTCAGTAATGCTGAAATTGTTATTATTGGCTCATAGGTATGGACCAAATGCAACTTGCATGAAGAAATGCACAAGAGTCTCTTGACAGCCAGAGCAGAATATATGGTTTACACCTAGATGTCCTCCTAGTCTCATGCTCTCATAAGTGGACATTTTGGAGGCCATTAGATTAAGAGGATATATGTCTCATTGATGAATTTGTCCACTGATGAGTGTACCTAGAGTGATGTTAGGAGGTGAAGCCTGTTCAGAACTGGGGGCATGGCCTGGACGGCTTTATCTGCTCAGCCTTCTCCCTTAATCTCTCTCTGCTTCCGGTCTGCCAGGGCATGAGCATCTCTCTTCTGCCACTTTCCTCTACCATGCCCTCTTGTCTTTGAGCTAGTTACTTTCTTATCATTTGAGGCATATGACTTGAAAAATTTTAGGATACTATTGTCTGTTGTAGATAATTTCAGATTTTGAATCACAGTTATCAGTTATCACTACACAAACATAAGGATTAGTGAAATGTAATAAAGATAAATATGTGTATACAATTATAATGAAGTAACTTTTAATGTGAAACAAACCACAACCAAGAAAATGGAATAATTTGAATTTATTTTATGTACATATGATGATTTCTTTCTCCAATATCTGCTTTTTTAATGCAAATAGGACCTGGTTGGCAAAGTTGAAAAATGATGTAAAGCATTGTGATTGCAATTACAGTAATTTTAGAACATTTTGAAATAAAATGTTTGACTCCTTCAAATTTGTTCTCCTTTTGCAAGATTATTTTTGGCTATCATGGGTTTTTTGTGGGTCTTTTGAATGTGGCTATGTATTTTTCCATATATACTAAAGATCTTTTGAAGTTACTTATTTGGTACCAGGGATTGAACCCAGGGTCTTCTCACTGGGATGTATATCTGGATATTTTATTCATAGTTTGTATTCATGTTTTTGTTTTGAGACAGAGTCTACCTCTTGAAGTTACATTAAATGGGCTCAAACTCATAATTATCCTGCTTCTCTTAAATATAATTTTGGTAGTATTGTAATCTTCATTAATCTTCCAATCAAAAACATGGAATGTCTTTCCATGTACTAAATGCTTTTTTATTCTCTTTCTGTTTTAAAGTTTTTAGTATTTGATTTTTTTGGCTTACTTTATTTATTTATCCCTCATTATTTTATTTTTCACAGGTTTATATTTATATTATATATATATATTTATTTCATAATTAATATGAAAATAGGTATGTCTTTTAAATTTCCCTTTCAAAAATTCATCATGAGTATATTGAAATACAAATAATTTTGGCTCTATTCTTATATCCTGTCACTTTGCTAAATTATTTGTGGCTCTAATTGTTTACTAATGGATTATTTAGACTATTTCACATAAAACATCACATCATCCACAAAAGGTAGACCTTAGACAAATGATAAAACTCTTCAAGAATATCTTCTTTGCCTCCTACAGAACACGTACCAAGGCCCCATCCTCAGTACATGGGCTGCCCTTTATGTGTCACTGTGCAGATACAGACAGACTGATCAAGGGCAAATAAGAACATCACAAGCTTTTCTATCATTTTTCAAATTGGCTTTTAAAAGTTTAGCACTCATTTGTCTGCTCTAAACCTCAACTTACCTTCATAATTGTGCTGGTGTGTCTTTGTCGAAGCACTGGCCCCTAGAGCTGCTATTCCTCCATTTTCACTGACATCACTTATTTCACCTTTTGTAACAATAAAAATCAGTTAAATTTAGATAGTGCTGAGTGAAAGATGTTTTTACTCTATTGGTTAATAAAAATTGGGTCTATGAAAAATACTAATAAAGTAACACCACTAAAGAGCTCCTCTGAATCTCAAAAGCCAAATGGAAATTTGTCAAAGGGTACAACTATTGTAATAACTTAAATAGGACTCCATGCCATCTATCTTGCAAATATTTGAATGTTAAGAATTCAGGATCTTTTAAGACTGTAAATCTGAAATTATTTGTTTAGTTTTGGGTAATTGGATTCAACATGGAGTAACATTATTTAGCGGAAGCAGAATAAAGTGAATATTGTACATAATAACATTCTACCCTAGTGAATACAGTTGAAAATGTATTTCTCTTTGATTTCTAAATCCTTGGGATCTCAAGAATTGAAGTCTGCTGTCCAATTGGATTCCAAAGGCAAAGCTACATCTGCCTTTATTTTTATTTAGTTCCACAAAGCTCATTACAAAATCATAATAGTGATGGTGTAGATTTTGACATTCTCATGACATACCCTAAAATAATCTTTAAAAAAAAAAGTATGATATGTGCTCCTGACCCCATCTAGTGGAATACTATTTATACAGTCTTGAAAAGATCACTTTCTTTCAATTTTGCTTCTTAATGTTGTTAAAAACTATTCATGTTAATCTCAACTTTTTGTTTTCAAATATAAACTCATGCTACTAGTATATGGTATAAAATATATTAAAATAGAAAATGTGGTTTTATAAAATGATTGAGAAAGAAGAAAGTCAATTAGGAATGCAGTGTCAACCTTTATTCTTAATTTCCCTTCAGAATATCTAGAATTACCATTCAAAATCTGTTCAATTATTCATGCTGTTCTTATGCTACTTATTTATTATTCCAGTAGCTATTCATTATCATACATTATTTTGGAGATGTTACTACTTCTACTCTATGTGGGGCCTAGTAAATGTATTCTTCTTCATTTTTAGGACATTTCTGTTTACCTATGCTTACAATTCCAAGTTAAAATGCTTTTTCTTTATCTTTCAGAATAAATCAAGAATATCAGTATCAGTTTTGTATTTTTAATCTACAGATTTATTATATAAAAGGAAACAAATAAATTTCACGACATTCAGATTCAATGTTTTATGTGCATATCTGTTCTATTCTGGATATCTATAATCATATAATTCAAAAAGAAACAAGAAAAATTGATATTATACTCAACTTTACTCTGATTGTATATGTGCTACTCTACTCTATGTATTTAGCAATGTTCCTAATCATCTATCCTCAGTAATGGTTATTGACAAGACCATCAGTATAACTTATTTCCAGACCAAATACCAGAAATATTTTGTAGTTCTACTGAACATTAAATTAATTGCTTTAGGGAATTCAAATTGTAGTTCTCATTTGTATTTGTTTTATGCATTTCAAACATTTTGAATACCTAAAATAATTAAGATGTATTAAGATACAGTAATAATTTATCTGGCAACTTTATATTAGAAGCTAACCAACTGAAGTAAAATACAAATCCAATAGTAAACTAATAAATCTTCTGTGCACTGAGAAAAAGAAATGACACAAATCTCTTATGTGCTTTTGGAAAGAAGTACAGAAAGACATTACTCTTGTACTAAAGGATATAATGTACTCTCTTGTGCTCAACATTCATTTTAAATACCTCAGTATGGAAAGTTTTTGTAAGGATAGTTTTTGTTTGTTTCCTGACTACACTTGTTTACTTCTTTCTACAGGTGAGGTAGTGATGTAGGTGTTTCTTGATTACACTGAATTATATAAATTGAGTCATTTGAAGCCATTTAGCAATCTGCACTGTGTTTAGCTCTTTCCTTAAATGCAACATTTATGATATCCGAAATTTGAGAGGGAGATTTGTAGAAAAGAAAATCAAATTTAAAATCAAAAGTAACCTGATAAAGGACTCGGTTTAGGGAACTATCATACGAGATACATGGATAAAGGAATATTTTTCTTGTTTTATTAAATTCTTTCACCCTTTGTGGCCTTGCCAGATTTAACAGATTAACATATGGAGCTTCTTCCTCTTTAGTTAAAAAAAAATGACACCCAGATTTGGGAGTTCATCAAGCATGTGCAGTTGATCTCTGTTCCCTGAGAAACTATTTTCTTAATCCCCTACACAACTTGTTTACTTTCACTTTGGGGTTAGAGTTGGTTAAAGAGAAAAGAGTCTCAAAGGAATGCCCAAGGAGAAAACCAAAATATTTCTAACAGAGCACTGATGCCTGAATGCTAGAGGATAAGTAAAATACTATACTGTCAAAATTCAAGACCAAGTATTTTTTACTTCATGGTGCCACAGACAGCTAATCTTAAAAGTTTAACCTTCATTTCTGATACCTCTTAGGATATATAAAGTGTAAGGAAAAAGAAAAGAAATATAACATAATCTCTACTCTAAAAAAGAAGTAGAACTACATAAGGAGACATAATTTAAATGAAGTTTTTAAATCTTGTTTGAGAATTGCACACAATAAAGATAATATTGGAAAATTAACATGAGTCAAGAAATCCTAAAAAAGAGCCAAATACCAAAGACAAGGGCAGAACATGTCTCCAGAAATAAGATGAAATGTAAAGCCAGATTTTACAATGAGAAAATATGACTCCAGAGATCTTTTGAACTTATTCTTCCCATAACTGAAATTTGTATTCTTTGAACATTTCCCTGTCTTCCACCATCTTCCTTATTCCTGGATAACTACTATCCTACTGTCTACACTATGAGTTCAAAGTTTTAGTTTCCAGGTATAACTGAGATCGTGTAGTTTTTGGCTTTCTGTGCTTGGCTTGTACCTCTTATTATAATGTCTTTTAGTGAATTAGTTAGGTTTTTGGTGACTGGGCCATAATATCTGGCACACACAACTTAAAGGAAGAGAGGTTCAATGTTTTTCATGGTTTGAAGGCATTCAGTCCATGGCAAAGTGGTTCCAAGAAAGAACATCATGATGGAGGGCATGCAGGAGCAAAGATACTCTATTCATAATAGTCAATAAGCAAATCAGAGGAACAGGGCCCAAAACGGATAAGGGTCCAGGTAGAGACACCTAGTTTATGCCTCCTTGATCCACAGAGAAACATCTAGAAGTGTGATTTACTAATTCTCTCTGAAGCTTCAAAACCAATCAAGTTGACACATTTAAGTTTAACCACCACATTCAGATTCATCCTTATTGTTACAAATGGCAGGATTTCATTCCTGTTAAATATTCAGTAGATTTTTTTAATTATATATTATATATGTATAAAGTGGTACCTTGGTTTGCAAACAATTTTTTCCTTGATTCTGGTCACAAACTGAATTGACAAGAACCAAATCAAATTTCTACATAATATAAACATTGAACATAAACTTTGAGGTCTCTTCTATTCTGTCTGGTTTTTCTTCATTTTGTTTCTTTTATTTTGCAGAAAAAAATCCTTAGGTTAATGTAATCTCATTTTTAATATTCTTATGTTGGCTATACTTTGAGACATTCATACCCAATTTCTCACTTCTGGATGAAAATGTCATACAGATGTTGTCCTACTGGTAGTTGTTTTATCACTTCAGGCAGGCCTTACTGTATTTGTCTTGAATCTATTTGAGTTGATTTCTACAAAAGTTGTGAGATAAGGGTCTCATTTTACTCTTATGAAAGGTGATATCCTGTTGTCCTAACACCATCACTGAAGACTGTCCTTTCTCCATTGGCACCTTTGCTAAAATAAGTTTATTTGTTTTCTTTCTTTCTTTCTTTCTTTTTTCCTGGTACCAGTGATCGAACTTGGGTCCTTGAGCATGCAAGGCAGGAGACAGAACCACTGAGCTACATCCCTAGCACTTGTCAAAATAAGTGGACTGCAAATAAGTAGATTTATTTATAGTCCCCCTATTGTGTTCTGTTGGTCTATTCATTTATTTTCACACCAATGCCATTCTTTTTACATTACTATAGCTTTTTGATATATTTTGATGTTAGATAAAATGATGCCTGTGAGTTTAATTTTTAATTTACATTGTTTGAGTCCTTTTGTGCTTTAATGCAAATTTTTTTCCATGAAAAATTCACTGAAATGTTTAGAGTGTTTTCACTGAACCTGTATATAACTTTTATAGTGTGCATATTTTAACAATATTAATTCTTCCAATTGGTAGTCATTAGATATATTTTTCTTTTTATTGTACCTTCATCAATTTCTTTACCTACTTTTATACCTTTCATTTTATGTGTTTAATACTAATTTGGTTAAATGTACTCCCATTTTTGTAGTTATGTGATGTTTCACTGAATTTTTTTTCATATTTTGTTTTTTATGTAAAAAAAGTCCCATAATTTGTGCTTCATTTCTGTCTTGGACTTTACTAAATGTTTTTATTATTTCTAGTAGCTTTTGGTGGCATTTTTATAGTTTCAGTGTATAAGATCATGTCACTTCTGAAAGACAATTTAATTACCTTTCAATTTTGTATTACCATTCTGTCTTTCTCTTGCCTGTTCCTCTGGTAGAAGTTCCAGGTGTCTGAATTTCTGAGAGTGTGCATCAGTCTTGTTCTCAACCTCATAAAAAGACCTTTCAGCTTTTTACCATTAAGTGTATTAGATGATTAACTATTATATAGCATTTATTCTGTTGAAATATGTTCCCTCCATATCTGGTCTGTTAAAAGTTTTTGTTAGGGAAGAATGGTTAATTTTTTTTTTATTTGTTTGTTTCTTTTTTGAGACAGTGTCTCACTATGTAGTTGAGACTAACCTGGAACTCACTATATTCCAGGCTGGTCTGGAACTCACAATGATCCCCCTGCCTCAGCCTCCTGAGTGCTGGGATTACAGGTGTGCACTATCACACCTGCCTAAGAATGGTTAATATTGTTGGATACTTTTTGTGCAAATATTGACATCACCTAGTGCTTTTCTTTCTCCTGCATTGCATTATCATGGTGTGACACATTTGTTTATTTTATACTATTCTTGCATGCCAGGGATTAATTTTATTTCCTTTGTTAATAATATTCTATTGAATTAAGTTTCTAAATTTCTGTTGAGGAATTTGGCCTCTATGCACATCAGGAATATTGGCCTGCAGTTTTGTTTGTTTATTTCTTTTGTTTTTATTTCTTTTTTATATCACACTGTCCTTGTATAGCTTCAGCACCAGGATAATGTTGGCCAAAAAGTACTCCCTGTCCTTCCAATTTTCTCAAAGTTTGAAAATTTTTATTATTATCTATTCTTTAAACGTTTGATGGAACAGTGCTAAACACAAGAGCTCCTGGACTTTTCTTTGATGGGAGATATTTTTATTAATGCTTCATTTTCTGCAATCCATTTCAGTCTATTTAGATTTTTTTCTTCGTGATTCATTCTTGATGATTTGTATATTCTCTGTAAAGTAGCCATTTCATTTATATATTTCAATTTATTTATACACATTTTTTCACAGTAGACATAACCGTATGTATTTCTGTGATATCAGATGTAATGTACCCTTAATTTTGAATTTATTTGTGTCTTTATTGTTTTTCCATAGCCAGTGTTGCTAAAGGTTTACACATTTTATAGTCACAAAAAGCCAAGTCAACTTCACTTATATTTGTATTTTTAAAGAAAATAACTTATTCCGAAAAATATGTCAGGGTTTCCTCATATTTATATGTTTTAGTGATTCACAAGATCAAACATAAAGATAATTCTCTGAAAGATTATTTATCATTAAAATTAGAAACATAAACATAAGATCTTTTTTTAAAATTTTTTAGTTCCTATCTCATTTATTTCTACTCTGCTGCTGGAGGATGAGTCATGAAAAAAAAAAAATGGTTCCACAAAGCAATCTTTAAACATCCTACCAAACTAGAAATGTCCACTAAAACATTGCCATGTAGAAATGAAATATCCTTTGGGCTCAAAACATATATTAAAAAAGAACAGTTAATTAACTCTAAAGTTTAAAATATTTACTTGAAGCAAACAAACAAGAAACTCGGGTCCATGGAGAAATGTAAATTGAGTAGCATCATGTTAAAAAGATAATGTCTGATACATTTTATTTGTGGCAGAACTAATACAATGCTCATAAGTATTGTCTTGGAACATTTGTAACATCATATGTGTACATCTCTCTTCATATATTTAAATATCTTAATGAAAATATGTGAATTATGCATCTGAAACAGGATAATGTGTACAAAAGCTGCTAGAAACTATTAGCATATATATGAAAAAAATGAATAACAGAAAAATAGTGAATGTCATATGTAATGTTATATATATATTTTAATTTGTGATTTTAAAATCTTGCTTTTAGGGAAAATCAGTACTGAGCTATATTTCTTATAAAGTAAACTGGAGATACAAAAGTAAGAGAATATAAATTAAGAAATAGCATGAGACAAATAACCACTAAAAATGAGAAACTTATGAAAAAAGAAAATGTGAGTTGGCCCAACTCTATAAAATGAATATGAAAACCTGATCTAAATTTTAACTTGCAAAGCTTGATCTCAGATGTCAGAGAGAAGTCTAAGCAAACTGATGACTATTCATGAAAAAGAATAAGTTTTGTAACATGTCCCAAAATACCAGGTTCAGACAGTTCCACCGGGGTTTTTCTAAAATCTTAAACAAGTGACTTCAAACTTGGAATATTTTCCCACAACACACAAAACAAGGAAAATGTCATTTTAATTAAATAAATGAGATGTAAGTAACAGATCATTTAAAGGTAGGATGAAAAAGAAGAATACAGCCAATAACACTTAGAAGTATTACAAAACAGCAAATATACTCACAAGTGTTATTGCTAAAATCCTGAGATTGCAATGTCATTATCAAATAGCAATATAATATGCAATATCTCAATAGTGTTAATTGTAAGAATGTATATTTATTACTAAAAATTTAGATTATTAATAATATATTTCATTGTCTCTAAGTGGAAATGCCCCATATGATGAAAACATTGAATAATGAAGGAATTAATGTATACATATTTAACAAATTTTTTATGAATGTAAACATATAAATAACATCAATTTGTTCTTTTTTCTGGTAATAATAATTTTAAAGGGAAATCCAGTTCTGCCATTTGTTTATAACTTCCCAAATGATGCCCAAGGAAATCAGACAGCCAAGTGTGTTTTTCTGGAAGTGTCAATCCCCAGCAGAATCATTCAGCTTCTGCCTGTCCTATGGTTTAGTGGCTGCTGGGTTGTGGGAAGAGAAAAAGTAATACTAGAGGACCAACCTAGACAAGAGAACCAAAGATGCTGGAGGAAGTCATGACAGATTATCAGGTAGAAGGCCATCCCAGAATGGCTTTCCCTGCCATTCCTGACCCCATTCCTTTTCAACTGTGACTCAAAATCTAGACACCACTGACAAAATGATGACTTCAAAACAAAATAAAATTTAACAAGTCAATGTTACAAACAGTAAGAAGTCAATGTCAAGACAAAAATGAAAATTAAGCCAAATATTTGTGAGTCATATCATAGTAACTGGTAGGTTCTATATATTATTCATGTAAATATGTAATATATATATATATATGATATATACATGTACTATATATAAGTTGACCTTCCTAATCTATAAAATGTTTCTTAACTATGACAAACACACACACACACACACAAACACACACACATATATTTATTTATTTATTTCAGAGAATTAAGGACTAGCACACTTTAGGTCTTGGCTATAAGAATGATTGTCAGAACATCATAGAATTAGTTCCTGAAGGGAACTACTGCCTCTACCATTACCATCAGACTGGAGAGAAAGTCTAATTCATCACCCAAAATGAGACAGCCTTGATCACACTTCAGAGATGAGGAAGTAGCTGACCAAAGCCTGCAAAATCTTCAGCATATTCCACTGCCACAAATATTACAGTTGCCTGACCTATTGCTAGACATCCACAAAATTAGGAAACACATGTCTGTTAAAACTGTCTCTGGAAGCCTAAACAGTTTCAACCTATTTCATTGTCTCAAATCTCCTCTGATGTGTTTGTTAGACTAAAAATAATAAAGGATTAGGTTGCATGACCCAGTCACTGCCTACTCATTCTATGGCCAATCTTCATAGAGTCACTCCATATTTAAACTGTGTATTTAAAATGTGATATGATAATGTTAATTTTCTCCAAATGTAATGCAACTACTCACTTAACAAATGAAAGCTGTAACAAGAAATCAAATTAAAAATATATTTGTGTGCTTCTCTAAAGAAGGACAAGATTTCACTAATTATATTATTCATTTATATTTATTGCCATTTAATTCCTTCATGAAGTATCTCTCCCATTCTGTTACTCTTTTGTCTATTGGAACAAAAAGTTTCAGTCTGCAGCTGTTATGACATTCAAATACATTTCAGCAGCTTTAATTTTGTTTATATTCATCTGAATATGCATGTTTTGATGAAGAAACAAATTTGATTATAACAAATGATTCTTTGATGCTCCTTTTAAATTTTTTTGTAATTATGCTTTTCAGTGAACAAAAATGTATTTGAATAAAAATTATTTTTCAGAGTACTGATTCTTGATTCTGAGCAATTTTTCTCTTTGTCTCATGAAAACCTGAGTTTCTACTGCCAGGCTTTTTTCATCTGAGATATTCTCTTAGCTTTAACATTGCTTGTAAAATTGTGCAAAACATTTTCTTCTGCCACATTATTCACACCCCAGGCTCATTTACAAGTTCAAGGATTTTTCCTGTTTCCAGTGTGTGAGATACTGAGGTAGATGAAATACCACTTTTTCACATACCCTTTCCATCATGTTACCTTGCAGAAATCGGGCTGAGTTCATCCTCCTGAATTGATGTTTGGCTCAATACTGAGATTTGTTTGTTCAATGGAATTGCTAAAAGGTTACAATTTTGCTGATTCTGAGCTGGACCCTTACTGACCTACTCTATTCATCTCTTCCTAAGAAAGTCCATTGACTGCCTTGTGATCCAAACTGAATGTGCAGATATGTAGAGCAGATTTATAGCTAAGGCCAGTTGAGTCATGTCCTGAAAGAGTATGTTACCTAGCCTACAGACAAGTGAGCGAAAGAAAAGAAAACTGTTGTGTAGTATTGAAGAAAAAATGAGTAAACAACATCATGTATTGGTTTGTATTAGTAAAGGGGAATTTGGCAGGAATAGCCTTTCTCTATGTAATATTCATATCAGGTTATAAAAACTTAATAGCTATCTTGAATGAATACCAGAAAGAATTATATTTAAGAAATTCTCAATGTCATGTGGAGAGAGATAAAATTTAAATTTGCAGTGACAGTTATTTCACCAATAAGATTGGATCACTTTCCTACAAATATAGCACTAGAGACAGCAAGTGTATGCAGATGATGCTCATGCACAAACTGACTTTCTGACAATTGTCAGATCAGTTATTTCTTGGTTAGTTATCAAATAAAACCACCCAAAACCAAAAATGCACTTATTTACAAAACAAAATGAATGAGGATGGTGTTGAAATGCTGATTTTTAATAAAAATTTGTTTTATGGGCAAAGTTAGGAACTTATTTGTATTTTTATTTTTAAAGTGGAGAATTTTGCATTGTTCTTTGAGTTATTTACTGATAATTTTGCTGATATGATTTTTTATAGATTCTAAGAAATTTACCTTCAAAGTTAATTTGTTAATGTGGAGCAGTATATATTTTTCTCAGTTTGTGCATATTCTCATATAACTGGATATCTTGTTTGAATAAATTTCTACCTGTGAGGTCTGAGGAAGTACACTAAGAATTTGGCAAATTTGAAGGCAGAATGAGACTGCTAATTTCAATCTTCAGAAGCTAATATCCAAGGTACTAATTAAGATTAGCAAATAATATATGAAGCATCACTTTTTGGCAACCTGAGTCTGGTGAGGCATGGTCACTTCACGCTACTACTATATTTGTTGCCAGTCAAGACAATCTACTTGATTAGAGGCATTTGTAAGTAGGAAGATATAGTAGTGTGAAAAATATAAGCAATAAGAAGCCATTCAATAAAATCGGTTTATAATGGCAATGGATATAACACAGAGTCATAATGCAGTAAGTTCAAATTTCAGGAAAGAATGCATAATCAAGGCAATAATCTCAAAGAAAAAAAATGGTTCAACAGAAAGTCACAATGTATTAGAAGAGCCAGTTAATTAATTTTAATTCCAATGACCTACCACTTCTAATTTATTTTTAATGAACCTATTTCATAAGAAGTAGTTGATAATCCAGGATACTAAAAGTTCTGAGAATTTTTTCACATAATTTTTAACATTCACAGCCAAGAGTTTACTTTATTCACATGCTGCAATCATAATTTACACAATAGTCAATAGTGATAACTTTAAATATTACTTAGAATGTGAATAGCTGAATATAATCTTTTGAGATTCTTTCTTATGATTTTTTGTATATGGCTCAAGTGAGTATTTTCTGTTAATATTTTGCCTTTACACTCATTATTTCACCAAAGGGCATGTTCTTTACCCAAGCAAGTTGATAATTAGATGTCCTATTTATATCGCACTCTGTAATAACAGACAGAATCAACAAGATTAAATCTGGAAGAAATTTCTGCTTCTTTGTAAATTTTACTTTGGAAGTGTTTCTGCATTGCCCTGTAGAGAGAAGATATTCCCTTTCTATAAAGAGCATGAATAATTTCAGAGAGTAATGGACATGAAAACTCATATTATATTTTTAACATAGACTGGTGAGCCTAATGATAATTTGGCCATCTGAATTTTCACCTTGAAGCAAAAAGTTCTGTATTCTAGAAATACAAGTATAGGCAAATGTAAGATAGTCTGATTTATGGACTGTGCTGGCAGTATTTCAAAACAAGTGAGGGATCTCCTCCAGCTCCTCATCTTCCTCCTCTGTCTCTTCTAATGCCTCTTCTTTTTTCCTTTTTTGGAGAACTTCTTTTGAAATAATTTACAAAATCAATTAAAACACCAAGCTTTCTAGAGTTTTTACTGCCTACTAAAATATTAGACACTAGCAAGAATAAAAATCTCATTAAGTAATTTTTGTTTGACTTTACTATTTTTGATAAGGCTATCTTCTACCTAATGATCTTTCAGTCTCTGCTTTTAAAATTAAGAATGCTAAATTAAAAGTTACAATTCTGACTTTATATTTTTAGTTTGTCCAGCCTGACAGATTAAACATTGGGCTTGTTTCATGCTATGCAGAGTGTGCATCTCACCTCTGCTCAGTAATCTGATGTAAAATTGCTTTTGAATTTTGAGGTTCAGGCCAAATGCAAATATAACCCTTCAAACTAGAAGAGCATTTTCAGAGTCCTTTATTCCCAAAGAGCATTCAAATCTGTTAGCCATTCTTCCAACTAATTCAGCTATGTTTCCTCTTTTGCTCAGTTTATAAATGCTTATTTTTCTTCAATCCGACCTACTGAGGCAGAAAGCAAATAGTGCTTTAGCCAATTTCTCTGAGATTGCCTCTAAAATTTTCTTATGTTTCAGACTACTTTTGTTTATCTATGCAGTCAGCCAGTGCATGCAATTTATAGGCTTTATGTGCTGTGAAGCCAACCCCGATAACTGGTTGAAACTCTGCCAATCAAATTTTTAAAGGAAACAGCATGGAGACCACAATGACTCTGTTGCTATTGGAAAGGAATCTGCACTGTCAATTCTGAAAGTTTTTACTCATCTGATTTATGCCTAGTTGTGAAAACATCCAACACCGTTTTCAGATTCGTTTGTGTATTCTCATGTACCCTCAACCTGGTATATGAGCTCCTGTTTTTCAGAATCTATGCATGTAAGATAAACAGAGTTCTACAACCTACCACCCTGAATGTGGGCTGGAGGGCTATACACAATGGGGTGACCTTTCACTGTTTATAATTCCTGTGAAAACTCCAAAAGCAGGTTAAAATCAATATGCTAATTTTCTTGATTTCATCCTTTTGTGATGCATATATAGATCAAACATCACATTATATTCCATAAATATACACAGTTATTAATATGAATTAATATACTGAGTACAGATATGAAAAGGCCTCCTAGCTACGAGTGGACTTGTGAGGACTAGAGATGCCTGAGGCCACTGCCATAGCCCCACCATCAGACAGGCTTCCCAGTAATAAGCAGATCAGTGAGGAGTGGACCCACCTCCAGTACCACAGTAGTGTTCCTGCCCACACATCTTGGCTCCAGGCTGCACTTGTACCTAGATCCACACTGCAGAAGCAAGGGCGGGGGGTTGTCTTAAAATTCATTGTCCTAAACTCCAGAAGACAGACCAGAAGGGAAGAACAGTAACAGAGTCTTACTCCTTCTAAGTCCCCATTCTGAAGAGTAAATTTAGTATGTTGAACAGTTTATTCACTATAAACATATTTTGGGCTAGTATGTGATATTGATTTATTTCATACAGTTAAAGGTGATAGATTAATAACTACCACAAATTGTCATCTAAGCTGTGCTTGGTTCTCTTGTTGTTGCTGATTGTATCACTTGAGCTAGTACTGTGATTTTTCAAATCAGTCGTATTTAATGAAAATGTGATTGCTCCAGAGTCACTCAAAACCTTGAGACCACCTATATCTGGAAGACACCTCTAAGAAGCAATTGTTCCATAAGGTTTCTAAATACATGCAATAAAGATATTTATAATAAGTAATACTGAAGCATCAACTCAGGAATTAAAACAAGGACTAAACTAACAACAATAATAGAAATGAAAAGAGGTTTAAGCAAAACACAGTATTCAAGCTTACTAAAGGCAAATCTGGGGGGAAATGATGTGGAAACATCTGATAATCAACTACCTGGACACCCTGAAATGATACCACAGGATGTAACAAAACAGATGAATGAGGCTCTAGAAAAAATCAAAACAAATACTTTCCCAGATAACTGTAGAGATGGTGAGCAGAATAAAAGACATGATTAGAGTCTGTAGAAGAGAAACAGATTTAAAAAGAAATAGATGAGTTCTGGACCATGATGGAAGTCATGAATGCTCAGCATAGGAAGAAGGTGGAAACCATGAATGCCCAACATAGCAAAGAAATGGAATCCATGAAACAGATCCAAACTGATATCCAGAAGATTAAAAACTCTGTTGAAAGTATACACAGAAGAGTGAGCCAATCTGAAGACAGAATATCAGCTATAGAAGACAGGATGGCAGTCAGTGACCATGAAAAGAGAAATCTCTTAAAAATACTAAGGGACAATATGAAATCAATCCAACAGCAACTAGATAATGCAAAGAAGAATAATATAAGACAGAAAGGACTTTAAAGAAATGCAGAAAAAAGTACAAATAACATAAAAAACTCTTCACAGAATTAATGACAGAAAACTTCCCAAACAGAACAAAAGAACTTGACATACAAATAAGTGAGGCATATAGACCTCCAAGTAGTCATAATTGAAAAAAACAAAACAAAACAAAAAAAACACCTAGACATAGTAGTCAAGATCCTGGAAACCCAACAGAATAAGGAATTACTACAAGCAGTTAGAGAAAAGAAATTAATCACATGAAAACAAAAGCACATCAGAATCACAAAAGACTTTACAACATAAACTCTCAAGTCAAGGAGAGTATGGGGTGATATATTTTAAGCCTTAAAATAAAACAACCCCTAACCTAGACTGATGTATCCTGAAAAATGATGTTTCAAAATTGATAGGAAAATAAGTACTTCCATGACAAAGAACACGTGAGAAAAAATCATGAATATCAAATGAGTACCCCAAACAATTTTAAAAAATATTCTAGAGAAAGACAATGAAGATCACAACTCCATGAGGACCAACAGAGCAAATCCAAAATATTTCATCAGGCATGGCAAGAAATTAAAGGGAGAGGGAAGATAATAGAAAAGAAGCAACAAAGGAAAATAACTTGACAATAAGTGAATACATATCAATTATGACCATCAATGTTAATGGTCTTAATTCACCAATCAAAAGAAACAGGCTAGCAGAATGGATTAAGAATCAAAATCCAACAATATACTGAAGAAAGAAAGAAAGAAAAAGAAAGAAAGTTTAAAAAGAAAGAAAGAAAGAGAAAAAGAAAGAAATAAAGTTTAAAAAGAAATTTATAGACTGAAAGCAAAAGGATGGAAAGCAGTTCTCCATGTGACAGTAACTGGGAATAAAGCAAGGGTAGCTATCTTATTTGCACAAAAAGTAAATGTCAAACCAAAACTAATTAAGAGAGACAAAGAATGTCACTATATCCTGGTATAGGGAACAATCCAACAGGATGAGATGATGATCCTAAATATATATGCACCAGATACTAATGCAACTATACAAAACAAATACTAAGGGACATGAAAACCAAATAAGCACTAATACAATTGTAGAGGGGGTCATGATTACCCCACTGTCAAATATAGACAGATCATCTACACTAAAAGTCAACAATGAAATACTAGAACTGAACCTAGCTTTTGAACAAATGGATGTAGTAGATGTCTACAGAGTGTTCCACAAAACAAATTCAGATTATACAATCTTCTTGTCTGCACACAGGTCATTCTCCAAAATAGACCACATACTAGTTCATAGAACATGTTTAGGTAAATGTAAAGGAATTGAAGTTATACCATGTATACTATCTCACCATAGTGCAATTAAACTGGAGATCAGTAGCATAAGTAACTGCAATAACTTCAGAAACACATGTGAAAAACCAACATCCAACATCATAATAAAAGGTCAAAAATTGAAAACCTTTACTAAAATCAGGAACAAGACAAAGATGTCCAGTCTCACCACTCCTGTTCAATAAAGTTCTGGAAACATTAGCCATAGCTATTACACAAGAGAAAGAAATGAAAGTACTAAAGATAGGAAAGGAAAAATTTAAACTGTCCTTGTTTGCTGATGATATGATACTCTACATAGAAAAATGAAAAATACTCCACCAAAAGACTTCTAGACTTAATTGACAGGATGAGTAAAGTAGCTGGATAAAAGGTAAACACTAAAAAATCAATAGCATTCTTGTGCACAAATATACTCACTGAGCAAAAAATTAAGGAAGCACCCTTTTCACAATAGCATCTGAAAATATTGAAATAAGAGTCTATCTAACAAATGAAACAAAATGCCTCTACATTGAGAAATACAACACTCTGAAAAATGATATTGAAGAGGATATAAGAAAATGGAAATAAATCCCTTGTTCCTGACTAGGAACAAACAATATAGTGAAAATGGACATTTTCCAAAACTGTTACACATATTGAACACAATCCTTGTTGAAATCCCAACAGTGCATTTCACAGAACTAGAGAAAACAATCCAAAAATTTATTTAGAATCAAAAGATAATTAGAATAGCAAAAGAAATTCTAGGCAACAGAGACATGGCAGAGGGTATCACATTCCCCTATATGAAGCTATACTACAAAGCCACTGTAATAAAAACAGCATGGCACTGGCAAAGAACCAAACCTGAGGATCAGTGGAACAAATTAGAAGATGCAGAAACAACTCCTGACATGCTCAGCTACCTCATCTTTGACAAAGGAGCCATTCATCCTCACTGAAGAAAAGATAGCCTCTTCAATAAATGGAGTTGGAAAAAAATGGATTTCAACTTGTCAAAGATTAAAACTAGACCCCTATCTTTCACCATGCACTAAATTAAAATACAACTGATTAAAGATCTAAATATTAAAAGAGAAGCACCAAACTTGATGGAAGATAAGATAGGCAGAACTCTTGAAAGTATCAGCATAGGAAAAGACTTTATGAAAAAAATCCTCAGTGAAATGAGAACTAGCACAAAGAATCAACAACTGGAATCCCATCTTATTAAAAACCTTCTGCACTGACACAGAAACCAAAAGCAGAGCTAATGGACAACTCACAATGTGAGAAAAATTTCAGCAACTGTTCCCCAGACAAAGGTCTACTATCCAAGATATATATATAAAATGCACCAATAAACTCAATAAAAGAAAAAAAAAAGAATCTCTAAAGAACTCAAAAAAATCAGACCCTCCCAAATACAAAGACCAAATTCAAAAATAGGCATCTGAAATGAACAGATATTTCTCAGACAAAGAAGTAAAAGCAGCAAATAAACATATGAAAAAAATGTTCTATGTCATGATCATTCAAGAGATGCAGATGAAGGCAACACTGAGATTCTACCTTATCCTAGAAAGAATGGCTGCTATCAAGAAATCAAACAATAACAAATCCTGGCAGTGTTGCAGGGATATAGAAACACTTCTTCACTGGTGATGGCTTGGTTCAATCACTTTGGAACTCAATATGGAAATATCTCAAATAATTTGCATTAGTAGTTTTATTTGACCCAGCTATTCCTGTGCTGGCTGTCTTTCCAAAAGAAGTAAAAGTATCATATCACAAGAATATATGCTCACCCCTGTTTATAGTGGCAGAGTTTGTAATAGCTAAAACTTGGAAAGAGCCTAATTCCCTATCAACTGGTGACTGGATAAAAAGGATGTTTTTTTTGGGGGGGGTTTGTTTGTTTGTTTTTAAACAAAATGGAATTATACCCAGAATGAGAAACTATTTATTTATAGCTAAGTGGATGCACACTGAGACCATGCTCTTAAGTGAAATTAATAAATCATACATGTGTAAATACCAGTTTGTCTGGTGTGCAAAAGAAAAATATAAATAAGGATCAAAATGTATAACTGATATTTTGTAATAGAAAAGATCTAAAAGAGTAGAGGAAGTGGGAGGGGTAGGGGAAAGAAAAAAAGAGAAAAATATATATGAAAAGGAAAAACATGAAAACAATGTTTTTGTAAACAGGGAAGAGTGGAGGAGATGAAGGGAGATCCGGGGAACGGGGAAATTCCCCCATGATAAGTCATGTAAGGGTATTAGCAATGGTGAATGTATGCTTAAAATGTACCAACAAATTGAATAAAAATTTAAAAAAGAAAATAAATAAATAAATACAGATGCCCCCCAAAAAACATCAATAGTCGACTTGTACACAAGGAACAGACTCACTAACTGAAATTAGGGAAATAATTCCTTTCACAATATCATCCAAAAAAAATGAAATATCTAAGAATCAGTGTAACAAAGAAAACAAAAGACCTCTACATTGAGAACTATAGCCCTCTGAAAAAACACATCTGAGGATATAAGAAAATGGAAAGCCATCCTTTGATCCTTGGAGGAAGAACCAATATAGTGAAAATAGACACACTTCCAAAACTGCTGTACAGATTCAACACAATCCCTATTAAAATCCCAACAGTATATTTCACCAAACTAGAGAAAACAATCCAAAAATTCATTTGGAATCAGAAGAGACCTAGAATAGTAAAAGCAATTCTAGGCAATAGAGATATGACAGGGGGTATCACATCCCCCGATGTGAATCTCTACTACAAAGTCCCTATGATGAAAACAGTGTGGTACTGGCAAAGAAATTGTCCAGAGGATCAGTGTGATAGATTACAATTTGCAGAAACAACTCCAATCATACTCAGCTACCTCATCTTTTACAAGTGAGCCAATCATCCTCACTTAAGGAAAGACAGACTCTTTAATAATGGTGTTGGAAAAACTGGATTTCAAATTGTCAAAGATTAAAACTAGACCCCTATCTTTCACCATGAACTAAACTAAAATCCAAATGGATTAAAGATCTAAATTAAAAAACCTAAACTTTCTGGAAGATAAATTAGGTAGATCTCTTGAAGGTATTGGCATAGGAAAAGTCTTTATGAACAAATCCTCCGTAGCACAGGGATCACAACAGAATCAACAGCTGGAATTTTGTCTTTTCATCAATCTCCTGCACTTTAAGAGAAATCATCAACAGAGCTAAGAGGCAACCTAAAATATGGGAAAAAAATTTTGACAGCTGTACCTCAATGTTCTACTATTTAGAATATATAAAAAATTTTAAAAATCAACCCCCCAAACAGAAAATCCCAATTCAAAATTTGGTATGTGAAATGAACAGAATTTTCTCAGATAAAGAGCTAAAAGCAGCAAATAAACATGAAAAATATTCAACTTCTGTAGTCTTTCAAGAGCTGTAGATGAAAATAGCACTGAGATTCCACCTAATCCCAGAAAGAATGGCTGCTACCAAGAAATCAATCAATAAAAAATGCTGGCAGGCTGTTATGGAAAGAGAAACTAAGCTCAACTGCTGTTGGGAGTGTAGACTGGTGCAACCACCGGGGAAGTCAGTATGGAGATACCTCGAAGAACAAAGATTGGAAGTCCCTTTTGATCCAGCTATTCACATGCCATGTATCTTCCCCAAAGGATGTAAAGTATCATACTACAGTAATATATGCACACCTGTGTTTATAGCAGCACAATTTGTAATAGCTGAAACTTGGAAGCAGCCCAATTGCCCCTCCATGGAAGACTGGAAAAAGAAAATGTGATTTTCTTATGAAATGTTGTACTATTCAGCCACAAAAATGAGAAATTGGATACATTTGTAGATAAATGGATGTACATTGAGGCTGTAGTCTAAAGTAAAATAAATAGGATACACATGTGTAAACATAGAATATTTTCTCTAGTGTATGAAACTGAAAGTGTAAATGAGAACTAAAAATATAATAGATAATGTGAAATAGGAAAAAAGGGACAAAGGGGAAGGATAAAAGGGATGGGTAGGGGAAATGAAAGAAGTGAATGGAATTAATATGAAAAAATTTAAAAATGAAAACAATGTCTTTGTAAATAGTGAGGGGTGGAGTGGTTGAGCTCCAGATTATGACAATTTTAGATTTCTGGAATTTAACTGTAAGTAGATTGAATGCACGGAAAAGACTTTCAGAAGTTTGAAAGGATATGGAAAATGAATATTGAGGAACCTTAAATTAATCAGTATATAACATATATTTTATAAATTTTTTATGATCCAAAGCTCTGTAACTTGAGTCCTAAAATTTAGGCAGTAATCTTTTTTGCATCTTTTCTAAAAATACATAGTTAACTGAATGAAAAATTACTAGATTTTGTTTGTGGAAAATGTTCCTTTTCTACGTGCTTTTTCATTGACTCTGAAACCAAGGGCAATGCTCCTGTATTAGAGTTTTAAACATCTGTCTTTGCTATCATAATAATCAAACACTGCAAATATAATTAGTTTAGCTATTGTACAGTGTGACCCAGAGACTAACTGGTCAATCAGTTGAAACTATGTGGCATGATTGTTACACACTCCATTTCTCCCTTTGAATCCACTATTATCCAAACAGTGCACAAATATTCTTTCAGAAGGGTAAGTCAAACTAGAGTAAAAGTGGAACTATTCACAGTACAGGTCAAACACCTATTGTGGTCATTACATCCCATTTACATGTGATTATGAAGCATATCAGCTTTTTCAAATATTTATCATTATACATTATTATAGTAAAATCTCTTTCCACTAACAGGAGATATTAAGGAATAATAAACCCCTAGTTTTGTATGACTATGTATGATTTTACCTCTAATTTTCCAAACATTAATATAATCAGGGTTAATGAAAAACAAGAACACAATTGCAATTTTTATTATTGATATAAATGAATTGTGGTGGTGTCCCCAAATAGTAGAAAACCTAATAGTGACATAATTAACTACCAAGACTTATTTTCTGATTTATAAATAGTGCCAAGTAGACTTTTCAAAGTTAATAGTATGGAATCATGCTACCATCAAAACACCACACGCATTTATTCTATTTTCTCCTCAAGCAAAAATCCTTCTCATTCTTGTAATATCTGTTTTACTTCTAGAAATTATCTCTATGTCACCATAAAAGGACAAAATATAGATATAATTCAAACGCAGATTCCATTTTGACTGCCTTTATATGCTATTTGAGAAATTGAAGAGAAATATGTTTGTATATAATTGGTCAGGGAGAACAGCATAATTATGTTTAGCATCAAAAATATAAGGGCGCGAGACTGAGTTACTTGTAGATAATTTACATAAACAAAAGTTCGTTTATGAAGAATGATTGGACTGTATGAGTATTTAGAGTTCATATAGTATGGCTAGCACTTTATTGTGGGACAGACACTATATGCATATTGAGAAATACTTTTTAACTTAAAGTCCTTAGTTATTGTAAAGAGAAAAAGTTACTGTAAGGTTCTAATTACTTTGTGTCATAACACATTAATCATCCAAATATACCTTTTCTCAGCATTCAAATATCAAATATGAATTTAAATTCACTAGACAAGTATAATTACAAAATGAAAACGATGTTATTCCTGAAAAATACATTCGTTCTTAATACACATTTGGGCATAACTCAGTGTTTCTGTCTTACATTGTAAAAAAACATTCATATTCATTGGTTTCCAGCTATCCTATTTATATTTCCTAGGTGTGACCTTTCTTCTTTTCATCAGTGTATCTTAACTAACAATATTACTTGTGCTTTCTTTAAAATGACCTCTTTCCTAATGCTTAAAAGCATTGTAGGTGTAAAATATATAAAACAATTATCTCAAATTGGGTGAAGCAACAAAGGTTAAATGCTGAAACTTAAAATACTTAAAAGAAAATAAAGTAATGACCTTGGGTTAGGCAAATCCTTCTCAGGACAAAAATCAGAAGTGGAAAAGGAAAAGAAAAAAAAAATAGTTGAACCTGAACTTAATCAGGTTTCTGCAGAAATCAAGACTTATGTGTATATGTGTATGGGTGTGCATGTGTGTGATTTCATGTGTATGTAGAAGTTTATTATAAGGCATTCCTTCATGTTATCAGGGGTGATAAAGAGCTCCAAAATTTTTGTGTATAAACTACAGACCCAATAAAAAACACTGTTATACTTTGAAGGTCTAAGAATCACAAGGTCAGTGATACAAATTTCAGTCTAAATTTGGTGGTCTGTAAACCAGAAATATTTAGAACATACAAGGAGTACTGTCTTAGCTGAAACAGGCAAAGACAATGTAAATTCAACCTTTGCATTCTTTTTATTTCATTCAACCCTTAACATATTGGATAATTTGCATGAGAGAGGGCTATGCTCTTTACTCAGTCCACCAGTTCAAATAAAAATTTAATTTGTAAATATCTACTTTGAGAAATAGATTTTTAAATAAATTATATTGTGCATATTTATCACTGAGAATGCCATGATCAAATCAAGTTGACACATAAAATTAACCATCACAAACTTCATTAAAGTGAGCTAACTAATGTAATACCATTGTCCATATTCTAGGATGGTGGATTCTCAAATGGTGAACTACAGAGAGTTACCTGCTCATGTTCTGCTGGGAACTAGGCTTCATATCAAGAAGTGGATGGCAGGAAAAGAAGTGAAGCTTCATCTGTATTTATAGCTGCTCCCTATGACTCATATACTCCCTGACTTTGACCTCCTGTCAGATCAGCAAAGGCATTATATTCTCATAGGAATGTGCACCCTATTGTGGAATGTACATGGGAGGAATACTTTGAACCATTCGCAACCTTCTTCCCCTATCTGTTGAAAAATTGTCTTCCACTAAATCAGTTCCTCTTGTCAGATAGTTTGGGCATTGGTAGAATAAAACAAAGAGGTCAATAATAACAGGTTTAAGATTCAATTTGTTTGAAAAAATAGTGAACAGGATCTCTAAACATGAAACAGAGTCATATGAGGCAGAAAATTCTACATGTCATGCCTGGAGAATAAAATTCCTCTAAAAATGAATGAAAATCCAGTTTCCAATGGATGGGCAAATGGGCTGTTTCCAAGTTTTAGCTATTACAAACTGTGCCGCTATAAACATGGGTGCACATATATCACTGGATAAAGAAGATGTGGTTTTTCTATAAAATGGAATATTACTCAGCCATAAAGAATGAGAAAATAGATTCATTCATAGGAAAATGGATACATATTGAAGATATACTCCTAAGTGAAATAAATAAGTCACACATGTGTAAATACCAGATAGTTTCTCTGGTGTGAATGATCTGCAATAATATAGAAGATCCTAATATGATTACTGACATTTAGAAATGGGAAGAAAGGAGCTAAAGGTGTATGGAAAGTGGGACGGGTAGGGGAAGGGTAATAAGGGAAAAGAAAAAAATGTGAGATAATGAAAAGATGGAAATAAAGTGTTTGTAGATGGGGAGGGAAGGAGGGGGTGAGAGGAAGGCAGAGGTAAGGGGAAAAAATGAAAATCAAGATCTGTCATGTGGACGTACAAGATCCCAAAAATGAATGTAACTGTACTGTATCCCTAAAATGTACCAATAAACTCAATTAAAGCTGAAAAAATGAATGAAAATCATTGATTTTACACTTTTAATCTATCAAAGCCAAATTGTACAGTGCCTTTTAAACAGAGTAAACTAACATTATATTCAGAGGTAAGAATTCACTTCAAGTTTATAAAATATGTGTGTTAGCTTTCCTGCTGCTAGGCCCAAATGTCTGACCCCAGAAATTTAAAGGAAGAAAGTGATTATTTGGCTCATGGTGTTAGAGAATACACACCATGATTAGATGGAAGCATTGTGAGTCTAAAGTGGAAACATCATGGCAGAAAGTCGGCCAGGAAGGAGAGTGGGTCAGAATGAGTGGCAAGAGGCAATGAGTAGGAAGCAGATAGAGTCCTGAAGGTTACATGACCCTGCCAGACACACCTGTAACTGAATTTTGCTAGTTTTCTTCATTCGGTCACATTGACCATCACAATTAATAGTCACAGATACTTAAAAAAAAAAGAGCAGATGGAGGAGAAAAATAAAACCAAGCAGAACGTTATATACAGATATCAAGCAAAAACTTCCAGTATAATATGCAAGAAAGTGGAAGCATATCTAGAAATGAATAGTAAAAGAAACAAATCTATCTTCTGAAACTTGTTCAATCATACATCCTCCGTTTTCTTTCATTGTTCTTTCATTAGAAAGTATAGCTTTTGATTGGCGGGAAATGAAATTGTAAATATTGCCACTGTAGCCAGGAATAGTGGCGCATGCCTGTAATCCCAGAACTGTGGAGGCTGAGGCAGGAAGGTTGCTGCCAATTCAAGGCCAGCCTGGATTACATAGTGAGTTCAAGACCAGTCTGAACTACATGGTGAGATTCTGTCTTAAAAAAAAAAAAAAGTTACTACAATGAAATTGCAGAGGAAAATGACATAGGGGCACATCATGTGGTTAACACTTAATGCTCTCTTTTGGGCATGACCATCTATAAAGCCCAAATATATTTAGTATGTAAAACAAGAATTGTGTAGTGCTTTAATAGTTTAAAACTGTGATATGTTTACAAACAGAAAACACCTGCTTTAGTTTCTTTTATATGAGAAACACAAAATATAAATGAAGAAGGAAGTAAATGATAGATAGAAAATAGGAAGATTTTTGTCAAAATGGAAGGGGAGAAAGAGACGGAGGGAGAAGGAAAGGAGAGGAGGCAAATGAGATGAAAAATGAAGTAAAGAAAAAATGCAAATGGAGTTTGTTTAAGGAGACTGTCACGTCGTGGCAGGTGTCTGGGAGCCTAGGGATCTCTGCTGGCATGACCCCCATTCTTGAGTTCTTTCCCTGAATCTCTGGGTAGGGTTGGGGAGAGCTGGTTTAAAACTGAAGACTCCCCAAGAGGGAAGACGTCAAGTCACCCTGGTGCAGAAGGAGGAACTCGGAGAAGGAAACCGATAAGAAACAGAGGTTTATTAATAATGTGGCAGAAGCAGGACTGCCAAATAGTGAAATGTATGGCAGGAAGAAGCTCAGGACAAGATCCCAACAATGAATGTCACTGTACTGTATCCCTAAAAATGTACCAATAAACTCAATTAAAGCTGAAAAGAGAGAAAGAAGCTCATTAGATGAACTTAGCATGGTGCCTTTGACTCACCCACATTCATAGGAGCAAGTTGGTTTTCTACAAATAACTGTGTCACTGATTGGTGCAGTCAGTCTTAGTGTTTCTTTCTGGGTTGGACCAAGTTTCACAGGATCTATGGGCACATGGAAAGAGCACACAGTTTCTACCAAGGGCAACCTCCTCCAGTATGTCATGTCATGAGTAAGCATTCGGTTATCTCTATTATGTTTGCCATCCAGGTCATGCCGAACTCTGCCTATTCGTCCTTAACTGTGCTTAACAGGACCAATAATTGGATGGAGCAGGGAGGCCTAGGAGTGATAGAGGGAGGAAAGAAAATAATTAAGTTGTGTTACCTACACGTACCAGCTCCCCACATTAAATGTAGTCTTTATGTTCTGCAAACATGTACCAGTGCTAATACTATTAATAGTAATAATAATTAAAAATAAATGTAAAAAAGAAATCTCATGTTTCATTGAATGTGAAAATCTCCACTAAGTATTTTGCTAGGGGAAACTGTGTTATTACTCTCACTTCTGAGCATTTTCTTATTTTGCAATGACTTGAGATTTGTACAACAGTCAAAAATCTCTCTCTAGTATGACATAAAAGATTAAAGTAAACTCTGGGGAAAAATAAAATGTTTTTTTAAACATATATAACCAAAAAATGGAATAGATTTTTAAAGAGAATTTGTTGCACTATAATTGATAATATTTTAGGCCATAAAATGCAATTTTCCTGAAAGTTCCAATTGTGTTTATATTTGTAAAAGATTTCTAGTAGCTGATTTAACCTTATTCATCAATGAATACCATTATTTAGCTAGTTTTGAACTGAGGCAAGCTTAAATAATCAGCAGTTATAATCAAGATGCTTAGGGAAAACAATGCACGTAATTAAATATTTGAATAATAGTAACCATGGAATATAGCTATTCATTATAATCATTTAATAAAGATTTAGTTATCATCTATTGTTTTTTCTTATGATTTGTCAGTATCATGAACTCATATTTGAAGTTTATAATATTTAAAGTATACTTTCAAAAGCAGATGTCCAAACTTGGAAAATTTCCTTTTATAGACAACATATAGATAGAAATAAACATGTATATTTGTCTTGAATGAACACAGAGGTACTGTTATCAATAGTCAACATTCCCTGCCCATAAAATTTTTAGTTCTTTTCAATGAATAGTTGAATAATAAATATCTAAAATATTTAAAATAATCAGACCCTGGTAAGCCTAGATCAGACTTCAGAGGAGCAAAGGCTATCATACTTCAGATATTTGGAAGGATTTCCATGTAATTCAAGAGTACCCTATCATTACTTTTATTTAAAGGATGTGTTATGACAGAAAATGTAGATTTAAAGTCCAGAGTTAGAGAGAATTCCTATTAGGAACCTGGTAATGAGGTCTTACTCTGGGAAATGTGCCGCAGTGGACCCACCATGATCTCTTCCATTTTCTTTGAGCAAGAAGATCTCACAGAAGTTAGTTGGTCATGTAAGACTTTTCAGCTGAGTTAGAGCAGTGGAAATGACTTGGTTAAAAAAATAGATAATCCTTAAAAGCTATCAGGAATTAGAATGCCCTTGAATGACAAGATTTGCATTTTTGGAATTGATAAAATGTTTACCATTGTCATTTTTACTTCGAGAAGTATCTGTCCAATTCGTTTTATTTATTGACTGGTTTCTTTGTTCTCTTAGTTTTTCTTTATTTTTTGTTTTTGTTTTTGTTTAGTCATTTATATATTCTGGACATTAATCCATCAGGATAGTTGCTGTCAAATATTTTCTGATTCTAAAGGCTGCCTCTTCAGTCTGCTAAGTGTTCCTTTGTTGTGAGAAAGCCTTACAATTTTAATCTAATTTATTGGTGTTTGCCATTATTTCCTAGACTATTGAAATCATACTCAAATTAATTGCCTTTTTCTATACCTTGGAATGTTTCTTATATGTATGTCTCAAATGTTTCAACGTTTCAGGCCCAATATTTTGGATTTTGACACATTTGGAGTGTTGCGTGGGATTAGAAATGGGGATTTATTAATCTTCTGCATATGAAAATCTGTTTTTCCAAAAGGATTTTAAAAGGGCATGTCTTTTCTCCATGTTATTATTAATTATTATTATTATTATTATTATTATTGTCTATAATCAGATGGATGTAACTCTATGAGCTTAATTTCTGTGGGTTTTATTTTCTTAATCTTTTGTATGTCTATATGCCTTTTCTTTATGCAGATACCTTGCTATTTTTATTTTTATAACTTTGAAATACCATTTAAGATCAGGTATTGTGATCCATCAAACTTTGTTCTCTTTGCTCAAGATTGCTTTTAATAGTCTGATTTGTGTTTTCATATGAACTTTGTGTTATTTTTGTTCTTCTGTGAAGATTGACATTGGTATTTTAATGGCGATTATATTGAAACTATATATCACTTTTGGGGAATACAGCAATTTTAAGAATATTAACTACTTCACTTAAGAGTACCAACTCAGTGTGCATCTATTTATCTATAAAAGTGTCTAGTTTCTCATTCATTATGGCTGAATAGTACTTTATTTTATTAAAAAAAAAAACTTTTCCCCCTTAATCTCTTTTATTGGCACATTTTAGGTGTACAATACATTTGTATCTGTCATTTGGAACTTGTAATTTTACATGATTTACCTTGGTTCTCCTTTTTCCCCTTTCCCCTGGCCTCCTTTCAACAATTCCACACCTCTCTATTTCAAAGACTTTGTTTCCATTCCTTTCCTTTCCTCTACCCCTCCAACTTTTGGACCTTTTCTTCTTATTTAACATCATCAATGGTTAATTTAAATCCTGTTTTTACTCTTTTAGTTCCTCACACCAAAGAGGCTATTCAGTATTTACAAATGTGTGTAATATTTATTTCACTTAAGAGCATGCCCTCAGTGTGCATCCATAGCCATAAATATCTCATTTTGTTGTTGTTGCTGTTTTTCTTTTTCTTTATGGCTGAATAGTACTAGAATTTATAAACAAACCAAAACACCCAGTCACCAGTTGATGGGCAATTGGGCTGATTCCAAACTTTAGCTATTATAAACTGTTCCATTATAAATATGGGTGTGCATATATTGCTATGATATGATTCTTTTAATTCTTTCGGGAAGATAACAAGTAGAGGAAGATTTGGGTCAAATGGGACTTCCAATCCTAGTTTTTCCAGGTATCTCCATTTTGATTTCCACAGTGGTTGCACCAGTCTGCACTCCCAGCAACAATGCAGAAATGTTCCTTTCTCCCCACAAACATGCCAACATTTTTTATTGGTTAATTTCTTGATAGAAGCCATTCTTTCTGGGGTGAAGTGGAATCTCATTGTTGTTTCTATCTGCATCTCTCAAGTGACCAGTGACGCTGAACTTTTTTCGTATGTTTAATTGCTGCTTTCACTTATTTGTCTGGGAAATGCCTTCATGTCAACTGCCCATTTTTTAATTGGGTCTTTATATTTGGAAAGGGGTCTGATTTTTTAAGTCCTTTATATATTCTAAATAGTAGACCATTGTTTGAGGAACAGCTGCTAATTATTTTTTTCCTGCAATGTAGGTTTTATCTCAGCTTTGTTGGTGATTTCTTTTGAAGTCCAGATGCTTTTTAATAAGATGAGATCCCACTTGTTGATTCTTTGTGCTAGTTCCCATGCTACTGAGGTTTTGTTTGTAAAGTCTTTTCCTATGCTAATATCTGGAAGAGTTCTACCTAACCTATCTTCTATCAAGTTTAGTGTTTCTGTTTTAATATTTTGATATTTAATGCACTTGGATTTTAGTTTAATGCATGGTGAAAGATAAGGGTCTAGATTTATCTTTGACAAGTTGAAATCCATTTTTTCCAATAAAATCTATTAAATAGGCTATCTTTCCTCCTGTTAGGATGGTTGGCTCCTTTGTCAAGAATGAGGGAGCAGTTTATTTCTAGAGTTGTTTCTACATCTTCTAATCTATTCCACTGATCTTTGTGTCTGTTTCTTTGCCAGTACTATGCTCTTTTTATCACAGTAGCTTTGTAGTATAGTTTCAAGTTGGGGATTGTAATACCCCCTAACATTTCCCTGTTGCCTGTAATTGCTTTTGGTATTCTACATCTCTTATGGTGAATTTTTGTATTGTTTTCTATAATTCTGGGAAATGCACTGTTGGGATTTCAATAGGGATTGCATTAAATCTATATAGCAGTTTTGGAAGTATGGCCACTTTCACTAGAATGGCTCTTCCTACCCAGCACAAGGAATATCTTTCCATTTTCTCAAATCCCCCTTAATCTCTTTTTTCAGAGTGCTGTAGTTTTCAATGTAGGGGTCTTTTGCTTGCTTTGTTATAATGAATCCTAGATATTTCATTTTTTGAATGCTATTGTGAAATGAATTGTTTCCCTAATTTCTCCCTGGGAGAGTTTCTTATTTCAAAACTACATTTTCTTTACCCATTCTCCAGTTAATGAGCAAGAGGATTGTTTCCATTTTTTAGCTATTCCAACCTGTGACACTACAAACCTAAACTTAATGAATAACAAGAATATTATTAACTACTAATTCATAAAGATGTGATGTTTTTTAAGTTATTCATTGTTTTTTCAATATCTTTTGTTAGTGACTTGTAGTTTTTATTGTAGAAGTCTTCCATGTTTTTTTTGTTAGATTTATTCTTAGGTTAATTTTGTTGAAGGTATGGTAAGTGGAATTGCTTTGCTAATTTCTTTTTCTTAGTTTATTGCTGACCAAAAAACTATTGATTTTTTGTATCATTTTGTATATTGCCAGTTTTTTTAAATTGTCACATTTACAGGATTCTAATGACTTCTTTCATGCTTTCAAAATATAGGTCCAGATCATCTACAAATATGGCCAATGTATTTTATATATCCTATCTGTATCCCTTTTATTTATTTCAATTGCCTAAATTCTTTATGTATTATGTCAAGTACTATATTGAAGGAATTGTGAGAGTGGATTTTTAAATCTCAATCCTGACTTTAGAGCAAATGCTTTCAGTTTTTCTTCATTTATTATAATAATGGCTATGGGTTTTTCATTTTGTGTTAGTCACTCTTCTCATTGCTGTGATGACACTCAACACCCAAAAAAGGGGATAACTTTATTTAGCTAATAGTTTGTACAAGTTTCAGTTCATAATCATCTGCCTCTAAGGCTGGTGGCAGAGCAGTAACAGTTCATGGCTGCGTAAGGTAGTAAAAATAATAAGAGACCCTAACGGCTTCTTTCTGCCCCTTTTGTACTCTAGACTACTTAGGTCAGGTAGCACCCACATCCCTAATCCTAGTGCCTTTGAGCCCTGCATTGTACCATGAATCAATTCCAATGTCATACACTTTAGATCCACAAATAAGAAAAACACATCCATAACTTTATAATATTGAGATAACATTCCTCTATATCTATTTTTTCCAGGATCTTCCACAGGAAGCTATGTCAAAACTTGTCAAAGATTTTTGCATCTGTTGAAATCATTATGTGATTTTTATCCATTATTTTATTTATGCGATATATTACCTTTATTGATTTACAGCTGAGACAATTGAATACATGGTGGATATTTAAGACTAAAAATTACTACAGTGAAAGCTTCTGTGAAATTGATGTAACTCACTTCAAAGACACTTACCCCATCATCATTCCTGAGGCTTTCTGAAGAAGTTCTGAAAGCCCTCTTTGTGAGTATCTAGTTATACTGTTGTGGCTACCATAATATCCTTAACTGATTAAATACACTTAACTTTCACAGTTACTTTCACTTTGTGGAAGAGCCAGAAGTTGTACTAATCCTCATCCTGTGAGTAAAGGTGAATGAGGACACATTGTCATTTTTTTTTATGAGAATGCATTTTTATTGCATAGCACTCAGATGCAGCATTTGCTATGTTTTTTTAAATCACATTTTGTAGAGTCACTCTCCAGAACAAATTCAGAAAGTGGCATGAATGATAGGATAAGTTTGTCTGAGAAAAAACAAAGTATTCTGATGAGAATTCAGGGCAATGAATTTTATTGGGTTTCTTGTTTGTTTTACTTTAAACATTTACCATATTCTTCAATAACGCCTCATGTGTCAAAACATCTTTGCATGCCTGCAATAAAATTAACTGAATCATGATATATCTTTTTCCTGATACGTATCTGAATTCAATTTGTAAGTATTTTATTAAAAATCATTATGTTTAAGTCCATCAAGAATATTGATCTATATTTTTTTTAAATTTTATGTGTGCATGCATGAGTGTGTGTTTGTGTGTGTGTGTGTGTGCATGTGTGTGTGTGTGTTTGTCCTGCTGTCATTTGTTTTGGGACTAATGTGATATGAACATCAATAAAATGTATTTGGAAGCATTCTTTCCTTTTTATTTTTAGGAAGAACTTGAAGAGCATTAATGCTGTTCACTGAAGGTCTAGAAAAATTCAGGTGTAAATCTTTCTTGGCCCAGTCATTTTCTGTGGAGCAAGTTCTTATTGTCTTCAGTTTCATGGATTTAATAAAATATGTTTAGGTTTTTGAGCTTATATCTTTTTAGTTCAATTCATTGCATCTTATATAGAATTTTATATATTTCCTCCACATTTTCCAATTCAGTGAGCTCTACAGTTTTTAGATAAGCTTCAATAATCCTCCAGATTTTGATGGTTCCTCTTTAAATATTCCCTCATTTTTTTCTCATATTATTACTTTGGGTCATCTGTTTCTTTTGTTAGTTTAAGTGTCGATTTTGTATATTTTTTCATAAAATCAACTGCACTTCACTTATTGTAGTGTTCTTGTACTTTCTATATCATTATGTTCAGTGCTGAATTCATTATTCCTTTCATTCTGTTGGGTTGTGTTTCATTTTCTTGTTTTTCTCAGAGCTAGAGATGCATCATTCATTTGTTTTCAATCTTTCAGTTTTTTTTAAATATGCTGATAGCTATACATTTTCATTTTAGGGATACTTCACTTTATTTCAGACATTTTGTAATCTTTCAATTTTTATTTGATTCTAGAAAATATTTTAATTCCCTTCAATATCATCACTAACCATAATTAAGACAAGGGAGGGAGTGTCACAATCCACAACCTGAAACTATACTTCAAAGTTGCAGTAATAAAAACAGCATGGTAACAGCAAAACAAAATAACAGATCTGAGAACCAGTGGAATAGACTAGAAGATGCAAAATCAACTCCAGACAAACTCAGCCACCTCATCTTTGACAAAGGAGCCAAACACCCTTACTGGAGGACACATAGCCTCTTTAATAAATGGTTCTGGAGAGCTTGGGTTTCAACTTGCAAAAGATTAAAATTAGACCTATATCTCTCACCATTCACTAAAATAAAATCAAATGGATTAAAGATTGAAATATTAGAAGAAATGTTAAACTGGCTAGAAGATAGGTAGAACTCTTGAAGACATTGGCATACACACACACACACATATCTTCTTGAAGTATTTATTTTACTGATACATGGTAAAATTCTTTCTTCTTGGTACAATCACTTGGCATAACTTTTCACTGAATTTTTTTTTTTGACAAATTGAGAATTTCACATTCAAAATTTAGGTCTGGTTCTTTTTAAAAATCTCTAACATTTTTTTGAAATACTCTTTCATATATCTCAATTTCATTCTTTGTTCATTCCACTATTTATTTGTATCTTCCTTAATGTCAATGAACATTTAAAAATTGATCTTTTCAATTAATTCTGGCTTTACATCCATTTTGATATCTGTCCTCAGTTACTGAAAAGTTATAAAACTTTTGAGAAGCCATATTGTCTTGTCTTTTCATATACCTGTATTTGTACATTGAAATTTGTGCATCTGTTAAAATGACTATCTCTCATCTTTATATGGGGATGCTCTAGTATGCATACTTCTTTAGGAGAATCAGTCCTTAGTTCCACTCAGAGAAAAGATATTAAACCACAATAAATCTTACAGGAGAAAATTAAATCAAATATTTAAGAACAAACAGAAAAATTACAACCAACTATTCCCTCAATAAGAGCAGAAAAAAGGGAAAATTAGTTTACCATGAACTAAAATTTTCAAAATTAATAAAGACAAAAACAAATTTATCAAGGTAATAATAAGAAAGGAAGGTGCAGAAGCCTACAAATGGAAGAAGCAAGGTGTTTTAAAAAAGGAAAATAATGAAGAGAAAAGAAAGAGATTAAAAAATTTAATTGAAGAATAAAAATATAAGTAAACAAAATTAGGTAAATAATAAAAGAAAAATAACAGAGAAAATATGTATCCAAATATTCCTCCATGCTTAAGTGTTTGGATTATTAATGTTTCATTCCAGGAGATACAATATTGGTTTCTACTACCTAGGAAGGATTGGTAATGAGTCACAATAGAAACCTATTTTATTTTGTCTCCACTCTTTCATAATAGGCTGCTATGGTTCATACAAAGATTGTCTTCAAAAACTCCCATATGTTCAGAATCAGAGATTGATTAATTTTATTAGATCATGACAGTAGTATACTTATCAATGGATTTACCCATCAATGAGCTCTGTAGTTACATGTGGTGAAAAGGTGGGGCCTGATTGGAAATAGATCACATGGAGTTTGCCCTAGAAAGGTATCATCTTATTACAGGATCTTCCTTTCTATCTCTGTCTCCTTTCTACCAAGGGATGAGCAGATGTTCTTTGCCAAGGATTTTCCACATCATGCTGTTTCTCTCTAGAAGCCATCTGATTATGGACTGAAATTGTGAACCAAAATAAATCTCTCTGCTTTTAAATTATATGTGTTGGGTATTGTTTCTCAGTGACAAAAATAAATTTTACAACTGGTAAAATGAGTTTGTTGCTGTAACTGTACCAGAAACTTTTGTAAGTGGTTGTAGGAAGAATTAGGAAAGATTTGGAATTGTTAGCATGAGAATCCCTAAAATGATGAATCTTAAGCATAACAGCAGATGCTTCTTGGAGCTCAGAAGACCATAATGTTAAGAAAATGCAACATATGGCCAGATTTGGGAGTTTTCAGCTGAACATAGGGTTTAAGTAGTAGTTGAACTATAGGGAGTGTCTGTTACTCTGGCAAAAAAAGAATTGTCTTTGTTTATTCCTTGTCCCGACTGTAGAGACTGAGATTAACTGCTGAAGGATAATTAATTCTAATGCAAATGCGTTCAGGCAGCCCAATGTTTAGGGTCTGACATTGTGGCTCATCAGTGCTTTCAACTGAATTTGAGAGAATTAAGAGCAAAAATCCCATTGGAAAGTTTTCCATTTCACCAGAAAGAAAATACTTGCAAAGTTAGGGAAGAGGAGAGGATGGTTGTTCATAATTTTAGCACAATGAGGACTTGCTCTTAAATGAAGTCAATATGACATATGTAAATACCATGTAGTTTCTCTGGTATGATAAGCTAAAAGTATAAATAAGGGTCAAAATGTATTGATAATTTGTAATTGGAAGAAAATGTCTAAAGGTACTGGGTAAATGGGAGGGGTAGAGGAAAGACAAAAAGGGAAGAGAAAAAATGAGAGAAAAGGAAGAAAATGGAAATGAAATCTTTGTAAATAGGGAAGGATGGATGGAGAGGGGTATGGGGAAAAATAATAGCCAAGATATGTCATGTAAAGGTACAAGATGCCAATGGTGAATGTAACTGCATTTTATATCTAAAATGTATGAATAAAAATATTTTAAAAACCTAACAGTGCTTTAACTAGAAGGTAAAAGAGGAGGAATTTAGAAAATCAATAATAAAAATCACACATTGAAAAAAAAAAAAGTAGTTTGCATCAGAGCAATAGCAAAAATGGCTTGGAAGTATCTCAGGAAGCAGCAAAACATAACCTTTCAGAAACCCAAGAGCACAAAACTAAATCTTCATTTCAAATGGGATCCACCAGGCTCCCTGTTTGAGAAGGGCTGCCTAGGAAATTGATTCCCTGGGATTTATTTCACAATGCTCGGCCATTTAGACACTTAGAAGTCTCTCCAGCCATGATCCAAGTAGCCAGACTATTACTTAAACATGCAGCAGACCTCGATTCCTTCCACTTGGTGCTAATTTTGCAAGTGCGCAGACAGCTACAGTTGTGATGTCAAGAAGGCTTTCACCTAGATATCATAAGAAAGCCTAGGAATTCAAGTAGTTTGCTACAGAGTACCATGCATGGGGCTATGAGAGTGAAGACAAAAGTGCAGTGGGAACTGGAAAGCTGGAGAAACCAATCACATGTAATATCTGCAGGGAGTGAGCACAGCCAAACCAAGAGAGAGCTCATGTGAGGCACAGCCGGTAATGTCATAGTGATGGAGGCTCGGAGCCCTTTAGGCCTCACATCTTGCCACAATTTGCCCTGGGTGCTGAACGTGTAGCTGTAGGATTTAATCTTTGCTCTGGGTTTTGTTCTAGCTTTGGTTCCATTGCTTTCTACTCCCTTATTTCTCAGTTTTGGAAGGGGAATGTTACCCTGTGCCATTGTATGTTAGAAATGTTTAAATGTCTTTTAATTTTATAGACTCTTTTAATTTTTACAAATTCTCATAGGTAAGAATTTGCCTGTAGTATCAAAGGAGATTTTGGACTTGACTTTTCAACAATGTTGTAACTGTTAAAACTTTAGTAACACTTAGTGCAGCTACATGCACTTTGGGAAAAGAAATAGACATAAACGTTTTCTGGACCAAAGGCTCTATTTTAGATCTAAATAGTCCCCAATCTCTCACGTGTCTAGTATTGTGGCTTATTAAATGTGACTGGATCATGGGGACATTATACACATCAGTGGATTCGAGTCATAATAAGTTCAGTAGTATATGTGTTGTTAGGAAGTGAGACTGGTTTACAGGTAGGTCACTGGAGACCCGGCATGAATGGGTATAATCTTGCCTTTAGCTCCTCCCTTCTCACTCTCTACTGCTCCCAGGACCTTACACTATGTTTCTGTCTTGAACACAGTTGAACATGGATTGAAATCATGAGTTAAAATAAACACTCTTCTCTACATTAAAAGTATAGTGTTTCAGTGATGAGGAAAGTGAATAAGACACTGGCTGATGCTTTATGAATGCTGATCCCCTTAGGATGACTCAGTAGTGTATCTGACATGTCTGTTTTTGCTCCAAGGGCTTGTTATTGTTTATATGAATTTGTCTTCTTTTTGCAACCTGAACCACTGCTAAGCCTAAGTGCCTATACAATATGTATGATATGTTGGTGCCTCTCTCACTCCAAACAATGTCTCATCTGTTTGCCTAAGAACATGAGAAATATTCAAGCAGAGATACATTCTAGAATATATGGTATAGAGGGCAAAAAATGGAACAGGAATTTGTGTGGGAGGGGAGCAGCTATAGGATCTGAGCAATCCACTAGGCTTAGTCTCCACACTTTCCTGTTCAACTCTCTCAGAAAACTACACATGATGAATCATGATACTCACCCAGTGTCAGTGCTGTTGGACATTGTATCCTTAACAGCCTGAGCTCTCCACTGCTCAGACTTCTTAGAAATTTTGTGACTAACCATCTCCCTCATACAACTTTCTCTTGTGGCTGCCTTTCACAGTTGCAAAGTTTTCCTAAAGAAACCTAAAGTGTGATTGTTCTGTCACTTCCCACTGTAGCTCATTTTCAAAAAGGGAGCCTCCTTGCAAGGTGTATCCTGATATTCTAAGATAAGTTAGTGCTACTGTACATTACTTTTCCAAAACATACCAGTCATGAGGAGTCACTTGCAGGATAAATTCCCAGACTGAATTAAAGCTTGAAATAATTAATGCATCACTAGGCTTACATTGTGTTCATAGAGATGGATTGTCCTACTCTCAAAGAGGCAGGATTAGCATTGTAGACTTATGTGTATATTTTTGTATATGTTGTGTTCATAGAGATGGATTGTCCTACTCTCAAAGAGGCAGGATTAGCATTGTAGACTTATGTGTATATTTCTTTGTATTTGTTTTCCTTTCTTTTTTTTTTTTAGCTTTCCCATCACTTAATTTTTGTGTCTTGAAGTTAACCTTCTCTTCCTCAGAATATAGTTTATCATTTTTAACTGAAACTATTCTCAATCAGATTTAGGCAGAGGACCATCTTACCTGCCATTTTACCTGCAAGTAACTAATTTACAGTTTATTATGCAAAAGAGGGTTACGACTGTTAGGAAAGGTAATTAATTCTTTTTACATTAAAGTGAGGCAATCCATGATGGCTCAATAGTTAACTATTTTCTTATTTTGATTTAGGAAAAAATACATTGAATCAAAGGGATTAGAAAATAATTCTTCATATTTCCCTGAACTCAACTGAAATAGATTCAGAATTTCATTTGCAAACTTATGTTTACCAAAATATAATCAGATTATTTCCTTAAAATATACAGGAAGATTTTTAAAAAATGCTAAGCAACCAAATCTCCATAGCATAGAAGTATCACGAGTTTTCTCAGGAAATATTTTATCTCATTTGCATTCACAAGTTTAGCAAAGAAACTAAAATGGTTTCTTTGTGAGCTGACATCATTCACTTCAGTACAGCTGAAATTTTCCCTAATATTTTTCAGCAGATTGTGGATGAATTAGATGCTTTGCCATTTACCTTAAAAAGTATAAATACCTCTTGTTCTGCCTCATGCAAGCAAAAACATTCATTTGCCATTTTGAGATTCAATGATTGCATCAAATAGATAATATAAGATTTGTCAGTTACTATGGTAAGGAAAGGACTTACAATGTGGGTGATTTTACTAATATTATTTAAATAACACTATTATGTACCATTAATTCTGTTTATTCTCAATTTCTTTTTTTTACATTTCAATTGACTATTAAATGTATTTGTCATTTAGTTAGCATATAATGTGGAAGCCTTTTTTAAGCATACATTTTGAAAATTGTAAACTTATTCCCTAAGAATCGACTTGTTTGCTATTGCCAAATTTTCATTATTTTTAGTAAAATATATTATATTTTCAGTAAAATAGAGGTTTTATTTCAGTTATTTTCAAGTTTATTTTCCATTGTTATATAAAGTATAGATTCTTAGATGTTCTCTTATGAATTATAATTCCAAGGTCAAGTAAGTGTCCATATGATTTTGCATCTCCATAATGTCCCATGCTTTTCCCTATGCCTGAGAATTTGATTGATATGTGTAAATACATTCTCTGTCATTGAGAGAATTCCTTATTTGTTCTCTATTTTATTAGAACTTGTATATTCCATATTTATTGTGAGAGGTTACAGCATAGACGCTCTCCCCACAATAATGAATTGTTGGTAGATATGTTTTATATGTTTTATAACTAAACTGTGTAATAAAGTTGTCAGCAATCACATTTCATTATTAAATTTTTAATTTAATTAAATTTCAATTAATTTAAATCTAACTAGCTACATGTGACTAATGGATACTTTATCAGCTACCATACACCTAGAACACTCTGTATGTATCCCTTAAATATTTTCATGTTCCTGCAGCAATTTTGTTAATTCCAAAAATATATACTTATGAATTTTCTTTCATTTTTCCCTACCTACGAAAGATACTATTGCAGTCATTTTTTTTTCATATGGCATAATCCTCACATGACATTCATTTTATTTATAGCCATATAAATGTTTTATATCATTTTGAATCTCTTATTTCATATTTATGTGTGTAACTTAGCATTTGTCCCTTCCTACAGTCACATGGTTGCATCTGGTGTCATGTTCCTTCAGCCCAAGAACTTCCCTTCATGCAGTTTGACTATAAATAGATTTAGCTATCAAAATTTCTGCAATATGTTTATTTTACTTTGAATTTGTCTGTGCATTTATAGAAATCTACTTATTGAAGGCATTGATTGATCTTGATGGCATTTAAGTAGTAATTCCTCTCTGGATTATACTGTTTCTTTGAATCCATCAGGAAATCTTATCACTGCACATATGAAGGTAATACCCTTTATTCCATCTTGGCTGATGTTCCTAATTGTTATTTTGCTGATATGTATCATTATAAGGTCAATGAAAGTTCTCAATGCTTTTGATAGATTCCTTGATCTATTTTGGAAATTTCTCAGTCAAGATATTACAGATGTAATTTATTGAACAATATTTTCTTCCTTTTAGATACTAATTAAATATAATTACTCATACAATAATATCCAACATAGTCCTTACTAGTTCTATGTACTATTCTATCTTTTCTTTTCTAAATCTGACTCCACACTTTTATTTGAAATTAAATATCTTTAATTTCACTTTATCTAATGTATTCTCTATTTTAGTTGTACATTTTCAATTAGTTTAATTCTTCATTATAAATTATAATTTCCCACAGAAGTTATGTTTGTTTTCATTACTTTGCAAAACTTTTCTTTCAGTTTTGACAATATATTAGAAATTTTTATTTTAAAGTCCACAAAGCTAAGGCAAATGTACAAATCATATATGTATGTATGTATGTATGACTCATATATGCTGCTGGGTTACCCATTAAAAATCTTAATTTATGTGAATAATCTAAATATTTAACATTTTTGTTTAATTTGTATTTAAGGTTGTGTTTAAAATATAGGTAATTTTGGATGTAAGTTTTCTAAACCATTTTATAGGAAATTATTTAGCTATTCCTTTATTTCACATAAATATTGTGGATGAATATCAGGTAAATAAGCATACAGTTCATCAAGTTTTCCCTATGCTGCTGGTTTCAGATCAATTAAATGATAATTTTTAATTTAAGTTTTCAGGTGTTTAATATTATTTTGCATATTAGTTCATGTTTTTTGTGTATTGGTTTTAAATTTGCTCACCTTGTACAAATTTTCTTATACATGTAAGATTTTAAATGTAATCTTGTAGATTTTCTACAATCTACCATTCTGATTCATATGCCTCTGTTTCTTTCCTGGCAGCATCACACTCTCCAAGAGCTGTGATACGAAGGGGAAAGAACACATAGTGAATGGGTGCCATTGCCCTAATCTTTGTCTGAGGGGCAAATCACACCATCCTTTGTCATTAACTATGATGCCAGCTCTGAGTCTTTTCATTGCTCTGTTTTTCTAACATATGACTTCTATTTGGTTGAGAAATTTATTCTCTCCTGATTTATTTACACTTTTCCAATATGAATATAAGTCAAATGTATCTGTGGAGGAACAGAGGTAATATTTGCTGGTATTAAATTGAGATGAGTCATCTTAACTCAAAGAAGTAAAGATGTGGAGATTTTGATAGAATTTAGTTGATAACAATATTTAACAGGAACTCTGACACTGATAAAATTCTATTAAATTTTAACATAATAAGGGAAAGTAGGTTACTAGTATATGTCACATTTAATAGAGATATTCTAATTGCATTGCTTTTATAATTACACAAACTTTAAAGAAATAAGATGAGTTCATGCACACACAGAGACACATACATGTCTTTATATGGATATTCATTATTATTAATACAGAAATATATCCCAACATTTACCTATAGTCACTATATTTTAAAAATATACATATAATTGTGATAACAATATACTCTTGTGAATTGTATTTCATATAGTTCTAAACCAATAACAAAGTGCTATTTGACCCCAAGTTTTCAGTCTATGAACATGCAACACTCCATGGAACGCAATTAAACTGATTTTGTTTTAAGATAATTTTTCATGTAATCAGTTCCTTGATCTCAGTGAATTGAGAAAGTATATGTTTGTTTCTGTTTTTTTTTTTTTTTTTTTTTTTTTTTTTTTTTTTTTTTGGTACCAGGGATTGAACTCAGGTTTTTGTGCTTGCAAGGCAGGCCACCGAACCACTGAGCTAAATCCCCGGCCCATGTTTCATTGTTGAGAGTATAATATTTACACAGTTTAAATAGGGAATCTAAACTAATAAAAATAGTTTATAACTCATTTATCCATAGAAAAGGAAGTGCATGTTTCATTAGCAAATTTATTTATATCATCTTATATCTTCTTTCTACTAAAATATTTTATTGCATTTATAATAAATGAAATTATAATGTAAATTATATATAAAAGGAAGACATATATATTTAGAAATCAAAATACAGTTAACTTGTGTTGCTATTCAATTAATATTTATATTTTATTGTATTTATTTAAGATTTAAAAAAAAATATATCACTTGTAGTGTAGCCATAGTAATCCTCAAAATGATTTTCTTTCATTCTCAATGATTAATCCACGAATAATGTATATCGTTAATTATGTACAAATACTGTTTTTACATGAGGTTCTAACTCTAATATTATTGTAACCTTATTATATTTCCAGTTATGTCCTTTATCAACTCTTTAATTAACAACACATATAAGGAGAATATTTAATCCATTTGTTTTTGTGCTAGCTTGCTATGTTAATTAAATTAAATTTCGAATCTTTTTTTTTTTTTTTTTTTGTACTGGGGATCAAATTTGGGTCCTTGATCTTGCATAACAGGGAGTGGAACCGCTATGCTAAATCCCCAGCCCTGAATGTTACTTTTGTTAATGTTATTGGAATAATTTTTTCAAAAATTGGCTTTCGAATAAAAGTGTTCCAAGTGTTTTGTTGAATAAGCACATTGTTCTATGTTAACTTTAATTGATTTTTCGCTTTGCCCCTCAGTATAGGTTTGGATGAATCAACTCTTCCTTCCAACTGTTCATCCTCTGATGAAAACTCAAACCAAATTGACAAGCTAATAGAAACAGATATAGATGGTAAAACTTTACTGATTTTATCCTCTGAATAAAATACTGATAAAAAATATAGACTTCCTTTGGAATTAAAGTAGAAATGACTTGTTGCTTTATTTCCTAGAGGTAAAAATGTTATGTGCTATTAATTCGCCTTTGAGGAACTATAGCCTATTTATGAATAATACTTTTTGAAACCCCAACATTCATTTGATAGAGAAAATAAAGGAAGCACATTTACAGAAAGGCTGTAAGCATATCACAGAAATCTGCTGACCTATATTCTATCCCTTCAAAATCAGCTCTAGCTGAATGAACTTTACTCATCCAAGTAAGAACTTTATTCCACACTACAACTTATACTTAAGACTTTATTCCCAAATTTAAATCTCAGTTCCTGGCTTTATTTTGAGAAGTGCAAAAGGCACTATCTTGTCAAATTTACTAAAGGCATTTCTCCAAACTTGTGTAATACTAAACATTGAAGTTCATGCTGTCTTCTTTCCAGAGAAAACATGATAAAACTTGGCTTATTCAACTACTTATTCATCTCTAATCAACCAGGAAAATATATTTTTCGTAAACTGTCATTACCAGAATATTTTGGACTACACATACATAATTTAATAAATGCTTTTTGTTTAAAATATGACATTTATTTCAAAGGCCTCTCAGAAATTGGAATTATATGAAAAATTATTTTTAAAAATCAATGTATTTTTTCCAATTAAGATACTTTAATATGTGTATTTTGGCTTGCATTTTTTTATTAGTGTACACTAACAGATAATTAGGCAGTTCTCTATTTCTTAAAAAAATAAAAAGAATGTGGCAGAAATCAATATATTTGTGTATATATCAGATCATAAAATGGTTCAACTAAATTTATTCACACTTAAGAAGTGAAGCTCAATACTTAAGTGATTGTTAATTGTGACATGTCAACTTGACTTGATTAAGAACTGTCTAACACATTAGTAAATTCTGGGTGTATCTGTGAAAGAGTGTCAAATGAGCCTACAAACTGAGGGAGAAATCCTCACCCCAGAAATGAGTAACATATTCCAATAAGTTTGTAATTTCAACAGAACAAAATGAAAAGTAGAAGCATTTCTCTTTAGTAGAAAATCTCCCATCTTCACCTTTGCCTTAGTACTCTGCTCTCCTGTGTTTTCAGCCTTCTAGTGTTGGACTTTGGCTTTCCAAAACCCTCACACAGGTGAAGCTACAGTGAGTTTCCAGGTCTTCAGTCATTGACTACTACTTTGAACTCTTCCATCTCTATCCTGCAGATGGCCACTGGGACACTTCTAATTCTGACCTCATAAGCCTACCTAATAAATTCTTTGTATAATTATGCTTATGTCTATATTAATCATTTTCTCCTAAAAAACCCTAATGAATACAACTTAATTGAGGCTCAGAAGCTAAAATAGAACTAGAAACATTTAAGAAAATTAGTTTCTTTCTCAGGCTTTTACTCTCCAAATTGAACTGATGAGCTTTGACAGAGATAGTTGAGGTTAAAAACTACAGGTACTCATAATAAAGCTGTTGAGTCTATTTAGCAGCAGCGAAGGTGACGTTGCCAGAGTAAGAGTGTGAGGGGGAGTGGTGAGGCAGGTGATAAGATTGTAATAAACTCAGTATTTATTGAAAATCAGAGCTTTCCTGAGCTATTATGTTTTGAACTCAATTTTTTCCACTTTGCTTTCAGACCACTTTGAGTGCTTATTTTGTACTCTCACTTTGCATCATGTCCATATGTGATTTAGTGCTGCATTAATATTTTAATTATTTTCTATTGACAGCTAAACATTTTCTGAAGTAAATTAAAATGTCTATGTCAGCTAACTTACCTTCCTCACATTGTCACTGCTTTTTTAATAGTAAAATGTGTATGGGGTTCTGCTCTCATCATGCTTGTGCATACTTTAGAGGGCCAAGAGAAAGCCTTGCTCTGCGAGGTTTGCAAAAACAAAGCTAATTAAAAGGTGTGGTCAGAGGCAATACCACTAAAATTATAATCTCTCAGTTACTTGTGTATAACCTGTAAATTCTAAAAGGAATTGTTTCTTTCAATAGTATTCATCAAGATGTAGTGATAGATTATTTTATTTAAAACATTTGTTTGTTGATTAATTAACTTACTAAATATTATAAATACACACACTGTTCTGACCACTGTTCAGAAAGCTTGAGATTACAGAAAACAGAACATATATCACAGAGATAATAGGAAGCAACCATTCCAGGAGCCTATTAAATATTTGTGTTTTTGTGGGGTTGTTTTGTTTCATTTTGTTTTGTTTTTTGAGACAGGGTCTCTCTATGTAGTTGAGTCTGACCTGGAACTCACTATGTAGCTCAGGCTAGTCTTGAACTCCCATTGATCCTCCTGCCTCAGCCTCCCAAGTGCTGGGATTACAGGCATGCACCACCATGCCTGGCTTCCTATTAAATATTTGAAAGCTTACCAAGTATTTGCAGTATCTTGGATATGTGACCTGTTTAAAAAAAAAAAAAAAGAAGCTTCTCTGAGGTCGACTTACCTTATAAGAAGAAATAGGAACCCAGACACAGTAAAACTCATAGCTAGAGCTCTCAGTAACTAACACAGTAGGGGTTACATATGTATTACTTTTAAAAGGTAATTAAAATACATTGTATAGAAATACAAATTGATATCAACAATTCAATAGATAATGTATGTCAAGGAATGCTTGTAAAAAGAAAAAAATTAATTAAAATTAGGCAAAGCAACAAAAATAGAAAGGTATAAAAAAATAGTAGAGACAATTTTGAAAATGAAAAATATCAACATCTGTATAACATCTGTATAATGCTTAAATAAATATAAAAATATATAAAAGTTAAAAGATTTTTATCCAGAAAATTAGCCTTTAATATAATTTATAAAACAGAGTGAATGAAAGTCAATATAGATGGAATGACTTCTCAACTTCTTGTGCAGCTAATACACATTTAAATATAAATCAAATATTGTATTTCTTCATAGAAGCATCATTTGAAAGCTCTAGAAATGGAATTATAGTGGAAATAGACACAATAAATGAATTTCTGATTATTATCTCCATGTAATTTTTAAAAAAGAAAATGCAAATATTCTTGATTTACCTTCCGCTCCATAAACCCCCCCGCACCCCTCCCGCACTCTCAGACCTCCTGACTGTGCCAGTCTTTGGACCCACTTTGCAGAGGCAGAAGTGGTTGTCAAGGGTATTTTTCTGAGTTCCCAACTTTGAACATCTTTAAAGAAAGGGTGTGGGAAACCTGTAATAGAATTTTGTGGAGTTCAACCAATCAGAAGGTTGGGGGACTCAATCTGGGCCTTGCAGCCTGAGGTCAGTCAGCAACATGGGGTTCAGCCATCAGCTAACTGAGATCAGGGGTCTTGCATCCTCGCTGTGTCTGAATCATTAAATGGAAAATACAGTATATTGAAATTTTGTTCACTGCAGACATGTTCTGGGATACTTCTTGATTTCAATTTAATTCAAATGATTTAAAGGTGATAGACTAGGACTACCAAGGGTGGTCAGAGTCCAAGTTGTGCTTGATCTTAATGTGCTACTGATTGTATCAGTTGGGATAAAGCATTGCAGTTGATTTGATGAGCTGTTTTCTCTGATGTTATGAAGATGAGAATGTCTGTGGGTCGTTAGAGACACAGAAGCTAGGGCTCAACTATATCAGGAAATTTGGGTGATAATCCAGAGATTAAACCAAGGACATTCTGACAAGAAAAATAATAATGATAAAAGCAAGACACAAGGACAGACTTCCAGTTTACTAATGGCAAACAGTAGGGCAAATGAGGATGAAAAGGCTGATAGTGAACCACCAGGACATCCTGAACTAAAAGCACAGGAAGTAACAAAACAGATCAATAGGGCTCTATAAAAATTCAAAACAGAAATAATTTCCCAGATAACCATAGAGATAGTGAGCAAAATGGAAGTCATGATTCGAGACTCTAGAGCAGAAACTGACAAAAAAATAGATGAGCTCAGGACCATGATAGAAGCCATGAAGGCCCAGCATAAGAAAGAAATGGAAAAAATAAATGCCCAACATAGGAAAGAAATGGAATCAATAAAACAGATTCAAACAGATATCTAGGAGATTAAACACTCCATTGAAAGTGTACACAACAGAATAAAAGAATGTGAACATAGACTCTCAGATATAGAAGATAAGATTGTAGTCAGTGACTGTGAAAAGAGAGGTCTCATAAAAACAGTAAGTGATCATGAGAAATCGATACAACAACTCCTAGATGATGCAAAGAAGAATAACATAAGACTGATAGAAATCCATGAAGTAGCAGGAGAAAATACAAATGACTTAAAAAAGTTGTTTGCAGAATTAATGACAGAAAACTTCCCAAACAGATGGGAAGAATTTGACATTCAGATAACTGAGGCATATAGGACCCCAACTAGCTGCAATAAAAACAATCTACACCTAGACATATAATAATCAAGATCCCAGAAACCCAACAGAAGAACAAAGTACTACAAGCAGTAAGAGAAAAGAAACAAATCACATACAAAGGAAAGCCCATCAGAATCACAGCAGACTTTTCAACACAAACCCTTGGGGGCACAGAGAGTCTGGAATGAGATATTTCAAGTACTAAAAGAGAACAACCTCCAACATAGACTGATGTATCCAGCAAAACTCTCTTTCAAAATGGATGGGGAAATAAGACACTTCCATGACAAAGAACACCTGAGAAACTACATGAATACCAAACCAGCACTGCAAGCAATTCTAAACAAGATCCTAGAAAAAGACAATGAAGGCAGCAACACCATGAGGCCCAATGGAACAAATCAAATAGGCAAGGCAAGAAATTAAAAGGAGAAGGTACCCTTTAACACATTAATCACCATTATTGTAAATTCCCTTATTTTTTGTTCCAACACCAAGATCATAACTAAATGTAATTTTTACTTTGTATTTGTAGTTGAAATTGCCCATTTATATCCTGATAGAATGTCAGTATGGGAAGTTGAATTAAGCTACTCAAGATTTTAGTTGGATAAGAATTTTGTGGTTGTTTTGGCGCACCATCATTTTCAAGTATTTCTACTATTAGCTTTTACTCAGGGTAATGACTGATTATCTCAAAAAGATTCCTTAATGACTCTTCCCTACTTTAGAATTTCTTTTTGTGAATGGACCAAAACATCAGTTTTCTCTATGCTTTTCTTTCCCTTTCATCAGTGGTTTATTGGGGTTCACTGTTCATCACTCATAATTGATACCTGATATTTTTAAATGTATAAATTTTAGCTCAATTTTAACCTGATGAAAAAGAATGCTTACATATTAAAGCAAAGTAAAAGTAGAAATCTCATTTGTTAATGTAATGTTAGTAGAAATATATAATAGATTATTTATATAAACAAATGGAACCTAATTAATGAATTAGTAAACTGAACTAATGTAATGTGAAATTTTTTTTAAGAAAAAAAGATACATAAAAGATATGAATAAAATTATAAAATGGAAATTAGACTACTAAACTTCATATATATTTTAAAATTACAAACAAGAATTGAGAGAAAAGTACAGGCAATGTTTCAAGTCATAATGATGAGAATATTCAAGAAATGATTTTTTAAAACATTGTTAAAAACTAAATTGAAGTACAATAAGAAAGATTTTTACAGATCTTTTTGAGAAAGTTACAATTAATCAATCAGATAACTGCAAACATGAAATGGTTGCTGACCTCCAGTAAGGGAATGCAAGAAGTCTCTTATAGGATCAATCCCAAAATAAAGTGAAGAGGTATGAGACTGATACTGCTGCCTTCCTTGGTCTAGTGCATGGCAGTAGAAAGTCTCTAGTTCTATAATAATCTGCTTCATGATTGCTTCTAATTAATTGAATTTAAGTATTTTTTTCTTTACTCTAGGAATTCACAAGAAATAACTCATGCCAAATTTTACTTTTTGGAAAATCATGCAAAGTTTAAGTCACTTATGAACCCTTCCTGGCCTCTTAGCACATTTTCTGGCCTGGACTCCACTTTAATTTACTTTTATGATATTGATTATTTTTCTTAATTTGTTACTATTTTATTATTTATTTTGAAAATTATTTAATTTTTAGAAAATTTAAATATAAAAAAGAACTTTAACTGGAAAATGTTTCAAATAATCCTTATTTGGAAGTGGCATGACTCTGATAGAATTTCCAAACAATTTTACTAGAAGACTGTTAGAAGCAATAAACAAGTTCAACAAAGTGACAAGGTATTAAAAAACATGTAAAAATGAATAACATTATTGTAAACAACAAGTCACTGAGAAAATAATGAGGAAAGCCATCTTATTAACAACAAATTATAAAAATTAAAACCCTAAGAATTAACCTAGTCAAGTGAGTGAAAAATTACAATAACAAAAACTTTTTTGAATAAACAGCTTTAAGAGAACACTCAAAATGGAAAGACATTCTTGTTCTTGGATAGAAAGAACTATTGTCAAATTGGCCATACTATCAAAAAATGAGATATAGCTTTAATGTGATTCTAATCAAAGTAGTAACAGCATTTTTTTTTCTCATTAAGTTTATTGGTACTTTTTAAGTATACAGTACATTATATTCATCACTCTGATCTTGTACCTTTACAAGACAGATCTTGGTTCTCATTTTTTACCCATACCCCTGCCCTCCCTTCACCTCTCCCATTTAAAATATATTTGTTTCCATTTTTCCTTCCTCATATTTTTTATTTCCACTTATTTCCTTTCAACTACTCTTCCCAGTTTGCCTTCACCTCTAGCCATTTTCTTCCTATTTCACACTGTCCATTACACTCTTTGGATCTTATGTACACTTTTACTTTTTCACACCAGAGAAACTATTCAGTATTTACACGTGTCTTATTTATTTCACTTAAATATATGGCCAGAGTAATTTATAGGAAAATGGATGCATATTGAGGCTATGACACTGATTCTTATATTAACAGAGTTTAGCAAACCATCAGTATGATATGTTAAAAGTTAACAAGATCCTAGAAAGATCAGGGTACCACTGCAGAGTACAAAAAATAAAGAGAAGAGTTTAAAGGAAGGTAGAAGTTAAAAGATTATCTGTACTTATACTATGGGTTAACTTTTCCATAAGAACAGTGAAAGCCAGAAAATGGTAGAAATCATTCTCACTGTAGTAAGTAATGCACATGTCAACCCAATATTGCATGCGTCATGAAATTAACTTTCAATCAGAAAGGCAAAATAAATATATATTTAGTTTCAAAACTTTGAGATAGTGTTACTTCCACAGGTGATGGCTGACATCAGATACAACTCCTTGGGAAGACATATCATGGGGTTCTCTTCGCTCCAGGGATCTTGAAGGATTAAAGAATCACAATTCAGTGTGTTAATGAGGAGTTAAGAGATTAATTTGGGTGGAGTGAAAAGCTCCTGTGCTACACCAAAGACTGCTAGAGGAAAGATGAAATGCACAAAATAAAGGGTAGACATTGTCTGCCATTGAGGACAGTTGGGAAAAACAACTGGGTAACCACTAATTGTGAGATGAACAATGCTATGGAGAGAAGTGTTTGTTGTTGCACCAAGAGCAGTGTATAAAATCACTCCTCTTTTATCATCCTCATCCAGAGAAGGAGCTTAGTCACCAAGTTCACAAATTCCACAGATACAGGTGCATCTGCTTCAGATGTTTTGGGCAGTTAGGGCAACATAAAATAGATTTTTGAAGCAGAAATGTGAGCTGCAAGATTGTAGTTGAAATAATAATTCTAAACTTCCAGTTATCTACTACATCATGAACATGGAATTCACCTTACTATTGAATATAATCTGATATTTAGACAATTTGTTTTAATTATAAAGTTCAATTATTATATTCACAATTTGTGACTTTAAATTTCACACTGCTATAACTTTGTAAAGGACAAATAAGTCCTGTCAGAAGAAATGAAAATATGAGCTCTAGTGATAGGATCAAATGGACAATTTGAGAGATCACACTGAAGGAAAGCAACCAGGGTTCTCACTTCCCCATTCAGCAGTAATCAACCTTAGAATTTTATTCAAATTCCAAGAAGGACGTTTACAATTATAATCAGTGATAGCACAATGCTTTACAAACTGTACAGCATTGATAAACATGGATAAAACAGTTGAATTTCATTTTCTGAAATCATAGAGAAATCAACAGCAAAAAATAAGATATACTTTAAAAATAGAATTTACAAGAATTCAAATTTTTAAAAGATCTGAATTAAAAACATGACAGCCAAAATAATTTGTGGCTACTTTTTATTTTTTCTGTAATGCTGCTTCTGTTTATATGAACATTTATCTGAAAGTTAAAAGGGCAGGAAGGCAAAAACAGTCAGACTTAATTTTAAATAAGTCAAATAGCATGTGCTTATTTCACAATTACTGTTCAAATATGGATAGTTACTGTAGTCAGGGTCTTCAAGGGAATAGATGTAATACAGGAAATATAGTTTAGAGCCTTACTTTATAATAGTCACCCAAAAAGTCAAATGCAGAGGACTTCAAGAATCTAGCCACACACTGGAGACGTAAATTATCCCCCCCAGGGTCTGGATCCCACAGCAGTGTCTCACACAAGTCCAACTAAAGTTTGAGAGTCCAAGGCAATGTCCTTCATGAGTCCAACCAGTAGTTTAAAGCCACAGCAATGTCTCATGCTTATCAGAACTGAGGATCTCCATCAGGAAGGCCCAAAGGCCAGTGGGGCAGTCACAGAACCTGAGTAAAGAACCTGAGGATCTGTGCCACCAGACTGAGGTATCTACACTAGAGCAAGGAAACGATGCTCATGGATGAGAATTCCCCTGAGGACAGCAGCAGCCATTCCCAGCAACAGAGAAGACCCAAGATCCTCCTCCAAGAACAGCCACATTCACATCAAGAAAAGCACCCGCAGCAAGCTTCTTCTAGAAAATAAATAATCCATGATCTTCCCAACCAGTTTTCTTTTTACTCTGTTGGTAGCAATCCTCAGACAGGTCTTTTATGCCAAAACTATGTGATTCAGTTCAGCTCAGCATTCCAAGTTGGACCATTAGTTAATCTAAAACAGTTGTTAATGAAATGTTCATGAAACAAAATACTTATGATTTACAGTTGGTTGTTAATCTGTTATAAAATTAGAAAGCATATTAAACTCATAAAGCATTACATTTTGATAAGTAAACCTGCAAATCTTTATATTGCCAAGCATATAAACTTTTAAAAAACAATTGGGAATCAACCAATAAAAGGTACACATTATTAAGATTTTCAGAACATTCTAGAAATCACTTTCCCAAAGCAGACCTCATCTTATGATATCCAGACTTTTGAAATCACTTATCAAAAGATAATTACAAAATATTTTTGTGTTTTCTCAGGAAAATCTGATTATTTTATAGAATCATTCCAATTATGTCTGCTTAAAAAATGATGAGGAAATAATTCTATTTAAGTGTGTCATTTTTCTCTCTTTGCTTGATTCTGACTGCATAGCTTTCAAAAAAGTAGGAAAATCCTGAGTGAAAAAAATTCAATGTCAATACTCAAAACATCAGCAGGGCTGTTTTCTAAAGTATGTGTAACTTATTATAGCCTGTTTCAAAGTAGTAGGTTACCAAAATAGTAGAATACCTAATTTTGCCAAGAGGAGTTTGTAATTACTTTAAGGACCAAGGTACATCACTGACAATAGTAGGTAAGGGCAGAGAATAAAGACATACTCTCATTAAATCAATGCTGCACAAGCATGAAGATACTTCATGATCAAGTAAGTTTAAAAAAATATCATCACTCATCTGTAGGTCATTAAGGAATGATAACTCAGTTATTTTCAGAAGCAAATATCTTTTTAATTATAGGCTGTTAATGTTCCTTTGTTTCTTTATTATACCTGATGCAGATCAAACTTTAGCATACAGTTTAGGTCATGTGGCTGCTGTTCTTGCATATTGTTTATTTAATTTTCACTCAATTATAGAATATTTGTTTCTGTCAGTTTTCAAGATTGTGCAAATATTGGATGAGATTCATTGTTAGGTCATCAAACAGCTATTCAGAATAAATAGTAGAAAATCTGTTTCCAAAACAACCTAATTTTGTCCTTTTATTCCAAACTAGGTTATTCTTGATTGCATTGTGATTTGTTTTCTTCATGGTGCATTAGATAAATGCCAGTGCTGTATTTCATCTCCAAGGGATGTGAAAGTTGAGTGAAGCCCCAAAATGAGCTTCACAGAACCATACTATTCAAATAAATTTAATTAATTTTTGTGCAGATGTTTCTTATGGATTCTTTTGATTGATTTTGTACTCAGATTTACAATGAAATTATTGTTTGTTATGGTGGCACAAGACTATTTCGGAAGGAAACTGTTCACATTAAAATGCTAAATAAGATTTTTTTCATACTGTGACATCTTTGAATTCATGCATTTACTCCTTCTGTTACTCACTAGTTTAGTCATTCTTCCATGTAATTTTTCATTCACTCAGGAGATTTTGCACCTGCCACCACCTGCCAGGAACTGATAAACAAGAACACAATAGTGCTGGTAAAAATGACCCTTGAGTTCACAAAGAGAAGGAACTTATACAGATCTCATTGTCCTCAGTGGACAAGTTTGAAAGTCACACAAGGTATTAAGGTGACAAGAGTAAGTATAGGATTTAATGATGTTACTTACCTCCCCCCTTTTACTGTATTTTTATTATGATATTTATTATTCTGTTTTGTTTTGTTTTTTTGGTACTGGAGATTGAGTTCAGGATCTTGTGCTTGCGGAGCAGGCATGGTGCAACTGAGCTAAGTTCCCAGCCCCCCTTTTATGCATTTTTATCCTTGTCTGCTGTATGGTGAACAAAATACAGTCCACATGAAATGGTATTATGGTCCACTATCTTGATTAATTCATTTCTTGTCTCTACTCTTTTCTGCTTACTTCTATGTTCAGCATTACAAATTTTAAATGTTAAAAATAATATGGCAAAACTATGTACATATTCATGGACTTCCTACTGCCAGTTTTTATTCATAATAATTTGGGACTTGGTGGTTAGTATAAACACTTCCATATTAATTTCCAATCATAAATAATAATGCCATAATACTGTTTATCCCTTGGTAGTACTTACTGGTTAAAATAATAACATACTTTGTGAATATATTAAGAATTTGACTTAAATTTTTCCTGTTTCAATGGACAAGAACTCTAACAGTTTCCTCTTTTAAAACTGAAAAAAAATAGTAATCCATACAAAAGTAACACATTATAATAGTCATTAAAAGTGCTACCTTTTCAGTTGTTATTTTAGTTCTCTTCATTATTTAATAAACCTTAAGCCATCATCTATCATACATCATTAAAATGAAAAGAGATTCTACAAAGCCAAAGCATGTATATCTTTTGACATTTCCTTTACTCATGAAGAGCTGAATAGACTTAATAAAAAGCTTCCATGTTTTAAAAAAAACATTAAGAGTTTACTACCTAGAAATATCAAATCACTGGACCTATCAAAGTGTTTGGTATCTGGAAATAAGTTAGAAACTGAACAATACCAGACTTCTTTTAAGCTGAAAGGTTATAATAGAATGCATTACATCAGCGTTGCCATCTAGAAACTGGATGGCTTCAGAATTCTGTTATTCCCAAACCCAGAGGGGAAATAGAGTGATTTTCAATACTGCTACAAAATAATGGACTCAATTCTCCCTTGCTTCTCAGGGAATATGGGTTTCTTAAATACAAAGAAACGAGTCTCTGCCATTTTCAGTCCCCTGAATATCTCACAATTGAATCTTTCCAAAATTAGATTTAGAAAAAATATCCACTGTTTCTCCCAGTGCAGAACTAGCCATTCTTCTATATTTTGTGCATTTAAAAATGTACTGATAGTTCAATTCTTAAAATGTTCATTAAAATTGGAAGGGGAATAAATTTCAATTAGTTAAAATATTTAATTGTAAAAATGAAACCATTGAGTCTTTTAAAAACAGTATATGGAGAAAAAATTCAAGTTCTTGATATAAAATTTTAATTTACTGTATAAGAAAACAAGGTCAACACAATTGTTCCAGAAATTTCATTAATTGTTTCACTTAGCCATATGTTAATTATTTTCTTGTCATATATCATTTGATTTTTACATGAGCTATGTAACATAAGTAATTATTATTCTTATCTTGGATATAAGGTAGTTATTCTTGCAGTAATAAATAGAATGAGAGTTTGGTGCCATTAAACATGTCTCCCAGACCTTGGAAACTAAGTATTACTAAGTAACATTAGTGTTCATCTACATCTATGTATGCATATACAACAAGGCATCATCTTCTATGGAAATAATTCTAAGATTAAAAACATTTTTCCACATAAAACCATCAGAAGCTGAAAACATACTAAATAGAAAGTTTTCTTAATACATTTAACCTGCTAAACTTTATGTAGCTTCACAGCACAGTTACATCTTCCCATATCAATTATTTAATTGATGAATTTGAGATCTGTGACTCACTTCTGCTGCCCAGCATCAAGAACATCAACATATAAGTATTGGTAGCCCAGGAAAATGAAAATTCAAACTACAAAAACATACATTGTCTACTGGATACAGTGCATTGAAAAACTCACATTTTGGATATCTATCAGTTTGGGGAGTTAAATTTCTTCCCTCTATATCATTTTGGAGATCTTCTACGAAGATTACTAGTCAGAGATCAGAGTTTTCTTTCATAGGTACTAACTTTGGTCTTTTTGCTTCATAGACTGTAACATTTCATAGGATCTCATTTGTTTCATAGATTCTGATTTTTGTTTCATATACTCTAGCCTTTGTTTCATCTTTTGCCTCAAAAGTATCTTAATTTTAAGTTATGTGTTTTAAATGCTTGCAAATTTCTTGTTTTTCTTTATGCATTGTGTTTTGTTAAAATTACATTTTATTCTTTTTTTGTATGTGTTGCATTTGCACTTAGTTGCTTCAAAATGCTTTAAAATTGGTGTCTTACAAAATTGACTTAGATAAAGACAGTGCAGGCTTTTATCTGTCCCTAATAGAATCATAAACAAATGGTGGTTACTCTGCCAGCTACTAATTGCCTTTAGGGCATCTTCACTCTCAGCGCAAAGAACATGCTTCTCCAGTTGTCCTCTAGTGAATCTCCACTCCCATTGATGCCAATGCCAAGTGGAATGTTGACCAGGTGGGTAATTGGCTTCCTTTCAGAGACAGAACTCTGATGGCCTTGAACTAATGGAAACTGAGGAGACAACTGAGGGGTCATGGAAGGGCTACTCTGTGACAGATACCCAAAGGTCCCTCAGAGTAAACTAGTTCCCAACAGCACACCCAAGTAATCAGCAGAAAATCTCCACATCTTGTCCTATCTGGACTCCTCTGTGAGATTCAAGGGGAACTCTGTCAGTGATCATCAGGTATCCTCTGTCTCATAGTGATCTGAAATGATGCCATCAGAGCCCTTTCTTAAGCATTCACTAAGAATTGAGCAACAGGTTAGACTACTTTTTCTACTAGTAGTAAGACCAACCTCTAGACAAATGAAAAAATTAATCTTTCATAGATTAAAAACTACCTGAACATTCTCCCCCTTCCAGGCATGGTCTTCATCATTTATGTATGTATGGGGGAAAATTTTTTTTTCTGATAAGTTATGGATTTGGGGACATTGACTGTAGTCTGATAATATGTTATATATATTCCTTAAATGTTAAACCACCTTGAGCTTTGTTTAGAATGCTTCTCTCTGCTGGCAAATTAAAAACTCTTCTTAAACTTTTTTTTACAGCTTGTTGGGAATTCATTTGAGAATCTGTTACAGTCAGACTGCTCCTCTTTCCAGAAAGTCAGACTATGACAACTTGCAATAACAAATGTTTTGTTTTATACTAAGAAAACATAGCAAGCAGTAACTTGCATTTGTTTTTACATGCTAACTAGAATATGGAACAATTTTGGTCAGCCTTTCTCTTCCTTCATGTATGTGCATAAGAAGTTAATAAAGGTGCCTTTACTATGTAGATTATGGCTTCTAGAAAATGAGTTTCAAATAGTTAGTGAATTTAAAATGGACCTTAAGGGAGTAGCTTTGTCTTGCTGCTCATCAAAGTTGCCTAAAGGATTAGATAGACAACAGTAATTTCTCAGCTATTTCTCTACCCTAGGGCCCAGGGCAGAATCTCTGACCTAGTATCTCTGGAGGTGATCTCTTTTGCAGAAAAAAATGCCCTATTTTCCTCTCTCTCTTTCAAGGAACTAGAAAGCAGTGATTTGAATTTCTTGGTTTGCTAATGATATTTCTCTAAACATGATTGTTATACCTGAAGTCAATTATGACTTGTGCTTTCAGAGCACCCACTGGAGTAAAGATATGAGTTCCTGAGGAAGATAAGATCATGCGCTGGTGAAGGGTGAATATTCCAGTCATAGTCTCTCTCCAGATGGTAGCTACCTATGCTACAGTGGAACAAACATGGGGGGAGTCCTCGGGGGCACAGGAATCAAGCAGAGACTTATGGGACACCATATTTGTTTCTCTTGTTTCAGATTAAGATCCCATATCTGAACTTCTCACTACTTTCAAATGTATTAAGGAGCAATTTAGTATTTTTCTACACCCAAATCAAATAGTATTTCTTAATGAGAGAAAGTAGTATTACATTTAGAGACAAGTGTTATCTTAATTTTGGAAGTGGAAAATACAGGCAGCCAGGGGAATAATGGTTTCTCCTGGAACACAAGCATTTCTGATACAAGACCCCTAATGGCTTGCCAATCAAATAGGTGATTAAAATACAAGATATTTTCCAGCATGTATTCTTTTTTCTCCCTTTTTATTGAGTTTATTGGTACATTTAAGGTATACAGTACAGTTACATTCATTACTGGGATCTTTTACCTCTACATGACAGGAATTGATTCTCACTTTTTCCCCTTGTCTCTGACTCCCTTCACGCCCTCCTACTCTCCCCATTTACCAACACTTTATTTCCATTTTTTCATTTTCTCATACTTTTTTCTTTTCCCTACCCTTCCCACTTTCCCTACACCTTTAGCACTTTTCTTATTTCACATTGTTAACTATCCCATTAGGATCTTGTGTACTATTACAGTTTTTCACATCAGAGAAACTATTCAGTATTTACACATGTGTGACTTATTCATTTCACTTAGGAGTATATCCTCAATTTTTTTTGAGTAACTCTAATTTCTCATTCTTTATCACTGAGTAATATTCCATTTTATAGAAAAACCACATCTTTATCCAGTTTCCAACTGATAGGCAAATTTGCTGTTTCCATGTTTTCGCTATTATAAACTGTGCTGCTATAAGTTCTAAGAAATATGAAAACTAAGCCCTTCAGTTATTTCAAATTGTTGACTATTTATCAGAAAGAGATGAAGACATCCCTAGAGACTGATGTGACAAAAGGAACTACTATAGTTTTTTCCTAAGTCAGCCTTGCAATATGTAGATGGTATACTGTTATGTGCCCCCTCCAAAGAGCTTTCTAGCCAAAACACCTGTATTCTGCTGAACTTTCTAACAGTTTATGTTTGTAGGTCTAAGGAACTACTTCTCAGCCTTGAGGTAAAATATTTAAGCCTTATTATAATCGAAGGGAACCCAAAGTTAAGGGGAAGAAGGAGTAAAACCCAAAATTAATAAACATAAAAAGAATTAAACCAATTCTTTCCTCTCCCCAGTCTAACGCTAAAACCATTAAAAAGATTTCTAGACAGTAGAGGCTTTTGTGGCCTTTGGATAGCAGGATATAATGAGATTGTGTGACTGATCTTTCAGCTTATAGAAAAACCCAAAAGACAGACATATTTTAACCTGGAAACCTGATTCCCAGACCACATTCCAGAACCTCAAACAAGCACTTTTAAGTGCCTACCAGTGGGACACCATTTCAGTTTATATGTTAATTAAAGGTAAGACATGGCTTTGGGGATGTTTCTCAAGATCAGAAAGCTATTCAGCAGCCTGAAGGGTATTCAAGTCATAAAATAGATATTATGTCTTCAAAATAATTTATTTGAAAAAAAAGCCCTAAACAATATAGTTAGAACAGCTTCATTCTCTTTGAAGTGGCAAAAAAGCAGACATTTAGGTTCTTTGATTATTGGTTTGATTTTTTGCTTGGCAGTACAATTGGAGTCAATCATAGCTTTTGTCTCCAGAAATGTGTTTTGCTAAGGATTGCAGATCCACCATAAAAAAGCTCCTGATCTTAAATCTCTTCCTACACCTGAGATGGTTAAGATGTAATTCTTGTGCCATACTTAAAGGCACTCTTCTTGTCCCTTCCTCACTGCCCTTCCGCTGAAAAACAACACAGTTCTCAACAGTAATTAATTCAAGGCACTTTCCTCCTCTGTGCCTGCTGGATTATAAGACAAAATTCCAGTATGGTGAGTTTCCCTTTCCTAGAGCCCTTCCAGAGTAAAACTGACCTTCATTTATTTCTGAGACATATAGAAAACTGGTCTAGGTTTATTTCTGAAACTATCAAAACCTGTGTTGTGGGTAATCTAGTCAGATAAACTGTCAATTTAGGGCCCATTTTAAAACTGTCTTTTTATTTAATAGGTATAGAGATTTTTATTCCTTTAGATTCCTATTATGAGACATATATTAGTTGATCTACATAGTTCTGAATAGTCTTTTATAGTTATAAATCTAAAATTATAAAAGTTATTATAATTCAACTTGGATAAATACATCTAAGTGTACTCTGGTTTATAAACAGTTGTGAGTGTATATGTGTGTGTGTGTGTGTGTGTGTCTATCTGTCTGTCTCTTTGTCCAATTTATTACAACACATACAGCTGTTTTGTTTGTATTTTTCTTCTTTTGTCATTTTGGAATTTTAAAGAGGTTTGCCTCTTATAGATAAATGTCACTAAAGACATGCTTCCTCCAGATTGCCAGATGATCTAAATCATATTAACTGGTTTTACAAATATAGTACATATTGTTTATATGTATATATAATATTTTGGGAGACTTTCATTGGTCAAAACGTATTGTTATGACCTGGTTCTCATAGGTCATCTAGAAATTTGTTAAAATAATTAAATAAAGACTCTTGGACTTAGGAAAACTCCTGGACAGGACTCCCCTTGGCGCATAAAGGAGTTGCTGCCTGGAAAGAAAAAATTAATCCAGCCTTTGTTCACAAAGGGAACCCTAATAATTCCCATAGCCTTATAAAAATACATTGCTGAACATGTTATTGTGATATGTATGCAATGGTCATGGTCAAATAGCTGTTTTCTATGGGAAAAAAAATAAGAGTTTTTTTTTAAAATGCTCTTGGTGCAAGACACAATTAAAGGACAAAGGGTTTCATATAATTGTTACTCACTATTATTTCATGGTGTATATATATTCATGCCTTCTGGGGGTACAAGTCCTCTAGGATATTGTTTATGGTAATGACCTTTTTGACACTGGTATTCTTGCATTACAGCTACTTGTGATAAGAGATACATGTCAATCCAGCATGAGATAATAATAGTTTTCTTAAAAACATGTGATGTGTGTCACCACACTTAGTGAGGCTCAATTGCCTGTCAAAACAACGTCACTCACTATAATTAGAGGTTAGACATTATGAACTCCTAAGGTACATTTATAGGCCACTAGGTGTGTTCTCTTTAGATGACACCCTACTAAAAAATAACAAATAATTTTCTTTATGGCATTTAATGTCTTGTGATCAGATGCAGGTGTTTGAAAGATTATTCCATACTACAATTGTATTGTTACAAAGAAATTGTCATCATAATTGTCATGTGAAAATACTATGTGTGGCTCTTGATCTTAAGTTTCTATAACATATAACTGTTGTCTGTTAACATTCTGAGGGGATTCAACTACTAGAACAACCATGGTTGATAAGAAATAACAGCCCCCAACTATGCTATATATTTCAAAGTGCTTAATGTACAGACAAAATTATAATTAAGATCACTGCTCCTTCTGCACTACTAATGTCACTGATCTTTTCTTCTGGATGTTCAACAACTAAAGTTTGAAGACCAGAATTAGAAGGGTAACTGGGCCATGAGGACAGCCAATATTTTGGCCCTGGCCCCTCAAGGGCTACAAGATCCAGGACACAAAGGAGCTTTTCCTACAAGGTCCTACATCTTTGGTAATTCACTCAACCTCCAACCTCCTGAGCAGGGAGATTGCTGGGTACCAGGAGACAAATATACTGTGTGAAAAATGAGGGTCACAGAGAGGGAAAAGTCACCCATGCTTCTACTGAAAGCCATATGGTCAAGCAAGGCTGTGACCCATCCTGACTGCTGACACTGACAGAGAAGTTAAGAGGTTCTATGCATGGTTCCAAAATAAAGCCTGAAGATGCTTAACTCACCTTGATTGTTAACAAGAGGTTCATGTTGATTGACACATGTCTCACTTTAACTTGGCCTTAAATACCCAGAAGAAAATAATAACCTAAAGAGGTATAAAATAATTCCATAGTAATAAAGCTAGATATAAAAATGGGCTCCAGTCACTGATCCCTTCTGGAAGTTTCCATCTCTACCAGTAGCTGACCGTGGTTATGGATCATTAAGAAAATACTATGGTAAACCTATAAGAGCTTAGCTAGATTTTTATATTTCTTAGCAAAATTAGTTCTTCAAAGTGTCATGTATCTTACAGCTAAAACTAGAGAAACATGACAAAATATCAGACTTATAGATAATCTCTATCAATGGAATAATATGTCTAGCAGGTTCAATCACTATTTCAGTTTCTAAATATGACTTTCTCCCCAACCTGCCCTTTCATTCTAGTCTGCTCATGCTTAGATTATGCAGACTCTAATTTCTCAAGAGTTTTGTTTATTCTTGCCTAGGGGCTGCCAAACTCCAAGTGGTCATAAAAATGGAACCAATGACAAGTGTGCTAGACTTCTTTTACTGGGATCCACCAGATTGATTTTGTAAAAAGCTCCCAACTACTAAACTAAACAATATGACTTCTATGTTGGATTCTGAAGTCCCCTGGATCTTCTCCTTTATCCTCTTTGTGGGCTATATTCATAGTAATTCTGCTGACCTTATAATTTGGCCCATACATTCTGAACTGTTTCTTTGGCTTTGTTTTCTACAGACTTAAAAGCTATGTGGCTACCCAGGTGACAATGCCAGGCACCTACCAAAGGCCTTTAGATAGACCCTCTGTAGAGTAACTCTAACTGCTGATCACAACTAAAATCCTCTTCAGGTGGAAGCAGCAAGAGCTCTTTTTGCCCTTTTTCCCTCACAGCAATTAGGGGTACTCCTTCAGAGGGGGGAATATTGCAGGTAAGTTAATTAGATATCTTGTAGGCAGTTAGAAAAGGGCATCCTCAAGGAGCCAACACAGCAAGGAGCCAAGATACAGGACAATCAAGACACATTCACTGAAGGCCAGAATTGTAAAAGTAGGGAAACTACTATACCTTTGTGCTTCCCTGGGGTGGTGGTGGGGTAACAATGATTTATATTCCAGATAGGTTTCAATCAACTGAATGAGAGGCCAAGGTCTTAAGCCAGGCTTTCTAGGAAATATCACTGACCTTCACCCTTACTGAACATCCTTGTAGGCTTGCTATGTGATCTGCTTCCCATTTGTTCCCATTTAATCAATATTACCTGGGTGACTGTACTCATAATCTTATTGGTTGGTATTGTTTTGCCCCACCTTATGCCCACCTTGTAATTTTCCATTGGGTCTTACAGTTTTGTCACCACATGGCTTTGCTGTATAAAACATCTGGGAGAAGTGGGGTGAGTGGGCAACCACTTTCCGGTTCCCCTTCTGTCTCTCTTAGACAGAAACATTCTTTCCCACAATAAACATTTCTTTACTCTTAAAAAGGCAATAATAATAAAAAGTAGCAAATTGGAGCATATTTTCAATTTCATCAGCATCATTGTTAAGCCTATTTTGTATGACTCCTTCAAATCAGACTGCGTATTCACATCACTTAAAAAAGTTACCTAAAATGAATTTCTTTCCTATTTGAAAGTATTTCTGCTTAGTTTAAATTACATTTTATTTCTGATAAATGTCTGACACCATATTATTGAAGAGAAGATAAATATTTTTTAAAAATGTATTTATATAAGTAATTTCCAAGTTACATTGTTAGGATAATTCAAAGAGAAATGTTATAATACAGGTGAGCACATGAATACATTTATCTATCTAATATTTTAGTTATTTTATAAAGCTATGTCTTAATGAGTGAAATCAGAATTTATATTTTCAAAAAAGATCTATATTAAAATATATTTCTTTTAGCATTAACACTGAGCCATCACCATGTAATTAATTTTAAATTTTTCTTCCTAACCAATCACAACTGAGAACTACTGACACAGCATATACCAGATTGATTAAAATGATTTTCTGATGAAACTGTTTGCTGATATAATTGAGTGAAAGCAACTGATATTTTCTGGAGAATCAATTCAGCTCGCCACAAGTCTGAAGATATTCTCATACCTGAATCTTCCTCTGCTTACAACCTCTTATATGTATGATATAAAGAAAAACAGCCTATGAAGCAAATGTATGCATAGCTATCTCTACTCTGTATGTCTTATAAAGTACAAATGTATTTAAGAGACACACTATCATTGCTGACTTTCTACTTGATTTCCTAGTGCTGCTCTTTTTTAATAAAATCCAAAATACAACAAAAATGGGCTGTTTCCAAGTTTTAGCTATTACAAACTGTGCTGCTATAAACATAGGTATGCATATGTCACTGTAATATGATTCGTTGGAAACTGAATAAAGAAGATATGGTTTTTCTATAAAATGGAATACTATTCAGCCATAAAGAATGAGAAATTAGAGTCATTCATAGGAAAATGGATACATTTTGAGGATATACTCCTAAGTGAAATAAATAAGTCACACATGTGTAAAAACTGAATAGTTTCTCTGGTGTGAAAAACTATCCTCGTACACAAGATCCTAATGATATACTTGACAATGTGAAATAGGAAGAAAAGGGCTAAACATGTGGGAAAAGTGGGAAGGGTAGAGGAAGGGTAATAAGGGAAAAGAAAAAAGTATGAGAAAATGAAAAAATGGAAATAAAGCATTTATGAATGGGGAGCGTAGAGGGGGTGAAGGGAGGGCAGGGACAAGGGGAAAAAATAAGAACCAAGACCTGTCATGTAAAGGTACAAAATCCCAATAATGAATGTAACTGTACTGTATACCTAAAATGTACCAATAAACTCAATAAAAAGATAAAAAGTACAACACAATGAAAAGAATAGCATGTCAACATTGTCAAAGAGTTAAATTGCAAATCTTATAACATGGCATAAAAAAAATTCCCAATATCACATCCAATTACTTTGCCAGTATCATTTTATACAACTCTATTGTTATATCACTGAGCTAAGAGATTTAAAAGTTCTGTGCTTCTGTTTCCTTGTTTTCTCTAAAACATGGATTGTTATTTATGGTCCATAGTCAGGGGAAAAATAAAGATTAATGCTTGAACAAATAGTAATGATTCTCCACCAGTTTATTATCTATTTCTCTAAGGTGTCAAAGTGTTGCACATTAAGAAATCTTGCACTCATAACTTATTTTTTTTTTTTTTTGGTACCAGGGATTGAACTCGGGTCCATGTGCTTATAAGAGAGGCCACCGAACTGCTGAGCTAAATCCCTGGCCTGCACTCATAACTTTTTATTACAAAATATATTACATGAACTTAATTCATTCCACAATTTTGGAAAAGATGGCCATGTTAGTGTTAGTGCTAGAAGATGGTAATTATCATGTTTCTCAACTGTTGCAGAGTTCCCAAATGAAGGTCAAAATTTGCCAAATCATTCTGTTTATGAAGCAAATTTTTCACAAACAAAACTATTCAGGAACCAAGGTACTGTCATATTATGTGTACTTGCTTTTTACAACATTCAAAGAGCATAGTACAAGGAGTTAAATATTGGAGTCAAAATTTCTTATTTGAATTTCATTTTGACACACTAAGAACTAAATGGATTTCAAATTAATTATTCAACCTGAATGATCACCAGTTCTTTCCTATTCGATCTGAAAAATAATACCAGTTTCACCAGATTTTAAGTGCGTTCTCAGTAAAGGTAAAGAACTGAAATATAAAACCCTTATATATTTGAAGAGTATTTTATAGTTCATTTAAAATTAATTTGATTTAAATTGCACTATGCACCTTTATAATATATAACATTACACATATAATATTATATATCTAACATGTAATATTACAGTACATATGAAATATATACAATTTACATATAATAAGTATAAAAATGTGGCCACAAATCTAAACCAATAAAATAGGGGATAAAAATTCACCCTCTATTTACCAAAGGATAATACTTTCTGATTTTTTTTAGTAAATATCTTTTATTTTTTTACCTATGAAATAAGAATATAGATGAAACATGTATCATATATAATGTGAATAAAGCCATAGAACAAGACTTTGATTGTACTACTTTCTGAAATGTTCTTTTTTTCTTATCCTACTGGGCAATTATGTTTCCATAGCTCTAATTGCTTAGCACATATGTAATGAGGGTCCACACTATGTTAGATACTTTTATAAGTAATTAAGATAAACAAATAAATAACACCACAACCCGGCACATAAGCCATACAGAGTATAAGCAAGTGATAGGTTTTAAAGAAATTAGAGAAAAGAAAATTATTATTTTTAAATTTTTACTATGCATTAATCAGTTCCCTAAATATATACAGTTCACACAATATATTTATTTTATTTTCATGTATTTAGAGGAAAAGGAATACAAAATGGCACTAACTCCAGAAGAATGTTACACTACTACTATACATACATTTTGGTTCAAAATTCTTAAGATCAAAATCTTCACATTGGCAAAATGTCACATCTTGTGGCTATGTCAGTTGTCATTATGGATGTGTATAGAATACTTTAAAAATATCCTCTACATAGTATTTACCTGCTATACTCAACTGCAAATTGGGAAAACTCTGTTATAATTATTCTCTCTGAATGCTTTTGTCCTTCCAAGGGGTATAAACACATAATACAATGATAAAAGTAAAAGGGTTTGCAGCATTAAAAAATACTTTTAATTTTTTTGTTTATTTTGACAGGTATGTTGTTCATAATTATTGAATATGTGCTTTAAACAAAAGTAAATGTTTTTTGGCCTAGAGGAAAAAAATATGAGAAACTGAAAAAATGGAAATAAAGTGTTTGTAAATGGGGAGCGTAGAGGGGGTGAAGGGAGGGCAGGGACAAGGGGAAAAATGAGAATCAAGACCTATTATGTAAAGGTACAGAATCCCAATGATGAATGTAACTGTATTGTATACCTAGATTGTACCAATAGCTTCAATTAAAAAAAATAAAATTTACTTTAAATCTTAGTAGGATGTATATGAAGAAATATTTTCTATAAATACAAGAATATTTTCACTTGAATTATTACATATTTTCATGTGAATATTTTGAGTAACAATGAGCAGTCTCTTGAATGGATATAATCTTTATGTTTTAGAGTATTTAGATTGTAGGAGAAATATTTCTTTTCTTGTATTACTTGCAAGTTGTCTATGTTACTTTTTTAATTTCTCAGAAAAAAATATCCTAACTCACAGGATAAAGGAGGAAAAGTTTATTTTGGTTTACAGTTTTGTAGAAGTTTCAGCAAGTAGTCAGCATGCACCAAAGCAGGATGTCATGGAAGAGGGCATCACAAAGAACAGTTTATGGCAAAGCAGGCAGGAGGGAATGAGCAGCAAGCAGCAGACATCCTTTTTTTTTTCTGTCAGATTATGTTAATTCAAGCTACAGGCATATTTATTGGTACCACCCACATCCTAGGTGAAGCTCTCATTATCCAAAGTAATACTCATTTTAACAACCAATTTAATTATCACACACTCTTAATCCCACTATTTATTAAAAAATAAATTTTATTATACTTTACCCCTTCCTCCCCTCAAGTCCCTTACCTTTCCAAAGTACCACAGCTTTGGTTTCATTTTTCTCTTCTATTTTCACTTTCTTTCTTGTCCCTTCTTTCCTTTTCCCTCCCTCCTTCGTTGTTCCCCATCCCATTTGAACACTTTCCTCCCATTTCCCAAGGTCCATTATACATTTTAGTCCTTATTTCTTTTGGTTCTCATACCAGAGAAAAAGTGTAATATTTATACATGTGTGTTTGATTTATTTCACTTAGGAAAATGGTCTCAAGGTCCATCCATTTAAATATAAATGTCTGAAATGTCATTTTTTATGGCACAGTAGTATTCCATCATATAAAAAATCCATTGATCAGATGATGGGCATTTGGGCTGTTTCCAAGATTTAGCTATTACAAACTGTGCTGTTACAAGCATGGATATGCATGTATTATAATGGTATTATATCTTCCATTCTGTCTGGGAGATACCAAGAAAAAGTACAGCTGGGTGGAATGAAACTTCTAGCTTTAGTACTTTTAGAAATTTTTACACTGATTTACCCAGTATACCCTCCTTTTAACAGTGGAGAAAGGTCCCTTTTGCCTCATGGCCCCTCCAGCATTTGTTATTGGTTGATTTCTTCATACGAACTATTCTTTCTCAAGTGAGCTGGAATCTCAGTGTTGTTTTAATTTGCATTGCATGAATGACCAGTGAGGATGAACACTTTTACATATATTGATTTGTCATTTCTAATTCATCTGAAACATGTTATTTTATTTCAGATGTCCAATTTTACATTGGTTCTTTAAATTTGGTTTTTTGAGTTTTTTGAGTTCTTTATATAACCTCGATAGTAGTCCTCTCCAACATCACACACCCATGATCCAGCCATCTCCCAAAGGCCCCAACTATGATTTCATGAGACTTTGGGGGACATCTGAATACAAGCCATGAAGCAATACTTTTAATAAATAATATTTTTACCAATGAGTTTTAAGATCGTTCAGGTTGTAATCTCTCAAAAATGGTGATATTAATTATTTTTTCATTAGAAGAAACTAGTAACTTTACAGTTTTTGATGGTTTAAATATTCTTAGATATTTATAAAAATAAAAGCTATAGGTCATTCAAGAATAGAAAAAAACACTGAGTTTAGAAAATTTCTACATTACTATATTTTAAAATTTTGTATTTTTATTGTGTTGCTTCTGAAATACATATAGAAAATCTTTTGTGATTTATAGTTTAACTGGGTAAATAACTAATTTCAGCTATAAATGAATCAGAAACAACTGAAAAGTGAGAAGTAAATAAAACAAACGGTCAATGGAAAAATAATAATAAAATAAGAGTGAATGATAGTCACATGAATTAAAAACTTTACTTCTTGTTAATTTTTGTATAAAGTTCATTTTAATAGTAACCTGCAGAATAAATCCATTTTGGGATCTTAAATATAAATAAGAAAATGTCTAGATCTATAATCTTTTAATATTATACTTTAATTATTCATAGGTATTAAAATAAACAAAATTGAATACTTCCTTATTTTATTACATAATTTAAAACTTGTGTATTGCTTTAATACTTAGGTTTTTCTCAAATTTAAATTATTTTGGGAAGAAATTTTCTGTAATGGCTGGTGTCACTGCACACCAAATAATTTCTCTTTGAAAATAAAAATAATATATTAAAATATTATCAGGAAAACAATTTAATTTTCCAGATTTTTATTTATTGCCATAATTTTTAATTCACAATATCAATACTGGCTTGTTTCAGAAATATTTAGGAAGTGTCAAAACTATGGATAAAAAATGCATGTGTATCTATTTCCTCTGTATGTGTGTGTGCACATATTAAATTTAATTGTGTGCACATGATTTAAATACAATCTTTCTCATGCATATTTTATATTTTAATAGCATTAATACATATATAATATTATTGATTTCTCTACAGCCGTAGCCCTCCAACAATGCCAGGAACAATGAAAAACTCTTATTGCTCACTAAGTTTTGATTTGAATAAATATCACTTCTAATAGACCCAGAAAAGTCTAAAGAAAATATTGAATGATAACGTACTCTATGCAAACAAAAATGAGCTAGAAAATACTTCTTGTATTTATTTTTTGCTGATTAAATGGCTAAAACAAAATAAATCTTGACTATAACAAAAGTTATGTAATACAGCATCTATTTCAGGATTGAACTGATAAACACCCAGAACTGGGAGTGATTCTAAAGGTCTGTAAACAAATCACTTTCACACAGTTGTAGTAAAAAATTACAATGTGGAATGTTGTACTTACCATATAGTTGTGAATTTGGTGTAGTGAAATTTGTTTCTATAGACATTAAAATAATTAAACTGGAGAATTTCAAAGGACAATCTACCTGGAAAATAAGAGCTTAACAGGCTTCATGCATGACTTAGCAAAGATCATAAAAAGTAGACGATCTTTAGGAGGCATAGGAAAACGAGAAGCCATGCTTACACAACATCCTAAAGGCCAACACAGTCATACTGCCTTGCTGTGGGTACCTTCTTTGAAATCAATCCAGTGAGTTAAACTTACATATTGAAATTTTTTACAAATTTTTAAACAACTCCTGTATAGATATAGCACTACATTGTGCTCCTGAGCAAATAAGAAACAAAATACAAAACAAAGCTTAATACTAAACCATGAGAAACGGCAAAATTTATGATTTCTACCATGCTGCATTTTAAAGAAATATTACATCCTATTACTGTCTCTGAAACAATAAGCCATTTAAATACAATGATAAACTTATTGATCATCAGAGGAATAAATTGTACATTAGGATCTATCTATATTACTGGTTAGAAGCAATATTACCCAATATGAACAATTATACACAATCTTTTTTTTTTTTTTTTTTTTTTTTT